>NC_051179.1:109357313-109991062 GCF_013339695.2 Rhipicephalus sanguineus
GGAGCTAGGGGTCGAAGGTTCGAATCCCGGTGGTGCGCTTCGGAAATCTTTTTCTTCTGATTTATTTTTTCTTTGTGGCTTTTATTTATATATCCATATACATATCCGGGACATGACGGCGTCGACAGACGGCGACGGCAAAAACCAGCCGAGAGTATCCATATAATTGCTATCGCAATAAAAATCGCCAGGCTTGCGCAGAACACGCAGCACAGTCACAGCGAAAGCTGGAACAGCGGCCTTTCCAGAGCCCGTTTCAGACTCTCTTGGGGCAACTAATACAAGTACGCATGCAAGCTACCCACTACGCCATAAACCGCACAACTTCCATGAAGGAGGGAAGCACCAAGTATGCCATTGTTCGTCATTCCGCGGATAAGCGAGCGAAGGCATTTGTGTACTTTGTCGGTGCTGTGGCTGCTGATGATGAATTGTGGCTGAGCCTTTTATAATGGGTTGGAAGCATTCAACGACCCATTCGTTGCACAATTTGCATTTTGTGACGTCTGGTTGTTATTGTACTCTTCTACGTTGCTATATTACATATGTTAACACGATTCTTGCCCGACAATGACACCTGTATAGGGTGCTTTTGCAAAGCAGCTTGGCGCATCAGCATGGCTTAGTGGTAGAATACTCGACTGCCACGCAGAGGGCTCCGGCTCAAATCCCGTCCATGCCTAGAAATTTTTGTCATTTCATTTTTAAAGAAAATTTTCGCGATAGCGGTTACGGACACCTGCGGCGGCGGCGGCGGGCAACTACCCCACTGCCGTTGTGATCTCATGAGAGCTTTCGCTGTAAAATCGCGGGCAGCTTGCACTAAGCCGCGCAAAGCTCGGCACAGCGAAGCACGGACCATCGCCGCTTGTACTCGCCGTCGACCGACACTTATAGTTTCGAGATGCGCGGCTTCCTCCTCGGGAGTACGCAGCCAGGCTATGCACTATAGAACGGAGGTTGCGCGCGATGTCTATGTCGGTGGGCGTGGCTTAGCTACTGCGCATGCGCGGCTTGACCAGGTGGTGCGGCATCTGGTCGCTAGACGACGCGATGCTTGCTTGCTCCTTCTTTCATCTTTTTTTCTCTCTCTCTCTCTATTTCTTTCTCTCTTTCGTTGATGTTCTGTCTCTGTGTTTCTGCATTTCTTTCCGTTTCTCTCTTTCTCATTCTTTCTGTGCTACGCTTTACTCTCTCCCCTGCTCCTTTCCCTCCTCCTCACCATGACATATCTCCTTCTCACACTCGCTTCCCTTTCCCACCCCCATGCTACACTACACTATACAAGGCTATACAAGGCTGTGCTATGCTCTGCTAGCGTGCCTAGATAGCCGAGTGGTTAGGACGCTCGCCTTCGGACGGAGGGTGCGCAGGTTCGAAATTTTTCTTTCTTTATATCTTTGTTTCTGTCTGTGCGTTTGTCTCTCTATTTGTTTGTTTGTTTCTTTCTTTCTTTCTTTCGTTCTCTCAGGTAGCCGCACACTGGCACATGATAGTTTTCTGCGATCGACTCACAATGAACGATTTGCTAAACAGCTTCGCTTTTAAAGCTAACGTGCAGCTACCGTAGGAGCCTGTTCGAGCTGTAAAGGAAACTGCGGTCAACAGTACGCATGAAGCATCGATCGAGGGAAGGCCCTGGGATTAGGGTCGTAGGCAGAATTGTTTTTTCGTTGGGGGGGGGGGGGCACCTCCTTGATCTGGAGTGAGGGCCGGGCAAGCCAATGTGGTCGAGTGTCATTTTGGGCTCTATAAGCCATGGCAAAAAAAAATAAAAAAATTCGGGGGGTGGGTGAAGCAGGGGCTCGGTGTGCCACCCTCTGGCTACGCCACTGCCTGGGATGGATAATGATAGCGAAAGCCGGATCCTGCGAAACGGAGCTTTGGAAACTCTTTTTATTTGTATCGATAATGTTCGTGATGACACATGCTCACGTGGGCGTATGGAGACATTTTTTCGTCAACGAACTAAATTGTACATACATAGGCCACGTTCATGTACTGCTTGAATACTAATTCAAACACGGCGCAACCAAGACGCGGACCGAGAGAGAACAGGGACAAACCAGAGCGCCGACTGGCCCACCAACTGGCCAAGCTTTCGTTTCTTCGAATACTAATGATAGCATTAATAACAGCACAGTGAAAACGGCTAATGATGTAAAATTGCCGACAACTGTGGCCATTTAGCATAGGTTTCAGTGCCATAAGCGTGGGCAGGATTACCCATTAGGGGAGGCAAGGTTTCATCGCAGCGCAGTCTCCCTCCCCACCCCTTCCTTTGGTGGAGCCCAAAACGCATACTTCAGAACGGATGGAAATAGCGATAATGAAGCGACGATGTCTTTCTCACAATCACGGGCGCTTGGTTCGTGGCTTTACGGGAGTAAAGATATGAAGTAAACCATTCTTGAAATTCAACATGCGGGGCCTTCGGCCGCAATTATCCTCAAAAGCCTGCGTGATGATAAACGTGCCCTTTAAACAGTGACTGAGTAACGGTATAGGGTGCTAATAGTACTGAGTAACGCCCGCCATTAGGTCATAAGGAGGGGTGACCCCCCCTCTCTCCCCACCTGCCCCTTTCCCCCCGTGCGCACGCCTATATGATCATTGCTTTTGTGCGCTGCAGCCTTCACTGAACAGCGTAGTGGAAGTGCTCACGGATCATTCACCAAGTCCGCCTCGTGGAGCACTCACCACAACGCCGAACGCCCATGAGCTCGGTGTCGTATAACCGCGGTGCAACCTTTGACGCTTGTCTCATAGGCACCCCCCCCCCCCCCCCCCGCCTTTTGCTCGCCTAATGTCAGCGACTACGAACGAGAATATAATTCCGTACTTTGTGCAAGGAAATTATTTTTTTCCATTAGGAAGCTTTTTACTGGAAAGTGGACCGAGTGCCACTCTCTGCTTCTGGGTGTGCCGGGAAAAGTATGCCCGTGCGAGCGCTGCTCTACCAAAGATTGAACAGTTCACCCATGTCTACCCAAGAGTCTGCGCGAGTGCCAGACCTACAAGTCTGTCGGTTTAATATACGTAGCTGTCCATTAAGCTCAGCCCTCAACGACTACACAGAAATTGCCGCTTGCAGAGAGACTGATATAACAAGAACACGGACAGCATGCAGTGTCTGCGTTTTGAGACAAAATACTCCACAGAAAAGTAGAACGGCTGCTCGACGAAGCGCCTGCGATACCAGTTCACCACTTAAGTGGAATGGCTCATTGAAGTAACGTAGAAACACGACCATGTAGAATATACAATATCACGCATCCAGGGCATAGTGAATTCTGTGTTTTCTGATCGTATAGCTTGAGCTTTGATATGGCGCTGGAATAACCTCCTAACAACAAATAGCATCTGTTACCTGTACTGGCTTCGTTGCCTCGAATACGCCAAAACGAAACGATCGTGATTGCATGACAACCAACTTTCGAATAGAGAAAAGAAATGCCACAGCTTTTCTACACATGGCATATACCAACAGATGGAAACAGCGTCATTCCCATTGGTGAGCTCTAGTTGCAGGGTGCACTTTTCTATTTACAAATCAGAACCACCCCTCGTCGTTCGGCGTGTATCCACCTGCTAACGTGGGCGTCAGCAGGGGGCAGTGGTTTAGTCAGAAATTTGTTTCGAGGGGTTGATCCGACATGGGGTCCGGGCAAGTGTGGTCGAGTGTCATTTGGCACGGGCCCGGTGTGCCACCCCTTGGCTACGCCATTGGCAGGGAGGGGAGGGGGGTGCAAAAGGGACACTTGCCCCCTTCAAGTCACACCAGCACTCTCCCCCACCCAAGCTGCACCAGCGCTCTCTCCCTCTCCCAGCCGCGATGCAACAGGAGTTTGCACTCTTCGAGACAAAATCTTACAGACACTCATGCCTGCTAATACGACCACCGGAGACGGATACACCTCAAAGATAAAAACATTTTGCGGCACAAAGACGAGCACACAATTAGCGAGAAGCCAACCACAGATTCTTCCACATAGTCACACCTCAATTATTCGTCATAGTTTGTATGTTTCTACAGTGTGTAAATATTTTTAAAATTATGCACAATTAATCATAGTTTCAATTCAGAACAAACCTGCCACAAGTCTCTTATTTGCATGAACAACGTACCATACGAAACACACAATCTATTCTATTCCTTTCGCATTCTTTGTGTTTTTTGTGATCAATAACCCACCTCGCACCGCATTTTGTTTTATATGGCACAAAAGAGGTGGTTAAAATTTGCGAATACTTTGTATCGGTCGAACGGATAACCCTTTAACAGCAATAGGCATGTGTAAAAAATATTAAAAGAGCGCCGCTGAAGAGACATGTCCGAACACCTTCCTTATCACATCACTCGCACAAAGCAACACCGGTCGACCGAAAGTCGTCGGCGCTTAGTGCTTCGGCTCGTCGTCACCTTCCACGACGTCGTCGTCGAACATAATGCCGCGCGAGACCGAGTCGATGCTGTCAGCCCTTCTGGAGCCACCACGCAGCTGCGTCGAAGTGCGTGTCCGCGTGGGGGTCAACGGAGCCGTGCTCTTCGACGCGCCGTCCCAGTGCATGAAGCGATCCTTCGCCATGGCGGCCAGCGCCTCGGAGCCTCCGGAAGCACGGCTGCCAATCGCGCAGCCGCCTGCTGCTACCGCGTCGCTCTTTTTGGCCTCCACCACGGACTCCGGCATCGTCTGCACGGCCACAATGGTGCCGAGAGCCAGGAGCATCATGGCGACGTTCATGAACGGCGTCGTGTACGACACCTGCGGCAGACGTGGGAGAACGTGCAGGAAGAAAAGCTTAGGAGGGAGCATTACATCATACAGCTAGCCTTGGCTAGCGAACGCTCCGTGAAGCAGCTGTGTCGGTCCAACACGTGACTTTTCCCGTCAAGATCGCGCAAGAAATGAGATTTCCAGTGCGTGTTCCGTAGTATATTAAATTGAAGCGTGCTAGTTAAGCGCAGATCAGCCGGCTCACGGAGCAGGTTCAAGAACAAAACTTAACCGGGAGTACTGAAACCTGCCGGGCGCTCTGACATTTTGATCACGTGTTGGGCAGGCACAACAGCCTTCAGTCGCATAGCGCAATGTTCTCTTCTAACTTTTTCCTCCCTCCATATGGGTGAAGCAGGCCGCATGCAATCAAAAAACGGCGTATCGTCTTGTTTAGACTCCAAGATTCGTGATATAACCGAAGCCCATGTGCTCTGCGCGCACCATGCTCTCGCACGGCCACAGTGTTGCACAAATATCGGCGAAGTATTGCGCTACACATACACAATAATACACTGAGGTAAGGATTGCGCGCAGATTGCGTGAGGCGTTCTGGAGAATAATTAGTACGATTAATATGGAACCTGTATTGCAGTACATAAGACCACAGTAACCGTTGAATCAAGCCGGAAATAAGACAATTCGATTTACTAACCATAATTGCCAATAGTGAATGATCGCAGCGGCAGAGTTGAAGTAATTTTTGTAGGTGACTACGGCTGAGACTAAGTTTCAATTTTTTATTTTATTTTTGTAGAACTCTTTATGGCTATTCTACCTAAAATATTATTTATTTATTTATTTATTTATTTATTTATTTATTTATTTATTTATTTATTTATTTATTTATTTATCTATAGTACGTTCGGGACCGGTATAGATAAAATACCGAAAAAGGCTGCATATGAAAAGGAAAAATGCACAATACACAGAATGAGCATTACGCAGGTTTTTACCTTTTTGCGTTTTCTACGATGACTTCTTCAGTTTTCTCCCACAACGACAACCACCTCTTCTGCTTTAAAGCCGCGCGCGCGGTATACTTTCAGGCCACGTACGGCGTACGAGCCCTCAGCGTGACATAGCGTTCTTGACAGAAAGGTAGCGAGAGCCGAGTCTTCGAGATATAAAACATAAGCAGGCCTGCTTGCAGATTCAATTGCTGTGATACAGAAATACCCCGGAAAGAGTGCAACTTCCTTTCGGTGCGTCTGGCAGACAACTCGCTGCGCACGTCCTCCTCACCTGCACCGACATGAGGGACGTCGCGAAGATGGCACCGACACGTCCAGACGCGTATGACAACGTGAGTCCCGTGCTGCGAACCGTGGTGGGGAAAGCCTCGGCCGTGTACAAGTAGTTTGCGCTCGTGGCTGCGGCCGTGACGGCACGCGCGCACACCTTGAGCAGCATGTGGGGCAGCCAGTCGTGCTCAGCCGTCGGTGGCACCAACATGAGCAGCGCCGAGGACTCGAACATCAGTGCGAGAAGCGTGATGAAGGTGTGCCGTTGACCGTACCTCTGTATTCCTTTTTAGGGCCGTTCAAACAACAGGTAATTTTAATCGATAGATAGATAGATAGATAGATAGATAGATAGATAGATAGATAGATAGATAGATAGATAGATAGATAGATAGATAGATAGATAGATAGATAGATAGATAGATAGATAGATAGATAGATAGATAGATAGATAGATAGATAGATAGATAGATAGAAGCAAGGAAAAGCTGGAGTGTTAACTGGACATACGTCCAGCTAGTTTGCTACCTTGCACTGAAAAAATAAAGGTGCGAAAAGAAAGACTGAATGGCTGAGAGGGATATAGATAGAATCCGCGCACATTTGGAGGAGCACATTACCTGTACAGGTGGTCGCAGAGGACTGGCGGTAATTGAGTGTGTTTTACAAACTCTGGAACTTTAGCTAGTCAGAAAAAAAAGAGTGCAGAAAAACACACGAAGGCCGATAATGCACACATTGTTTTACAAACGTAAAAAAAAAAACACGTCCGCAGTCGAGATAATCGCAGCGCTACGCCGGTACAAGTGCTTAAAATAAAACGAGTCGGTACGCTTGACTCGGGAAAGTGTTTTGAAGGAGCCCGTCCGCAACTAGCCAGCACAGCGTGGTCTTCCACATCTGTGTTTTTTGTTGCCAAACGTACCGCTCAACTTTAGAACAAGGTCGAGAGCTCCGATAGTAGTTTTACAGTCTCGTCAGCAAAAACTAGGGACAGCGATGGCGATCTCATGCCACCATGTTTGCTCAGCTTTGTGTGTGTGCTGCATTCTGAAGCGAAACTTTGCTCGCCAGCCTTTCCGCCTTTTGAGGCCCGTGGCTGCTGCTTCTCCCTTGCCGAATAGCTCACACTGGGGAGGGTGGATGGATACTATCAGCGTAGGCCTTAAAACAGGGCTGCGGGCTGTGAACTGCTAAAGCTGACTTGGATGCCTTGCCTGGCTGAATAAATTCCCTCTCCCAATTAAAGCAAAAAAGAAAAAGATCACAGCAAACTGTCTACATTTTGCATAGACTAATATTGGTTTTCATGCTATTGGTCATACTTTTTCTCTACCGCCCCTCCACCATCTTCTAGTGATTTCTGTCGCGGAGATGCTAACTTTGACCGTGTAGTTCTTATTTGAAACCCAGGGCTTCATGTAGGCTACTTTACAAACGTGCACACGGCTGTATATATTCACATTACAGTAATACAATTTCCGTCATTTCACCAACTTCCCCGCAGTAATTTCGTGCGTCTTCGTCTTTATTGTGTCTCGCGTTACACACTCTAAGGCAATCGGACCTTGCGGCTAAATTGAAGTAATCCCTCTGAATTCTCATCTGCCGGACCAGTTTTAAGTAAAGTTCATTCATTCATTCATTTTGGCAGAGTAATTTTGGAACATTCTAGCTGATAACTCAGTAGGAGCGTTAAACGTCGAAGCAGTTTGGTTGTCGGGTAACCATTTTGAACTGTAGTGGCAGAAAACGGAGCATGAAAGAAAAGGAGGCCCTCCATACCTCCTCTTTATTTGCGCTCCTGTGCCACAGTTAACAATGCCTATACTTTGTTTCACACATCAGGTGCAACGCTGTGGAAGCTATGCAAGAAGTTTAGTCAGCGAAATGTGTAAGTTCGTATGTCTCGCGCATGGATTTCGTCGTTGTAAACTTGGCCTCCGAGATCGACTCCGCTGCCAGAACTAATCACGGTGGCTACTATACGAAAACAAATAGACTCTAGGCGATCCAGAAAAGCCAATCGACAACTGTATAAATAGCGGGGTTTGCTCATTTCTAAGGAACAAAGCATCTTCATTTAATTCTCAGCCTAAAAAAGAAAAAAAAAACAATACGGGCGATAAAATCATTCAATTATTTCTTGGTGTGAGCGCATCTACTGCAAGAAGTCTCGCTAGCATCCAGCGTTGCACCTGATGTATGAAACGCAGTAGAGTCGTTGCTGTCTATTGCTGTCTGAATCTTCGGCTTTCAAGGTGCACGTGTCAAGCTCTCGGAGGCCATGTTAAAGGGTATATATACCTGCATAGGTGCCGGCGATAAGGGGAGCGAGCGCCACCACGTAGGCCACATCGTCCCAGCCCAGCTGGACGTCCGCGCCTCCCTCGACGTCCTGGTCCGCCAGCTGTATGCCATAGTAGCAGAACATAACGGTGAACCAGGCCAGGAATACGCACATAGCGCGTCGGTCGGACAGAAACTCAGCAGCCGTGCTGTTGCCGGCGGCCGTCTTCTTGCGAGCATTTCGGGACGCGTCAGGTCCAGTCGGGATTTGGTAGGCGAGCGCGTGGCGCCTCATCTCTGTCTTGAGCTTTTTGAAGAAGCGCGTCGCCTTGTGGGCCGCGAGGCCATTGCGGCGTGCTGCCACGAGCAAGGCCTCCTCGGCGCGCTTCAGTCTCCATGTAGCCAGGAGCCACGACGGTGACTCCTGAACGTGGAAGCATCGTATCATCGGGGAGAATTCGTGTTAGCGTTACGATGTAGCATGAGAATGAAGCGAGAACTGCCACAACTGTTAGTACAGATTCTAACTTTCAAGCTTGTGCTAAGGAGTACAACTGTCACGCTTCAATCACGACGCTATCGGCTAGTAGACAAAGCCGTTGAAATCGTGCTCACAAGTCCAGCGCGCGCACTGCTTGCGCATGAACCACTTTACATTTCATAGGAATCCATGGTGCCCGCGCGTACAGGGCTAAAACTCTCCCTTTACTCAAGGACCCCACCTTGCTGAAAGAAGAGGGTGTGCTCAACTGACGCTCGTTGAATGTATGTATGTGTAGGCCAGGGTCTTCTTTATGCTGATCACCAGGAAAGTTGGGGGAGGAGGGCTTCCCCTTAAATAGTGGCATATGAGCCCAGCCCCAGCGATACCTCTCACCCAACTTCAAGCCCCGCGTACGTATACAGCACCCTCTGCGTCCCCTTTGCGTTGCCTGTTGCGCGGTGGCATTCGACTCATTGTTTTCCCGGCGATCCACATCAGTGGCAACAGAAAGGGGCCGATTTTTCGTGTACGTCTACGGGGTGGTTTTCAAACTGAAAAGAAATCTAAGAGCGTTGGCGCAGACAACACCGAGTTTAACA
Organism: Rhipicephalus sanguineus; assembly: GCF_013339695.2. Lineage (NCBI taxonomy): Eukaryota > Metazoa > Arthropoda > Arachnida > Ixodida > Ixodidae > Rhipicephalus > Rhipicephalus sanguineus. The sequence goes on from NC_051179.1 coordinate 109,366,708, forward strand.
CAGGAAGCTGCCGCCGCTCTGCTACAGACCGAAGCCGCACACTAACCATTGTCTTTGGGAACGTCTGGGGCTTGAAGCACAACCCCGGAGACATAAACCTTGGCAGGTTCACCTCATAAAAAGACTGCGTAAGCCTTTGAGCGCACATGAGCGGCCCTTCTGTCATTGGCTAAATGTGTACGTTTTTTCTTATGTGGAGGCAACCGCCGGAGATAATTTTTTTCTGCACAGGGCAGTATCCAGGCTTTAAGATATAGACTTGTACTCGCTCACAGTGCGGACCACGGATACAAGCTCCGTGGTCCGCACCGTGAGCGAACTCTCCCTACGTGTCTTTCGGCACCATCAAGATGTCTACAACGTCCTTTCGCCTAAGAACCTCCGACTTGTTGCCGGCAGTAAACTTGATTTGAATCGTGTTCCGCATGCTCACCTCAAGCAGGTAGTGAGAGTAGACGAGCGAGACGGTGGGCATTAGTAGGAGCAGTTGGGTCGCCGGCCAGCTGAACTGGGCGGCTGCGACCAGCTCGAGCACCACCGGCATCAGCATAATCCCCGTCGCGGTGGCCAGCAGCGCGTAAGCTGCTCGCCTGTCCGGTGCCGTCACTTCGTAGAGCAGAATGAAGCTCAGCACCTGCGTGTCGAAGAACAAGAGTTGGAAACGAAGCACGGTGTCGACAGTTTTACACTTGGTTCACAGTTGCTTTGGTCCTCAGTGCTGACGCCGCAGACTTTTTTGGAAGCTACAATAAACTATACGGTACGACTCTCAGACATAAAGATTGATATTCCATTTAAACTAACGCTAAGGGCAGCACATTCGGAAAATACACACATTTGGAAATAACTCGGGAACAGGTCACCAGAAATTACACAATGTCAGCGGAAAGTAAAAAAAAAGAACATTCACAATAATTGATAGATAAATTCCAAACAGATTACAAGTAGTTACACAAATGCTAGCGGCACAAAAAGAAAACAGAATACGTTTGACACACTGCTATATCAAAATTGATTGGCCTTTAGTTAACCTTAATTCGCATCTTATTATCCATGGTTTATTCACCTCTAATTCAACTCCGCCCACGTTTTATTCACTTTAAGCGCTTAGTTATCACTTATAATCACTTGATAGGACCGTCCGCTGTAACTGAGATTGCATAAACTCAGTAACAAACACCGATACAAGCTTGGTGCTCGGGGGCAACATTTCTTGGCGGTGCTGTGCATGCTACAGAACCCAAATGCATGGTACATGCGCGCTAGGAATTAGTGCCCTATTTTATGTATAATTTTCTGTGTCCCTGGCTCAAATAAATTGTGCTTTATTTATTATGGAACTAAAATGGTTATGGGAACATGTAGGCAAAATAAAAATATCACAGGTTCACTTCAAAGGCGAAGCAATGAATGCGATAGCAAAAAATTGTAGTGTTACACAAAGTGAGGCTGGCAGCTAACTGTTTTGTATCCGATCTCGCGTAACTACAAAACACTGGTGTAAGAGAATACGGCCGTTCCAGGGAGAGATGCTCTCCGCATAGTCACTTCTCGTTGAGAGCGCAGCACGTAGAAGGGTATACGAGCCACCCACTGTGATGGCTTTCGAGATAGCGCGCGCGCCAGCGATCGCGACCGCGCCCTTAGATTCAAAGTTAAAAGTTGCTCCTCGCGCGCCACCCCCCCCCCCTCGCGTCCTCGCGTGTTTTAAGGCTCGTTAAAGACGGGCAGGGCGTTTCCTGTCTGCTTCGACGGCAGGCCTCCAGAGCGGGGCGATGTTATCGCATGCACCTTCACAGCGACGGAAATGGGCCGGCTCGTTCGAACTCTGCTTCGGCCGCGTTCGTCGCCCTCGCTCGCGCGCTTTTACCCGCGGTAGAACATACAATGCGCGGGGGTATCTTATAAATGAGGACTTCCTACCGGAAGGACATGACGGCGACTGTAACGGCGACGGCAAAAACCCGTCGAGACTGTCCATATAATTACTATCGCAGTAATTATAGTTCACCTCATAAGAATTTCTTCTGTTTTTGCATTTCTTAGACAGCACCACAGTTTCTGCACGCGCGTTCCCCCACAGTAAACATGGCGTCCTGGATGTCAGTTTGTCCATGCGCGACCGCAAACTCGCCGTTCCGTTCTGCAGAAAAATATACTGGAAATAATATGTAGCGAGCGCACTATGACTTAGAAGAATGTGGCTTTTTCCCCCCATATTTTCGCGAAGAGTGCAACCCAAGCCTGTACCTAAATTGACGAAGTGAAACCCAAAATCTTAATAGACTGATATTTCATCATTTAAGAACTACAATGACATTAATTTATTTGGTCATCACAGGTCTAGTATTACAGAATAATGTCTAGATCAGTGACTAAATCTTGAATTTTTACGCTGAAATCTCAGCACCTAAATGTCACTATGACTTCGCGGAATTAAAACCTTATTTTTGTACCTTGGCCGCATTAGCTCAATAAATATTCTCTAAATTTCTAATCTTATGTTTATGACCTTCATAGAAGACAACGAAGTTTGTTTATAAATGTCTTTATAACATACATATACAAACAGATAAACACATATAAACACATAAAATACATGTATGTGTCTTTGAGACATGTTTATATCTTTATCGGCTGGGTCATACACGTCTTTTTCAAAGACATGTATTTGATGCAGCCGGCACCATCTGCGTCTATCACGTCACTGCAATCTCGTGGGATATCCTTAAGGGGAGATGCTACTGGAAACATGGAATTTTTTTTCAAGAATTACAGATTTCCGGCTTTTATTGTTTTGTCAAGTTGAGTTCCTCTGCTTTCACAAAAAAAATATTAAGGTAGTATTTAAAACAAAAATTGGTTAAAATCACGTTTAAAGAGCGCAAGATGGTTGTTAAAAACTGAAAAAAAGCACATTGTCTATAGTCCCGTGCCTAACGTCACGTGTCTACTTGCCACTGCCGTTCCCATGAGGAGTTAACTGAAGCCAAGACAACCATGATTCTCAAGCTCTCGTGAGGGAACAAATAATTATTCAAATCATACCTTTGTCATATTGACAAGCTTTCAACTTTAGTTTTGAAATGCGTTTTTCTTATGGTGCAATTTTGTGTAACTTCTCAAGTTTGGACATCGTGTTTTGGTACTTCTGATGGTGAAATGTTTTCCTAAATATTCCTTAACATGTGCAAAAATAGCTACATTTTACACATTGTCATGATACAGAACGAAAACTAGGCATCTCACTTATAAAATTGATTAGATATTTGAAATCGGCACAAGAAGCTATGTAAAGAACAATAATTTCATTGCGCTAGGGTATGTAATATTATTTTTTTTCGAGTAGCATTTCCTCATAAGTCAGTGTGGCCAGGTGTGTTTTTTCCTAGCACCTTTTCTTTTTTACCAGGTGTCTTATCTCTGTGAGTGTGATAGTTTCGGTATTTGTGATAAGGTAATTCAATAGTGAACGAAAAATCGCTTTTTTTGGTAGTGCCAAATAAGCCAGGACGGCACGAACCACACTGCTATTGTCGACCGCGGGAAACCGTGGTGCACCGAATGGCAGGGCATGTACCGCCGTTTACACATGGTTTGTTTACACTATACCTGCGCAGCGCTGCTCATAGCCGAGACGATCATCCTGGAGAGCACGAATACGATGAAGCTGTGCGTCGTGCTGCACACGATGGCGGCGAGTATGAGAACGCTCACGGAGCCTGTGATGACGGGCTTGCGGCCTGCGCGGTCCGAGAGCAGGCCCACTACGGGCACGCACAGCATGGCGCCGGCCATGTACGCGGCAGACGAGAGCTGCACCAGGCGGCGCCGCTGGCACACCAGGTCCCACTCGCTCACGATGCTGCGGTTGCGAAACTTGGTCGCGTACTCCCAGCTCTCGCAGGGCACCGGGTGTCGATTCTCGTCGAGTAGGTCATTCTGCGCACAGAAGGGGTGGCGGATGCCATTTGTCGAGGCAATGACTCGCGTATAGGAGGAACACAAAGGAACGTATTTTATTGGGGTGCCATTCTTTTAAACATGTTATCTAGGCTGCAGGCAAGCGCAGGTGTTCACAAAACTCTATAACATAAATCCGCGTTGAGGTGTTGAATACGGAAAGCGGAGGTAAGGTGATGCTGCATGAGATACACGATTGAATGAGTTTAGACAATGGATGGAAAAAGGTGGCATGAAAAATCCTTGAAGGCCCGGTGTTTGAAGGTGTTTTATGCCGGGGTCCACCACGGCTCCACTGACGTATTTCCGTCACGGATATGACGTTGTAAAATAAAAGAATAACAGTTGGCAAAGAAAAAACCAGAAGAAAAAGTTTCGTCACCGGGAGTCGAACTTACACCCCTCGCTCCGCATCGCGCGGGGCACGAAACAATTCGGCCAGAGACGGCACGTTCCTTGCCGTGCTAACGGCGAGCTATTTATATACATAATTTGCCGGCGGCGGTACTCAGAGATCGGTAGTACATCAGCGTGTTTTCGTTATCACTAGCGAGATGGAGCGAAGGGCTCGAACAGCGCGCTTTAAAGGTCGTCGCCTCACATGGATGAGCGCGCGCCTCTATAGGGCGTAATCGCTCGTGCGCGGGCTTATATCTTGATGGCGGTGGTTTGTGCAGTCGCGCTCAATATGACTTGCAACACGGGAGCGCGTGGACTCACGAGTTCAAAGACTGCTTATGGCTTCCACTAGCCCTTATTTCCATAACTAAATGCTGTACTCGCACTCGGGGATGATTACAAATAATAAAATATCATTTAGTTGCTGAAATGAAAACAATTTGAGCCCATGCGCAATCTTTGAACTCACGAGGCCACGCGCTCCCGTGTTGCAAGTCATATTGAGCGCGACTGTACGTCTTGTGCTCTCACCGCAAGTTTGCGTTGAGAGCACGAAGGTCACTTCGCTCACTGCAGCGGCCGCTTTTGCGAAAGGAGCGCGCAGCTCACAAAAAAATAAGTTACAACTGTGACAGTTCGCGCTCATCCTGTGTACGGTCGTTCCGTGCGCCCTTTCTACTTTAGCAGCGCGTTGCAAGTTTTGAGCTACTTGCAGTTCTTCGCGTGACATTGCAATTTGTTGCTGTAGTATTCAATCCTTCATGCTTGGGGCGAAAGAATGCCCAACAAACGCTGAATTACGTCTGTGAAGACACGTTTCACTTTCGTGTTATACCGATTCCTATGACAGAGGGATCAGCCATATTTTTAAATAAGAAGCCACGTTTGGCATCATCTGTACAAGCCGTATGTATGTATGTACGTATTTATGTATGTATGTATGTATGTATGTATGTATGTATGTATGTATGTATGTATGTATGTATGTATGTATGTATGTATGTATGTATGTATGTATGTATGTATGTATGTATGTATGTATGTATGTATGTATGTATGTGTGTATGTATGTATGTATGTATGTATGTATGTATGTATGTATGTATGTATGTAGCAAACTAGGAGGCTACCTGTCAAGTGAATCTACGAGCTACACATGTAGAAGGCAGCGCTCACCGCTGGCAGCGGTGGGTCATAGACGGTGCACCGGCTGAAGCTTCCGTCCGGATAGACAGGTATGGCGACGTTCTTCCAGAGCTGGACGGGCATGGCACCAAGGGTGGCAGGCCGGGCGCACCAGTGGTCAACGGGGCTGGCGATGGCGCGGTAGGCGAGCGAATGGCATAGCAGCACCACCATGGAGAGCAGGCTGCAAGTCATGATGCGCCGTTGGAAAGCGCCGTGGCCCAGTATGGCGTAGAGGGCCGTCTCGACGGCCTCCTTGGTGTCCTCGGCACGGTGGAAGCTGGTCAGAACGGGTCCGGACTCGGTCAGTGCCTCGGGAATGACGACGTTCGGGGCAATCTCCCAGACCATCACTCGCCTACGGCTGTGAAAGCATGGCTGATACCCACGAGAGGGACGGGTCACACATCAGAAGATCAGAACTATAAATAAAGGTTGAGTGTAAGGAATAGAAGCGTCAAAGACGGGATCATGGGGTGACATAGTGGCGCATACTTCATAAAGAACACTAATACTTAACATTCGGCACCGCCTAGTTGCATAAACATTTTGACTTTTCCGTAAACTCATGGACAACTGCCCGATAGGCTGCAATGGTTGTTGAAAAGGCGCTAAGTGGGAATTGCTAGGACGTCAGTTAAGTGGAAGGTTAGTTACTAGTCGGAAATGCAAGGAACATGCCCTCAGAAGAAAGAGCTGCGGTTTCATGGACCAAAACGGAAAGATTAACTGCGTAAGGATTGTCGTGTTTTAACTTTTATAAAGAAGTACCCGGTCCTTGGCCAATACACCAGTGTAGGTGTGCGCCACGAGCTTGTGGGCTCTACAGCTACAACACAGCCAAGTATTAATTACAGCAGATCAATGAATGTAAACATTTATAACAGCGACTGTCAGTAATGAAACCACCTTCCGCTGCGTCCCCAAGGCCTCGTTAGCGGAAGGCTATGCTTACGCCAACGACATGAAACTGAAGAGCGACCGATGAACAGCTAATGCATCGGCAGTTGAAGGGCTACGTCGGACGTGCCATTAGCCGCAGCGCGTCCACAGAGCTGCTGTGGACGCGGCCGAGTGAGCTAGTGAATTAACTTTATTTCCCTTTTAAGAAAGGGGAGGGGCCGGAGTGGAAAAAGGGAGGCCTTTTTATCCAGTCTCAGCAGGCGTCCGTCACAACTTCGTGTGGCATAACGTCCGTCTACCAGTCGTGGCTGGTCACCGCTACCTCCTCAGCAATCCTCAAGACTCGGTCCTGAAGGGTGAGATCGGCGCTGCGCAGGGCAGTCTCCCACAGCTCCGAGACTTCGCCTTGGCAGCATCTTGTCGCCCGATGTGGGTAAGCGCTGAAGCTAGTGAGGAATCTGAAAAAAAAAAAAAACGCCAGGCCTGCGCGGAAAGTGCACACAGTCACAGCGAAAGCTGGAAGAGCGGCATTTCTAGAGCCCGTTGTAACTCTCTTGTGGCTACTAATACAAGTACACTAGCAACGTACCCACTAGGCCACAAATAATAATTTTTTGGGAAGTTGGGAAGCACCCACCCCGATATTATTTCTCATTCTATGGAGAAGCGAGGTGCCATCTGTAAGTCATTAAGTGCACTTTGTTGATGCGATGGTTGATGACGATGAAGAATTATGACTGAGCCCTTTGTAATGGGTTGGAAGCTTTAAACGACCCATCAGTTACGTAATTCGCATTGTGTGACGCCCGGTCGTTATTTAACTCTTCCACCGCGCTTTATAACATACGTTAACGCGAGAAAGAGAGAGAGAGAGAGGGAATTAACTTTATTGAGACCCTGGGGATATAGGTCATGGGAGCCTTATGGGCTTCCTTAGCAAGGAACAGGATCGCACTCGCGAGGAACCCATTGCGCTATAAATCATCATAATTTTTGTGAAGTAGGGAAGCAGCCACTACGCAATTTTTCATTCTGCGGAGAGCTGTGGTACCCGCTAAACACCTGTAAGGCATTATGTAAGGCTGATGACTATGAAGAAGTATGGCAGAGGCCTTTGTAATGAGTTGGAATCATTGAACAACCCACTCGTTCCGCAATTCGCATTGTGTGACGCCTGGACGGAATTCGTACCGTGTGACGTCTGGTTCTTATTTTACTCTTCCACCACGCTACCTTACATATGTTAATGTGGTTCCTTCCCGACATGAAGCCTGTATAGGGTATTTTTGCAAAGCAGTTCTAGAGCACCGACATGGCGCTGAGGTAGAATGCTGGGGTGCTATGCAGGATGGCCCAAGTTTGGCGATACTTGGGATCTTTCCGAGCTCTGGCGACACCCCCTTTTGAACGAGCTAACAGTACGCGAAGGTGAAATCCATCCCTCAGCGCGCGCTCCGTTCCATTGGTTACGACAGAACGCGGCGTCACGTCAATGGCGGTCGAGAAGGTTGGGTGGTGTCGTTAAACTTGAGGCAGCTTCTTTCATTTGTTTGTCGTTCCACTGAGTGCAAAAGTGCACCCATGCAAGAAAAGTGGCAGGAAGTTCTACTAACTATATTTTTTATCTGTGTGCGCCGGGCCGTTTGAATCCATTTTCAAGCGTTTAATGTCTGTACATAAGTATCCTTTAGAATAATAAGCACCGTGGCCTCTGAGATTACTTCCGACCGAGCGCCTTACAACACCGCGGCTGGAGCTAATCGCCGAGGCCACGTGTATAATCACCATGGTCGGCCTGTACATTCTAGCGCGTTGCTCGGCCGGCTCGCGCCCGTTTCGTCCTCTTATTAACGCGATAGCGTTAAAGAGCTCGTATCGCAGAAATTCCGCCGTCGGCGTCGGCGCCGGCACCGTTGGTTGTGAGCGAAAAATCATCATCTTGCCCGTGACCGAAAAATCAAAAAAGCTGCAAATAAAATAAATAATAAAAATGTTGAGTCCGAGTGAGAATCGAACCCAGGCCGTCTGCGTGGCAAGCAGGTGTTCTACCACACAGCCACGCCTCTGCTTTGAGCTGCACTGGAAGTAACTTTGATGATTCCCAAAAATACGCGTCCTGTATACAGGTGTCACAGTAAGAGATGTAATATGGCAGTAATATTGCGTGGTACAAGCGTACATTGCCATCGGGCGTCACACCACGTCAATATAATAACGACTTGGTGGTTTAAAGACAGCCACCCATTACAAAAGGCACACACATTACTGCGCGTATTCCCTTAAGACCACGTAGTGGGTGCATCGCAGCTTCGAAAAAGGTTCTCGCGCATAATTGCTCCTGGTTTAAAGCATGCTACCCATTACATAAGACACACACCTTATTGCGCGCATTCTGTTAAACACTCGTAGTGTTCGAAGTGCGCACTAGGGGCAGGACATTCCTATCGCGTTCAACTCTTAAAGGCGAAGCTTAAGCGTCCCCCGATGTTTTTAATCGTCTGCTCACTCGGCGAGCAGGTGCGGCCGGCTGATTAGCTAATTGGCTGGGCGGTATACCTAGCTAAGTCAGGACATGCTATGACGAAGCTGATTAAGCTAAATCATGCTAAGGCCGAGCTCACTAAGCCACGTCTTACTAAGACCGTACTAATTAACCGTGTCAAGCTAAGAACAAACTAATTAAGACCGTGCTAATTAGCACGACGATAATAAGGACTGTGTAAACAAAACCAATATAATCAGGACCTTCCTCACCGAGATCGTGTTAATTATTATAGTGCTAATTAGGATTATGCTAATTACCTCTGCACTATTGAGGACCTTGCGAATTAAACCTGAGTTATTATTGTCGCGTTAATTAAACATTAACAGTCATGATAGGACAATTCAGTATCATGTTAAGACAGAGCTATTGAGGGCCATGCTAATTAACATGACGCTAATTAGGAGCACGCTAATTCAAACCAAGCTAATTAGGAAGTTCTTCGCCAAGTACGCGGTAATTATGATCACTATAATTAGCATTATGTTAAGTACATTTGTGCTAATGAGGACCTTGTTAATGAAATCTGATTAATTATTGCCGTGTTAATAAAACATTACGAATTAAGACATAACTATTCATTGCTATGTTAATTGTAGCCTAGGTAATCAATACCACGAATATTGAGACTGAACTGACACGGTCATTACTCTGAAACTGGCCAAGCATACTGAGTAGAGGAGCCACGTAAAAAGCTGGAACAAGCTAGGTGACCACAAGCTCTTGTGATGGCCCCAGCCTTGCACAAGTAGTGCAAGCTGACCAAATTTTTTATATGCAAAGAAGCTGCTGAGTAGCGTCCACCGCATGAAACACTTGACAGGCACACCGGCACTATGTCAGTCCCGAGTTCAACTGGGGCCTTTTCAGAATAAACGAGTTTGTGCCCGAGTTCGCACGTCAATCAATTTGATTGACAGACGCCCGCGGCGAAGATCGGGTCCGCCCACCGCGTTTGCTCTTGCGGAGGAGCAGTACTCACGACGCAACGCCAGCGAGCGACACGATTAATCTATCAACTTAATCGCACAGACTATGCACACACGCACGTAGAACTAAAGGTTATATCATCACGTGGCTACGATGTCTCGCATTCAACTTCACCGCGCTCACGATATACCAGTCAGAGCCTAGGGTGCCTTGATGCGCATTTTGTTGCGCGTAACACATCGAGGCACACTAGTCAGAGCCAAGAAGCAAGCGCCCCTGGTGGGATTTGCGGCGAGAAAGGTTATTATTTACTTGTTTGTGGAGACATAGTTTCTACCGATTCGTTACTAAAGAAAAATCTTCGGACGTGCAATGTGAGTATGGCAGTAACCTGTCCATTTATTTATGTGTAATATTCCAGAGAAGCGAACCCAGCTACCCCAGAGTGCTGCGTGTGCGCCCTTGTTGCCTTCGAGAGTGGAAATTTCCATGCTACAGGTGGAAGGAAAGAATTCTCCGAAAGAGGACAAACGCCCACGAACACGCCCATGGAGGCGCGATGATCAGTTGGCAAAAAGATAGCGCGACAATCACGCTGACGTCGCTACACTGTCAAAATGTTGACTGAGTGGCGGCGCTGACGCGTTCGCACGCGACGTTCCTATGAAAACCGCCGCAAATGCCGCACATGCGTATGTGACGCCATGCTCGTTGTTGTAGCCGTTTTTATCAACGCTGCTATCGCGTGCTCCGCACTGTCTTTCTGTCATGACCGCCGTAATGTGAGCTCGATACAAATTCGTGTGCCCGAGAAGCTCGGGCAATCCTGCATAGCACCCTGGGCTTCTCCGCAGAGGACCCAGGTTCGAACCGTGTTCCATCCTGAACATTTTTTCTTGTTTCGTTTTCTTTCTTATTTCGCGTGATAGCGGTTACGGATACAGGCGGTGGCGGCGGCGGCGGCGGCGGCGGCGGACAACTATGGCGCCAAAAACGGCCGTTGTGATCTCATAACAACAGCTTTCGCTGTAAGATGAATGCTTGATTCCGGGGTTATTTGAGGCGACGGACAACATAAATTTAAATTTTACCGATTCGATCAAGAGTAAGAAAGTTGGCTAATTGAAGTTAATTAATTATTTACCGCTTAGTCCTTAAAAAAAGACATGTTTTATGTACGCACGACTACCATTAATATGTAACAGCTAGGTAGACCGTTCCTAGAGAGCATGTTTTTTTTTTATATCTTGGTCCATGTATAGCTGAGACAGCCGGTATATATATAGTCCCACCTAACTCAGGCAATGTTAACAAAGAAACTAACATTCGTGCGCCCACGTGACACGGGTACACGAATGACGCCTAAAAAAACACGGCTTCATCAAATTGTTCGGCCGCCACACGTGTACGATAGCCGTTGCCCTGTCACTGTTAGTTGTTAAAGAGATTAAAGTGACGGGATTTCTCGCCGCAGTGCTTGTCATTGCTTTTTCTGCATTTCAAATTTGTGCCGCCAAAGCAACGAAAGGTGCGAAGCGATCGCCCTGCTGTCGAGCGCGTCAGAGGCGTGGGCGTGCTGTCGCTTCAGGTCTTTCTGTTTCGCTACCGTCAATAATATTTGTTGTGATCCAGCGTCCGAAAACCACGATGTGAATATGAGGGGCGCCGTAGTGGAGGACACCGGAAGTTTCGACCACCTGGGAGCCATCTACGTGCGCCTAAATCTAAGTACGCGGGCTTCTAGCATTTTGCGTCCATCGACATGCGGCCGCCGCGGCCGGGATTCGATCCCGCGACCTTCAGGTCGGGAGTCGAGCACCATAACGAAACGACCACCGCGGCGGGTCTTTCCTTTCCAGAGGAAATGTACACAAAGAAAAGGCGTGTCGCCGAAGCCTCCCGTCAGAGTCGTGGCGTAAGAACGCTAACGTGCGCTTAAAAGAAAAAAGCGAATGTCCAGCGAGCCAGCTTTATAAGCGAGTGATCCGAAGACCGCATCGCTGAGTGGCAAGTGCTGTTGAGCGACTTGAAATGAAATAAACGTCTCCGCTACGCCTCATAAGCAAGAAAAGAGCAAATTACTGCGAAAAGTAATACGAATAACAATTGCGAGGCTTTTGCGTGCCAATACCGTGATACGTTCACGAGGCACGCCGTTTTGTGGGACTCCACATTAATTTCGACCACCTGGTGTTCTTTAAAGGAACTGTCTACCGTCCTTCATCGCTTCTCTGTTTTGTACCGCAATAGAAAGCGTACCGTCTGAGGTGTCCAACCTTGCAGCGGTTTCTCTGGGAAGTGAGTAGAAATTTTTAAAACAGAATTTTTAGATCTGCGTTCGGTCTTCGTCCATTGGCATGAAACATGCCCACAACACTGGTTGGTGGACGCGATGACGACTGCAGTGCCAGTAAAAATTAAAACCGAAAGCACATTGGATTTCTGTAGGATTACTTCATTTTCACTGAACACTACTGTAATGAATGTAACAGTCGTTTTCAGCGCGCTAGCGGTTAAATGAAGCCTTATTATACGATTACAGAACACTTGTTTTGCTGTAATCGCAGTCTATGCGTTTGTTTTAGCACTGCTGCCGCAATCCAAGCCAAGCTGATTCATCAGAAAGAGACCACAAATGCACGCCTTCACAGCGCAGCACATGTAAGACATCCTAACAACAATACAGCGGCACAGTACGACCAGAGCGGAGGGCCGCATGGCACAGCGCATGAGTTCAAGCAGGCGAAATCGAAGACGGCGCCACCGGGCGCCTTTTTGGATGCGTGAGAAAAAAAAGCAAAAAATTACTCTCTGACGCAACCGAAAGATGCCTCAAGTGCGTAAAATACAATTTCAAGTTATACATGTTTGTTCTTAAGCAGAATGAGTCTACCGGCGAGGAGTTCTTGTCCTACCAGTAGATTGACCACGTCGCTGTTGGATGACGCTAGCGGTCATTCTTTCATGATTTTCAACGTCAAATTAAAAATATAATTCCTTTTTTATGGAGCAAAGGCATGATCGTTGCCGCCGATGTCACGAACGATCTTCTCATTTTGACCACAATCAGAAAATTATTTCTAGCGGTAGACAGTCCCTTTAACGTGCACCTAAGTCTAAGAAGAAAGGTGTTCTTTGCATTTCGCCGCCATGAAAACGCGGACGCCGTGAATGGGAACCGAACCCGCGCCCTCTAGCTCAGAAAAGCCGTGGACTCCTTTGATAGCCACGGACATCAAAGTAAGCGAGAACACTGAGAAATTTTTCGACGATGTGAATTTCTGCATATACCCCAATACGTGTTTCGTATCTGCAAAACGGTTTTCTTTGTGTCGTAATCACGATAGAGGGAGACGTAAAGGGGGTCACCAGGGCATCAGAGAGCGGTAGAGTGCTGCAAGGGCTTGCCAATGCCCGACGTTATCATTGCTAGGAATATATATCATCTCATTGCGAATCGGGTTCCAAAGTGCAGTAGCCGCGACTTATCTGCGGTGTGCGTTCCTGCGAAAAGAGTGAAGAAACAAAAGCCGCTGGGACAATCTGTGTCCGCCTAATCTCTATTAAAGCATTAACGTCATCAGCAATAAATTCCCGCAAAAAGTGGGAGTATACTTGTGGTGGGTGGGCTCCTAATCATATATTACACAACGTATAATGCCGTCATAAAGAGATTGCGCGATTGCTTTTGTCAGTAAGGTACCAAGGCGTGAGAAGAAAAAATTGCAATCATCTAAAAGGCTCGCGAGAAAAGTTATATGCGGCAAAGAGCGTTCACTGCACACCACTACATACTGCGCCGGTGTCGTCTGATATACGGTAAGTGGAACCCGAACTACAATATTACCCTCCTTGATTTTGTGATCCGTAATGCTCTAACGTGTGAACTAAGCTCTGGGACAGAATTGCTCTTAAACGGTTTTTTTTACCGAGTGGCATATGCAATTTCGGGTACCGACTGGCATGTTACAAATGTAAGTTTCAGCTTTCATAAAGAAGACAACAGTGAAGCGACTTGCGGTGTGTTGATCAACGCTGCATCCTAGAATTATACTATGTCATTTCGCTGCATACGCAATGCACATAACTTGTTTTTGTCACGCTCTTTCGAAGGTACAGTGCCAACTCTGAACAAAGTCGCGAACTAGGTTTCGCTTTTGTAAAAAAAATTAATTGGCACTTGCGCTCTGTGTGTTTCCTCTTTTCTTGCCTGTGTCCTAGTGCGCTTTACCTTTTTCAGTATGTCAGCTCTTCTCAGCAAGAATATTATTAAACAGCAGTCATTTTACATCAACTGTGGGACTATTTGACGACACACAATGGATCTCTATTTGGCCTTTAAGCTTATTGAACATATACAGTACCCTCGTAACGTTGACAGATATATATTGCTCGAGAAGTTTGGTTCTTACTCAATTTCTATATGAGGAAGTGAACTGGACTCTCAGAGCAAGTTTGAAAATTTTATCGGGAATTAGCGCATCAGATTAAACATATGTGCCAGCTTCACCGCTGTATGATTTGCAGCCGGAACGCTTTATCGACGGAGGATAATGTACAGTACGTACGTGACGTTAGAGAATGGAATGGAATAAAAAAAAAAAAAACTTTATTGAGGTTTTTCGGGGCATTAACGAGCGCATGGCGGGCCGCTCCCACCTAGGGACTGATATACGTTTGAGAAAGCTTAATGTTTTAGGAGCTGTGGCTACTTTTCCGGTAACTTATATGTGCGCCAGGTTAAAGGATGCGACAAGAGGACCACTCACTAATTATGTAATTTGGCTGCACCCTGACTGACCTTACAAATTACGCAGAGAGCAAGGTAGAAGCTTGTGACGACAATTGAAAGGTGCGTGATTTGCATTTGCTAATATTAACTAGAATGAGGCACTAGTCTCCTAGATAGTGGCGATATACGTGTAAGGAGTCGAATACCTTTTTCACGCGCTTCTTGGTGGGAAGAAATACTGACAGTGCGATTTATGACGCAATAGTTCGCGAACGTCGAAACCTGGAATTGACATTTGCAAAGTCGTTCTAATATACGACGAGTAACATTTGCCTCAGTGCTAATCCTTTGGGGACACCGCACATTACTGAGGTAGGACAAGAAAAGTGCTCAATTGAGAGATACACGTTGGGGAAAATTTGGTCAAGCGTGTGTAAGTTAAGAATCAGGGCGCATTTTTACGAAAATTCACTAAGTCGCGCAAGGCTGGGTCACCGCAGAGCTGCTGGGAACCTAGCTGGTCCTGGATTGGCTACGCTTTTACCTTCTCACCTTTGTCTTTCCCACTATACTATACTGTACTATACTATACTATACTATACTATACTATACTATACTATACTATACTATACTATACTATACTATACTATACTATACTATACTATACATGGCTGTGCTTGCTCTCTCCTATAGCAACGTGCCACAGATATTGGGCAAATCCCACTATACTCACCGCTCTGGTCCACTAAAAGTTAAGGGAACACACAACACACGGGCGGCCAACACCGATTAGGGGCCGCACGTTTCAGCGGCTTTTGTTAACCACCTGTACCGAGTGCTTTGGCGGTAAATGAGCGCGTGTCGATTCATGATGTGATAATTTTCTATTAACGACTCACGGAAAACCTCGACCATAACAGCTCTGCTGTAAAAACGTCGTACGCAAAAGATGTTCGTAAGAAAATATTGCAACCAATCCTGGCACGGGACATATCATTATAGAAGATGTCCGGCCAATCGAAAACATAGCGGAAACGGAAGCTTTAAGAATTCGCCCCCAGAACAAGAATCAAAAAGGGCTTTCTTGATGGATACCGCTAACGTATGCGCCATACGTCAAGTGTGCTAATGATATATTTGCGCCTCGACACGCTTAGTGTTCTAGATAAATCTGCACCTTACGTGCCAACACCAGCCAACTTGCTCTGGCTGAAGTTCGAAGCCTTCACCCATTCTTACAAAGGAAACAGTTTTGCCCAACAGCACCATTGTGTAATAATAAATCTTTGTGTTAGTGAAGACGTGCCGCTCTGATCGGTCATACGTAAACCGTTCGTAAAGGGAACAAAAAATCTGCATGTCAGTTTTTAGACTGAACACTATAAAACGACATTATGACTCTGCATTAACTTTCATTTTCAATAAACTGCGAGGTTGTTAAACAGAAATGCGTTTTCTTCACGAGCGCACGTCTTTTTTTTTTTTCAGCGACATCGAAATCTTCAGCCGCCCCAGATTTCACCGTGGGGCCACCGGAAACATGAGTCCTGCCGAGATCGTGCTCGCATTACTGGCCATCTCCTGTTCCAATATGGGGGCATCGGCGTGGATCAATCCCGACGGATGCGGCCAGACGCCCATAGCCCCGCAGCTTGAAAGCCGCGAAGACAGGGTGGTCGACGGCCAGGAAGCCGTGCCCGGCAGCTGGCCTTGGCACGCGGGACTGCACAGCAGCCCTTTTTTCGAGAGCGCGTACTT
This sequence comes from Rhipicephalus sanguineus, assembly GCF_013339695.2. NCBI lineage: Eukaryota > Metazoa > Arthropoda > Arachnida > Ixodida > Ixodidae > Rhipicephalus > Rhipicephalus sanguineus. Next base: position 109,383,120 of record NC_051179.1, read on the forward strand.
TTGCGGCGGTGCGCTCATCTCGGACCGCCACGTTCTGACCGCCGCCCACTGTCTCGAGTGAGTGAAGCCGATAGTAGAAACGTTTACTGGTGTGGTAGTGGGAGCCGAGCCACAATGAGAATGACCAGATAAAATACGAAAAAAAGACGACATACACAGGTGCACGATCGCTTCTATGGTATTATTCAGTTCAATTCAATTCTATTTCATCTCAAGGATAAGTACAGGGTCGAGAGAAAAGTGACGTTTGTGGCTTGAGAAGAACACGAGCCTCCCCGACAGTGGCGTAGGCAGAAATTTGTTTCGGGGGTGGCACGCCCTTGATCCAGCATGGGGTCCGGGGAGGTAAGTGTGGTCAAGTGTCATTTCGTGCTCTGTCCCCATGAGAAAAAAAGTTTTGGGGAGGGGGGAGGGGGCACGGGCACGGTGTGCCATCCCCTGGCTACGCCACTGCTCACTGATACACGGAAAGCAACGAGGACATATGGGTGACGGATCAATGAGCATAGACTGTGAAAGGCTTTGGGCAGTATAAGTGAAAATATGCATGAACAATAATGCTATGCACACATTACTGCTGGCACTACTACTACTACTGCTACTACTACTACTACTACTACTACTACTACTACTACTACTACTACTACTACTACTACTACTACTACTAAAAAATATTAATGATAATAATTCTTGGTAGGTGCTCGTGACTTCCGTGGCGTTCCTGTTGAATGCCATTATTCTAGCAGTCAAGTTTGGTGCGAACGGACCCGTAACTTGCTATTCAATACTCCTACTATAGCCGGGCACAGCTTTAGACGTCTCCGGCATTCCCTCTTCGAAGGCGGATGCACAGCAGCCTGTACAATAGACGCGTACTCCAGACTGACGTCATGAGCCGGACGGCCTGTGACCCCGCTTTCTGGGAGTGTTGTAGAGCGCAAGAGCTGGACTATTTCATTATTCGCGAAGCCGACCGGCTGCCGCGCTTCGGTCATCTGGGCGGGGCCTCTCCGGACTTATTAAGTTGTACCGAACTATTGATTCCGGGGAAAAATAAGCATGGTCTTAGTGTGGAATTTTAAGGTGACCTCGTGCGAGTAAAAAACGATGACGCAGTAAGATACTTCGGTTGAGAGGGTAGTATACGAAATAATGTTATTTGGTCACCTATGCTACGACGTTTGACGAGAGGTTAGAAGGGTTACATTCTGTATAAATGCTGTTGGCGCTTTGTTGTTCTTTTGAACCAGACGGTCATTAGTTTTGTCGCAGAATTTGCAAACCGAGAGCGCTTGATATCAAAAAATAAATATTTTTCATTTAGACCAGAATGGCAACATTCGTGGCACATGCTCTCAATACTGAAAAGCGCAGTGCTTTGGTGCAAAGAACAAAGCGATGTCGGACGCTATCAGAAGATTCAGTTCTATATTGCGACTGAGAGGCTAAATCGTGCAGTGTGTATATAGTGATAGTGAAGATCTCAGCTTATTGTGTAGTTAAAGGTGTTAACCTTTGACTAAAGGTCCTGGCATGCGCAGACGCTGACAAGTGCGGTAAAGTGCGAGAAAAATCAAAATTCGAAGGGAACGTCGCTCAGACAATTGCACAAATATTCGGTGATGAGAAAGATTGGTGCTCTAGAAGGTCAACCGACCAATGCGATACAACTATGAGAAACTGAGGTTTCGTCATTGTATCTCCCGCTTTAGTGTTGTATATTACAAATTTAGTTCACTCTGCAATTACGTAAAAAAAAAAAAAAGCTGAGTTCACCTTTGTCTTTTTCCCCAAGTTGGTTGCCTTGAGTTCCTACAGTGGATAGCATGATGCACAGGTCAAGGCGTTTAAGCAAATACGCTTTGCGCAAATCTACTAGAATTAACTGTACATCTTCCATTGTAAGAACGAGAATATCAAATTTCAACGTACAAGCCTAATTGCCAGGACCTTTCTTCACGCGCTTAGGGACTTACAAAAGCGAAACCCTTCTTTGACTTGGGCTTGCATATGATAAAAGTGAGTAAAAAGAGCGTTTTGTTCTTACTTCGAGTCTTAATAAACTAGAAATGAAAGCCTGAAAAAACTATCTGAATTATGTCACTACAGATTACTATAGTAACTTCAGCAGAAAATTCTGTGGTTTAGATGAGGTGAATTAGTACACAACGTGCTGGGTCACGTGTTGCAGGTACCACGCGGCCGCAAACACCTTCGTTCACGTGGGCGCCCACAGTCGAAGCAGTCGCGACGTCACGGAGCAGTACGTGGGCGCCGAACACCTCTGCATGCACGCTGATCCAGAGGTGAGTGCGCTTCTCGGAGTGGCATTCTACACTTTTTTTTGTGCGCAGTCTCTCAGGCGGCATAAACAGATTGTTTCTGTTTGCTTCCGTTACTACTTTCGTGCTACTGTCCCGCATTGTCTCCTCTTTCGAGTTATGGCGAAAGTTCATACCGATCCAAACAAACCTTACGGGAGCTAACTGTAGATATCATCTTACTCCTCGTGCTTTGGCAGCTGTTTTGATATTGGGCTTCAACGACTGCGTGGCGCCTTAGTGTATCGGCGTATGCGCGCACAACATTTCTCTAGGTTTTCACGTGTATTATGAATGCTGAGCTTTAGTAGCCTGTCGGAGATCGCCTTCGGCCAAAGCCCCAGTGCGAGCATGTATTTTTTTCGCATAACGGTATACTCAATTTGTACATCTCGCTGTTTTGAGATATAGGTGTCGGGCCCCGTAAGCGACAGCTTGTTTTCAGGGCTTCTATTACGATGGGCGTATATTGCTTATTTAGGCCATGTTTTCTGCTGACACCGTTTGCACAATATGCGCGACTTGAGTAACCACCTGCTGGAGCGCTCGAACGGTAGCGAAAACGCCACCGTTCTTCTGGAAAGTGACGCCCAGTCCGCAGGGTACGTCCGCCTTGGGTATGTTGACTCCATTTATGGCCGACATTGTATCCAGGGTATCGTGCGGAGGTCATTTTCTCGTGCTTCTCTTGATTATAAACTGGGACATTTCTGGAGCGCATTACAGACCACAGCTGTGCAGGTAACTCTCAGTCTTGTCGATGGCTTCTTGCAGGCCAACTTGCTATTCTCCCACAGACCATAAGTACACAATGTCAGCTTGTTCGCGTATATTGCCTGTCGATACGCTTGATGCTGTTAAAGATACTGCCCCCCATCGCTGTATTCAACAGCATCGGTGTGATTACGGATACCTGGTGTGTTCCTCTTTACGGTAACTAGTTCACAATGGTCCTCAGTTTCCCCTGGCCTGTAGTGGCCGTTCGAGCTGTGAAAAGTCCCGGACCCAGCTGTACGTCCTGCGTCCACAGCTGATGTCTTGCAAGCTCTTTAGCACAACTTCATGAGAGACGTTGTCCAGCGTCCTTTCCGCATAGAGTGCTAGAACAGCTCTTTTATGGGTGATGCTGATGCCGTCAGCGACTTCTTGAAGCTCTGCTAATACATCCTGAGTAGAGAAGTGTGGCCGGAAATCGAACTTAGTGCTCCGTAGGTGATTCCCTTCGTCCACATAGGAAGAGAGTCGATTGTGCACCATGTGCTCGAAGAGTTTTTTCAGCACACGACGTCACTGAGATGAACAAAAATTATCAACAATTTTGTACCGCTGAAGATGAGGTGACTGCGCATCCATGACAATGTAAAAGGCTCTAATTATGGATCTGAACGTTATGATATCGAACAGTAGTATACAACTCGGTGAAAGGCCTTCGAGAATTTCAGAAATACGCAAGTATTGTCAGAGTTATTGTTCCTATTCGAATGCTTATCTGTGGCAAATCCACATGTCCAACTTTCGGACGAAAGTCCCTTTCCAAAAGCGTGAGCAGTAAACGTGTGTCTAAAACGGAAGCCTAAAAAAGGTTCGCTGTAACATAACAAAACTAAGCGTCGCCGATGCAGTGCCAACACATAATAATGCCCCTGTTGTTTCTAGAAATTCACTTCTTTTATTAAGAGCATCATGCTCTTGAAGGCATATAATATGTGGTTGTTCGATCAGGCATGAAAAGCAGTAACCACGCGATAGTTACGAGTAGCCATGGGCTGCTCGGCTTTATCGGTGTGAACATCGATCGCCGCGAAGGGTAAGACCCTTCTGAGCTGCATTCAGTGGCGCGACCTCCTTTTAACAGCTAAGCTGTTTAAGCTAGCCGTGGCTTGTGTGTGCGGACTATCAGAAAACTGTAATAATATAACAATTGTTGGTTTTTTTTTATTTACGACAGAGACTTGCCCTTAAGGCATAATATTTGTTGGGTATATTAACGTCCCGAAACCACGATATGATTATGAGAGTCGCCTTAGTGGAAGGCTCCGGAAATTTCGACCACCTGGGGTTCTTTAAAGGCCAACTCCGGCGATTTTTTGGCCATGTCAAAGTAATGGTGCTTTTATGTTCCTAAGACGCTCCTGTTACGGGCCCGATAGCAGAAATGCTCGGCAAATTGGAGAAAAATTTTAAATAAGCAAAAAAGCGCAACACCGAAACCGAAACCCAACCGAGTGTACTGTCTACGTATGACGTAGACGTTGTTACGAACGAACCGGAAGTCGTGCAAGGCGTGCCGGTCACGCCAGCGCAGAGTATGAAAACTGTGACAGCCGGGACGACCAGCGAAGCGCCGGCCAAACCAACGCTGTCTGTCGCCTTGTGCACAGCAGACGCTCGCTGTAGCGGCCTAAGCGCCGAAGTTAGCGGTGCCCTCGGCTGCGTCACTTCCGCCGCCTTGCCAACACTGACGTCACAGATGCAATGTTGCCAATAATTGTGGGAAGCCAGGAGGGCGTTTGCAGACAATCTTTAAAATTCATTTGCAAACAATCTGCGCATGTCTCAAGCCTGTAATTTGGCATAAATGACGGAAACGTGCAAAGGAACGTACCCAGCGAATTTCACTGAGATCCATCGACCTCGAAAAATCGCCGGAGATGGCCTTTAACGTGCACTTAAATCTAAGTACACGGGCGTCAAGCATTTTCGCCTCCATCGAAAATGCGGCCGCCGCGGCCGGGATTCGATCCCGCGACCTTCGGATCAGCAGTCAGGCACCATAATCACTAGACCACCGTAGCGGGATAGAAAACTATCATCATCATGAACGGGCGTGTGCCACAGGAATTGGGCAAATCCCACTACTCACCCCTGGTTCACTAAGAGAGAGAGAGAGAAAGCTATAGCGCGAAAGAGAGCGAGAAAAATAGAGAGAAATAATGGGAAGAGAGACATAAAAAGATAGAAAGACATACAAAGAGAAACAAAGGGAGAGAAAGAAGCCGAGAGAGAAAGAGATAGGAAGAATAGAAAGATCAAGAGAGGAATAAAAAAAGAAAGAGGGAGAAAAAAGCAGACAGAGAAAGAAAGAGAAATAAAGGTAAGAGCCAGAAAGAGAAATAAATAAAAAGGAAGAAATAGAATGAAACAGATACAAAACAGACATACAAGAAACAAAGAGAAAGAGAAAGAAAGAGAAGAAAGAAAGAAAAAAAAATTTGGCAGATCCCACATACCGTGGGAGTCGATGTTATGCGAAGCATGTGGCGGGTAGGTGACTGTGGCGTAACTTTTTTTACTTAGCGACACGTTACAAAATGACGCTAAAGATTTGTATATATTTTATACGCACACATATATATGTTGAAGAGCCGCATATGTGCTATATAACCAGTTATTTACGGTTGGGTAACGCTGCCAATGGCAACGTGGGTATTACCAAAACCAGAAGCGGTAAGCTGATATGTAGTGCTTATACGTGTCCCGAGAACGCACGCACGTTTCACGAACCCGTGTGCATGTGTGCAAGAAGTTCTTGACAGTTCTTGAACAAGGGCATCATCACATATAACTATATCATCACATATCACTATAACAAGCATGGTCATGACCTTTTATAGGATCCGGTCGTGATCGTGGTGACGAGGGGTCCATGTGTAGTGAAGTATGTGGTGTAGTAGAGCTGTTGGAATTCGTGGATGCCTCGGTCATTTCGTCGACAAATTATCTGTCGTCAGAGCCGGCGACATGTCGGAACCTGAAGCCACCCTTCGTGTTGGTGAGGTATAGGCCGTCGAGGCTGGTAAGCCTGGATACCTAGACCAACTTCAGTGGATGGTGTTTGTCGTATTCGTAGAGTACCTGGGCGTATGTGGCCTACGTATCCTAGTCTACAAAGCGGCTGTGAATTAATCTGGCATCATCCTCGGTCAGCATGAGGCCATCGCCCAGCCTTGTAAGAAATGAAGAGAACGCTGCGTCGTTCTGGTGGACGAAGTGCACGTTACGGTGCGGTGATGTGGATATCATATGTACCTTTTGTTAATGTATTCCTCCGGGGTCGAGCAATGCTTCAATATAGCTTCCTGAATCATAGGAATACATATGTAATGTTTAGTAGACTGCTATAAAAGAGGAGCCAACACTGGAACTAGAGACGTTGATCTGATATGACGCCTGTATCGTAGGAGTACACATCGTAGGAGTATCATGTAGTGTTTTTTGCTGTCTTGTAAAATTGGATAGCCAGCACCGCAACCACAGGTGACGTTGCGTTTGGAAAAACAGCCTGCGTAGGCTGTTTTTCCAAACCAGTTTATAGACCTGGCATGGCTCAGTGGTAGAATACCTGATTGCCACGCAGAATGCTTGGGTTCGATTCCTCCTGGGTTCCTAATTTTCATTCTTTTCATTCGTTTAGTCAACGCTGGCGACGTTAGGTTTCCTTAACGCTCTAGCATTTAAGTTACCAATCTCTGTTCTCGCTGTTCCTGTGTAGATATAAACTGTCAATCACCTGTGGCGCATACCCGTACACCGCGGCCCGTGGTAAATGGGTATGTGCCACACGTGTCTAGTGGAAAGGGTTTGACGACGTACACGACAGGATTTTAACGTTATTCATGTCATGACCGGGCAATCATATTTGTCAAATACTCTTACCCTCCCATGCAAATTTTGGTCTACACCAAGTTAAGGAGGTGATCATGAGAGCACCCAGACGTAGGCGGCTAGATAGATAGATAGATAGATAGATAGATAGATAGATACGTAGATAGAAACGCTCAAAGTGCCAGAGGTTCGCTAAGAAATGCTTCGCATTTAAAATAATGAGAAGCAAAGGCCGCCCACCAGCTGCGCTCTTCCTTCAGACTTGGCACGACTACCGTAATATCCCGAGCAAGCGCCCCCATCTCCTTTTCGGGAGATTTAATATGCGCCGATGACCGAGCGAGCCCGTAGATCTATGAGAGGTGCGAACGCTTGATTCGGGAGTTTCGACATCCGTGTCGTGACTAACCTAGCTAAAGCCTATCAACAACCTAGAAACAACCAGATTAGGCTTCAGAATCATGCACTTTCGCTGTTTCAAACCTTGAGCGACTTTGTGCAGCTTCGCCAGTTTTTATAGCCGGTTTTGAGTAAATCATCCGCTAATGGAATGCACGCTGTTGTCTCTGTCGTGTGTTCGCTTACGGTTCACTTTCTCTTTATGAACACGCAGAGGGACATTGGAATCGTCAAGCTTACCAGCAGCGTAAACTTTACGGACACAGTTCGACCAGCATGCCTGCCTGAACCCGGTTCCGAACTGCCTGACCGCACGACGCTCTACGTCACAGGCTGGGGCCAGACAGACGGTGAGTATCGCCTTGCGCAGTGACACGTTGCGAGTGCCTTGATCTCACATAGCACACATTTCTAGAATAGTGATTTGCAAGCAAACGTAAAGACATTACGTGTTGAGAGAAATGGAGTTGTAGTTGCGGCGCATGTTTCGTACATTACTTGGTTTTCTGCGGTTAAGGTACGCTACGTGAACGTAGGTTATATAGCAAATTTAGCCCAAGTAATTGTTCAAGCACGCTAAATATAGCATTGCCAAACGTGGTGTCATCCCTGGTTCCCGGTTCAACTCAATTTGTACTATTTAACCGTTCATGCTGTTTATTGACAGTAGTTGTCGAAAGAGCTCTCGCTCCCTCCAAACTGACCCGTAACATTAGTTATCGAGGGCATAAAGCGTCCAATTTTCTATTGTTATGCAACTGCTGCATCATTAGGCCTAAAAAGGCTCGTGCACACAGGTAGGTATCGTTTATTGTTTCTTTTTTGCTTTAAAGAGGTTTGTATTATTTGCTTGTAAATGACTTTTCATGTATTGTAAACACTTTCCTTGTTTTGTTGTTTCATTTCGTTATTGCGATTTCTTACTTTGTATCCTTCTTTATTATTTCCTCACTTCTCCTTTAGCTATTATTGTGTAACTGATATGTTGCCATAACGTACTATTCACTGATAATGTCAAATTACTAATAGGAGGTCCCTGTGACAGTTTCTAACTCCGGGACCTCCTTCTTTACTAATGATGCATGAAGAATTGAAAAACAACGCAGGATGGTTGCTAACGGACTGTCATGGCTTCACTGTAAACCACTTTGCACTAATAAAGCGATTTCAAGCAACAAAACACTCTTTTGCCTAATCAAAATGCGCGAAAATGGAGGTGTAAGTTTGTTTTGCTTTCCCAAGTACCATTTCCGTTTGTGCAAGGATTAATGTATTATGAGAACACCCTTTAGGAGAATAAGAAGAAGAAGAAGAAACATTTATTGACCAGAGCCATCTAGCAGGGGAGGTAGTCCGCCAGACCATTCCTGTCAACCACCTCACCGGCTCTATTTGTGGCCCGAAGCTGGACCCCCAGGTTGTCAGACGACAGTACTTTCTCCCACGCCACAAGTGATGGAGTGACCAGGAGGTTAGGTGAGGTGGGGGAGGGTCTTCCCTGCAGTTCCAGAGAATAAGGGATAGGGTGGCTATAAGGGATAGGGTGGCTATTAATGAGCAATGAGGACTAATGAGGTCAGGGTAGATACGTTAGTAAATATACGGGGAGAGAAAGGAATGAGTCTGGAGTCGGCGCCAGGTGACCTCCTGCTGCTTGGTCAGCTTGGGGTGGTGGTCTGGTTTGTCTCGAGATTCGGTAGTAGGTGGTGATGTCGTTATACGAGCTCAGCGCTTCCCGATTTGGGTTCTCCGGGTCGGAAGCCCTACCCACCCATCGGTGGACGAATCCTCGAGCATGGTAGTGGGCGGCCTCGTTTCCCGAAATTTCCGAATGGGCCGGGACCCATATAAGTTCGATAGGGCAGGTGAAGTCGTTCTCGTCGTCGTCCTCCTTACTCTCACCTTTGAGAGGGCGAGGAGAGGCAGAAGAGAGAAGGGGGTGAAGTAGTCGTAGCGCTGTGAGAGCTACGATGCCACGAGTAAAGTTATTAATGGCGACTTTCGAGTCGCTAAGGAATATGGAGAAGCCTGCCGCTGCTGCAAGTGCAATAGCGGCCTCTTCGGCTTCAGTTGAGTTGGGAGCTCGTAGCGAGTAGCACGCCGTACGTAGACGGGATTCTCCGTCTCCGTTCTTAGGAAGAGTGGCCACGCTGATCGCACAGTGGTTGCCGTCGGTCGGGTATTGGGCGGCATCTACATATGCCGCTTCAGGATTCGACCGGTGGGACTTGCGGGGATCCCTTGCTCTAGCTCTTCTTCTCCCGTCATGGTGGCCGGCCCGCATGTTCTTTGGCAACGGCTTGATGAGGAATTTCCTCCTGACTTCTGGGTGGATTGTGGCAGGATCGTTGCGACTTGGACACACCCTGTGCCCGATATGCTCCAAGATCCAACGGCCTGTCCTGCTTCCTTGTAATCGGTGTATTTGCGCTGTACGTTGCTCTTCCAGGAGCTCATCCACGGTGTGTAGACCAAGACTGAGGAGGCGTTCTGTTGAGGTATTTCGGGGAAGTCCCAAGGCCGTGTTATACGCTTTGTGTATGAGTCGATTGAGTCGGTCCCGTTCCGTCTGGAGGAGATGTAGGTACGGGAGGGCGTGTGTAAAACGCGGCACGACAAAGGCTTGAACTATTTGGAGCAACTCCTTCTCCCTCATGGCCGGCCTGCGCGCGCTCACCCTTTGTATTCTGACTTCTGTACGGTGAGGCCGAGTATTCTCATGTGCTCCACGTGAGGGATGCACGTGCTGTTGAACAACCCGTTGATGCTCGGTAGTGGTGTCTTGGTTCTGTGGTGGGCCGGTGGTCTGAGTATGAGAAGCTACGACTTACTCTGTGAACATTCGAGGCCTGCGTCACTCACGCGTTGGACAACAATGTCAGCGGCTGCCTGGAGGGTCTCATCGATTTAAAGGTGTTATGGGTTTTCAAAACACCTGTCGCCCATATGAAAGGAATGCCAGCTGATAGTTCCAACTCGCTAATTAAGAAAGCGTTGAATAATAGCCGGCTTTAGAATAACAGATCGGTCTGTCTAAGGGCTATACAAAAGCTCACCATAAGTTTACGCATATTTGTGAACGTTTATTGTTTAATTATGCAGAAGAGGAATAGCTACAGCGGCACTGCACGGTGGCCTATAGGTACTATGGCTATATATACCAGGTGGTCGTTGTAGGGTAATGTAGCGCGAGCGCTTTGTCCACTTCCTCTTTCACTATGCTATGCTTGTGTCATCTTTCGATGACCATTGAATTTTCCCTAACTGGTAAGTTTTATTTTTCTGTTCTTCAGTAACAAGGGCGCTTGGACGATTGGCAACCCCCATGATACGGGTGTTTAGATTTGTTGAAGTGCCTCTTTCGTGGGGTCTAAGGATGTCAGTTATAGACAAGCTAAAACCCCCTTAAGGGCGTAAAGTGGTTTATTGTGTTGAGCATATTTTCCAATAGACACCATGGCGCCCTGTTTTTCAAGCGAAGCTTGTTATGGTGTCGTACGGGGAAAACGCCGCCCTCGAAGCTGCGCCGGTCACAGGTGTATTTTTATGTGCCGTTTTCCAGTAATTGATGCCCTCTAGATCGTGGGCTTGTCGACGATCATCCCTTTCTGATTCTTCAGTCTGATCTTTTATCGAGGTGACTGGTCATTTCACGCTGTGCCACGTTTCATTGTTACCTGGATACGAACGCATGCATGACCGTCGTTGTTGCCTGCAGCGACTGAAGTGATGCGCTGCTAAGCACGCGGATCAAGGTTCGATTCCCGGCACGGAGGAAGGAAAAAAAGTTAGGAGAGAGCATTGCTCAATGCGACAGAAAGAAAGAAAAAAAGAAAGAAAGAAATAAAGAAAGAAAGAAAGAAAGAAAGAAAGAAAGAAAGAAAGAAAGAAAGAAAGAAAGAAAGAAAGAAAGAAAGAAAGAAAGAAAGAAAGAAAGAAAAGTGGTACGTCAGGCACGCACACACGAAGCTTCGCTTGCCCCCATTTTCCTTTTCTCCTACCTGTGCGCAAGCCTATATGCGTGCGTGAACTATAGTATAGGATATGACTTTACAAGTCCGCTGCACTTTCTACTCAAAGGCGGACGCACACAAGCCTACACCAACGGGCACACACTTCAGATTGACGTCATGAGCCGGACGGCTGATATGACTCCGCCCTTGGAGAACATTGCCGAGTGCGTGAGCGGGAATATTTCTTTAGTCGGGGAGGCGATCGGCTGTCGCGCTTCGGTCGTCTGGGCGGGGCCTCTCCGGACTTCTTAAAGGGACACTAAAGGCAAATAACAATTTATGTCAGAGTGAAAGCCCAATGTATGACAACTTCTAAAACAGCAATATTATCAACAGCAGTGCCCTACTTACCGAGAAATTAAGCTAAATGTATCACATGATGAGCGCCACGAGTGGGACATTTTCGAAGTGATCCCGATGACGTATGGAAGTCGGCCTACAATAAATCACTAGTAATCAAACTAGCAGCAGTAAAAAAAGAACATTCCGAGCATCAAAAGACGTAATAAAATGCTGTTTGTTCGTTTCCGCTTGATTCATGGAAAACAAAACCTCCGTGGCGTTGCCATGGGGAACGGCGCGCGTGGTTCAAAGGTTCCGTTTTCGCCGAACTGCGCCTCGCCCGTCTCAGTGGTAGTTTCGGGATCGCGTACTGCCGTGCGTGTTTTGCGCGCTCGTGAAAGTCGCTCTGACAGAAAGTTCGACAAAATGCCGCATGCGTGTGATATTGCCGGATGCCCGAATGGTGCACAACGCCAGTGCTGCAGCAAGGAAACCGGTGTGTCTTTTCACTGGGTGCCGCGGAGTGAACCCTTACGCTCGAAGTGGCTTAGTGTCATGCCATTGCGCCAGTGTGCCAAACAGTCAAAACCTCTGCGTGTGTGCTCGCTGCACTTTCGTACTGGGGATTACGAGACCAACCCCCACTTGGTGAAGGCTTTGAATGTGCCCATCCGAGCAAGTCTTTGCCGCAGCGCCGTTGTTGCTACTGTGGGTCCCGCTACTTCCGCTCGGCTGCTACTAGTGTCGGCGGCCGCGCAGTAAAAGCGGGCAACGTTGGGCACGGCAGCAGTGACGTATGAAAGTCGTATTTTCAGGCGGGAGATTTGAAGCGCGCTAACGCGATGCGGACCACTAAAAACGTGATTTTATTTCAAAATAAGCCGTTCCTTGGCACAAAAGCAGCACTACGAGGTTTCTGGACCGCTATTTCAACAATCAACGTCGACTTAATATTTGCCTTTAGTGTCCCTTTAAGTTGTATCCAGTTATAAGTAGCATTTTTTTTTGGGGGGGGGGGGGGGACTCCTTTACGCCCTTTTAATCGCTGTTTGCCGTACCTGAGACACAGCTGTCTTGCAGAGGGGGATCCCTCATCGCGAGCCGAGCGGCTGCAGCAGTTGAGGACCAAGAGCATCGCCAACGAGCGCTGTGTCAAGGAATTCCACGACGTACCGGACTACCTTATTTGTGGCTCTTATGACGACGGCACACCTTGTCAGGTGCGATAGTGTCGATGATTATTGCTTTCACACGCTGTTACCCTTCGCATGCGTTTCCTTTTCGTCTTCATTAGCTTTGATGCTTGAGCGTTGGTTTATAGTGAGAACAGAGTAATATACCTTGAAAGGGTGCACACATGCGAAGGGGAAATTATGAACAATTCTAGCGGCGCATGCTTCAAGTAACAAATCTTGCTTAGTCAAAAAAGAATAGCTGCAGAGATAATTTCAAAGATCACTTGCTTTGTTACTTGACGCACGCTCCGCTAAAAGTGCTGCTGACTTTCCCCTCCCGTGTGTGCACCATTTCAAGGTGTATAGTGTGTTCTCACAATAAAGCAAAACAGTTCGCAGTCAGCGCTAGTCTTGTGTGTCCTTGCCTCTTTGCGCTGTTTTACCCATCAGTATTCTTGGGTGAAGTAAACTGAGGAACAATGGCTAAAAAAAATAAAGACGGCAAAGTCTAAGTATTCCAGGATCTCATCAAGTTAAATCGCTTAGTCAATAAAAGGCTGGTACTACCTTTTCCTTCTTCGTGAAAGAGTACTTGATGTCGCTTCCTTGCGCTAAAAGTCCGTCAACACATTCTGTCACTGTTGGCTGTTGCTGCACGCTCTATTTACAGCTACAATACTTACCGATTTGGACGCGCCTCTTCGCTTCCACGAAACAAACTGCACATTTCATTGCTACGTCAGCGTTTTCCTCCAGCGCTCGTTGTTACAACAGAATTAACCGCAACAAACCGCTCAACGATCAACGATGACAATGCTGGAAACAGATCTATTGTGTAGTGTGGTGCTTCCAGTGATGAATGTGTATAGGTACACTGTTGTTCTTTATGAAAGGGAACACTCGAACGCGTAGCCTGCACCAACGTTACTAGAACAAACTCAGTTTCAAAGCTCCGTATCTCCGCCAGCGGAGGAGGGTGGTCCGAACGGCGGTCGCGAGAACTAGCGGCGCTGCAGTTCCGTCTTGCGCCACTATCGGCGCGTCGTCTGCTGCCACGGCATAACGCTGCGGTCCGCCGCGCAGTTGCTCGCGGCAACTGAGCGGCAACTTTCTTATTGTACTAGTTAGGTGGATACTTAGGTGGATATGCAAAAGGTCGTCTGTATGCATTGGCCCGCGTGCGTTGTTCATTGATAGGCTAAGAATCGATGTTCGGTCTATATTGCCAAGCCCACTTCTTGTTTTATTTTGATGTATTCGGGTTTGACCAGCAAGGACGGTTATCAACGCTCGACGCTGTCCGCGAAGCAGTGTTCGAGAAGCTTCGCATTTGTAGTAGATCGTTTTGATAAGATTGCGCGCCGTACGCGAATGTTCCACCTTTGTCGAGAGATAACGCCGCCACCAGCAATATCGCTGGAAAGTTCGATAGCGCCTGTATAAAAGCCGACGCGCTTGACCGCTTGTCAGTTGATCGACGGTCGACGCTATGTTCGCCGCTATCAGTATATTGCTGTAGTTTGACTTTCAGTTTCCCGGCCACAAGTTCGGCCAAATAAAGAGTTTCATCTGGGACCTGCTGACTGCCGCCTTCATTGACGTCACGACCCTGTGACAATATTTGAGCTGTCTAAATTGCGCTTAACTTCCAAGCATAGGAGTTTCTAAGCGAATGAGGGTTTTAGCGTAATTTTTATAACTACCACCACAATTTTAGCCGCTGCCGTCTAATCTAGACCAAGAACAACCCAACACGTTTGTAAAAGCCTTTATAGTGTACAAAGAAGCGTACTTACTCCAGATACAAAAACGTTCTAGAAAAACAGTACTCATATTTCTACAATTTATTGAAAAAAACTTTCTCGAAAAACATCACCAATGCTTTGAAATGTTTACAAGACACGTTTTCGCGACGGTTAAAGGGATACTGACCCAAAATCGGGAAATTTTACGAGAACTCGGTAAATGAAATCTCAGTGTGCGATTACATCGAATAGATGTAGTCTCTGAGCAATTTTTTTCAGTGGATATTTGTATTTTCGGTGTCTCATCTTTTTACGTCGCATCCTTCTACGGTGCCTTAAACAATTCGAACAGATCGGCCGTGATGTGAGCACCGAGCTGTTATTCGCGCGTACTCCTGTCGCTAGAAGAGTCGTCCGTATTCAACGTCAGTTTTTCAACTTCACCGAGCAGATGTTCCATGCCCGCAGCACTTCTTAAACTGTACGACAGCCGTTTGCGTTTCGTGCTGTAGCCGTTCACTACGCAGTTAAAGGGACACTAAAGAGAAACAATGAATTGGTTTAGATTGATAAAATGTGCTCGGAGAACTCATGTGTAGTTTATTTCACCACCGTAGGTTTATTATCAGAGGAGAAAACCGAGTTCAAAGTTTCATTTTTAAATTTCGCGCCGAACTTTGTAATTCGTGACGTAAAAGACTTCAAAGAGCATTTAACGTAATTTGGCGCCACTGGCTCGACGAAATTTCCGCAAACTCGTTATGTCAAGTCTCTGGCGCCCTCAGAGGAAAATGTACTTCGATTTAACCGATTAGGAACTACGTAGGCCCAAGCAGGCGCCGTCAATAATGTGTGACGTCACAGCAAACGGTGCGGGAATTCCAAGGTGGCGTCGCCACCTGTATTTTCTTTTTGCGCGTTTTCTCGCTTATTAAGCGTCTTCGCGCAGAAAGCGTGGTGTTTTTGGTATCGTGGAAGACTACTTTACTAATGCGAGAAAAATCGTTTTGCTCTTTAGTGTCCTTTTAAACTGCTCGTCAACTACAATTATCTTTTGCACAAGTAAGTCTCCGTTCCCGAAGCAAAGCGTGGGATTGGGCTAGTTGGTATTCTTTTATTAAACTGCTCAGCGCAAAAAATTTGGCACCGTACACATAGAAAAGACGAGGACCAGCACTGGTCCTTGTCTTTTCTATGTGTACCGTGTGAAAGCAGCCCGTTCCCGAGCCGGCGAGTGTAAAATATTCCGCACATCTTGTTCGATACCTCGTCGTAAAATGTCTCGAAAATCCACTGCTTTAAAGGCATAGCGACAGCTGACAACTGATCGAATGTCAGTGTGATGCAACTCTTAGTCTCGGTAGCGTATATAGGTAATCGCCTGCCTTTCGTTTTGCTGTTCTATTTCTGGCGGCTCCTCCAAACTGGGCACAGGGCTTTCGCGGGACGCCGTGCGTTTTTTTTTTTTTTTGGGGGGGGGGGGGGATTTGCACCTAAACCCCGAATATTTTGGCTTTGAAATGTGGGCTGGAAGTGCTGGGAACAAGCGCGGCACCGGGCGCGAGTTCCCGCTTTCCACGTGGTATCAAAACTTCTTGTCCCGCAACGACACGACAATAGTGCTTTACAATGTCGTCACTCTCAAAATGAACGTCACAGACCTTGCATTTCGCAGTAAGCTTTCTATCTTTGCGATGCAAAGCTTGAATGGCGTAGGGTCTTTTGGAGGTCCGAAGAAGTTTCGTGAAGCGGAGACGTCGCTGCGGTAGCCGCTCTTGCAGGCCGGCGCAAAGCAAGTCGGCATACCGCACTGTGAATCTGTTCGCCCTCGTTACGCTTCGTACATCATGCACGTGTCTTCGTACAAGACGCTAAGCCTGGTCAAGAACAGTCGCAAAAATGACGAGCGGACAAAACGCAGACGACGCTGTAACCCACGTGCGCTCGTACATCGGCGGCGCCGATCACAACAAGCGCCAGCCGCGGGAGCTAGACATGACTGCAGCGCCACTAGTTCCCGCGACCGCCACGCGGACCGCCTCTCCGGCGGAGCTTTTAAACTGAGTTTGTTCTAGTAACGTTGGCCTGCACTCTGCGGCAGCTGCCTACAGCGCCATCAACCAACCACTAAAGAAAACACGTCCACTGCTGGCGTCATCTATTGGCAAACAAAATAACGAGTCATGGCCGGTGTACAAGCGCTGCTAGATTACGGTCCCTCTCCGCTCGCGAAAAGATTAAGCTATTTGTGTTCGCGCCAATAACAATATACAACATTATTTAAAAATGTTGCAAACATTGGAAACATTTTTTTCACTTCATACTTTTTACGTAGCAACATCACCGCTGTCATAACGACCAGGGTGCCTTGATTCTGCTGGGAGTTATAGCATCGAGTGCGCATATACTAAACAACAGACTACTTTCTCTGCCGACCGGTAAATGGGATTCTGCCTTGATGGAAAATTTCCACGGCGTTCAGAAATACAACAAGCAAACTACGACTAAACCTTCACCCGAATGCATTCCTCTCGCCTATATACCTCCAGTTTAGGCGAAGTGCAACTCCCGTGAGCCGAGAGACAGAGCTTCGATGTTTCAACCGTATTCGCGCACCGCGCTCGATTTGGTGGCAGGAGATGACGCGCTGCAGGCATCGCCTGTTGAGCGAGTGGAGAGGGAGCGTAATCTATATAACGATTTTCCACCGGTCATGACTCGTTCTTTTGTTTTCCAATAGATGACGCCAAAAACGGGCGTCTTTTCATTAGCTGTCGGTTGATGGCGCTGTAAACAGCCGCCGCATAGAGTCACTGGAAATTTTGCCAGTGACTCTACCGCCGCATAGCGCGGGTCCCGCGCTCGCGTGTTCCCTTTCATAAAGGACAGCAGTGTACGTATGTGTAATCGTTTGTAACAAGTGATCTGTCTCTCTCTTTCGCTTTCGTTCTAGGGTGACAGCGGGGGACCCCTAGTGCGCAAGGGCGATGACGGTGCCTGGGTTCTCCAGGGAATCGTCCACAGGGGTGGCAAGCTATGCAAATCCTTTCAGTTCAGGGCCATGCGCTACATGAAGGTCTCTCACTTTGTCAACTGGATCGACGATTACATGCGAGCCGACGCCGCGGGGCGCGCCGATATTTTCTGCGACATGGCACCAAACTTCAAGCTTGACAGGGGTGTCTGAACGGTCGGCGCTCCGCACGGCTTCAGAGAAGAGCCTCACACATGAGCCAATCAAAGACTGTACATCGCAGATGGTGCATCGTTTGACAGAACCTGGATAGGCGCAATGAACGAAATTGTATATTATTAAACATATCTCTACAATTTCCTTCCTAATGAACCAAAGACACTTTGAGCATTTCTTTCTATCTATCTATCTATCTATCTATCTATCTATCTATCTATCTATCTATCTATCTATCTATCTATCTATCTATCTATCTATCTATCTATCTATCTATCTATCTATCTATCTATCTATCTATCTATCTATCTATCTATCTATCTATCTATCTATCTATCTATCTATCTATCTATCTATCTATCTATCTATCTATCCGCCTACGTCTCGGCGCTGTCATGGTTGTCTGGTTAATTTGGTACATACCAAAATTGGCAAAGGCGCACACGAGTGTATCGCGGGCACGCTTCACAGGTCATAACATGAATAACGTGACTTAACTGTCACGTACGTCATGAAATCTTTCAAACCAGTCTCGTCTGGCGCATACCCGCATAACATGGCCCGTGGACTAAAGTATGCGCCACAGGTGATTAACAGTCCATATGAACCGAGGGACAGCAAGAATACATTCAGGAAATTTTAACGCGATGGTGTGAAGGGGCCCACGTCGTAGCAACTCCGGTGCCGGCGTCGACGGTGTTGTCGTTGGGCGAAGAATCTCGGTGGAAGCAAAGAATAAATGTCATGCTCGTGCCGTAATCAAACCTGGGCACCCTGCACGGTAGCCAAATATTCTACCACAGAGCCATGCCTGCGCTTCAAACTGCTTAGGAGAAGGACTCTAAACAAGTGCCATGTCGGAGCAGCGCCAATTGTAGTTGCACTGTTGGCGCCGCTTTTAAACAACGTCATAAACGTTCACTCTGCAAGCTATGGTCAAGCGTTGCTCGAATACACCGATGACCGCTTCTTATGATATGGAAATGATCGCGCTGTATCGTGCACTTCGTAGCGATACAACGGACTTCTCTGTTTTAACGTGAGTGCCGAGTAACGTCCGACCATAAGTTACCCTCTACAGGCCAGTGTAGTCGACGTACCTGGCAAGCCCACAGTGTCCGCACATCTACCATGTTTACCCAGAGATGTCGATCCAACTCGCAGCGCTTTTCTGAAAGCGAAAAATCCGGCATAGGGTAATACTCTCTGACTGCTTCGCATGAAATGGATTCCAACAATACGTGGGATCTGCCGGAAGTTCTAACGCGATAGCTCTAAAGAGCTCGTTTCGGAAAAATTCCGGTGTCTAGCTCAGCGTCGTTGGCGGTGAGCGAAATATCAGCTTTGTCCGCAAATAAAACAAATAATAAAATAACTTCGGTTCGCGTGAGAATCGAACCAAGACCTTTTCCGTGGCACGCAGGTGTTCTACCACACAGCCACGCCTCTGCTTGAAGCTGCTTCGAAAAAGAAAAAAAAAACACACACTTTATGAATGTCACGTAGCGGGAAGAGTCTCGTTAACGCATGTAATATTGCATGGCCGAAGCGCGGAATCGCGACAGGCGTGAAAACATATGATTTGCGCAACTAGTGAGTATTTTAAAGGCCAACCCATTACAAAGCGCTCAGACATATTTAATCATCATCAGCTGCAAAAGCATCAACAAAGTGAGCAGCTGCGTAGGCTCGGTTATTGCCTTACGGACGCGTAGTGGGCACTTCGCAACTGTACTTGTAGTAAACTTTCTAGGATAGGTTGAAAATGGGAGTGTTACGCCCACATACGTTCGTTTTCTTGCGGCGCGGTTGAGACATTCACTGAGAATTGAAACTAGGCTAGCAGTTGCGAAGGCGATGCGCACGGGGCCCGAATGCGCTATCGCCTTCTACAGTTGAAGGTGAAACTCCAGCGTCCTCCAAGTTTTTCTTCGCTAAAATAATACAATCTAGAGTAGCATGACGTACATTCTGATTTCATGATGCGGAAACGTTGCACATATATTCGCTGTACGCACAGATTTTGGTCGCATATGAAAAGTCAGTGGTTTCATTTATTCGACTCAGAACAGAGAACAGCCGGCTTCCGACGAATGATGAAAGTGACGGTGACTTGCTTATCGCGTTTAAGGAAGTTTGTGGTACGAGAAGCATGCCAGTGGCATTTTTGTTATCTGATGTCAGTGGCGCAGAATAGTAGACAGAAAAAAAAAAACCACTGGGATTTGTTAGCGTCAAAATAAAATTTTGCTTATGATGTTTGGAAAATGATACAAAACGACTGCTGAGAGTGACAAGCAAACGTACAGGGCATTGTGACACTACAACACGGAGAGGCCTTGTATACTCGAAATACATAGCAGGATAACGGGTAGGAGAACAAGTAGATTAGGGCACTCTGAATAAACTCTGACTAAGGTTAGAGAAAATCAATGCGGTTTTCTTGCAGTCATCGATAAGCGTAACGAATCTCAATGTACTCGGCTTTCCTTAACCATTTCAGAGGCCACCTATGAAGAACTGTCTGTGTGTGGGTGAAATTGCAAATTATTTCAAGGCACTCGCTATTCTATTGAAACAAAAATAATGTTATGATACGTTCATTTATGCGTGTTATAGTAATTAATCGGAATTAAATTGTCCTTACATCTACTTATCCTAAGGCCTTGCACCGTTTGTTATTGCGTAATTATAATGAAATCTCAGGCTAGAAATATAGTGCAAGTTCGTTTTCGGTTATGTTCAACTTGCGCCCAGAAAAATTATACTTTTATCGTGGCTCGCGGGAAGAGCTACATCGAACGACTCGTCGAACATGGTAGTGCCTTCAACAAAGCGATCACATTCCACAGTACACTGCAAAATGAAGTTAATGTCTTCATTACGTAGGAGGTTCAATTCACGCAAAGGTCAATGATCCTTGCTCTTTCTTAGCTACTAGTCGACTCAACTAGCAGAAACAAGTGGTGTACGCAACTGTGTACAAAGCGTCTCAAAGCATTAAGACCGAAACATATGTGGCTGGATATGGGGACGAGATGGTTTTTGAACACCTCTAAGACGACGAGACTTGTAAACATAAAATAAAATTTTAGCCACTTTGCTGACAGTTGTAGTTATGTTCGGGGGAAGATTTCACCAGTACGGATCAACGGTGACTAATCGCGGACGGCGCGTGACGGAAAAGGGGCGCTCGGAAGGGCCATTAGGCCGTTCGCCTCTACCCGCGCCTTTGTAGCCGAACCCCGCGACCTTTTGTCACCCTTACGGCGGAAGCGAGCTCACGGAGACTGACAACGTAAACAATGTGTCGCCGTCGCGACGGTCCTCACTGAAGGAGCACCGACGTGGTTTTGCAGTAATTGCAACAGGCGGCGGCATCTTGTCGCAGACAAGGCTCGAGGCGGCAATGTAAACTGGGCACGTTGGTGTGGTTCATTTCAGTGTACGTTGACTGTGTATGTGATTGATGGCGTTTTAGTTGGCTTGCCGCATAGTGAGGGCAGCAAAGCGTGGGAACGTGGAGGCGGAGACACGTCTCTGAGAGAAACAAAGTTCTCTGCTTCATTGGTGGAGTATCAAAAAAAGGGTTGGTCCCGAAAGGCGGTCTCAGACGAGACACGGTGGATTTAAAGGAAGAAATAGGAGAGGAGAAGGGGGAGCTTGGTGCTCGACGGAGAGATTGCGGAGGGGACAGAGGTCGTGCTTGGCGCCGACTCTGATCCAGAGACGAAGGACTTAGAGATATTCTCTTAAGGGCTTGAACGCTTGGTGCGGGCCCAGCCCAGTTGTTGTCGCGAGTGCTGTTCAGTGGCCGCCCCGGCCTTTGTTTTGCCATCAAGTGTGTAAATAAACTCAAGCTTGCCGGGATCTGACAACCGGGCCTGTCCAGTCCTTCAACGTGTCGCCACGATCATCCGAACCATCGGGATCACTTCCATCGACCCAAATTTAACTGGCGCAGTCGACAGGATGACGTGGCGGCTTCCTGGAGGACAATGAGACATCCCACAGTCCTGTGTATACGCACATAACCTTAGCAAGGAGAGGTGGGGCGAAAAAAAAAAGGTACCTCGGAACGGCGCATGCAAGTATGCAGCTCGAGAAGGCTGAACCTGCGACAACACCGAGTGCGGCAGTCAACTGAGCTGCAATCAAGATCAGCAGCGTCCTCTCCCCGGACATCGGCATCTCACCCGGAGCGACTGGCGACTGCCGGAGCGACGAGTACTGCGAGAGTCATTGCACGACCGGCCTGTCGTCCCAACCAAGGAGGCAGAGACTGAACGGTGCGAATCCGTCCAAGTACATCAGAAAGCGGCTCCCATGATCTGCTGACTGAGGCCTCGACGAGGAGCCAGCGTGGCGACGCAGCTACCGACAGAAATCACAGGTGGGTCCCTGTTCTGTTTTCTCCGGGAGCACCATGACGACTAGGGTGACCAGAAGTCAGAGGGCAGATGGGACTAGTGAGAACCACGGGCTAGATCATGATGAGGCATCTGTAGATACTGATAGTGCAGATGTGCGTGCTGTAGAAAACGCCGATCCAGCTGTACAAGTTCGTGTAAAGGAGCTGGAAATAGAAGCGCTAAAGCTCCAAATCGAGCTGCAAAAATTGAAGCTCCAATCGCACGCGAGCAATGAAGTGGGGCGGAGCGACAGGTGCGGTTTGGCGCGGTATGCGGATCAGTTGCGAGCAGTTCTTCAGCCAATGCCGGTTTCCGATGAGCTGGTGCCGGCGTGGTTCCGGAGCGCTGAAAACATGCTGAGAAGCTGCGAGATTCCTGACGAGGTACAAGGCGCTATCATAGTGCCATTTTTGAATGAAAATAGCCGCACATTGGTGGCAAATCGAGCGGAGAACCGAGTACTTTCGTACCAGGAGGTTCGCGACCTCGTCCTGCATGAACTAAAGCTCACCGCTGAGGAATACAAACGCCGCCTTTATGCCTGCCGGAAAGGAGATGAGACGTGGGGACAGTTCGCCACTAGGCTCGAGATTTTGCTTGATTATTATCTCCGTAGTAGAGAGGTCAGTAATGTTCAGGAGCTGCGGGCATTGCTCATTTCTGACCGGGTCAAGCAGCTGATGCGCGAAGACATGCGCACATACGTGCTACAGCACGAGACGGCGGAATGGCTTAGACCGCATAACCTGGCGAAACTGGCGCAGCAATATGACGAGAGCACGAGTAATCGAAAGTCAGGTAAAACAGCCAACGGTAGTTCGAAGAATGGTGAAAGGGTCGATCGCCGCACGAAAGACAGGTTATTGCAGGGAAACGAAAGAACGGGTGTCCGATGCTATGCATGCGGCGAGAGCGGACACTATCGGTGGCAATGCTCGCAAACGACGATTCCACCCGCGGAACAGGGACAAGACCGTTTCCCTACGGAGTGACTCGCCGCGAGGGTAGCGTGTGAACCGGCAGTGGAGAGCATAATCCCCGAAAGGTGCTATGCCGGTGTGTCAAGATTAACATGGATCGAGTTGATAAGTGCGGGGCGTAAGTTCACCGCGTGCTTAGATTCAGGATCAGACATAACAGTGATCAGGAAGGCGTTAGTTCCGGAAGGGGCAAAACTACAGGGAGTAGGCAAAGTGAGTTTGAGAGGGGCATTTGGGCAGGCTGTCCCCGTTGACCTGATGTACGTCCCTTTGGCACTGCATATCCCAGAGGGAGGCACTACTCCGGAGCTTATGGAACTGTGCGCGGTTACCGAGAGACTCGCGGAGGGAGTAGACGCCCTATTAACGCCAGACACGCTGGAAAAGCTTAAACAAACGCAAAGAGAAGAGCGGGAATTGGCGGTTCACATAGTGATAGCGGAGCAGAATGCTGCTGAGGAAGTCGATCGTGAATGTCAGATTGGTGTTCAGGAGACGCCGGAGCACCAGCCAGATTCAACGGGATCGCGAACAGGGTCTGCGACAGAAAGACACGTAACGGCGAAGGAAGCGGGTAATGAGATGTTGACAAAAGAGCAACGGGAGGACAGCTTCCTGCTATTGCCATGGGGGCAGACGCGTGAGGGTACACACGGAATGTTCACGGATGGGTTATTGTTCCACCGGGAACTCTTGAACGGGAGGCAGTGTAATCAACTTGTCTTACCTGAAACACGTCGCAGAGAAGTGCTGGAGCTCGCTCATGATGCACCTTGTGGTGGCCATTTCTCAGGAAAGAAAATGAAAGAGCGCGTTCGTAGTGCATTTTTTTGGCCAACAATGCCGGCGGACAACAAAAAGCATTGTCAACCTTACCAGAAATTCGCGAGTAGAAAGGTGGCCGATCGAAGGCCAATCACTTAATAAGTGCGTCGATGCCTTGTCACGGTTGGACAGCGAGGATTGCTAATAGAAGCTGTGAATGGATGGAAGGCCGTTAATGTAAATATTGTTTTTGGCCAGTACTTTAACACGGACCCCGTTGTGAAATAAGAGTATGTTAGTTTTTTTTTTTTTCGATTAGCCAGACAGCAACAGCATTGTGCCTAAATGTTGACTATTTGTCATGGTGCTTCAAGGAATGTACAGTACAGGGTCCAACCTGCGAGTGACGTTCCAAACAGTGCGCGGGTGTGCCTGCTTGAGTGCATTTTGGTGTGTGTGTCGTGTGGATGTAACAACCCCCCCCCCCCCTCGTGCGATTATGCGTGACTTCATGCGTTGGACTGCACACAAACATTAGGGAAGGGGTGCATCCGGCATGACGCTCGGTAGTGATGTTGGGGAATCTTCTATAACGTGTTTAGTGTTTGTCTTTGTGCGATGTTATTTGCTTGCTTGCCTAAGTTGTGATGAAACGGGACCTCAATCTCGAAACGTTGTCAGCGCCCTTGAGCGTGAATACCCCCCCCCCCCCTGCCCCCGCATGGAATTTTGAAGTTGAATGTACAACAAGCGTACATACAACATTCTTGGGTTGGAAGGAGTTATGTTCGGGGGAAGATTTCACCAGTACGGATCAACGGTGACTAATCGCGGACGGCGCGTGACGGAAAAGGGGCGCTTGGAAGGGCCATTAGGCCGTTCGCCTCTACCCGCGCCTTTGTAGCCGAACCCCGCGACCTTTTGTCACCCGTACGGCGGAAGCGAGCTCACGGAGACTGACAACGTAAACAATGTGTCGCCGTCGCGACGGTCCTCACTGAAGGAGCACCGACGTGGTTTTGCAGTAATTGCAACAGGCGGCGGCATCTTGTCGCAGACAAGGCTCGAGACGGCAATGTAAACTGGGCACGTTGGTGTGGTTCATTTCAGTGTACGTTGACTGTGTATGTGATTGATGGCGTTTTAGTTGGCTTGCCGCATAGTGAGGGCAGCAAAGCGTGGGAACGTGGAGGCGGAGACACGTCTCTGAGAGAAACAAAGTTCTCTGCTTCATTGGTGGAGTATCAAAAAAAGGGTTGGTCCCGAAAGGCGGTCTCAGACGAGACACGGTGGATTTAAAGGAAGAAATAGGAGAGGAGAAGGGGGAGCTTGGTGCTCGACGGAGAGATTGCGGAGGGGACAGAGGTCGTGCTTGGCGCCGACTCTGATCCAGAGACGAAGGACTTAGAGATATTCTCTTAAGGGCTTGAACGCTTGGTGCGGGCCCAGCCCAGTTGTTGTCGCGAGTGCTGTTCAGTGGCCGCCCCGGCCTTTGTTTTGCCATCAAGTGTGTAAATAAACTCAAGCTTGCCGGGATCTGACAACCGGGCCTGTCCAGTCCTTCAACGTGTCGCCACGATCATCCGAACCATCGGGATCACTTCCATCGACCCAAATTTAACTGTTGTCCAGGGCTTTCTAATACAATTCTTCTCGCACAAGCATCTGTCGTCACACAAGCAGCGCGCATTGATAATGCTTCCACGTTACATATAGGGCTCCGTGTTTACGGATAAATGCGAAAAAATCCGATAAACACTCGCCGGTAAAATTTTATACTGTTCGGGTTTATTCGATAAACTCTGATATTAAGGCCAATATGACTGTACTCTGTTCTTTATCGAAAGGGCATGTTCTAAGGGGTCATTGATACGCCGACCTGTTTGGCTGATATAAACATTACCTCACGTCCACAGTATCTCGTAGGCCGCACCCATCGCATATTTAACAAAGGGCTTGTCGCGCACGGAGCGAGAGGCGTGAAGGTATGTAGGGCCACCGGGAGCGGGAGACGACATTTGATATACGGTCCCCTGGCGGCGCTAGGGTGCGCCAGGTGACATCGAATATACGGATCTCGTAAAGTATGCTTGCGTCTATTACAACAAGCTTTAAGGTTTTACTACGTACGAACTTAGGTGCTTTCAATTCAAGTATTTGCTCTTGTGTGCATATGTACTTGTGCGTTCATACGCTCCAGACATCTCAAATACACTTAGTGTGTTCACATGTTTTCGCGTGCAGATGTCATTTCATCTAAGATTTCTGAGTATTGAGAATAACGCGAAATTAAACTCCGAATTCCAGAGAATGCGGGGGGAGGGGGGGGGGGGGCTACGCAAAAATGAACTCCAATAAGCGCCGAATTTTCGCCAAAAAATAAACTCCGAAAAAAAACCCTCCGAATTTCAGAAAAATAAATCCCGAAAACACGAAGTCCTACATATAGGATTTCTGCATGATGAAGGCATTACGATAAATTTTAGTGGCCCCTTTTATCTGCCATATTATGGTAGCATATTTGAAAAGCTCGAAAGTCTCTCTTTTTTGGTTGTCTTGGTAACATTTTGGTATTCTTTGGTCATATTGCTAATAATATGCGCGATGTGCATAGATAAAGCAGACGGCAGCTTTCAAATATCGGCAAATATTCATTGTATTTTTCAGCATCCTCACTCTGGAACACGCTACAATTTCTTCTAAACTTGCAGAAAGTTCGGAGGTTTCGCACAAAACCAATGCAGTATCTTTTAGGTTCGTCAGACTAACTCATCTTTGTCATCGCTGTATTTTCTTGCGGTGACATGTATTGTTACCTTTTAAAAATGACTTCCCACAATATTTGCTTCTTTGAAAAATGTGTCTTCGTTGTTTGGTTATTATTAATTTCTTCAAAGCCTTGTACTTGATTATTGCATTCAACCGCTCTTTTTTATCGCCTGTCTCGTGCCTCATAATGGCTTTTCATTACTTGTCATCGCTGTATGTTTCAATAGTTATTACAATCCTGCAGAGAAGGATTCCTTTTATTTACAAACTACGGAAACTCCCGTATATACATCTGACCTATTTATTCATTCGAAGAAAAATATTCTGACTCTGGTTCTGTTTCCGGGTCAACTTAGTCGCTATATATTTGGGCTCAGGTAGTGAAGACTGCAGAAAACAAAACGAGCGAGTGCCTGGTCGTTTGGAGAGCTGTATTTTATAATAATAATAAGAATTTTATTTTTCATCAATACAGCTCAGGTTGAGGGAAAGTGTGAGACTAAATGTGAGGAACGCTTGACTAAGATCTCGCACCTTTTACAGCAGACAGCAGCAGGGCACATCGTATATATTGCATCTGTATTCACAGGAATGCAAAACGAAAGACAGAGAGAGAAAACAAAAAAAAAGTGAGAAAAGGCAAACCTATGCAGAAAGAAAACAATAAGTGAAATGCATTTCCACGCGTTTCATTTTGCGGCATATGAGTTACACGAATCTATGAGGAACGCAAGACTACAAAGACGCGTGCACAGATGTCAATGGTAAGGATTTAGCACAATATGAAAAATAGAATAACAACAGCCGATGATACATAAGATGAAGCATGTGATAGTGTCAGTAAAGTGCGATTTGTCTGATGTGTCTACACTTAGACATATATTATGCTAAATGTTGGGAAGCTGTTTACGTGACGAGGAGACAAATTATATAATTGCGCAGGTTCGTATTAGAAGTGTTGTTCAGGGAAATGTTTGCGTTGTGCAGCTCATTTAGAAGCAGTGGTAACTTATAACTAATCATCTAGTAGCCGTAATTTGTTCGTACAGCAGGCAACACACAAGTTATTACCTGTCGAAGTGAATACGGAGATTTGAACGCGCTTAAGGACGCAAACTTTTATATGAACTGTATGATTATCTTAGTTCTTTCCTATAACTGCATAGCAGTTTTAAGCATATAAATTGAATCTATCTATGATTTTATGTTCGGTAAACAAGTGTGTAGCAGTATTTCCATAAGGTATATTGTATGTAATACGAAGAATTCTTTTTTGTAGGACGGATATATGTTTTAAGTAGGGGCGTGCGAATAACAAATTTTTCGAATACGAATCGAATACGAATATCCACCTTCGAATATCGAATGGAATATCGAATATCAAAGGAAAAATGCCTCCACAGTAACAATATTTTATTTAACATGTAGCTATTTGAAAACAAAAACAATAACAGCCTGACTGGCAACAAAACATACACTGCTATCTCCAGAACACAATGTCCAGGCTAGCACAATGCACATCACAACGCAAACAAATATCACAGCACAATGAAAGTAATCACTAGATGTTATCATGAAGAAATATGAGTTTATCTACATGATCAGGCAGCAGGCGCTCCCTTCTAACAGAGACAACCCCCCCCCCCTGCCACTGAAAAGGCACGCTCGCTTGGAACAGAAGTGGCTGGTATAGGGAGGTACATGGGGCAAAGCTTTGCCAGACTGGGGTATCTGAAGGTGTCTACAGTCCACCACCAGTCACACGGGTCACTGTCTTACTTCAGAAGTGGTCCCGCATAGTGAACGAGTGGTAGTGCGGCACGTTACGGCCGCACAATATTGAAAGTGTACGGTTACATGATCGCCAACAGCGCTGCACGTCGGAGATGCACCAGCAATAAATCATACGTATTGGGGAGCTCGTCGCAGGCAGATATCGTGCATCCGTGTACTCACGATGTTTATCGCTCCTCTCGGCAACGTTTTTAGCTATACGAACGCAGCAGAAATGTGGAAGACGAGTTATTTTATGCATGATAATCGAATCGCATATTCGAATTTTTCGACTATTCGAAGTTATCGAATATTCGAAACTTTTTGATTACACGATTTGCGAATCGAATACGAAAATTTCGAATGTAATCCTCGACGAATATTCGAAACTCGAATATTCGCACACCCCTAGTTTTAAGTTTGTAGTGGTGGTGGTAGCCTACACTAACGGGCAGTATTTTAGGTATGAACAGAACAAGCAGCTATACAGAAGCAATTTTACTTTAAGCTGCAGGACGTATATGTGCCGTATTACCAAACCTATAGCTTGGAAGGCTTTCGCCGCGATATGATCGACACGTTGGTCCCAAAGCCTATGACTCGAAAAATACGCTCCCAGTGATTTAAAAGACTGAACAATTTCTGTCGTTTCTCATTTGTATGAAAATCCAATGGTAAGCTTACATATTTGGCCGTTGTAGGTAATATTTTACCGCTCACATATTTTAGCGCTCTAGGTAAAGGTGACAGAAAGACATCAGAAGGTCACTACACTGGACAGCGCAATCCGTCGCCTATTTTCGGGTTTCGTAAGCTCTGGTAGCTCTGAAATCTCTGAGCGTCTCGACGAATACTTCGCTACGCGGAGTATCATCGACATTTTAGGACGCAGGGGCGTATTTCCATAGCGCGTTCGAGAAAGACAATGCATTTGGCGCGCCCGTTATCTCTTTATTCAGGCCGTTATCTCTGGAATGACCGGCGACAGATTGAAGACCTCTCCACGCCGCAGAGATGGACATCCGGTGAGGTGACTCCGCGATTTGCTATCGCTACGTTTACACGATGCGGGAGCGTGTGTTTGTGCATCAGATAGGCGGGAGGTGTGGTGCGAGTGCAAGTCCAGGTAGTATTTCCCGACGGTGACAAAATACCGTAGGCATACAAAAAGCACAGCTTACTCTCGCTGTATACTGGGAAAACCACAAAGGCGTGTGAGCTCTATTCACCCATCGTGTTTCTAAACACGGGCAACACGGAAACAATTTGTTAGAAACGTCCACGTGCACTTTACACCGCAGAAAGGTGCACGCTCGCAAACATGCGAAAGAAGGGGTGTGTAGGAAGGAACGATAGCCGTGGCCTTAATTGAGTGATGAGTTGCCCGTGAAGAGGGCACGTACAGAGTGACGAACGAACCAGGAAACACTGGAGGTGCTATAAAAAACAAACATAATTGCTGCTTTGCACCTCCGTATACAGCATTTTACCTCTAATAAATTATTCGCCGCCAGGCTAACATCGCCAGTTTCTAATTAAGGTTTATCTTTTTCTCTCTCTAGGAGGCATTGAATGAAGGGCGTTATGCGATTGGCCTCGAAGCCAGCCTTCTGGTCGCCATGCACTTCCTTCGCCTAATCAGCGGCGGGCCCGATAAGGATTCTCATTACTGTTTTGTTGAGTTGGCTGATGAAAGAAGACACGCATTGTACTTGACTAGCAACCTGTCTGGCACCACGCCACGCGGTGCCGCACACTGTAAAACCTTGTCGCTATATTTTGTACCGGCATATCCGCAGCGGACGCCGCATTCGAATAGGCCGTAGGTGCTCCGCGAAGTCTTGGTTGAAGCGTTGGCGTCGAGCGCTGCCAGCATGATCGTGAAATTTCGCATCGTCGTTAGCCTAGCGGTGACTCTCTGGGCTGTTGGGGAGGCCCGGGCTGCGCCTACCTTCGAACAGTGTGGTCGGCCGGCCATCGATCCTCTAGTGCAAGACGAAGACAGGATCCTAGGTGGCACAGAAGCGGCTCCCGGAAGCTGGCCCTGGCAGGCCGGCTTTCAGCTGCACCACAACCTACCACTCGAGCGCCACTTCTGCGCAGGCGCTCTGATTGACAGACGCCACGTCATCACTGCATCGCACTGCGTTCGGTAAGCGTCCGAAACCACTATTCTGGTTACATGTCCCTACATAAACTTCCACAACAGGCACGTAAATACGCGAACTTGAGACACGAAAGCGTTCTTTCGATTGCAGCATGGTTTATTTAAGTGTGGTCACGCTTTGCATGGTAAGCGTGTAAGTGATGTTTGTTCAACTTGGTGAAATCGTTCGTTAATATTCGTGGAAAATATGAAAATACTAATCGTATTTCTACTGTTTAGAAATTTCGAATATGTTTTCTTTTTTTTGACAATTGTCGTACGCATGAACTCTCGCTAGAAACATATGTAAGCCATCGTCCATTAATAGGCTGCCGCAACTGCCTATTCGAAAATAATTTAGGGATTCCAAATCGAGCTGCATTATTTTAGTCTCTTGCGCTGCAGTGCAGTTTTGATATCGTGCCATGAGGTTATGCGGTGAAACATAAATTACAAAAAAAAAAATCGAGATTATTGCTCTAAACTTTCATTTTTATACTTCATACAAATACACGCGAAAAAGAACCATATAATCGGTCCAGGCTAGCAAAATATTTTCTCGACACCACATTTTCAACACTCTGTACAAAGCTAAATTTCGCGGGGAAATCAATGTTGGATCAACATCGCCATTCCTTTTGATTTTTTTCTTATTTAACATTGTTTCTCGATAACAGTGGCATTTCCGGTGTTGCGGAAGGATAATTTACCACTACAGCAACAACTACAGTTTCTTTTCGATGGTGTTTCCTTAATATAATATTTCTAAGCATTTCTGCACAAACAGTTTTCTTCAGTAACGGTCGCTATATTGCGCGATATTTGAAAGAGCGCTTCAGTGTCGTGTTTAAGAAAGTACCCTTCGGTCCCGCAGTAACATCTCCTGACACTTCCGCGATAGGCGCCCGTACAATTTAAGATAACGTGCCTATGTGACCCTTATCACAGACATAATGCGTAGGTAAGAAATATGGCCTCCGGACTGGAAGCTATAGAGGAATGACCTCGCGTTCTTTTATAACGCAATAGTGATGGCCTGCTTCAACAAATTATTGTTGATATCAGAGCCTCTAATAATGATGCTGCACTTGCATATACCATCTCTTATCCCCGTTACCTCCTTTCCCCAGCACAGGGTAGCCAGCCGGTCTGAGAATTGGCTAACATCCCTGTCCTTCTGTGTATTTCTTCCTCCTTCTCCGCATACATTTCCTCAGGCTTTTCTTTCTTTCATCTTTTTTTTTTGTTTCCATAAAGAATGGAATGGAAAGTAATGCAAAGAATTTCAAAGGACGTTACAATATTTAACAGGTGGATTCCAATATTTACCGCTTCTGAGGGGCGAAAATACCGTACTTTATCAGACATATACCACGTTGTTATTTTTTTTTTCAAAACCATAGCCGGTGCATATTATGCGATGGTGCGAATTTTACAGCGTGGTCAAAATGAAACATCCAAGTTTTTTTTAAGGTAGTAGTTCAGAGGTACGTGAAGGTCACCTATGCACATAAGTTACGTGGTCAGGACACAATGCGGGATGCATGGTAATACCACTCTGACCCATTCATATGACTAACATTGCAGAATTAACTCTTTAGTGGCTGGAGTAGGGGGCAGCCCGTAAAGGAGACTTGAATCAGTCGTAATCCTACGCACAATATCAATTGACACAATTCTTGCAGCACGCTTGTTCTGCAATATCAGTCTGCGAAATTTGAACCTGTTTCGTCGACGTTTGGGAACGCTGCCACGTAAAACCTTAGATACCTCGTTGAGTTTTTCTCAAATAACTTTCCTATGAAGTCGCGCAAGCAGTATGGTGTGCTTGTCATCTTCTTGATTCCTGCCCGATAACCACCGGGTTTTGCGTAGAGCACTTCGGGCTATGAGCAAGTTTTATAGGTTTTATAGTTTTATAGGTGATGAAAATGAGTGCCGATATTATAAAATTTTCATCGCACCTACGTTGCGTTTCAAGTTTTCGGATATTTGAATATCGGTTCTGCCGCTGTGTCGATACGGTCGCCACCTGCACCACCATAAAGAAGGTCACGAAAGCCGGAAAGACGGCGTGGACCCGAGAAGCTAACGAATCTCTAAAGACAAGCTCTCGCGTTCTTATTCGCAGGTATTTCCCATCAGTGGTCCATCCCTTGATTCGGGTGCACCTCGGATCTCACCAAAGGGAAGCCACCGACACAACAGAAGAGGTGTTTGCTATAGAGCACATCTGTGAGCACAGGGCTTCCTACAAGACATATGTAAGTGGGCAGTACCGAATGCCGGGATCGGACACGAATGTTATAGCTAGGCAGATCTTTGCTAGACACAACCAACAACGACAATGAACCCAAGGAAGGTACAGGGGAAGTATTTTAACTCTATTGTACTAATTAGGATGTAAATGTGAAGACAGTAACGTGGACGAAAAGTCAACTTGCCGCCGGCAGAAACCGAACCTGCAATCTTCGGATAACGCGTCCGATGTTCTACCAATTTTGCCAGAGCGGCTCTCATCATCCCGTCTACTTTAGCGTGTATTTCTGCACATGTAAACGTGGGAACTGTATCGTTTGTTGTTGTCGGCGCATCTCGACAGTCCGAGCGTAACGGGAAGAATGATGATAAGTTTATTGCACCACGCCTTATATACATGCGCGGATCAGGAGAGCGAAACACAAAGATCACGTGACTGATCGACACGTGTAGCGATATCATCCGATACATCCTCTTTCGTTTGAGAAAACAAAAATAGAACAGTTAAGTTCTTAATAGAAGATTAGCAAATATGACAGTCCACTGTAGAGGCAATGTTCACTGCACGTCACCCAGAAGCTTATCACGACACCTGCACAAAGTTTCTGTCATAGGTCAACCATTGTGGTGACCGCCTTCGTCTTGTTGACCTTCTCAAAGTTGTGGTGGTGCTTGCAGCATTGGGTGCATGTAGGGAACCCGGTCCCCTTATGCCATCTGCAGCTTGTTCGCCGAAGTCCTCACCGCTGGTGGAACCCGTTCGCCTTCGCAAGCTTTCACCGGTCGGAAGTAGGTGTTGCCGGTTGCGGCGGAGCACTCTTCCTTCCTCTGTGACTACGTGGTACGACCTGGGAGTGTTGCAGGGCTCGAGAACTTGTGCTTTGTTAGCCCATGACCTTGTCTTAACTCGAACGGTGTCGCCTGTGTTCAGTGGCGCTAGTGTTCTCCTTGGGGCGTTGCTCTGGCGATGCTTTCGGACCATAAGTTCTGGAACAGCCCGGGCATCCGGCAGCGTCGTTCGCAGTCGTCTTCCTTGTAACACCTCGGCAGGTGACGGGGCGCCCTCCATTGGTGTCGTCCTGTAAGCGAGTAATCCGAGCCAAAAGTCTTGTTTCGAGTCCGTTGATTTTTTTAGAATCCTCTTAACAACCTGCACACCCTTTTCCGTGAGTCCATTTGACTGTGGGTATCTCGGGCTTGAAGTAACGTGTCTAAAATCATACCGCTGAGAGAACGCCGCGAAGTCATTACTTGTGAACTGGGGCCCATTATCGGTACAAAGTTCAACTGGTATGCCGTACCTGGCGAAGATTGCACTCGCTGCTTCTATGACGGTTCTCGAAGATGTGTCTTTAAGCAACTCCACCTCGGGAAAGTTTGAGAGCGCGTCATAAAAGCACAAGTATGCCCTACCACCATATTCGAAAAGGTCAGCCCCTACTCGGTACCAAGGCTGGGGTGGCGGTGGGCGCATCTTCAGGGGCTCTGTCGGCTGTTTATATGCGTATTTCCTGCATGATGCGCATTTATGGCACACCGCTTCGATATCTTGGTTCAATCCAGGCCAAAAAACAAGCTCTCTTGCCCTCGCTTTGCATTTGTTCACGCCTAAGTGGCCTTGGTGAATGCGATCTAGCATTTCCCGCCTCATGGTAGCGGGTATTGCCACCTTACAGCCTTTCAAAAGTACGCCTTTAACTTGAGATAGTTCTGCTTGAAATGGCTTCCATTGGCCTTTGATATGCTCCCCGGACTCTAGGCTCTTCAGAACATCCTTAAGCTGTTCGTCCCTCTCTGTTTCTGCTGCCAACCGCTTCCATGTTCGGTCGCTCACTAAAGAAGACACCACACTCACCGCGTGGACTTCTACGTCATCGCTTTCGGTTCCGTCCGCTTGTCTGCCTGTGGCTCTCGAGAGCATGTCGGCAAGGACAAGCTGCTTCCCTGGAATGAATTGCAAGTCAAGGTCATAACGAAGCAGACGCAGGAAAAAACGCTGAAGTCTTGGCGGCATATCGCCTATTGGTTTTCGAACAATAGTGATCAAGGGCCGATGATCGGTCTCTGCTATGACTTGGCGGTCGTAAATGAAGTGATGAAATCTTTCGCAGCCGTACAGCAGAGCTAACGTTTCTTTTTCAATTTGTGAATAACGTTGCTCTGTTTCGCTGAGCGCTCGTGACGCGTACGCGACCGGCCTCCACGTATCATTGTGGTATTGCAACAAGGCTGATCCAACCCCATTTCGCGACGCGTCGCACGACACTTTAGTTCTTAGCTGAGGATCAAAGATAGATAGCAAAGGTTCTTTGCTCAAACTGTCGCATAACTGCTTCCATTCTTGATCGTGGTTACTTGTCCATTCGAAAATGCGGTTCTTTTTGATCAGGCCCCTCAGTAGCGTTGTTCTTTCAGCGAGTGACGCCAAGAACTTGCCAAAGTAGTTGGCGACGCCAAGCATTCTTTGCACCGCAAGCCTGTCCACCGGCGTTGGCATCTGTAGCATGCAATTTATCAAGGATGGGCTTGGTCTGATGCCGTTTTTGTCAATCACGTCCCCGAGAAATTCTATCTTTTCGACCGCTATTGTGCACTTTTCTGGGTTGAATGTTAGACCGGCACGTTCGGCTGCTCGTAGCACCGACCTAAGGCGCTCATTATGTTCTATAGAAGCACCCCAGATAAGGACGTCGTCCACGTACACTCTTACACCCGGAAGCCCTTCAAAAATTTCATTCAAGGTCCTCTGGAAGACCTCTGACGCAGATGCTATACCAAAGGGCAAGCGCATAAACCGGTAGCGGCCGAATGGTGTTGTGAAGGTACAAATTCGGGAGGTTTCGTCATCTAGAGGGATCTGGTGAAATCCCGAGTTTGCATCCAGCCGCGAGAAAACTGTCGCCCCGGCGAGATCTGCTTCAATGTCTTCCCTGCGAGGCATTATGTAATATTCTCGTTTTATGCACTCATTTATGTTTCGTGGATCAATGCACACTCGGATTTTTCCGTCCTTCTTTCGAACAATAACGATAGGACTCACCCAATCTGTTGGCTCGGTCACTTTCGTGATAATTCCTGCCCGCTGCATGCGGTCCAATTCCATCTTGAGGGGTTCTTGTAAGGCCACTGGAACACGCCGTGCGGCCTGGACAACGGGTACGGCGCCGTCACGTAACACCATCTTGTATAC
Source organism: Rhipicephalus sanguineus (assembly GCF_013339695.2). Taxonomy (NCBI): domain Eukaryota; kingdom Metazoa; phylum Arthropoda; class Arachnida; order Ixodida; family Ixodidae; genus Rhipicephalus; species Rhipicephalus sanguineus. The sequence goes on from NC_051179.1 coordinate 109,419,144, forward strand.
TCGTTGCACGCACCCGGTTCCGGTGAACAAGTGGCGAAATTCGTCCACGATGCCTTCTTGGCTGCTCTTGGATACGCTGTAAACACGCGGCACGAGTCCCATGAGTTGGCATGCTTGAAGTCCGAGGATCGCTTGGCGCCCCTTCCGGACGACGAAAAAATCTAGCACTGAGGTTGTGTCATTGAGCGTCACCTCGGTACGTATGACGCCGACGTGCTGAATTGCACTTCCTCCGTATGAGCGTAACACGGCGCTACTTAGCTTCAGCGGCGGTTTAGGGCGCATCTTGAGGTAGCACCCCCAAGGCAGCAGATTTGCTTGTGCTCCCGTGTCGACTTTTAGGTCCACTGGCACGTTCTCCACTTGAGCTTCCACCGTCCAGTCGCGCTGACTTTTGCCTCGATTTGAAACGTCCAAAATGTCAAAGTTGTCTTCGGAGTCTAGGAGCTCGTGAACTTCCGTGGATGCCTTGCAGCATATGGCGAAATGGTTGCGCCTGTGGCACTTCCTGCACTTCATGCCGAAGGCTGGACATCTTCGTGGTGCATGCTCGCGCCCACATCTCAGACACTTCGAAAAGGCGTGTTCTCGTGGGAAACTTTTGCTATTAGGAGCCACGCCCACCGGATCTACTTGCTTCTGTTCGCGCGCCCAGATTTCTTCGTGCGCTGCTGCTGCTTCCGCAGCTTTACACGCCAGCTCTGCCTTTTGCAGAGTCAAATTATTATCTCTTAACAGCTTTTCTCGAAGGTTGCTGTCTGTGGTGCCGTATACGATTTGGTCTCTGATCGTCGACTCCTTAAGGCTGCCGAAGTTACACGCCGCTGCCTGAGTCTTCAAGTCTCTTACAAAATGCTCGAAGGGTTCTCCCGGCGTCTGGATCCTTGAGCGAAATACATAACGTTCGTGCACTTCGTTAGTCTGTCCGGCAAAATATGCATCGAACTTCTTCACGACGGTTTTGTAGTCTTTGCTGTCCTCGTCTTGCTGGTATTCGAACGTGTTAAAGATCTCAATGGCTTCCTCACCTGCGATACTTAAAAGGAGTGCAGTCTTTGTCGCTTCCGTTCGAGGCTTGCCACTGGTCTCCGACGCTGTCAAGAAGAACTCGAAGCGCTGCTTGAAGCCCTGCCAGTTCTTGCTGATATCCCCATTAGTACGTAGCGGGGGCGGTGGCTTCACAAAATCCATGTTGTACGTGTTTAGGCCCTTGCTTCACTTCTGACACCATGTATCGTTTGTTGTTGTCGGCGCATCTCGACAGTCCGAGCGTAACGGGAAGAATGATGATAAGTTTATTGCACCACGCCTTATATACATGCGCGGATCAGGAGAGCGAAACACAAAGATCACGTGACTGATCGACACGTGTAGCGATATCATCCGATACAGGAACGTTAGCCAGTGCTGCCGAAGTTTGCAGGTTCGGTCCCTGCCGGCGGAAAGTTGTCTTTCCGTCCACTTTAATTTCTTCACGTTTATAACACAACACTACAGCTAAAATACCAGAAACTACGTCGTCTATACCTTACTTGGTTTCATTTTCTGTTGGTTTTCACCAAGGTTGTGTCTAAGAAAGGAAAACGAGCCCTTAAATCCCCTTTCTTTCGTACACAGATGTTCCGTAATTTACGTTCTCTTAGGATGAATAACTGGGCGTGTCGGTTTAGCATGTTTTCAGGCGGAAGGCTCCGAGACAACGACATGCAGAGGGAGGTACACTCATTTATGTCTGTCTTCCTTTGCCTCTAGTCGCCTAAGCGTATTTTGCCTCGGAATAAACTACGCTTTCTTGACGCGCATATGCATGTGCGTTCCACGTTGTTGAAGCTGAAGTACGAGGCTTATTTAGTCAGAGAAATCTGGAAGGTCTTCAGGACCGAAACCTCAGAGACCCCGAGGGCTCCCATAGAGGAAGGCTACGTCGATGAAAATGTTGGAGTCACTCCACTCTCTGAAGATGGTGACCAGCGAAGCTGACGGGTGCAAAAAGGAAGGAAGGAAAATAACACAAAGGAGAAGTCAGGGAGGTTAACCAGGCAGCAGACCGTTTGGCTACACTGCGCTGGGGGAAAGGAAAATGGGAGTGGAAAGAGGAGAGAGAGAGAAAGAGAGGAGCAAAAAAAAGAACAAAATGATCAATAAATTCGCTGACACGTACGGAAGTGGCGGTGGCACTGTACAATAGTCAAAGGCGTTAGCAAAGGCCCGTAGTTCTTAAAAACACAAAAGTGTTTAAAGCGCCTGGTGAGCAGTGTAGCGAAGGGAACGGTGCTCTTGCACCGCGCAATTACTAACCCTCCAGGGGCGTAGCCAGAAATTTTTTTCGGGGGGGGGGGTTCAACCATACTTTATGTATGTTCGTGCGTGCGTTTGTATGTGTGCGTGTATATATTCGCAAGCAAAACTGAAAAATTTCGGGGGGGGGGGGGGTTTGAACCCCCCCCAACCCCCCCCCCCCTTGGCTACGCCCCTGTAACCCTCTGATCATTCCACACTACAGTGTGACCTCACTCGCATACAGAACTGGTGTAACACTTGGCTCATGTCCTTGAATGTAACTAAAACTGTGTTAATGTCTATTCACCGTCGTCAACATCACGTTGTTTATAACTACAGCATCAATAACAACCAGATTACCACAGTCGATTCATTTAAATATCTTGGTGTGTACATCTCGCGTGACCTAACTTGGACCTGTCATATTAACCACATAATCAATTCTGCTAATCGTACTCTAGGGTATATACGCCGTAACCTTTCGCTCGCTCCTCCTTCTATTAAAAATGTTGCCTTCGAAACCTTTGTCCGGCCAAAGGTAGAATATGCGAATGCGATTTTTGATCCTCACCACAATAACCTCACTTACGCCCTCGAGTCTGTCCAGAACCGTGCGGCACGATTTATACTATCTAACTATTCATACACCTCAAGCATCTCGGCACTAAAAGCAGAGATTAATTTATCCGATCTGGCTAAGCGCCGCAAAATCGCACGTCCTAACCTTTATCATAAATTCTTCCATTCTTTGCCTTTAGATAACCCATACACCAGAAGAGCCCACCGCATTTCCCGCAACAGTCACTGTAACGCAGTATATCCACCACAATCCCATACTGTGACCTTTCATCAATCGTTTTTCCTGCGCACAGCCCAAGACTGGAATGACCTGCCCACCGAAGTCGCCACCATCATCGACACCCAAGCATTCAAACGGCTCATCGAAACTATCCCATCATAACTACCGTTATGTTGTTAGCCTTTCTAACACCCACTCCCTCATGTAATATCCCAACCGGGACCATTGAGGTAATAAAATGAATGAATGAATGAATCTGCACGGAGAGCGGCCGATCGTCGAATCGTCGCATCGCATAAGAAAATGTTCGTGTTTCAGAGGAAAATCGAGGGCCGCGGCACAGCAAATGATCGATGTCTTCCTCGGTGCCGGAGACCTCGCATGCCGCACTTTCGGTCACTCCAATTAATGTTGTGTGTGCCTTCGTGAAGGCAACCCCCAACCAAAGCCGGCAAAGAAGCGAAGCTTCACGTCTACAAAGCCAGGGTGGAGGTCGGTGTTCCAGCTTAGGGTTTATTTGGTGGAGTCTCGCATGTCTTATACTTGGCGTGTTCCACTCCACCAGACAGAGACTACGTGCCAGGTGACGAAGCTGCCTTGCAGCATCTGTCCTAGAAAGAAGATTCGGAATGGTGTGCTCTTCTTGCTGAGATGTGCGAGCCGCGTTGTCTGCGGAAACATTGCCACTGATACCGCAATGACCATGAAGCCACTGAAAGTCATCCTCGTGGCTTCTTTATTTGACGCGGTGATGAATCTTGAGAATTTCGTACGTGAGCTGTCCGTGGCATTCGCGTCGGAGAGCTAAGTGCACACACTGTAACATCGGTTTCGAGTGAGAAAAAACAGCCCATTTGCTCCGTCTCTGAGAATCGATGTACTCTAGGGCACAGCGCAGAGCCGTAAGTTCTGCCGCCGTAGCTAGTTACATGGGACATCTTCAGTCGCAGCATTGTTTCTCGTGCTGGTATCACCAGCGCACCGCCAGAACTGGACAACGTGGTCTACCCACCGGTGTAGGTGTGCACGTGGTTACTGTAGGTTTCGTGTAAGGAAAGTAGGCTCAACTGTTTTAATGCTGGGATTGGTAAACCTGATTTTTTCTGCAGTCCTGAAATTGTTCGACGTACTTGTGGACGGTACAAGCACCACGGAGGAAACTCCAGCTTTCCCACAGGCGCTTATCCTGACGATAGCGTAGAAATTTATTGTAGGTTTCAGCCTTTCCCAGATCGCTGTTTTCGGGCGGCATCGTCGTGGCGTCTTCTTTGTATCGTTCGTCATCATTTTGAGCGGCCCCATAAAGTGGTGCAACACATGTTTTGCATGAAATGTTCTCAAAGCAGGATTTTTCTCTTGTGTGTACAACTCTCCATATCGGCTTTATATTTTGACCTGCAGATGGCTTTTATTTTAACACCACAAAGCGGCGGCGTGCGTCACGAGATGCTAATTTTTACTTGGTGGTTATGCATACTACAGTTTAGCGCGTATGTGATGCCGCGTTCCCGTACGTAAAAATGAAGCCTCAGTATTCGAGACATGGAATAGTAGATATTCAATTTGTATTCGAATATTCGGGTATTTGCTCACCCCTACTATTCACCTATAAATTTCCCGTGTCTAGAAACGATCAATAGCTATTGTCAGTCCCGCTAGAGCAGCTTAGACGAGCTACCTAGCAGAGACACATGCTAACCTGTTTTCACTGAATGGGCTACGGAACACTGCCAATATCACTTTACTTCAGAATGTGTCTTTTAGTGCTCACTTACATAAATTACTTTTTTTGAATAAGCGGTAGAGGAAGTGGGCATTTAGATGCGTAAGGGATGAAATTAAGATTGAAGTTATACAAGAAAATGTGTTTCGTCTATGACAGATGTCGTTAACTGTTTGCCAGAGTTGGCTTAGGTCGATACAATCTGGAGCTTGATTGCCGAGCGTCAACGCGTAGTTTATGTATGGTGTAGAAAAAGCTGTGTTTCGTGTTTGTGTGCAGAATGACATTGCCATCATCAAGCTCGAGAAAGACGTTCCCTTGAGCCAGTTCATCCAACCAGTCTGCCTGCCAGAATACTCCATCAACGACACCTTGCCCGAAAACACCGAGTTGTACGCTACAGGCTGGGGCAGGACTGATCGTGAGTATAGAGTCATAAATGTGTAAATGTGTTGTCTGTAGTGGGCACGACGATGTACGTGTTCCGTTTCAAACATGCATGTTTTTCCTGCTTACAGAGTCGTCAGAAACTTAGGAAAAATGACTACGCGACCGTGTAGGCATAGGCGTGCGCACGGGGGGCGGCCGCCCCCCCCCCCAAGTCAGCTATAAGGGTGGGGGGGGCAAAATCTGCCACTAGTTTGACCCCCCTAGTCACCTAAGAGGGAGGGTGGTGCAAAATCTGCCTCGTACAATGACTTAGTAGGGGGAGGGCGCCGCGATAAACCTCCCCCCCCCCCTGATGGGGAACCCTGCGCATGCCTGTTGATGCTGCACCTGCAACGTGTACCGTCGGTTAAGCGCTAAAAAGAGGTGCTTGTATTAAGAGATGTACAGAACTACACATCCCTGTTCTGTAAGGCATTATGTGAACTTTGTTGATGCTGTGGCTGATGATGATGAAAAATTGTGGACGGGCCCTTTGTTATGGGCGGGAGGCTTTAAACCAGCCACCCGTTACACATTTGTTGGTGGCTTTGTGGTAGAATACTCGACTGACACGCAGAGGGCCTGGGTTCAAATCCCGCTCGGTCGTAGACATTGTCTTCGTTGTGCGAGATAGCGGTTACGGACACCGGCGGCGGCGATTACACAACTACGCCAACAAAATTGTCTGTTATTGTGATCTCATAACAGCTTTCGCTATAAAAATAATTATTCTAATGACATGCGGAGCGTTTCAGTGGGGATAGTCTACTCAACGGTGCAATGTGCCTGCAGGAGACAAGGAGGATGTCCTGGCCCAAGTCCTGCGGCAGCTAGAGACGCGGACCTTGAGCGCTGAAGATTGCCAGAAGAGGCTCACGGTCAAGCTGCTTGACACCTTAATCTGCACTGAACACGTGGTCGGCTCCACATGCCACGTAAGAATAATCTAGTACCAAGGAGTTATCTATCTTCTTAAGCGATTAGGAGGCGAAAGTTTAATGACTTGGATGATATGAAAATGTTTTGATAACACCAATATATAAATATTAAAGAGACCGACAACCAATTTTCATGACCTATTTTCTTCAGCGCAGCGGAAAGCTCACCGGTTAGAGTGCCTAATTACGTAATAGTAATGTGGAAAACGCCGCGAAACATTTGTAATCAGAATTTTTCCATCTGCGGCGAATATGAAGTCATTATACACACAAGACCACATATGCTGCAAACAGTGAGCGCGAGAGCGGTTCGTGTTCGAGCGCGGTGAGTTACTGCGCAAGTGCCGCGGCTCGACATGGTCCACTGGCGGCCGCGAAGGCAGCGCCGCTTCTCACCGTGCAGCTCTTTTTACCTCGAAAGCAGCACATATTTGAATGGGGCTGGATAATAATATACATACTCTAACATTGAGGACTATTTATGGACTAATTACAGCATCAGACTACGTACAGCAAAGTGATCGACTTCATAATCCAGGTTCAAGGATCTTCCGCTAGGCTGCGCGACATACCGGTTTTTGTTACTTTTACGCACGATTTAAAAATATAAATTTTACTCGCAACGCGAAAAGGATGCTGGAATAGGTCACTATATTTTACGGTCTTTCCGTTTATACCAGGATCTAATCCCGCGTTCTGGCCAGTGGTCGGTCCCTTTAAGGGTCTTGCTCCTGTATTTTTTAAAGGAACTGAAACTCTTTTGACGATGTTTTACGTGCACATTGACTTGGTGCAGAACGTAGGTTTTTTGGTTCATTACCAGAGTGGGTGAAGCGCTCAGCTGAAAGCGTGTCATAGATTATAGGGTTTCAAAAGTGCACATCGCTACAGATCGCAGCGCCGCCACTTCCAGCTTTAAGCTGCCCCTGTTTTTGGGTGTGGCATCGTGCTGCTATAGTGCCTAGAATATACTGGCTAGTGTGCTGAGCGGAGGGGGTTTCCTATGGGAGGAGGTGACAGGGCAGGTGATGCCTTCCAACTTTCGCCGGCAGGCGGCGACGCTTGTCGCAAAGGTGTAGGCCGCGCGCCGGTTTGGCCTCCGCAGCTTTTGTGCCTCGTGTCCGAATTTGTCTTGGTGACGTCTGCGCTGCTTTTATCGTGTTTGCGCTATTCTTTGTGTACGCACGAGTAAATGAGAACTGCAAAGAGTAATGATGCAACGGGAGAAGCATTAGGGCAGGCAGAAAACATGCTTCGCTCCGCTGTGTCGGAGTGGTATCACATTTTCTGTTGAAGTAGAGATCGGGTTTTTCACTAATATGTTTGTATTAAGCAGTTGTTTGAGTATTTCCCTGCCCGTTTAACATTTTTCACTGTATTTTGCTGATTTAAGAACTGGTATTATGACTATTTGTATTGTGTCTCTTCTGTTGAGCGTTTGTTTACATTTATGTGTGCGTTGTGTGTTTTGAACATTACTTATGTTTAATAAGTTGATGGTTAAGTTGTGGAACAGTGGGATTTTTCATAGTGAAACTCAGATTATATTCTTAGTTATTAAGGTGGGGTGAAACTTCGAAAGTGAGTTTCAAAGCTTGGCTGTACAGCAGTGGTAATGAAAGCTATGACTAAAATTTGCGAGGTATCTTAAGGCAGACGCAGGTTGCATTAAAGCTCAAAAGTGGTTTGAAATTGTTTAGTATTTTTTTATTTGTGTTTGTTTTTCTTCTAATGTACTTTTTAAATAAGATCTGCCAACTGCAGACCATTGCAATTTTGCATAAAGGTAGCCACTAACGCTTTACAGAAGTAGAACTAGAATTGTGAGCGTACAACAAAAACTAGATTTGTTATGTTTTCTTACGTTTGTTGATTTATGAAACTTGCCACTTATGACTGACCTTTTTATACTAAAAAATACAAATGCGCATAGGCTACTGCTTCTAGTGCCAGTTATGTAAATGCCATTAGTTAACACGTGGAAATGTTTGTTTTCTAAGCCCACTAGTTCTCGAGAAAAAGGTACAGAAACTACAAAAATGTTATTTTGAGAAAAACGCAGAAATAACGTAGGGTATAGTGTACTAGAATAAATTATTCTAGTACACTATAACGTAGGGGTACGCGAGCATTACCTGTCAATGTGTCAAAGAAAAAGGACCTAAAATTCTTTTTGAAACGGCGACTACCCAAATATGATATATTTTCTGAAAGATAAAGAAATGTTGTATCAGGTAATTTTTAAATCCCAAAATTGAATTTTTTTACCAAAGGAAGTCTCATCCCGTCTTAAACCGTTAGTTCATTGCTGTTAAAAACAAAAGCCCATATTCACAAAGGTGCCTTGCACTTGATTTTTTCAGGCAATATTTCAGCTAATCACAATGCTAGACTAATGAAATTATCTAATTGAGACATCGATCTTGACTAATGACCCCTGTTCGGTTTCTTTGCACTTATCTTTCCTTCCGTTAAAATGAAATTCAAGCTCCAGGCACATTCGTAATGTTTTTTTTTATGAAGTGAGTAGTACCTTTCAGATAAAATGCATGAGTAGTGAATCCTATTGAGACTGGCTTGTGTTCATGGCATGTGGTCTAGAAAATACGGATGCCATGCTGGAAAACGCAGAACAGTGAAAGTTACCCCACCCCACCCTACATTTGCGTATAAACGATGTTCTGTTAACTACAGACTTGCTCATGTAGATACAACAATGCAGTAGCCACAGCTGAACCGCAGAAACATCGAAACAACCGATCCGAGAGTATTGGGCCTATGCTGATATCTGCAGCACTGGGTGTGCAATATTCATCCTGTTTGTGAAAGCGAACAATGTGCAAAAACTAGTGTCATAATGTCTGCAATAAATATTAGTGTATTTGTGTAATACCAGCACGGGAATTTGCGATTACTGTCGACCTGCTCCGAGTAAAATATCTGCTCGCGAGAATTATCGTAGCCACCGATCCGACTACCTCGGCGCATAATACACTCTGCAAGTCCATGATGGTGCATCATACCGAGTGTGATGCGCCGCTAATATAATAAAATATGACCACGACTGAGCGGTGCGAATTGCAGTTGGTTGGATCGACTTCGAGTAAAATCGCTGCGTTGAAAACAGCGCGAAAACGGGATGAAGGCTGGATAACAAACAACACAAGCGCTGTTCCTTAGCCTTCGTCCCGTCTTCGCGCTGTTTTCAACAGAATAAGATGTACTAACTGGCCCTTCAAAACACCCTGCTATCACCAGCGAATGTTCACGTGTAGCAGCGAAGAATCCGAGTCGGACTTGATCGCGATCGAAATTGCCGTGAGCCATCCTTACGACACGGTTCCTTGCACCTAACGTGTCAACCTTAGCAGATTGTTTTCAACTGGCAAGTTGGGTGTATCGTAGTATATTAATTGTGACTTTGCTACTTCGCTTTGGTGGTGAAGCACAGAGTCACGAAAGCTATAGCAGACGACCGTGAGGTACGTGTGAAACCTTCGTCATTGTGTAGTGCCCAACCAGTTGAGGATTCTCTGCGGGCAGTAATTTGCCGCTAAGATTTCCTTCTTCCGATCGAGTGTTCTGTCGAGTGTGTCAAAAGGAACGAATAACACTGTATTCGCAGCAGAAAGCGCCGTGCTACGCAGCCGCAAGCGCAGGAGCCGCCGACGCGCGATGGACCTTAGCGAGTCGCAGCGCCGCCATGCGGTGACTGGGGGAAGGCATCAGCGCGGTGGCCACGCCAAAGCGCGCGCTCAGCACACTAGCCAGTATATTCTAGGCACTATAGTGCTGCGGATCTAATTGGCTTCTTAGAGCTTTCACCGAAGAGGAAAATTCGAGCGGTCTTTAGAGCGGCCGGATACGTGGCGACATCTCGTGTAGGATAAATAAACCAGAAAAAACACGAAGCGTGACCTCCGCAATCTACGCCGTATCTGTGAAGGATTGCGGGTAGCGGAGCTCAGCCCCGACTTATGGGTGAAGTTGAGAAAATACACGACTATGCACCCTTCTATCACCCGTTGCTTCCTTGATACGAGGTGCTTCGTTTAAATTATGGCGCGAGTGGTTTACGCGTGCTTTGGTCGTAGCTCAACCACTTACAGAAATCCAAGATGCCCTTTTCAAAGACCTTTTATAATAAACGTGGGCTTGCAATCCACATTTTAGAGTGTTTTAAAGGGGTACTGACACAAAATTTCGCGACCGAGATAGCCTGCTGGATCGATTCCCGTGTACGTGCGTGTACCATCTGCAAAATATTGACAGCGAATAAAGCTTGGAAAGCATTTTATATGAATTTTGAAGTTCGCGAGCGCGATCCAGCATTATAGGCCGCACCTAGTGCATTGACACCCTCGGAGGTGACCCGAGGTGACCCCCCTACTTCCCCTACGTAACCGTTGCAGCCGGTACAAGTTACGATGACGTCGTAGCCGCCATTTCTGTTTTGACGCGCTTCCCGACGAATCGCTCGTCGCCAGCGGGTCAAACCTGAAGTGATTCGCCACGTCGAAAATTCCTTCGATCCCCGCCGCAAGAAAATCGTCGCCATCAGACCACGATGAGCCCGACGACGACAGACCGCGCGGAAATGCGTCACTGTTCTGTGTGCTCACGTGACCGAGCGTTTCACTCGCTAGGTGGTGATAGTTGCACCCGGCGGCTTGCCGTTTTTGGAGTTCTGTCAAACCGAAACTGAGGATGTGTCGGTAATGAGGAGCTTTTAATTAATTATCTGTCGCGCGCTGCAGCAAACGATGTGCCGTGTTATGACTAACAGGCCTCCAGCAACACATTGCAGCAAAAAAACGCGGGGCGAAAATTTTTGTGTCAGGACTCCTTTAAGGGGCGATGAGCAATTCTGAAGGATATGATCGCGTGACCTACGGAACCTTTCTTTATTGGCATCACTACAGCCCTTCCTTTTGTTTAATTCCTACTTGTTCACACGTGCGTCTATACCGAAGATGTCAAATATATGGCTTCGTCAGACATGACCGGTTTCCTTCAATATAAACAGATAATGACACCCGCGGAGTGTCGCGTACACAGTGACCATCATTAAACGTGGCAGTTGGCCCAGTTAGAAAGCTGCGGTACAACAACGTGAGATTGACCCGAAGGTCGCGGGATCGAATCCCGGCCGCGGCGGCTTCATTTTCGATGGAGGCGAAAATGTTTAAGGCCCGTGTACTTAGATTTAGGTGCACGTTAAAGAACCCCAGGGGGTCGAAATTTCCGGAGCGCTCCACTACGGCGTCCCTCATAATCATATTGTCGTTTTTAGACGTTAAACCCCAGATATTATTATTATTACCAACGTGAGAAATCTTCAAAGTTTGAAATGAAAGTGCCCAGCTGAAATGTAGACCTGCATTTAGACTTTTGTGCATTTACGTGTAGGAACAGGGGATTCACAATATTATCTAATGCATCAAGCTTACACTAAGAAGATAATGATTATTACTTTGGAAAGACTTGGAACAGTCAATAAAAAAACTAGCTTTGCAAACTTGCATTCACTAAGAGTGAACTTCAATTGATTTGTGAATGAAACTACAGCAAAGCTGGCAAAACAGACAAGCTGGAATTTCGAACTGATACTTCAAAATGTCGTTATGTTTCGTGAAAAATTGTTCGTTTACGTAGACTCTGGAAAAATGGTGCAGACAATGACAACAGTGAAGGACCGAACACGACAAAGCGCTGCCAAGAAGATTTCATATTCCCTGAAATAATGTAACTGATTGGGCCTGGTGCGATAACCATGGTTGCTTGCAACGTAAATAACACATGCGGGCATCTGACGCCATGCGATAGCTGTGGTTATGCAGTATTTCGTGTTTTACTGCGAAACTGTATATATGTCTAAGTCATTCCGTTTGCAGCGAGCAGTAATGTATGTTCCACAGACACTGTGCAAACACCACTAAATTAGCACTGGTCTATTAGAAATGAAGAATCATCCTTGGGCAGAAAAGTATGTGTCACAGAAATTGAGCGAGCCCCACAAGTGCTGGAAACGACCGCTGGAAACGAAGAATGCACACACGGGTGTCAAACACCGATATATCTGTCGCAGAAATTTGGCAAGCACCACTACTCACCGCCGATCCACTAAAAATGAAGACTAAATTCAAAAGGGAGCTCCTGGACAGGCATTCAAAACGTGTACTTGCACGGTATGTGATTGGTTATAGTTCGAAGTTCTGTGTCACATCCGTGCTGTGTGCTAAACAGCTTCGCTAGTCATCCTTTTTCAGAGGGAATTGGCGCCTCACATTCCTTAATCTAAAGTGTGCTCTACATTGTAGCGATTCGCGTTAGAGCGCGGTATGTTAGTATTACTCGGTTGCTGCATGCGTGGAGTGTGGGTATCATATTTATCCGATTCATTTTTCGATGTCGCTTCTCTTTTGACATACCTGAACCTTGCAGGGTGACAGCGGAGGGCCCCTGGTACGTCGAGACGAGAACGGTACGTGGTTCCTAGAAGGCGTCATCTCGGGCGGCCCGCGAGTGTGCGGTGACACCAAAACGCCCATGCGTGCGACGCGGGTGTCCCGCTTTGTGCGCTGGATCGAAGAGTACCGCCGTCGCGGCGCCGAGGGCACGCTCGAAGACTTCTGCAAGCCTACGGACGTCAAAAAATCTGCGGAACCTTCCGCGTGAGACCTGCCACCTTCGCAAGTATGAATAAAGCGCGCTTTTTCCTGAGAGACAGTTTCCAGGGCGGTTACTGTCTTCGTTATACGTATGTTTGTTCGCCGGAAAATATGCCGAAAAATTACCTTCATGCCAGTTAGGCCTACGGTACAAAGATAATCACTGATCAGCTAGCATTACACACACACACACACACACACACACACACACACACACACACACACACACACACACACACACACACACACACACACACACACACACACACACACACACACACACACACACACACACATATATATATATATATATATATATATATATATATATATATATATATATATATATATATATGACGCGGATATTTACTTGGACCGCATCAGTAGGAAAAATACGGTCAAACATGTGAGGCAAATCGCACATTTTCTCTAATTTCACAATTTTTTTCGGGAATATTTGAAGTCTATTTTACGTCTAAACATTTCTGTACTGAAATACATTTTCTTGAAAATAGTACTAATATTAAGACTGGTTAGGGAGAGTTCCAGATAGCTCAAGAAACAATCACAAACTTTGAAGATTTTTGTAGTTTTTGAAAATACGTAGCTGGTAGTGAAACACAGAAATTTAGGAATTAATAAATAGGGCAACTGAAGAGAGCATCTGCGATAGCGCAAGCGCGGTTTCAAAGCTCAACACACAAAAATAGATTTTATACGCATTTTTCTATTAGGCAAAGTTTAACAAATACTAGCGAACTTCGAGGGGTCGCCACGATCGTCAAAAGTTTTTTCGAGCACAAATGTTTTGTCAGAATGCTCCATGTGGCACAGGAAAAAGGCAGAAAATTGATCAGGAATATCTGCGATGTGCGAGCGCCACGTCTGGGACACTTGGCATGGAATGACCCATATATATGTTGGGTGCTTTTTTAGACAATACAGAATTTTCATATGAATCCTTTGACAGTAAGGCTCCTGCCATTTTCGCACGCGAGCTCCACGTAGCGGCGGAAATACTTTGCTGCAGTTAAAATTACACTGTTGCGACTAATTCACAAGAACTCTTTAATTACCTTTTTAATCATTGACTTGAGGGCAGGTGTTTATATTACAAAGTTGTAGTGCATGCCAATTTACGGCATACCTATTTTGTATAAATCACAAAAGTGATTTCGAAAATCACTTTTCGGATTATAGACCCCCTTCCCCGGTTTTCCCCACCTTCCACCGCCGTACCTCTTCCTTCTGTGTGTGTCATACACGGAGGCTATAAGCAACAACGCCGACGACGAGGAGGACAGCAACAAACCGCTTTTCGAGCACGATAGGGTACTTGTGTTCCTCTTCTCTATAAATCCCATGTGCTCAGTGAACGGAACAAAAATATTCGTAGACAAACAACAAACGGAAATGTTGCGATATCTAAATAATGGGAGGGATACTGCACACCTACTTATGCCGAACCAATTCCAACTGTGTGTGAACATATCCTGTTGGATTCTCGAGAAACACTCTTTTCGTTGAAAATAAACGAAACAATCTACATCCCTTTGAGAAAGAACAATGCGTCTGTGGCTTTAAAGGGACATCGGAGAAATCCAAAATTAGCTTGGACTCATAAGCTATTCTTTGACAACTCTGCTGCTGTTGATTTCGCCGTCATAGATTCCTTATTAGCCGACATAGACAAGATAAAGGTGACTATTTTGTTTTTGAATTTCGCGCTGAAACATCATCAACTGAATGTCAGTGCGATACCATAGAAATATACACCTTACATTAGATTAGGTAAGCGACGGTTTACGCTAGGCACCCTTTAATGGACCACCAGACATCAGGGTAGTGCCGGCAACATCGAAGCGTTTTAAATATATGTATTTGCAGTGTGAAGTGCAACGAAGGGTTCCGTTGTCTGTTAATTATTTACCTGTCTGGCACGATTGCGGATTTAGATGTAAGCAGGGCGACAACACTACCTTGTAAGTACAGGAGAGTAAACATGCAAACAAGAATAATCTAAACAGCAGTGGGCCGTAATATTACAAGTTACACTTCCTTCCTGTCCTCGAAATGTTGGTTCAACGTTTACATACAAGTGCACGCGACAAATGCTTTTGTCATGTCAACGTGTATCCTCGATCCCTCCGGCCTTGATACCGCGATCTGTCAAATCCCGGCGGCAATGAAACGTGCCAAAGGTCAAAGGGCGCGCTCTCGAAAAATCCGACCGATGACGTGTACAAATAAATAAAAGAAAATATACAAAATCAATTCTATTGGCCAATGAAAACAACGATGCTTACTGTAGTTTTGACGCGTCACTGTCACCCGAACTGGAAAGGTCGCTGCTCCGGAGCCCATAGCCGTAAATACCCTTTCCGCTTCGGCAAACCTAGCCGCTCGCGACTCTCATGGGTGGCGCCGACTCGGAAGTCAGCGGTTCACTCATGCGTTCACATTGACATACGCGCGGCCGGCAATCGGTTCGGTCGGCGATTAATTAAACGCGTCGATGCACGCCGGGATGAGCGATGTGGCCGGTAGATCCGCACGACGCGTATTTGGGTCAATGCGCGCGATGGCGGCTCCTCGCGCTCTCGTTACGACGCTGTGGGAAGCGCGTCGTTTGTGTGCGCGTTGTTTCTCCGTTGGTGTCGACGGTAACGCATTCGGCCGAACGACGCGCGTACAGATGACACGAGTCCTTGGACAGTGCGGACGAGGCTAGGGCCGAGCCCGTTCAGGGTGTCTACTGCGACGCAAGGTGAGCAGACTAACCTTCGGACCTGTCGACCTTGCAAAGCCCCTGCAACCCTTAAGTGTTTCGGGAACGTACGGGATATCCCGTACATGTATCAAGCTAGGAGGCTTTCTTGTGTACGTATTTTGCATCTGAAGAGGGTAGTGAGGTGGAATCTGGGCATAACACATATTGTCATAAGACAAAGTGATAGAGAACGAAAGGAGCTGTCAACCGCAGAATCTCATTAGACAATGTGCTGGAAGAGCGGGAAATAACTAAACATTATTAAAGGAGCAAACAATGGTGATTGTGCCCATGTTTGCGCTATCATCAGTCGAGGACAATTTGAAAGTTCATAAAGGGATACTCTCCTTGTTCGTACCCGCGTTGTCTTTTTCTCAGCAACGGGACTCTTCAGTCGGTATATGAGAAAGCTTATCCGTACTCTCCGGCAGACACAGTTCTCCATCACCTCACCCTCTCTCTCGAACGTCATTACGCGTCTGCACTGTTAAGACCCGAAACAATAACAGTAATTCACCAACTAGGGCGTGGTGTCGTTTCACAAAATGCTTTGTCTTTCGCAATCGGGACATTCGCAGCCGGGCGTAAACTACAACAATGTCGTCACGTATAAACCAGAAAGCAATAAAAGCTTCAACGTTTTCTTGAAGAGACTAATATTTCTCATGAATATTGAGCGAACTACATTGAAAGCGCGCACTGCGATTGTACGTGGGCTTTGTTAAAATGAGGACTTTCGAACTAACTAAATGCAGGACTGTGTGTATGAATATATATATATATATGTTCTTATTGTTTTATTTCTTTTTATATTTTTATCCTAACAGTCAAGTGGAAAAGGGTAGCCATCGCCAAGAAATGGTGGCAACAACTCCTTCATTTATTTTTTATTTTAATAAGAAATGTCTTTTGCTGTTGTACACGCTCGGCTCAATTGGGCTCAGACTGATCAAAGTTCCGCTGAGCCTGGTTTACTCAGACATAAACAAGTATGTTAGTCTTAGTTTGAGTGCGTCTAAACGAGTAGGCTCATGAGTGCGTTCATCTTTATTTTTCTAAAAATTATGCTATTTTACATGTAAGCACGGCGTTGAAGCGACAACAAGCATAGGTGAAACCAGAGATACGAAAACAATTGGGCTAATTAGAACACCTCTTTCCTTTGCGTTTTTGCCACTACGTGCAATGCTAGCGCAATATTAGCTTGCACGCTTATTGTGAGGCCTAGGGAATCTGTGGCGACCACATTAGGAGCGGTGTGAAATAGTGCTTTCGACTTATGACTCGCGAAAGCCGTTGCAATTTGTAATTTGTTCTTTGTGCTTTCTTGGTCCATTACTACGAGAGGTCGAGCATGTGGCAGAGCGCAGGTTGCAATAGGCCATAGCAAGGGAGCACGGCATGGGAAATATAGGTGCGTTATGCGCTTGTAAATGAAGCAGGCACATGGATTATGCCCAGGAAGCGACTGTTAAAATTTTCAACATATCTTACAAAAGATTCGCGGTAAACATCATCAAGATGAATTTTTGTCCGATAGCCTAAATGACCGGCGCAACAGGACAACGACTGGCACTTCAGAACAAAGTGTAGTAGTCAGAACAACAAATATCTCTATGCTTTAAACTATAGTACAAATTGTTATTGCACAAAAGGAATAGAAAAAATTACACCTGAGGTAACATAAGCGCGGAAACTGCATCGTAATGATCAATACAACAGATGAATGTCAGAAATGATTAGCTTCAACAGAAGTAGTTCGTGCATAATACATCTACGGTTGTTTGAGTTTTATTTCTTGTGGTATGTCATTGCACCCCTTTGCGCCGGAAAAATGATGAGAGAGAGAGAGAGATATGCTCTTTATTAGAAATACAGAGATTTTTGCCGGCGTCTGTATACCGCTGGCATGCTACTCTGTGTAGGGATGGGGAATGGGGTTGACAGATTAAAGAAGAGAGGGGAGGAAATAATAATACAAAGAAAGAATATAAAAAAATGAAATGAGCAAGTGAACCTGATAGAAATATTTACAAGGAGGGTGTCAGGTAAGATAAGGCTTCGCTATGTGAAATAGCCAACCATTAAAGCTTTTCGACTAGGCCAATTTTTGATAGGTAATTAAACAGTGCCTGTAAAACCCGTCGCTGCTTTGAAGGGCTGGGCACTGGACCTAATAAGTTGTGTATTGTTAACTGATCGTGACAGATAATGTCCATTTGTCGCTCAAGCAGCTGTCTCTCATCGCGGTGCGCGGAACATTGATGAAACTTTTATCGCATGCATAGGAGCACTTGGCGAGAGTTAGATTGCCGCAGTATCTGTTAGAAATATCGCAGTTTTGTCGCAAGCACAAGCCATTGAATGTCATAGCAACAAATTGGAATGCTATACAAAGTAAGGCTGGCAGGTAACTAGTTTAGGATGCTACCTGGCGCAACTCTAAAAAACGCTGGAGTAAAGGAACACGGCCACTCCATTGAGCGAAGTGACCTCCATGGTGTCTATCGCTTCAACCCAGAGTAAGCGGTGAGAGGTACTAAAGTATGAGCTATCTGCTGTTCTCCGGCGAGATAGCGCGCGCGCGCCCATGTAACTTTCATCAAAGTTCGCCTGCCGGAGTGACGCAGCCCCCCTTCAGGTTCCTATCTCCATGCGCCTTCGCGCGACGGAGAGGGCCAACGCCTCTCATCTCTGCTAGAGCCACAACCGGCGGCAGCCCTCGCGTGCTTTCACTCGCACAAGAAACATACGACTCGCAGGGCAATGCTATCAATTGGGACTTTCCACGGAACGTGACGGCGCCGGCGACGGCTAAAATTTGTCTCAAATGTCCATGTAATTGATATCGCAGTAATATCGTCCTGCTTGTCAGAAAACGTCAGTGCCGACAGAAAGCTTTTCAGAAATGGCGTTCTCAATTAAAGTTAGTATCAAGTAAATTGCCAGGCATTTCATACCGTCAACAAGTTCAGAAGACGTGTTATCTAATTATGCATTAAATACAGTGCAGTTCCTATTACAGCGACGCTGTATATTGCTAGGGCATGTCCGTCGTCCGGCGGCAAAAACCACGGAAAACACATTGGAGTTTGCCACAGGAACTGGGCGAAACCCACTACTAATCACTGTTCCTCTAAAAATGAAGAAGGGAACACACGGACAGCAAACACCACTCAAGATCGTGCACGAAACGCCATGCGCATGCGGCCAGCCAGATAAGTCGATATTATATGCCACGGCAGAAAGAAGCATTCTGCTCAAACGAAAAACTTTAAAAAAGCATCAACTAATACAAAAGTTACTTTCTGGACAGGCTTTTCGGGTCTGGTTGCAGGGTGTGTGAACGGCTACGGTTCGAAATGCTGTGTCACCTATGTGTCGTGTGCTAAACAGCTTCGCTGGTGTCATAACGCTTTCAGAGAGCGCTATAGCTCCTCATTGTTTTTAATTCGTGAAATATGAATCGTGTATTTAGCTCTCACACTGTTTCCAAGCAGGTAAGTGTCACTACACCATTTTAACGCCGTCGACCGTTTGGTTTACACGAAGTCTGCCTTCACGTAATTTGGCTGTTTGGTAGGGATTACATTGCAATAGTGTGATTCCATTCCTCGTAAGGTAAGTACTAGGGTTCTCTTGATTCTCCAGAAAGATGAAAGTTTTGGTTAATTAGGGTAAATCAAGTAACAGTAGCTTACGCTGTAGGTTATCGTATACGCTATCGACCCACAGGGCGATTCAAGAGACACTGCGAGACGCACATTCGCGAGGTATAACCTTGTCTTCTGTACTGGCTTTCGCGGAGCCTTTTTTTCGTATCAGGTAGCTCATCATAATATGTATCTAGAAACACCATGTCATGCAATACTACATGAATTTCATGGCATAAATTTTTACCAACTACAGCTCAACATTCTGTCGTTCTAATGCTATGCCACAAAGAAAAAAAAAGTTTGAATGCGTCAAAAAATAAAAATAAAATACCACGTACAATTATCTAAGCGATCGTTGTAGATATTTCTGGCAGGGTAGCATACCGGATGCAAACTTCTGGTTATCCTCCCTGCCTTCCTCTGCTCTTTCTCTCTCTCTCTGGGTATTTTCCTGTATTTTTATTGTTTGATTACATTTACCTTTGCCTGAACCCGACCTGTACTACCATCCCATATCCGATGGCCTCTTGGGAACTACCGAGCTGTAGGTCAGGAACAGTAAAATATGCAAAAAATAGTTATGTTTACGTTCTGAGTCAAGCAATGCTGCTAGCGCAGTGAACGATTCCTGAGACAGCAATTTCGCACAAATAAGCAGGTTCTTTTGCCACACTGTTGCGAATAGAGAGGGGTGGGGGTTCGTGCTTTCAAAGACACACGTTGCCTTAATGCTTTTTCTTCAACCCATTCGTCGGCTAGGAAGCGAACTGCGTCCGTGCTAACAAACGCTCCGAGACGAAATTAACGGGACGAGCACTGTGATGTATGGCACGAGAGCTATGCCAGAAATACTTTTCAGGGAGGGGGGAGGGGAGGTGGGGGGTCAAACAGCTTTTATGCATGTTCGTGTGTTTGAGTGTGTGCGTGTATGTACACACATGCAAAACTGAAAAAAAATCGCTAGTGTTTGAACCCACCGACCCCAACCGCCTTGGCTGTGCCTGTGTAAGGCACTGAATCGGTGCGAGAGCAGAAACAGTGCATGTTTTGTACTCATTGACTATGCTCATTAACGTTTCCCGTGTCCCTCTTTCTCTCCCGCTTCCCTTTCCTCTGAGCGCTCTAGAGGGCTACGGAGGCCTATCATAACAAGTCGGCTTCCATATGCACCACCTCCAATAAAACATTTTTTTCCCTTTCTCCTCTCGGCCCTGCTGTCTTCATTTCCCCCATTCTCGGTCTCATCCAGCTGCAGTTGCCACGAAAGTGAGCGACTGGAGCCGCAACGGGTCACCGGAACTTGTTGCGTATCGCTCGGTGTGGCTTCGCCAGATACCAGTGACTCGCGATGACGCCTATATTGCGAGCAGGTGGCGGCCGCGGCTGTCGAGCGCGCTTTTTCCGCCAAGTGTTCTTTACTGTAGAACCGCTGCAACCTCGCCCGCTGCTGTGACTTCCGTTGACTTGTCTGGATGCGGCTGACATCGGAGTCACAATGTTGGACACGACTTCGTCATTCCGTGAGCAGAACGTAATTACGTGATAGCTTCTAATTTTTGGGTAAGCAATATGTTATTGTGAGCACGCGAATACATAGAGAGTTACCGGGCACAGTCAGCCGTGCCAGTGGAGCGAAATGGCTCTCGTCTTGCTTCGTCTCCATATGGCTGTGCTTGTGCTTGTTTGAAGCCCACTTAACAATCACTCAGTAAGGAACAGACCAAGAACATTCTCCCGAATATCGGAGACGCTATCAGTTTTTTTCTTTTTTCTTTGTCAAATCTCTATTCAGTGTCTTAGGCACACTGTGACACCAAACTTCATGAGCAAGGCACGAGGACTCGCGGTGCACTGAATGATTAAAATAATATGAGCCACAGGGCCAACATTATCCCAAGCATTACTGTAGAGTGTCAGTCAGATAGCCGCGCATGTTCCTGCCGCTGATTTAGACGTCACTATGGAATACCAACTAGCCCGGTCACACACCTTGCTGATTTAAAATTTAACCTACCATACGAAAGGTTTGTTTATATGCAGCGATTTCCGAGCGTATGTTTACAGTGGTGTAGTGAGGTGGAGCTTGCTTGTTTGGCAGTAAAACTTGGTAGGGTCGTGTACTGTCTTAGTTTGACTAACCCTCCCCCCCCCCCCCTCCCAACTCATTTCTCTATGAAGTGCAGCATGTTTTTTTAAAGCGATATAATATGCATATGAACGACGACGTTAATGCATATGACGTCAATATGCATACGAGCAACACTTGGGTTGTGGTGAAAATATTTCTCTGGATGAGTGAAAGATAGCGGCTCCTTTGGTATTAGGGAATCCCACAGGGTTCCGCGCTACTCGACGCGCGGGTGGGTGGCCTGCTGTCATTTGGCGACGCTGCTTTCATGACCTTGTCAACAGGGCTTGAACGTAATTCCTCGATGCTCAACGAAGTGTACGCGTTCTTGAAACTAAAGTGCAACTTTCCGCAACTTCAAATTTCCAGGAACCCGCCAATTATTCTTAAACACACCTTCAGTCTCTCGCACGGAGTTTTTAACATTCTGTTTAGCATTTACTAACGTGTCATGATGCACAACTGAATAAATCTTTGCGACAAACTGGCTCACGTCTCAATAAGCTCTCCGGGAGTTGCGCAATGGACCTAAGCCAATCTAGAACATGGCATTGTTTTCGTCAGTGTTGCTTGACTGATCAATGTCATTATCACAAATACGCTGTACGATATTTAAGCTTCTACAGTCTATACAACTTGATATTGTACCTTCACGTTGCGTTGTTTTCGTTTTGAGTTGCAGTCCTTTATTAGCCATGAACGGTAAAAGTTCATGCAGACATATATGCCTTCGTGCATCCGCTAGCCGTAAAAAATAGGAAAAGAAAACAACGCTATAAATTGGAACACGTGGCCTGATGGCCCGATGAACGTGGCTGCCAGGCAGCAGTGGATGTTCAGCTTGCTGTCACCTTGCCTTGTCGAATGTAATTGCTCTAAAAAGTTATCGCCACACCAAAAAAAAAATTGTGACATTTTTTATGACGCATGCTATAAAAGATGTCACAGTTTCGCTGCAAGGATGAAGCAATGAATGCGATTGCAACAATTAAGAATGTAATCCGACGAAATGCTGAGAGCTCACTCCTTTAGCTAACACGGCCGCTGCAGTGAGCGAAGTGAACTTCGTGCATTTTACAGCTTCAGCGCAAACTTTGCGGTGAAAGAGCGACACGTACGAACCTCCCTCCTCAAGAGATGCCTGGTTGCCCGCGCTCGCGCGGGCGACCATGCACTGTAGGTAAAAGTACAGGGCGGAGGCGCGCATCCCATCTCTGGCGACAGGCTGCCGCGCTGTTGGCGCGCCTTGCGTTATGCGAGGAAAATATGGTTTTGCGCTTTTATATAACCTCCCACTCATTTCGAAATGCCAGGTCAATGTGTACGACAGGCAAAGTGCATGCCGAGGCTTATTTTTTCTGAAATGCGCCTTTTATTTTTTTTGCTTTAGATATGCGCCTCCCATATTAGAGCACTTAGAAGTGCGATGCCTCTGCAACAGATCCGCATGTGCTGGAAACGCGCTACGAAGTTTGCGGGCTGCATTGTATGGAGGCAGTGGTGTAGCCAGGGGGGGAGGGTCACACCTGGCCCGTGCCCCGTTTCGAAATTTTAACGCGATAGCGTTAAAGAGCTCGTATCGCAGAAATTCCGCCGTCGGCGTCGGCGCCGGCACCGTTGGTTGTGAGCGAAAAATCATCATCTTGTCCGTGACCGAAAAATCGAAAAAGCTGCAAATAAAATAAATAATAAAATGTTGGGTTTGAGTGAGAATCGAACCCAGGCCGTCTGCGTGGCAAGCAGGTGTTCTACCACACAGCCACGCCTCCGCTTGGAGCTGCACTGAAAGTAACTTTGATGCTTCCCAAAAATACGCGTCCTGTATACAGGTGTCACAGTACGAGATGTAATATGACAGTAATATTGCGTGGTACAAGCGTACATTGCCATCGGGCGTCACACCACGTCAATATCATAACGACTTGGTGGTTTAAAGACAGCCACCCATTACAAAAGGCACACACATTACTGCGCGTATTCCCTTAAGACCACGTAGTGGGTGCATCGCAGCTTCGAAAAAGGTTCTCGCGCATAATTGCTCCGGGTTTAAAGCATGCTACCCATTACATAAGGCACACACCTTATTGCGCGCATTCTGTTAAACACTCGTATTGTTCGAAGTGCGCACTAGGGGCAGCATATTGCTATCGCGTTCAACTCTTAAAGGCGAAGCTTAAGCGTCCCCCAATTTTTTTTTTCGCCTTGGCATACATAGCTCAAAATGACACTCGATCACATTTGCCTGCCCGACTCCCACTTCAGATCAAGGAGGTGCCCCCCCCACCCACCCCGAAAAAAATTTCTGGCTACGCCCCTGTATGGGGGTGCTGCCGAAGGAGATAAAAAAAAACTGAACAATTGTTGGGCTGGGCGCGATGACGCTCGGTGCTCGAGCTCGCCCTGCCGCTGAGGACAGATCAGTCGCAGCCGGGCCTTCATAAAGTAAAGCTATGCCCGTATACTGTGCGATCTCGGTACACGTTAAAGAATACCAGATGATCAAAATTTGCGGAGCCCTTCGCTACGCCGTCTCTCATAATCATATCGTGCTTTTGGGACATAAAACCCCAACAATTATTATCATTATCACTTTCCTTGCGTGTCAATGTGTGTGTTTGCGGTACTGTGTTGGTTGAGACTCTGTATCACCTGTGGCACATATCCGCATAACATGAACCCTGGTATGCGGGCATGTGCTACACGTGACTGAGAGAAAGGGTTTCATGTCGTACGCGACAGGTATTTTCCGTTATTCATGTCATGACCAGTGAATCGTGTTCGTCCTACACTGATCCCCAGCTTTGCTAATTTTGGTATATTACAAGGTATGGAGACGACTAGGAGAGCGCCCAGAGGTAGGCGGATAGATAGATAGATAGATAGATAGATAGATAGATAGATAGATAGATAGATAGATAGATAGATAGATAGATAGATAGATAGATAGATAGATAGATAGATAGATAGATAGATAGATAGATAGATAGATAGATAGATAGATAGATAGATAGATAGATAGAAACGGCCAAAGTGCCTGAGATGCGCCGAAAAATGGTTCGCATTTGAAGAAAAACTTGCCTTCAGTGCATTCAGAAGTTCCGGCCGCTGATCTTTCCTTCTTTAAAAGACAGGGCGTGCAAACACGGACACAAGAAAGAAGTCAGGACACCACAAACGCCGACTAACAACTGAAGAGACGCACAACGGCTGAAAAGAAAGAAGGCACGAAAACTTATCAGCGCATGCCCATGCAACAGGCAAACCTATCAATCCGGCACGCGTGGCGGTCTACGTGGAAGATAACTGTTAAGGCATTTGATTTCATCTCTATGCAAGTTAATCGACGGTTGGCTCCCGCATGCGCTACCACTATTCTCGATATGCCATGCTTCAATCATCAGGCGCGTTTCTTCATTTCTATGCCGGTACAACACTGCGCATTCATCAAATTTCGGCGTGCACTTAGAATCTTGACAATGTAAAGATAGATTAGAAGGTGAGCTTCCTGTTAGCGATCTCTTATGTTCCAACAATCTCTGGTTGATGCATCGGCCCGTCTGTCCTACGTAGAAGCGGCCGCAGCTGAAAGGGATCTTATACACCACACTTTCAGCTGCGGCCGCTTCTACGTAGGACAGACGGGCCGATGCATCAACCAGACATTGTTGGAACATAAGAGATCGCTAACAGGAGGCTCACCTTCTAATCTATCTTTACATTGTCGAGATTGTAAGTGCACGCCGAAATTTGATGAATGCGCAGTGTTGTACCGGCATAGAAATGAAGAAACGTGCCTGATGATTGAAGCATGGTATATCGAGAATAGTGGTAGCGCATGCGTGAGCCAACCGTCGATTAACTTGCATAGAGATGAAATCAAATGCCTTAACAGTTATCTCCCACGTAGACCGCCACGCGTGCCGGGTTGTTAGGTTTGCCTGTTGCATGGGCATGCGCTGATAAGTTTTCGTGCCTTCTTTCTTTTCAGCCGTTGTGCGTCTCTTCAGTTGTTAGTCGGCATTTGTGGTGTCCTGACTTGTTTCTTGTGTCCGTGTTTGCACGCCCTGTCTTTTTAAGATGAATACTTACCAACTAGCTCAGCTCTCTGTTATTCTAAGATCTTTCCATGCACGCGAAAAAGTGCCAACGTGATGCTCGTATGCCGCGCGCTCTGCGTTCTTTGCCGCTTATTCTTTGCGCTTGGTGTGTAGTGCTCATTCAATACTTTGTTAAACTCGAAAGAAGTGCAATGAACTCGTTCGCTTGTTTGCGAGAAGTAATTCCGCAGTGGCTGCCGCTTAGTTTTAAGCTGTGCAGTGAAAGAAAAAGTAGAAATTGTGGTTTTCTTGGCTACAGCGCGAAAGACAATATAAGCACTACACACCACACGGTAAAAAAGAAAAGAAAAAAACAGGTCCACTTGTCAGTTTCGGACGACTTTCCGTTTTTGCTAACCACATTCACCTGCGACACGCCTTTTTCCAAAATTGTCACGTGATCTACCAGCCTGACGTACCAGGGATGATGGATTTCCCGCGCTCCCAGTGCGCCAAGTTTCGGTTTCGCCTAGATATGGTACACGTTCTCAATTTCGGTAATTAATATCTCAAATTACGTGCATTTCTGGCGATTTGAAAAAAAGAATGAGCATGTCTTAAATTGTGACACCGTACAACTCTTCCTTATAAACAATGGCCCTAAAGTTAATAATAAAAAAAATAATTAACGAGCTTTTGGTTATTGCTCATTTAAATGTAGGTTTAGGTGCGGCAAGGTTTTTCCGCCTCGGCGCAGAGTTAGCCTGCGAAGACGACAGGGGTCCGACCGTCATAGCATTTTTATAAAAAAATCTGTATTGTCTGAAAAAAATACACCCTCTGCAACTACACCACCGTATTTTACGGACGTTGTTTTTTTTTCACGTTGTTTTTGTTACTGACTGTGTCCACCCTCATGAACTGCATATATGGGCATTTATATTACATGAAGAAATAAATACATAAATTGTAAAAAAAAAAAATCAATAGCATTTCCTATGGTGAACAAAATGTGTACAATCAGCTAGAAATGCCTATATGGTGGGTGTGGGCTAGCGCTACGTACTGATGGATAGTAGTGGCCAAATGATTGCTCTATGTTAGCTAATGCTAGCTACGTCCTGTTCTGGCTGCATAATGAAATGACAAATTATGTTTTCACACTACGTGACAATTCTCCAGTGGAGAGTTTCGTTTGACTTATTGTCGGAGGATCGAAAGGTGGGCCAGTTGGTAATTCATTTTCTTCGTTTAGCGAACTGGGAGCGCAGAAAAAAACACAAAGGACGAAGCGAGGAACCACATAAGACGAGCGCTCGTCTTATGTGGTTCCTCGCTTCGTCCTTTGTGTTTTCTTTTCTGCGCTCCCAGTTCGCTAAACGAAGAAAGTGACTTATTGTCGCCACACACACGCACATACACAGTCGTTATACTATTTAATTTTAAACGGTAGAGGTGAGCTCACCCCTTTAAGTTCTTGTGCTTTGAGATAGATTTACCAGCGCAAAAAAAGACAGGACATTTAGGAAGGACACACACACATAAATTGTAAAAAAATCAATAGCATTTCCTATGGTGACCAAAATGTGTACAATCGGCTAGAAATGCCTAATTGATGGCTGTGGGCTAGCGCTACGTACTGATGGATAGTAGTGGCCAAATGATTGCTCTATGTTATAGCAATCGCCCAGGGTGCTTCATGGTAGGGCTATGTATATAAAGCAGCGCTATGTGTGTGTGTCCTTCCTAAATGTCCTTTCTTTTTTGCGCTGGTAAATCTATCTTAATCATGAACCAACTCGCCCAAGCAGCCGTTTTAGCTTGTGCTTTGGTTGAGAAGAGACTCAGTCGAAGTTTTACTTCCGTGTTTTATGAGCTGTGCACCTATAAAATGGCATTTGCATTGGCAAGTCGGTAGAATTACATTGCTTTTTCAAATTCTAAGCGATGCGAGTTTACGAACGCACTCGTTTTTTGGAGGTGAGATAATTGATCGCGAGTTGCACGTTCTCAATATCTCATCTGTAATAGAGGGCTACGGTCACTTATACGGCTAATTTGACCTTCACGGTGGCCTATCAACAAGGCTCGCGTTACGCCATGAAGCACCCTGGGTGAACTACGGCGTTAGAACACACCTCATGCAGCTCCGCCACGGTGGTCTAATGGTTATGGAGCTCGGCTGCTGACCCGAATGTCGCGGGATCGAATCCCGGCCACGGCGGCTGCATTTTCAATGGAGGCGAAAATGTCAGAGGCCCGTGTACTTAGATTTAGGTGCACGTTAAAGAATCCCAGGTGGTCGAAATTTCCGGAGCCCTCCACTACGGCGTCTCTCATAATCATATCGTGGTTTTGGGACGTTAAACCCCAGATATTATTATTATTATTATTATTACACCTCATGCAAGGCATGGTGTGGCATTGAAGGTCACGGTCAAGATAAAGTGTTTTCAAGAAACCAAATTTCTGCAAAATACAACGCTACAGATGTGTCAGTAGCCTGAGTGCGTCAGTAGTACATCTGTAAGATCGCAATCTGCAGAAATGTGCTTTCTTTAAAAAATATTGTCATGGCAATGCAGTTCCATCTCACACCATGGCGCTATGCGCATGCGCGGAATGTGTCTTCTTTGTGTAGGTTTCTGGGACTGTCATTGAACAGTTGGCAGTTTGGCACTGCAGTTCTTTCTCTTTTGTTTCCACGTCCCACTATATACTGAAGGCCACAATCAAACATACCTAAGAAATATAAAACCAACTTGCCCAACAAAAACGTCTTTTGAAGCCTGAGAAGACACGTCGCGCGCATTTAAACGTGAAATAGGATACGAAGGTGCCTCGATCTACGTTCGAACAAAGTGCATTCGATCTATCATATTTTTTTTTCTTTCCCGAACGTATGACACTATAACTGCGGGTAGATTGCAGCGACTGCTTTTACATTCTCCTGCTCTGTCGAGACAACAGGCCACAAGCGTAAAAACTTCTAGTTCAACCAATTGATTGACCGAATAAAAGAAAAGGCTGCTAATCAGGCAAACTTAGCAAGTTATAATTCTCCCTTGCGTAATAAAGCAATTCTCCTGTCTTTCCAGACCGGCTGAAGAGAAGAATAAACCTGGGAGGAAAGGCAGTGGCCGAAGGGACCAGGCTTGCCTAAACCACACGCAAGAAGAAATGGATAACGCGGCCTTCGAGGGAAGTGGAGCCGCCCTGCACGAGCCAGTCGTCCGGCGAAGGGCTCTGATCCAAAGGAGTTTGCGGCTGCAGCCTGAGGAGCAGCGGTTCTTGGATGCGGTGCGGGATGGCGACATACTCGGACTGAGATCGGTGCTTCAGGTAAGGAGTCCGCTGACTCATTTAGGGCAAGGTTGCGCGCCATGAATGGACCATCATATAAGCGCCTCGTAGTTACAGCAGCATCATTGACAAGGTTGACCTGACTTATAATAACATTATAAGCGTCTTACCGTTGTTTGCGAGACAGTTCACTCGTGATGCGTGTTAGGAAGAAAAAAAACTCCCAGTGTCCCTTATGCATTCACTTAGGACGATTCGATGGCGAAAGCCATCTTTTCCCTCTCAGCCGATGTATTGACGCTGCCCCGCCACCCTTCGAAAGTGTTTCGCACTTAACGTGGTTTTGCACTGCCTCCACGATCGGAGGCACCTCACCTGGTTTTGCATTGCCTGCGTGGTCGGACCACCTCTGTCAAAGCTATGATGCGATGTGATGACGCCATCATATGATGTTACGTCACGTGACGTCACTGTGGCGTCGTAAGGACGGCACAAATTTTGGCAATCTGTGACGTCATCGTGATGTCTTATGGTGACGTCATCTCGTGATGATTCTTTTGCATCACTCGTCCCTGTGACCGCAGAACGCGACACACCGCCGACACGGGACGCCAACGGTCAAATTTCGCGTTTGATGAGGCATCTAAGGCTTTCGCCTTAATTAGCTGCACCTTAAGAGCTACACATTCCCATAATGGCCTGGCATCAACCAATCAGTAAAGATACAGATTACTTTTTTAACACGAAAGTGTTTTATGCCGGGGTCCGCCACGGCTCCACTGACGTATTTACGTCATGCATATGACGTTGTAAAATATATAAACTACCAGATGGCAAAGAAAAAACTAGAAGAAAAAGTTCGGCCACCGGGAGTCGAACTTACGACCCCTCGCTCCGCAGCGCGCGGCGCGAAACGACTCGGCCTCAGACGGCACGTTCTTCACCATACTAACGGCGACCGATTTATATACACAGTTTACCGGTGGCGGTACTCAGAGATCGGTGGCACTTCAGCGTGTTTTCGTTATCACTAGCGAGATGGCGCGAAGGGCACAAAGGGCGCGCTTTAAGGGTCGTAACCCCACGCGTTTGGATGAGCGCGCGCCTCTACAGGACGTCGTCGCTATCTCGTGTTGGCGGTGGTTTGTACGTCTTGTGCTCTCACCGCAAGCTTGAGTTGAAGTTACAGAGAGCACGAAGGTCACTTCGATCACTGCAGCGGCCACTTTTGCGAAAGTAGCGGGCTCCTCACACACAAATAGGTTACAACTGTGATGGCGCATTCACACTTCAGAAGCGAAGAGAAAGCGAAAACGCCTGAGGGACCGTGTTCGCGCGCGTCGAAAATGTTCACATTTATTCTGCCCCTCCTGCGTGCTGTCGCCGCCGCCGCCTCGCCACTTCGAGAATTCATTCGACTTTGCCCGTTTCCCGAGCATTTAATTTCTTACCGAATTCAAGCAATGCATGCTAAACAGGGAAAATAAATAGCTTTCACCCTTTGAAACCGTTGTTTCGGGAGATATACGCCAGCAGAAACCACATAAACGGGCACGGCAGCAGCGGCGACGGTGGATTCACCCGGCTGTGCAAAAACGAGATACGTTGGGGCACGTCGACTCGCTGCTGCTTCACCTTCTGCGAATCTAGGTCTTCTCGACGATCTTATCCAAACCAGTCTCTCGCGGAACTCGTCCTTGTCGAGGCTGTGAGTTTCGTCCTGCTGCACGAGTAGTTTGCAATTGTGTCGGCGAGCCACCGCCTACGCACTGGCCGCCATGTTGAATTTGCGGACGCCCGTTTGCTGACGGCCGAAGCTAGCGCATCCAAAGTACGGCTTACCGTGAAGCGGAAAGGCGATCCGCTTTTGCGTGGCGGAAAAATCGGTCTTGGACCGATGTTTTCGCGTCGGACTCGCCGGCTGGTTTTCCGGCCGCTTAGGGGGCGAAGCGAGTGAATTTCCGGTGAGTTTTGCCGCTTTCGACCCCATCGAGGCCAAGTGTGAACGCGCCATGACAGTTAGTTCGCGATCGTACTGTGTATACTTGTGCGTTCCTTTCGTGCGTCCTCCTTTGTGATTGAGCAGCGCGCTTTAACTGTTGAGCTGTGACAGTTGTCAGTTCGCGCTCATCCTGTGTATGCTCTATCCGTGCGTCTTTCCTGCTCGAGCAGCGCGTTGCAAGTTTCGAGCTGCTTGCCATTCTTCGCGTGACATTACAATTTGTTGCTATAGCATCAATTCCTTCGCCCTTGCGGCAAAACGATGCACAACAAACGCTCAACTACGTCTGTGAAGGCACGTTTCACTTTCGTGTTGTACCGATTCCAATGGCAGAGGGATCAGACATGGTTTCTGTGGCTATGCTTCGTTTGGCAGCCGCGTCGCAGTACATAGGACGTCATTTTATACCCCCTTAAGAGTAACGCAGCGAGGGGCGCAACAGGATATCAGACGCCACTCAGCCGCCTTTGAGAGTAAATGAAAAAATGCTTGAACTAACGGGTGACACACAGTTTTTCCGTGCTTTTAACTCATCATGAGGCTTCCGACGATTTGGAACGCTAACCATCACCACTGTGACCAGTCCGCAGGCTGGCGATGTCGGTGCCACCAACGCAGAAAGTGCCGTCTAGAATAGGCACACCATGACTCGCACCTTTCCCGCGAATTATGCGTGCTAATGTGCGAATTTAGTCGTCACAATCGACAATTTCAGAACTTCAAGTCTAAAGATGTGCGCTACGTATGGAAAGACACGACCTTCAATGTATATAATTAACAATCACAATTTTTGCGCTATGAAGTTTGCGCAAAAGAATTCTAGATCAGTAGAGAAGCTACGGTGGTTCTGATCGACTACACCTGCATTCACCTGCCCTGAGCTTTCGCAGATAGCAACCCTGTGATGTACCTTTTCGTTACGCAGCTGTTCACCTTTTTTTCTGCTTATAGCAATTAAGGACAGCTGCATGACGCTTTCACATAGCAGTGTGCACAGTACTGCGAAACGTTGACATTCTCGTTTTAAGGATTATCTAGAGAACATATGTAACTTTTAGGAACAACTTACGGTTTTGCTATAGGGAACCCAAGCTCAAGTTTGCGGCGCGACGACAGCGCCGCGCCAGCCGCGCTGCGGCTCTGTCGGAAAACACTGAACCGTCGCGCGGCCGACTCAGCCCCTTTCACGGTAGCGGTAGCGCACGTACGCTCGCGTTCTTCTCTGGGTGCGGGTAACTGTGGGGCCGTCAGCTCGGCACGTTGAACCGAGAGGCTTGCTGTGCGAAGCTGCGCATTTCCACGATGGCAGAAGCGACCCTGCGGAAGCGCAAGCGTGGTCCGAAGTATTGCGGTTTAGTGGCCAGCCACAACAGTGCAGACAAGGCACACGATTCACGTGTTAAACTGTATCGGTTCCCGGGCGTGTCGCACGAGAAATAAAGGCGGCAAGCGTGGATAGCTGACAGCGCTGTCTCGCCTTCTATTTTGGCTGTCTGAGTTCATCGCTTTCGTTCGTTCCGACTACCTGAATCGGTAAGTAACGGGGCGCATGCACGCAGCGACTACAGTAATGATTACTCGCTGTCTTCTCGCATTGTTCAAGTCCAGTTACGGTTGTAGGTGAAGCAACTTTGTGTTTTGATTCCCCGTGCTCGTGAGACCTACCCGTCGTTGTTGAACGTTCACATTCGCGTTATACCGTTAGCGTTGCGCGGTTGGTTGAATTCAACTGAACTCCGCACATTGTCAGAAGTTCGGCGCCTGCATTTCACGCGTCGGGAAGGCTGCTTTATCACGCCGGAACGGACGTCTGTGCATTTTCAGCAAGCTTTGACATCGTTCTGCAGGTTTGCTTTGTTTTTGTCACTTTATTGGGGTGATATATATTTAAGCCGCTAAATATAACTGGCACTTCATACATGCTTTGCAATTGCAACCTTGAATTAACCACCTTCTGATTTTGTGCGATTTTCTAGCCGCGTTCACGCAACAGGTTTTATACGCCTGTCAAGTCGGTATCATAAAAAGAGATTGCAAGCATGACGCGAGAGCCGAAAAAACGAGGCGAGCAGTTCATCTTGCTTCACAGTGGTTGAAGCTCAGCTAGCTGCCTCGCGTCTTAATCGGCGGGTGATTCTCCAGCGGCACGGAGGACTTGACTCTAACCTTCTCAGGAAGCAGTGCCATGGCCGTATAATCTTTTTTTCGCACGCCGCAAACGTTTGTTCACGAAAGTACACGGCTGCTACTGTAAGCATGCCATATCAAAACGACAATCATATGATTCGTAGTCCACGCCGCAGAACATCGATAGCGTGTACGGCTTCATTTCGGAGTGCATGTGGACCATTATTCATCTTTAACGTGACAGAATGAGACTTACCTCGAGGTATACGTCCTACACGGTGTAATCGCGACTTGGGAAATGCATTTCGCTTTGAGTCGGGCGTGGTTGTCGTCGATCGTCTGCTCTTCACCGTTAACGTGATTGACGAGCTTTCCTCATTTTATCAAGTTCGCTTTGCGGCAGTGCCAGTCAAGCTTGAAGATCCTTTTGAAGCCGCACTGCACGCGGTACATTGAGAGACGCCGCAAGTGCACCGCGAGAGCTCTGCACGTGCACGGAAGCGAGCGGCAACGCGGTGGCGAGAAGGGAAAGCGCTCGCTGATCACGCCCCAGTTTCTCTTTTTCTGCCAGAGATGGCGCTGCCTGTCAAGAGCAGCAGCGCCGCTAAGCGTTGCTTGGGAAGCCTATAGTAGGGTGCATAGAACTTGCTGGAGCAGACCGCGTCCCGTCCTGCACTCTCGGTTTTCAGTTACACCAAGGCAGTCGCGCTTGCCACGCCCAGGAGCGCTCGGCAGCAAAGCATCGTCCCTCCAGCACGAGCTCCTCGCACAGCAATTGCCCTTAAGCGTCTTATGCCTCTTCACTCCATCCCTCTTGCGACCACCCCCATACTGCCCCTTCCTTTGCAGAGGCGATTGTGGTGGCCCGCGGCAGCCTGCTCCAACGACGCCAAATTTGAGCGGATTTACAAAACTATGCCACATGCTTTAAGCGCTTTCTCCATTCTTGCCAACGAGCGCGCTGGTATCTACAAAGGAAGGAATGACACAGAAAAAAAATGAAAGCTACGTCAGCGCGCATCGTCACCTTGAGCGTGCGTAAAAAAGCGCGATCGCTCTCTCCCGTTGCGATACCTGTGCACACTGGTGTTGCTACTGTGTAACATCAGCGCAGTATAAAGCGTGGCACCAGCACATGGCGACACCCCGTAGCACATATGATCAAAACGCCGCTCCCAATATATGTAAGCTGTGAGCCAATACTGGTAACCTGCTTCGTGACGACATACAGCTGGCGCCCAACCCATCGTAGTGAGTGAGGACGGGGCCTCTGCATGAAGAGAGGGCGCTTGAGATAGTGGCAACTTCGCACTTCGCTGCAAACTCTACGTGCCACGCCCGACTATAAAATTCGGCTTAACTGTTCACAACAGTCTTAGTTGCCAACAAATGTGTTTTTCGCCAAACACGAGGAGCGGTTCAGGACGCCTTTAAAGACCAACGGTTACCTTGCCTTCTCGTTACATGTTCTGCCACATGCCCGTTTCTTCTTTATGTCGGCTAAGATGTCCCTAGTACATGTTTGCTCTCTAACCCACTCTGTACTCTTCTTGTGCCTTAACCTTACACCTATCATTATATTTCCACGGCTCGCTACGTCGTCCTCAATGTAAGTTTGAACGCTTTTCGTAAGCCTCCAGTTTCTGCCCCCTAGGTAAGCACCGGTAAGATACGGCTGTTACGCACTTTTCTCGTAAGGGATACTGGTAAACTATTACCTTATCCATATTGGTAGTGACGTTGCCCTGCTTTTATCTTAGCGCATAGACATGGTATTTGACTGCGCCCATATATCTCTTCATCGCTTTTAGGCTTCATTCTTCCTCAGAGCATGTTCAATTCTTTCCATACTATACATACTTATGTCGGCTGCCATACGCCTGTTGATTAACTTCGAAAGCTCTGCCAGCCATATTTTGTCTGTTCGACTCGTGGTTTTCATGCTTTGAAGTTTCTTAATGAGTTTTTCAGTCTCACGGGGGCGCTTACCCGTGTCCTCTCTAGCAAGTGTACCTTCGAATACTATTGCACACTCCGTAATATACCTGTCAGATGATTGTTCATTGCGTCAACGCTAAGTTCGGCTTCCTCGGTTAGAGCCGAGCATCTGTTCCGGAGCGAGATACTGAATTCTTGTATATTCCCTTTAAGGGCTAAATCACTGACTGGCTTCTTGCGTACCAGTTTCTTCCGTTCGCCGAACACTAATTGAATAGAATAAATGATGCACAGCAATACACGTATCTGACAAAATATATTTCAACGCGAAACGTATTGATTAAAATGCTATATTATAAAGTACCGAGAAAACCTACAAGAAAATTGCAACAGAATCTAAAACCATGGCTCACGTTCGTCATGTCAATTTGTTGCTGTTGGCGCACAACGCAGGCGCACCCTTTGCTGGACGTGAACTGCTGTGACATGCGTGGACTGCGGGCACTCGAGGTGGCCGCTCAGAACGGCGACGTCGAGCTGAGTGTTGAGCTGCTCAGGCTACGCGCACTGGACGCTGACCACGTGCAGAGCGCACTGCTGGTGGCCATACAACGCGGAGACATACGCCTCACACGAAT
This sequence comes from Rhipicephalus sanguineus, assembly GCF_013339695.2. Lineage (NCBI taxonomy): Eukaryota > Metazoa > Arthropoda > Arachnida > Ixodida > Ixodidae > Rhipicephalus > Rhipicephalus sanguineus. The sequence continues at coordinate 109,454,583 of NC_051179.1, forward strand.
CCTGCTTGACGGGTGTGTACACTACAAGCCAAGCTCTATTATTGACGTCATTTTATCTGGTAACAGGCGTCTGCATTAGTAGCGTGTATAATAATATCTGGGGTTTAACGTCCCACAACAACGACATGATTATGAGAGATGCCGTAGTGGAAGGCGCCGGAAATTTCGACCACCTGGGGTTCTTTAACGTGCACCGCAATCTAAGTACACGGGCCTCAAACATATTCGCCTCCATCAAAAATGCAGCCGCCGCGGCCGGGATTCGATCCCGCGACCTTCGGGTCAGCAGCCGCGCGCCATAACCATTAGACCACCGTGGCGGGGCAATACTAGAGTGTCTTCAACTGCCCTGAGAGGGCCGGGTCATTTAAAAACATACACGTGCGCGGTTACGCTATACAAGTGGTCAACATTTGCGAAATTAATTTAAGCTTGTGCGTAAACATCCAACAGTTTTCGAGATGTCAGATTGCAGGACAGGCGTATGGTATTGCAACAAAAGAGTAAGTGAAACTTACGGATCTGCCATATCAGCTGTCGTAATCAGCGTTGGCTGGCAGTTATATTGATGAGGTAAAATGCCAGAAAACAAACAAATGTAAGAAATAAAAACTCGCGTGCTTACGTTTACCCGAACATAAACGAAGAATTCTGAAGTCTACAGCTACACAGTGCGCTTTTTTAGCCATACTAAAATTTCGGCACGAAAACCTGAGAGATTAATGAAAAAAATCGCAGCATTTCCACGGAGTGAATGATGATGAGTGGGCGAAGCTGCGGAGGTTCATCGGTAAACCGCGAATCTTCCGTGAATTCTGCCCAGTACATCATCACCGACGTGAGATAGGGCGCGTTTATACTAAAGGTTCGATGAGTTATGACGACTTGCAGCTCACTTTAATTTTACATGTACGCTGTGAATTTTCATTGTTTAGAAAACCATTGCTTTAGAAAACATCTGGCGTCTTTCGTTAAGCAGCTGGCGTCTTTTCCTCTTGCTTTAGAAACATCTGGCGTTCTTCCGTTTTGCTTTTACAAAACATCTGGCGTCTTTCGTTGGTTTATTTCATCAATCAACAGCGTTTTGAACAAAATTGTTATTGATTAATCACGCACAGGAGAAATCTCACCAGGCACTACCTTGGAGGTAAAGAATGGCTGCTAATGGGAATGAGAGACAGAAGAAGTCGGCTTTTAGCTACCGCTGCGAATTTTTTATTGTTCAACAACGCACAGGAAAAATCTCCCACCGGCACCACCTTGGAGGTCAAAGCGTAAGACTGGTTACGGACTACGACTACGACTACGAGGGACGAACGGGTGCCGCCTTAAGGAGCTTCGCCCCTAAAATGTCTGCATGGATGTACACGCATACGTAACCAAGCTGAGATGTCAAGGCACGCATGGTGTTTCGAGCGCTGCGCAGAACGCGCAAACAATAACGCCAGGCCAACGTATGCGTTGCTTTAGTAATAACATGGTTTGTTTATACAATCTTGAATGGTTTCGCACCACAGCACTCTTCCTAATTTGCTCTGCATACCACTCGAAAACAAAAATAGTCATAAAACTCACAGGGTCCTCTTGCATTAGCCTAAGACGACTCGAACGCGACAGCCACTTTCTTTTTTTTTTCCATTCGATGTATTCATCCTTCCCCAGCTACTCCGAATGCTTTCTGCGCCTAATGTAATTAGTTTTGCACTGCCTCCTGGATCGGCCTACCTTTGACCAAGCGACGATATCATGTTATGGCGTTATCATGTGGTGTCACGTTTTGTGACGTCATAATGTTAATAATGCTGCAATAGGGGATAATTTGTACTTCATTCTGTAATGCGCTGCCAGGTATGACACGGACCGAGGAAAAAACGAGAGAAAACACAGGGTCATAATAATTGTTGGCGTTTAACGTCCCAAAACCACGATTTGGTTATGCGAGACGCTGTAGTGGAGGGCTGCGGAAATTTGGCCCACCTGCTGTTATTTAAGGTGCACCTAAATCCAAGTACACGGGCTTCAAGCATTTTCGCCTCTATCGAAAATGCGGTCGCCGCGGCTGGGATTCGATCCCGCGACCTGCGGGTCAGCAGTCGAGCAGCACAAACACTAGGCCACCGTGGAGGGTAGACAACACAGGCTGATGCGCAAACTAACAGCTTACTTTATTCCGAGAATGGACAGACTTGTGTACAGGAAGGAAGGGACGAACACGAAAAGGAGGGAAAAATTCAGTAATAAAGAATAAAAAAAGGGTAGATAAAATTAATAAAAACAAGGCATATCAGTCTCCGTGTCAAACAGTGCCACCGAAACGTGTCATGAATTTTGCACGCGGTCATAATGTCGTTAGGACTGCGTCAGAAAATTTGGCGATCTGTGACGTCAGCGCGTGATTTTTTTCCACCAATCCTGTTGACGTCGCCGATGCCGACGGCCAACTTTCGCGATGGATGAGGGATCTAAGACATTGGCCTTAATAAACCGTTGCACGCAAATATTTTACACGAGGCGCCGGAAAGCTAATTTCCTGCTTACTCATGCATTATGCGTCATTCCTTCCTTCTAGATTTCTGCGCAATGTTGTTGAGTCAGCCGGCACTTGCGTTAGTTGTTGAGTTCCACGCGTTCCACGACAATGAGTCATTAGAGTGGTATGTGCGTTCAGCGCTGGTTATGATAGGCAGTTGAAGGAACAAAAAATCCTGATTTAGAAATGTGCCGCTGAAAATTGCGGAACTGTTTTCGTTCGTTCTGCCTGAAGCACAGGTGCGCGCGCAATGCACAGCGACGGCCTGAAAGCGCATTTGTCAGCATGATGCATGTCCGCGCGCGCTTGTGGTCCTCGTTCACTGACGAAACATCGCGGCCGCTATCTATCTATCTATCTATCTATCTATCTATCTATCTATCTATCTATCTATCTATCTATCTATCTATCTATCTATCTATCTATCTATCTATCTATCTATCTATCTATCTATCTATCTATCTATCTATCTATCTATCCATCTGTCTGTCTGTCTATCTATCTATCTATCTATCTATCTATCTATCTATCTATCTATCTATCTATCTATCTATTTATCTATCTATCTATCTATCTATCTATCTATCTATCTATCTATCTATCTATCTATCTATCTATCTATCTATCTATCTATCTATATGTCTATCTATCTATCTATCTATCTATCTATCTATCTATCTATCTATCTATCTATCTATCTATCTATCTATCTATCTATCTATCTATCTATCTATCTATCTATCTATCTATCTATCTATCTATCAAGTCTAGCAAGATTTCTTTCCTGATAAGGAAACTAAATTGGTGTCCACCGTGTCCCATGCACCGCCGAGCTTGAAACGAGACATTTCTTGAACTAAGTTTGCTTTCTGATAAGAAGAGAAGCGTGCACTGAGTTTTCTTCATAACTCATTTCTAAATTTCTCACACATGCCAATTTCGCCTTGTTCACGCTTTCTCTAGGTGCAGCTGCACCTTGCACTGTTAACTGACAATATTAAGTTTTCTACGGTTCGCCCTGACAGCCAATATGGCCTCGCATTTCAGCACATTAGTTCTTGGATTCAAAGATGTATCAAACGCTGCTACATTATTAGCGAATTATCACTAGAAGTTGTAAAATCAAAAATTTAGCAGCGCTTCAAAGAAGGAAAGAAGAAACTGTTGCCGGAAGCGAAAGTTTTGAGTTTACGCTATAATATTTGGTTCGTGTAATGCGCAATGTTGGTTAAGGTTCCGCGTCAGTTTCACTAAAAACAAGTCAAAGTCTTATTGCGTCATCATATGACAGAGTTAGAAGATGACCAGTCCATATAAACTTTTCTTTCAGAGCTCATGGACCGTGCACTGTGCCAGTGGGCAACATGACACCGCTCATGGCAGCCGCCATCGCTGGCGACCTTGAGATCACCAAAATGCTCCTGGATAGAGGCCATACCATTCAGAAGCCACACGAACCTGGATGTAAGTTGTAGTGCACAGAATTAACTTAGGAGCCTTGATATGAACTACATATACAAACTGTAGCATTGTAGAAAGGTGGGCCACTTGGAATCTATGCATACTTGAAAAAAACTCGCGCTATGTACGATGGAGAACACACGGAAGAAGAAGGGCACACGACGAGCGCTGTCTTGTGTCCTTCTTTTGCGTGACCTCCGTCGCCTTCAGGCGGGTTTTTTTCAAGTAAGCATATGCAACTGATGTTTGATAAGTCTAAGTATACTGGACTACACATGAATTCTGTCCTCTTTGGTTGGCCATCCGGTGAGGCCTGAAGCTGGGGTGCGCTGTCGGTTGTTTCTTGGCTTTGCTTTCTTTCTCGCCAGTCCTCGGCTATGACTCGGGTTTGGTTCGGGCGTAGTGCGTGTCGGCGTGCACATGACTGAGAGTTATTTTGGGCTTATTGTAGCACATAAGTACCCTTCCTCATTATGGCTTCCAAAAATGCGCGCATGCTAGGGGAACTTAAGACAGCGTAACTTGAGGCTTCTCAATCTTCAAAGTGGGCAAACAGAACTTTGATATAAACCAAAATCAAAATGCCACCATTTGGAGCCTGGCCATGGTGGTAGCGTCTAAGCGATTAACCTCCAACTTGCCTGATGTATATGCCAGCGTGTCTCGTAAGCCTATTGACGCAAGAATCGCCGAACTAAAAAACCAGCTCGGGTGTTCCATCGCTACTGATAACTAGGAAGTGCAGAAGTTAAAGCAGAACCCAAAGGTTCAGCCGCGGTCAACGATGTAGTCGTAGCAGAAAAGTACAAGTCTCGGAGGGTGGATCCTTCAGCCCAGGGCCGCATTTTCTGGTGCTATCCGGCTGGCCCGCTCAATCAGTCTTCGTGGTCGTTTAAGGCTGCGCTGGAAAGGGCTGCTCGCCACTGTGACGGGGGGTGGGGTAGATTGGGTATTCTACGTAGGCCCGGCGGTTTGGGGCACCTCAGACGTAAGTGCCCCAAACTGCGGTGTGGCGACAAACCGCAGTAGCATCTGCACGGAGGGGTTAGCTTTGTGTGTGGTATAGTAGCCACGGTTTACAGCCAGTTAGAGGGAAACATTATTAGGTAGCAGGCAATGGCTACACAGAGAAGCCTATGCGATAGTTGGCAATGACCCTATCAAATGTGCGCCGTTGACAAAGAGAGCAAACTGAAGAGAGCGCATTGCTTACATGTTTATGCCCCGCAAGCAATCGCTGCTGTGGCGTTTCCAACGCATGGATATCAGCCACTAATTGTTCGTGTGTCTATCTCTTTATTCACACATCACAGCAAGGGTGCTAGATTACATGCAGGTCACATATATTCGCGCCAATAAAATAAATAGCGAATATACGCCAACATAGAAAACAAAGAAAAGCACACGGCGACACCGCTATTGCGCAAGAAAAGCGAAACGCGAAAGGTGGTAATAACAGCAGTGATTTACTATCAAAAGCCAAAAATAACAAAAGGCCGAATACCTCAATATGGGAAGTACTGAGGAAAAAGAAAGACTGCAGCAGAGAGAGAGAAAGAATGTATTACAATATTAAAAGAAGACTGAGAGGTCGGCCTGGGCTTGTGCGCTCTGGCCTGCTACACTGCACAGGGAAAACGGAAAGGGCGAAAAAGAGTGAGGAAGATGACGGTGGGACAGAAATAGTGCGGGATTTCACTAGAATTCTGTATAGGTCATATTACATATATCTCATCATGTCCTTGAAGTCTGAGTGGTCAAAAGATTCAATGCTTCTCTTACAGGGAAAAAATTGTTACTCAAGGAAATTTTTACAAGCAAGGAAGGCAGCAGAATCTATCGAGGGTTGGTTTATCAAAAAAGAAAAAACCTCTAGGCGACCCTAATCCTTCACTTGGTTGTCTGTTAATGGCATTCCCACGTGGGCGTTCGTTTGCCCTGGTGTATGCCTTGGGTCAACGTGGCTTGGGTTAAGTTTGCGTTTCGCGCGCTACCGAGGAATCGGATCTCGGAGGCAACTTAGAAAGAAGCGCGTGGTTGAGATCTGCACCGCCAGGTTCCGCAACGGTGCCAGCTTTTCACAACAAAAGCATCCGCTCTTTCAATGAACTCATTCAATGAATTCTAATAATTAACCTGACAGTCAACTGGTCCTTAAATAAATATGCTCCCATATCATATATATCGAATATATCTCTTAACTTGAACCAGAACAACGTAATTCGTACCAGTGATATTTTTTAAAACACATTTTCCGAATATTCGGGAAAGGAGGAAATGTTCGACCGGAAGTGGTAGGAAGATGAACAATAATGCCGCGTGTTGCTACTGTAGAGGGCCCATAGAAAACAGTAACTGAATAGTCGCGCCCTCACGGTTCTGTAAGGAGTGGTCGAGAATGAAGAGGTCTTTTTGTAACGCGACTCTCTAGCGGACGGGTCTCTTGCGAAGCGCTGCGCTGACGGCGCGTTATAGGGCATTGCCCTTATACCAGCAGAGTGCCTCGACAGCTACTGCTAATAAAACACTTACAACTGTGGTACATTTTCCTCTGGTGTCTTGTGTTCGTGGACTTTACGTGATGGTATAGAAAGAAGCATTCTATCTTCCGCAGGTCGGTGCGCTGAGTCGTGCCGCGAGCAGGCCGCCCGTCACGGCGAGCGGCTCTCCCAGTCGCAGCTGCGGCGCAACGCCTTTCGCGCTCTCAGCAGCCCCGTGCACATCCTGCTCACGTCGGACGACCCCGTGCTTACCGCGTTCACGCTGAGCCGAGAGCTGCGCGAGCTGGCACAGAGCGTGCCCGAGTTCCAGGTACGTATTTTAAGCAGAGGTGCCGGATGCGCCTTTGAGGATTCTATGTCCCGGACCCCCAACAACCGCATATTGAAGTAGTAGGACCCTATGTATCCCAGCGTCATCATATGTGGACAAAGCATATCGGTGAAGTGGGATAAGGCTAGCCAACCCATTGCCTTAAAAATTGATTTGAAATGTTGGCATTACTTCAACATTTCATAAAACATCTGCATGTGTCAACTTCTGTGAACAAGCAGCGGTAAATGCACGCAGAACAATGGCGTTCTTCTCAGGTCGCCTGTAGAGGTGTACGCATACATTCTTTGATAGGTTCTCTGTAAATTCGTAAGATTTTAAAAAGTATTCGGATTTATTAGAGAAAATGAAGGGTACAACTTGTTTTTGTGTGACGTTTGTTGCACTGTGAGCAACCAAAGTTTTGTAAGTTGACTCATCACTGCGGCGTCCACGTTTGTGGACGCCAGGCATTCTGAGTTCGTGTATGAAGCTGATAGAACGCCGCATGTTAGTAGGACCCGCTTCGCTGCCGTGCGGCTCTGCACAAAACATTATCTGTAGTATAGCTGAATATGCCTTTTCAAAGTTATTCAGAATCCATTTGCTTAATTGAGGATGCACTTTACTAAATAAGCTGAAAAAGACGGCTCCGCATCACAGCTCGGCCGCCATATGTGTTATACGAATATCGGTAGATTCAAGTGAGTGCCGCATTTGTTATTGTTTGCCAAGATCGCTGGCATTTTTAGAAGTCAGCATGTAGGATATATGCGCAGCCATTATTTACGATAAAGCAAGTTCAACGGTTTTCAGGACGGCAGTTTAAACACAAGTTACATGAAGTGGGCATTTTCATATTCGCGGTTGCGAAAGCTAATTCGAACGTGCGGGAATATCTGTTTGGTACATGTACATGTGACTGCCACTGAAAGTGCCCTACCCTGGCGACTATGGTTTTTCTCAAACGCAAGTGAAATTGTTGCCCCACAGTAAGCAGAGAGGAAGTACAGCAGAAAAGAATGGTATATGTATCTGAATAAGACGCGAACGGGGTGTCACTTTTGTGCATTTAGCCCGTGCGTGTTTCATACGTTATGTCAACAACACCTCTTTTTTTATCCTCTTGCCACTATACCTGCCACGGTGGTCTAGTAGGTATGGTGTTCGACTGCTGAGCCGTGGGTCACGGGATCGAATTCCGGCCGCGGCGGCCGCATTTTCGATGGAGGCGAAAATGCTTGAGGCCCGTGTACTTAGGTGCACGTTAAAGAACCCCAGGTGGTCGAAATTTCCGGAGCCCTCCACTGCGGCATCTCTCATAATCATATAGTGGTTTTGGGACGGTAAACCCCAACAATTAATTGATATCTTCCCAATAGGTTTCTTATGTATGTAGCGGTTGTCTAGGAAAACATAAAAGCATTGTTTCTCTCGTGGTGGCTGTTTACTGCATGCTTCCTTCTTTTTGTAGCTTGGTATATGTCAGTATATGTGCAAACGTAGCTGTGATAACGACTAATTTCATGCTCTTTTTAGACTTTCCTGCTAAAGGTAAAAGAAAGGTGAAGTATTGTGCCGGACACAAAATCGCATATTCTAGCTCAAGAAAAAGAAGGAAAAGAAAGATATTTGTGATAAAATGTATGCGTCCGCGATGGCTTCGCCACAACCAGAATACCTGCAACGACGGCTCGGCAATCATTTATAGCACTATGTCATAAACAGGAAACCATTGCAGCCTGCACGCTCCACTTAAAGTGTGTTGCAGTCATGACCGCAAGAGTCAGAGCAACGCATGTTTTGCACAAGTATGTAGAGGAGAACGCGACATACGTATGAACGCTACTTTCCAAAGAAATTTATTGTTGCAACAATTGCGCTCTCATACGCTCGTTAACACAGGAACAGTGAAAGGTGCGCTCGAGAACCTCGCAAAGCCATTTATTACGACTGTACAGTGCTGCGATGACGTCGACAATGAAGACTACAGGGATGTGCGCTAACGTTCAACTTCGCGCTTTGGTGACTGTCGCAGTCGTTCACGCAGCCGGTTCCGTAAAGCACTTGGTTAGGACACTAATCTTGATGATTCAGTCGAACTGTCCGCGTGATCCCAGTGTGAGTGTTATAAAGAACAACCACATGGAACGCACTTGCGACGTACGGCCGACGCGGTGTTACATGAGACTGGAGTGCGGGACTTGAGCCCAGCAGGCCATGGGGCTTATTGATTGCACGGTATACACCAGCTTGAGCTTCTTTACATCATGCAGGAAGCCGAGCTGCGCAATTATGTGTAATTCTATGCGGTCGTGAAAGCTAATGCATGCAAAAAACGAAAAAAAAAACATAGGAACGCTAGTTGAACTACTGCCACGGCGTAGGGGAAATGCGTTTCACCCAGTTATAAAGTGAGATAAATACACAAACGCTTCGACGTGTGGTCGTCGTGGTAGTCGTGCATCGCAAAAATAAAACTGCTAACGTTGTGGGTCGACGTAACGCGAATAATAGAGGTCTTTAGTGTCTCCGCATTCTTGTCACGTTACTGTGTTACCGGAATACCGGGATGGAATATGAGCATGCGCGCAGCTTTACGGAAAAAAAAAAACAACACGTCTAATCCCTCTGTCATAGGAATCGGTATAGTACGAAAGTGAAACGTGTCTTCACAGACGTAGTTGAGCGTTTGTTGTGCATTCCTTCACCCCAAGCGCGAAGAAATGAAGTTACAGCAACAAATTGTAATGTCACGTGAAGAACGGCAAGCATTTCGAAACTTGAAAGCTCTGCTCAAGCAGAAAGGACGCACGGAACGAGCATACACAGGATGAGCGCGAACTAACTCTCACAGGTGTAACATATTTCTGTGTGAGCAGCGCGCTCCTTTCGCAAAAACGGCCGCTGCAGTGAGCCGAAGTGACCTTCGTGCTCTCAGTGCAAACTTGCGGTGAGAGCACGAGACGTACAAACCACGGCCATCAGGGGATAAGCGCACGAGCGACCCCGCCCTGTAGAGGCGCGCGATCATCCGCGTGGGGCGACGACCTTTAAAGCGCGCTCTTCGAGCCCTTCGCGCCATCTCTCTAGTGATAACGAAAACACGCTGATGTACCATCGATCTCTGAGTACTGCCACCGGTAAATGGTGTTTATAAATAACCCGCCGTTAGCATGGCAAAGAACGTGCTTTATATGGCCGAATCGTTTCACGCCCCGCGTTGCGGAGCAACGATTCGTAAGTTGGACTCCAGGTAACGGAACTTTTTCTTCTGGCATTTCCTTTGCCAAATGTTAGTCTTTATAAATTACAACGTCATATCCGTTACGGAAATGCGTCAATGGAGCTGTGGTGGACCCCGGCATAAAACACTTTGGGGTAAAAAAAAAACAGTACACCTGCTTTCACTGAACGTAAGCTACTCGACGGATACATCCTACGTTTACGGCCAGATCTCGCGAACTCAAGTCGTCCGTGACTACTCACGATATCCGCTTACGGTGACTTTAGCCGGCGAGTCGAAATAATCTAAGTGCGAGTGTCAATTACGACCACGTTGTCTGAGCCGGCTTACGGAAGCTAGGGTAAACGTAGAATGCAACACCGAAGCCGTAAACGAAGGGGGACTAAAGCCCTCGATAAGCGGGATAGGTGGGTCCATCTGGCGGGGTCGGCGTGATGCATGCAAGCACAAAGTTGTCATTGCAGAAGCACTGTGCACTCTAATTCTGGTATAACTTTCTTGCATTGGCGTAATAACGCATGAGCTGCCGTTTTAACCTTTCTTTGTTTTCCTCAAAAACACTAGGCGAAGACAAACGGGCCTTTGATTGTTGTTCCACGAAGCGCCACAAGATGTCGATACCATCGCCCGGCAACCCGGTATTCCTTCACCCCTTTGCGTATACTGGAATACCATGCATGCTGAAAACCTCAATTACAATTTTGCCGTGGCGGTGATTGAATGTTCTCTGAATTAAATATAGTTTAACGGCAGTTATAATTATCATTTAGTGGTTTGCTTAAGCGTAAACGTTTACATACGTACGTAAATGTTTACGTATGGGGAGCTAAAACCATCCCAAAACGTGGATTCCGCTAACACGGTAGCGTTAAAAAGTATACGTACAAACTAAAAACCTATAATATGTGGCACATGTACCACAAGGTTTGTTCGTGGTATACCTTCCGTATTGAGTCGAATAGGTTCTGGTACTTCGACGGAACTTTTAAGTTTTCCTAAACGGGTTTTGAACCACTTTTCCGAGTAATTATCGAACAACCTCAGTATCGCACTTCATTGCCTCACGAATCGGCTACCGCAAAATTTCTCCGATCCGTCAAGAATGCGCGGAGTTACCGGGTTTTGTCACACGCTTCAAGCGTTTCCTCTCTTCTCTCGTCCCCACGAGCGTGCTGGAAGCTACACAGGTAGGGATGGCAAGAGGGAAGGAAGAGACGTCACCACGGTTCATGACCTTGAGCGCGCGTGAATAAACGCGATCGGGCTCTGCAGCTGTTATTCGTGTGCGCGAGTGTGGTTCACTCTGTAGGCTAATGTTGGGAGACTATGGAGCGCGGCGCCTGCGCGTGGCGCTACGCCGTGGCAAGAAGCGCGCCTGATCCAGACCCCCCTCCCCCCCTCTTACTGAAGTGAGTGAGGACGGGCCTCTGTATAAAGTGACGGCGCCGCTTCTAAATTCTCCTTGCCGAGCACGTTTGCAAGATTTAGCTGAGCTGTTCATAGCAGTGCCTGTTTTCCGCAGGATGTGTTTTCTTACCAAGACCAAGTGCTTCAGTGGTCCTCTATCACTTTATTTGGAGTTTATTCCTTCATCAATTATGATCCACATTTTCGAGTATCTGGCAATGCGGCGGTATGCTCGCAATGGAGTATAAAAATGGCAGTTGACTGTACGAGAAAACTGTGCGGAGAAACGATAACCAACCCTTGTACTGTAAATTGAGAATACTTATTGGGCAATGCTGCCCTTATTCATCTCAGATACGGCCTCGATGCAACGCTTGGTCCTCCCACAAGACAGTCAGGAAAAGTACTACGCAATATAGCGTACAGTGACGTTGAATGCTGGAATAATTTAGTGGAAGTACTATGATGCACTTTAAACGTAGTCCGTGCAGGACTCCTAGTGCACATGACCTGGTTCTCTGTAAACTAAAACTATGTTCTACAATTTGACCTTCCTCATTACTGGAAGTCTTTCGTGTGACGCTTGTATATATTTATTTTGAAGCACATCGATGAGAATTTACGGCAAACGTTCGTAATTTGCGCAAGCAATTTGCATGGTGCACGCGCCATTAGAATTTCTCTGAACTTTGTATCCTGTGGCGGCTTTTGCTATGCAAGGACAGAAAACACGCTCTATACGCGATTCGGGAAGTAATTATACTCGGCAGCGCACCTCTATACCAGTGGGGCCATGTCGTAACATCGTCACCGTATATTAAATTTGCATGCTATTTTTGACACCGCGTATCGCTATGCCTACGGGCAGGCTTTCTAAAAAAAACATGGCTGATCCCTCTGTCATACGAATCGGTATAACACGAAAGTGAAACGTGTCTTCACAGACGTAGTTGAGCGTTTGTTGTGCTTTGTTTCGCGTCAAGGGCGAAGGAATGAGTGCTATAGTAGCAAATTGTAATGTCACGCGAAGAACGGCAAACAGCTCGAAACATGCAACGCGCTGCGCAAGCAGAAAGGGCTCACGGAACGAGCACACACAGGATGAGCGCGAAGTAACTGTCACAGTTGCAGCTTATTTCTGTGTGAGCAGCGCGCTCCTCACGCAAAAGCGGCCGCTGCAGTGAGCGAAGCCACCTTCGTGCTCTCAACGCAAACTTGCGGTGAGAACACAAGACGTAGAAACCACCGCCATCACGAGATAAGCGCGCGCACGAGTGACCACGCGCTACAAAGCGGTGTTAGATTGTTGATCGCACGTATGATTTGTTTGTCGTTCTGGTTTTGCACGCAGAATGAGTACGAGGAGATGGCCGAGATGTGTTCGCGCTTTGCGGCTGCCATCTTGGGAGCCTGCAAGAACACCGAGGAAGTGGAGACGGTGCTCTCGCAACCGGAGGGTTTCCCGACAAACAGGCCTTTCCGTTTTCCACGGCTCTCTCTCGCGATCCTCCTCGACCAGAAGACCGTGAGTGTGCCAGATTACTGTAGAGCTCCGCAATAATTCGCACAGGCGCTGCATGCTACTATTATATTAGAGCAGAGGATAGCTGGGCGCTGCATATAAACAGGAAACTGTGTATGGATTTGCCTTTTAATAATACAAAAAAAAAATGTTCGGTAGGATGTTACATTCTCTGGGACATTTGAAGGTGAAGGCCTGCTGCGCACTTGGTAATAGAGCACTGCACGGGCCTAATTTTTCGGCGCGGGCCCGCTTTATGAAGCCCGAGTTCAGCCGGAGCCCGTGGTTCCAAGCATGGTCCCGGCCCGGGTCCGGGCGTACATGACCGAACCCAGCCCGAGGCTGGGCGTTCATTACTAAACTTATCCAGGGCGCGCGTGTTCATGGCCAGGCCCGGCCCGGGCCCGCTAGAGGATATTTTGCTGAACATATCGTAACTGGCGCGAAGTTGAAACATAAAAAAGGGCCGGAGGAAAGAGACAGAAGAGTGCCAGCTCGCCCAAAAACAAGTTCTTCTACATGATATTAGTTGATGATGATTATTAATGATGCCTTGCGCTTTGTAGCGGGCGCTCGGACGGAAACTCCGGTGTGTACATGCATCGAAATGTTGCTTTGCCCGTGGTGGTAGCTCAGCGGTTAAGCTGTTTCGCTGTTAAGTCCTAGGACGCGGGTGCGATTCCCGCGGCCACGGTGGCCGCATTTTGATGGGGGCGAAATGCAAGAACACCCGTGTACTTATCTTTAGGTGCACGTTAAAGAAGTCCAGGTGGTCGAAATTAATCCAGTCCCCATTACGGTGTGCCTCGTGATCATATCGTGGTTTTGGCACGTGATACCAAGGCATATAAATGAAATATTGCCTATATGGTACATGGCAAGTCATCACAATAACTGTATAGTGAAAATAAAACATAGGCACAAAAATTATTTAAAAGAAGTTTACAATTACCATGAAAAAACGGATAGAACCTTACCAGGGACTTTTTCTTGAATGCTCTTTTCTACAATTGCGTTGGAAACATTAATTACACAATTTTTTAAAAGAGCCTCCTGATTAATAATTTGATCCAGCAAGATAAAAAATGTTAACGTTATATATGATGAACAGCCACCAAAAGCAGATGAAATATAAATCGTTCATATTCTAACGTCGTCATGGAAACGTAATCGCCATGTACAATATAATTATATAATCAAGCTGCTACGCACCATACTTCATGCTATTCCAGATGAAAGGTTTCACCCTTCTAAGCTCTACTAAGAGCCAGCTATTTGCACGTGTCACTTCAGCTTGGCACAGAATGCCTTAGACCATGCAATGAACAACGTTCGCATGTGCTCGAAGGCCCGACCTAGACCTTATGAGTGGGTCCATGTCCGGCCCGGCCCGCATCCTCAAGCCCGGGCCCAGCCCAGGCCCGCAGCTTCAAGCCCGGGCCCGGCCCGGCCCGCACTTTCAAACTCGAGCCCAGTCCGGGCCCGCCGGAAACTTTTCGGACGGCCCGCGCTTTCGGGTCGGCCCGGGCCCGTGCAGTGCTCTAATTGGTAATGCATTAAGTTATGCAATGAGGTGACAGACTGCTTGTAAGACATAATGAACCGCAGTGTGACACACGCGCATTAAGTTAGCTTGACGTTATCACGTTAATGAAGACCAGGTGATAATGAAGCCAACGAAAGTACAGCGGACGTTAATTGTACTGGTTTTAAGCGTATTGTAGTAGTTGTAATATAGATGTGAAGAAAGTAAAGTGGACGAAAAGACAACTTAGATATTGTAGAACTCTTTTTCACTTGCCGTGTTTCGCTGGATCTCGCCGATCAGCGTGATAGTTGAGTCTTCCGCTTTAATGTCGAAGCTGTCATTTATTGTAACACAGCTTCTGGCAGGCGTATTTCGCAGACGCGTGTGAGCTGGGAACGTAGTGTGCATCTCGCTGCGGAGAATCATAGGAACAGGTCAAAAAATGGTGCAGGAGGGGGGTGGTTATGTGGTTGTAGTAACAGGATAGCTAGGTCGCCTAGTTGGTATGGTATTCTCAAAAGTTTGAGCGCAAATAGAGGGAGTGAGAGAAAGGTTAAGTGAAAGGCAGGGAGGTTAATCAGAAGAAAGGCTTTTAGTTTGCTATCCTGCACAGGGAATGGGTAAAGAGGGAGAGAAAGGTAAGGGAGGAAGAAAACGAATAAAAAACAAAGAAAAAAACGCACACACACACACACACACACACACACACGCACACACACACACACACACACGCACGCACACACACACACACACACACACACACACACACACACACACACACACACACACACACACACACACACACACACACACACACACACACACACACACACACACACTAACTAACTAACTACGCAGGACGCAGAAGGGCAGGGTTGCCACTGACTTTCGAGTAAATGTCGCCAAAGAACGAGCAGAAAGTCGCCAAAAGTCGCCATTTTTTTTTAGAAATTTCACCAAGAAAGTCGCCATTCTAGATGTGTGCGGCATATCCTAGTAATAGGAATTTTCACTGATGTATAACCAGTAGAATACAGTGCCATTGAAAGCCCTTAAAGTATCTTGACATTTCTCAATGCCAGGCGCATCGCCCCTTCACCATGGGAGTGCTTGGTGCACCTGGTTCTCCGACTAGCCGCAAGATGTGCGCGGAGGCGCAAGTATGAAAGGATAAAACGCTCATGATATCCTTCCATCCCTGTCCGTTCGTTTCAAAGGTAAAAGTGTGGTAAACCTTGGGCGAAAGCCGCAAAGGCGTTGTTTGTAGACAGCTTTACATCCCCTAATATGAAAAAAAAAAGGATTAACAGGTTGATTGAAAGTAGTAAGACAGAATTCTTACAGGTATCGTTCATCAGTGAGTCTTATACCTTTCAGTGTGAACTAATATGATACCGGACGCCACTGTCCCTTTCATATATAATCACTTATATCTACCCGCGTCAATCCAGTGCGTTATAATTGAACAGGTAGACATTGTAAAATGTTATATAGCAATTGTTTTCATTGCACACGCTCACCGAGAACAGTAGAAAATGCCTGAATAAATATTTTTTTATTGCGCGAACACCCGCGTATTCGCCCACCTTCGCTATACGAGCTCGATTAGGGGATACTGCAGCGGTGAATAGGTCGCCAAGCTATTCAGAATAGTTGGTGCTTTGGCGGAACAAATGGCCGGAACACACGACCAACCCGTAATCTAGCCCCTTCAGAAGCGAAACTTTAGCGAAGCTCTGAAGCATATAGATGAATCTAGATGAAATGAGTTAGAAGCATCTAGATGAATTGAGGGGATACACACGAGTTACAGGACGGACATACAGAACGGCGCGTAATGTGCACCTCAAAACCCAGAAAAATACAGAGAATAGTGCCGCTTATTCGTTGGGAAGGCACTGAGCTTAGGATGCATAACTCAGTGGAGACCTAAGCTAAAAATCGCCAAAAATTCGGCGTGTCGCCATTCATAATTTTAGGTCGCCACGGGCCTCTCAAATTCGCCAATTTGGCGAAAAGTAGCCACCATTGGCAACCCTGCAGAAGGGTGTGGTGTGTGATTCTCTTCCTCGTCCTGAGTCGTCTATTTGCGCCCAAAGTTTTATACGAGAATAGTAGTAAGTGAGCTAGAAGCAATAATGTCCTTTTATCACAGCTGGCAACAAGAAACATTGAACACGCTGCTAAAGACAGTTTGAACAGGTGCACTAGAGGAAGCGTGCATGAACTCGGAGGTTCCCGCGTGCATTGCGCACATGCTTGAAATGGAACGAAGCACATGTAGAAGTACATTGGCTTCGTGTTCGGATAGCTGTCGTAATGGAAACTGTCGGCTGTAAGCTGTAATTCTGTTCTTAGCGAATTTATGGTGCGATATTGCCCATATAAGAAAGAAAAAAAGAGCACGTGGACCAGAGAACATCTATCGTATTATAATTTGGTAAAGAATAGCGCCTAGTGCGAAACAGACGGCAGTATAAAAATTCATCTTTTAATATACGATCCATCTGCCGATGGGCGGATATTACTAATGCCCCGCGCTTAGGGACAGAGAATTCTAGCTATTGGCTTTGGTCATCCATTGCCTATAAGGCCCAATTGCATCGTTCTTAGGAAGTGACGAACCGTGTCTGTATATCAACAGTTTAACGTTTAAGATGCCTATAGCACCTACTACTTAATAACTTGAATAAGTACTTATAAAATGTCTGATAAGTAGTTATCTTTGTCCGTTGCGGTGGTACAGTGGCTACGGTCTCGGCTGCTGACCTGAAAGTAGCTGGTTCGATACCGACCGCGGTGGTCGGACTTCGATGGAGTCCAAATGCTAGAGGTCAATGTAGTGTGCGATATCAAGGCACGTTAGAGAACGCCACGTGGTCGAAATTTCTGGAGCCCTCCACTACGGCGTGCCTCATAATCATATTGCGATTGTGGCACTTAAACCTTCCGATATTTATATTAGGTCGCTCTAGAATTGTTTTCATTATTAGTACAGGTTCACATATTCACATGTCTATGTGTCGCGATGTCGCGTTTACTTCCAAGTGCATAGTTACATATAAGTGCAGAATATTTTCTCTTGCTGCTGATACTCTCTTTCATAACCAACCTGCAAACATGTTTTTTTTTTTACCTCTCTTTACCGCCCCACTCTTGTTGACGTACGTTAATAATTATTGCTTGTGGAGAAGGCGGTAGCACATAACGCTGCCATTTTCAATCGGAGTCCTCTAAACTCCTTTCATATTTCAGTTACTGGGGTTCCGTAAGTCAGCCCTTTTAAAAAAAATAGAACGTTTTACAGATACGAGGCAGCGTCATGTGAAGATATACCATTTGTAATGATCCTGTCCGGCTGACGATAACACGACCCTTTCGTGCTCTGCACATCCTAGACCACATCTGAAAACACGATATAGTTAAACAAAGCGAAATTATACTTTTGATTGTAGTTTACTAAAAGACTGTTGCGACAGTGCTAACGTTCCGTACGCCTTCGTACATTGAAAGCTTTCTGCATATTCTATTTTCTGCGTATTAGAGGTAGAAGTTAACGTGTTCTCTGATGACTGCTTTTTTATTCCAGTTCGTAGGGCACGCGAACTGTCAACAAGTCCTGCGTTCTCTGTGGTACAAGGGTCTCCCAGGCTGGCCGGCCTGGTCCCCAGCTCGAAAGGCGGCCCACGTCGCTGGCCAAGCGCTGGCCACTCCCTTCTTGGGCGTGGCGTACATCTTCACGCCCGAACCGATGCGCGTGCTGAAGCCGCTGCGAGTGCCGCTGAATCGCTTCGTCCACAGCTGCACCTCTTACGCTACCTTCCTGGTCCTGCTGACCATCTCGCTCTTCTACGGTCGGCGCGACAGCCTCAAGCTTCGCGTGCTCTGGTCCGAGATTCTCGTCGGTGTTTGGATAGTCGGCTACGCGTGGGAGCTGGCACTCAGTGCCTGGGCGCTGGGTCCCCGCGTCTTTCTCAGTTCCTTGTGGGCCTTGTACGACGTCTGCATGTTTGGCCTATTCCTTGTAGCCGAGATACTCTGGTTCATCGTGTTCGTCTCTGCCCGCACGCTCCAGGAGAGCATCGACCGTTCCCAGTGGCCGTGGTACCACCCATACCTCATTGGTGAGTTGGAACTTCGCGTCGTTGCGGAACTCTCACCTTGTGCACATCCTTGCAGGGGCCAATCACATATACATGCCTTGCTTGCCGTGAAATAAGCGCATTACATGCCTTGAAGTAACCGCTAACCTCGAAGCTCAGAAAACAGATTCACTATTGTCACACATTATTGAGATAGTCTATCTGTTTTGAGCACGGAGCGCTCTCATTACCTAAGAACAGAACCCCCTCAAAGCTGATGCTGCTGGCAAAGAGAGCGTTGTTACACATTTTTAGCGCGTGCTTTACAAGAAAATTTTGAGCAGTAGGTCGAAACTTTCGGCTCATATGATCAGAAGTCACTCGCAGTCCGAAGTCTATCAAGCTTAAAAGTGTGGTGTGCGCGCGTGCATGTTCCGATTTTTACTTTCCACACAAGGCTACCAGAAGGTACCGTGGTGAACTCGGATCACAAAGCCCGTGTGCCAGTTAATTGTGTCCGCGCCTATACGCCTGTCCTAGTTGTTTTGTTGCAGAATAACCCTTGTATCAAATAATGCTACATTTATCGCATGGCCGTCAAAATAGTGTCACTGGCTCCCTAGTGCTCGCGGGGAAATGAAGCGCCTGTAGAAGAAGATGAAGTGAAGCTGGTGGTGACTGTGACGCCATCTTTTTTTACACATGAAATATTTTATTTTTACTACTTCATTACTCAGCATGGTTGTTACCCAACAACTTTGGATGTTCGTCTGCACCTACAAACTATGGAGGATCTTAACAAGTACTGGTGGTCTGAGAGGCACAAACAGATAAGTTCGCTCGGCATGCGTGCTAGCTTCTTTATACCTGTAAATCGTCATGACCGCCCTGGGAAGCACCGGTAGAAAGCATAATGTTGGGGGTTATAATAACACGGGGGTACCGGAACTAATCTAGAGTGTTTTCACAATCCATACACTGCAAACACCAATTTGGCAATCCAGAACCTCCTCATTCGTAAGCGAATAGGCTAACATTCTTTCAGAAATTGAATGCTACTAGTTAGCCTGGCGCTTTGGTTTTTGTGCGGGACGCCGGTCTTGTCGTTTTAGACTTGCCGGAATCTGACAGAATTTTCGAACTATTTCGAAAATTCCGTCATCGTTTCTTCGGACCGTCATCCCAGGTAGCTCGTAAGATGTACGTCTGCTGTTTGTTCAGATGCCGGCAAGTCTAAAGACGCCAACACCATACAGTTGTCGCGAACTTGTGTAGGTTGAGAGACGCTCTGCGAAAAGGCGCTTAAATCACGTGAGAAGATCGGCTACTGTTTTCATAGTTTTTTGTATTGCTAAATGTTTGTATTGTTGGACATACCCCGATTCTTATTGACACCACAAATTGTGAAGACGGCACTTTTCGTAGCAAGCGATAGGTCAAGGTGGCAGTTTGAAGCTACGGCTCGTCGCATTTCTAGTAACATACGTTGCGTTGTCTGTGCAGTATGTCTAACGGCATTGATGATTATGCAAGGAGGTTTTGTTGAGGAAGACTCTTTCTACATTTTGCGCTACGCCAATTGCGTTGTGGCACGAACTTGGACTACGTGGTCAAGCTCGAGATATTCTTGGTAAGTGTTTTTGAGATATGAAGCTGATTCGCGCTCGCAGGCGAGTCCCTCTACGCCATCGCCACAGTGCTCGCCTTTTGTCGGCTGCTGCTATGGTGCCAGATCCTGCAGACGTTCGGACCTCTGACTGTTTCGCTGCTCTACATGCTTCGTGACGTGGTGCGTTTCATGCTGCTACTGGGAATCGTCTACTTCGGTTTCGCAGTCGGCATGAGCTCCATCTACAAGAACTACGCCGGCAACGAGGCCACGCTGTCTAATGGAACTACATTGCACCAGCCGCCAAACTTTACGAGGTATGAAATTTAGGTCAATAGGTATTAGGCACGGAACATGGTAAAAGTCGCAGCAGCTGGCTTTTCGCAGAGACTCCCTTTTTAAAAGTTATTTCGTATACTTAGCAATAAGATCCTCTGGCCATCTGCAGATGCTACTAGCTATGTAAACTAGAAGGTTTTATGTCCATGCCTTCTGCCGAGTAGCGATGGTGCCCCTCTTGCTATAAATCTCTGTTTGCTGTATACTGACTCAGATTTATCGCTTTTTCTTCTGCACACATATGCTTAAAAATGCAATATATGCATATTTATGGGAAGAAGAAGATGTTTAATGACAAGAAGGAGGAGAGGTCGGCCTGGAGAGCGGTTTTCTATCCTGCTACTCCTCACGGGGTTAAGGGGAAAAAGGGAAAGAAACAGAGAGAGGGAGGTATGATGATAGATAACTATGATATGGTACAATGAGTTGCTGCACACACTTTCCTGCACGGGGACAGGACACGCGCGAAAGTCTTTATACCGCATATGCTCTAAAGACGAGCATCTAAACCTGTATCGCTGACAAATCTCAAGAGGCACCTTAAACTTCGTTGGACCTGGTTTGCATGTTCCCAAGCACCCAAAAGCTTCTCCTCCGAAAAAGGTCGAAAGTGGGAAGGGCCGCTATTTAACAATTAAGATAGTATGTGCTCTTTTGCACGAACGTTTCTAGTGCAGTGGTTCAAGAACAACTGCTGAATCGATCATACTACCGGAATACCATTTCTTTAATGGTACGAGTGTCAAGTGACACTCGTGTTTCTTTTCCAAACATATCCGCTCGAGCACTTACTTCCGGTTTAGGGATTGTTCATAAAAAGTCTTCTAAAAACAGAAATCGACGGTTCTGGTTGAAGTTAAGAGTTATATTCGATATCGGAGCGCAACTTAAGATAAGGGTCCTTTAACTGTTGGCTTAGCTAATGAAATTAAGTTAGATAACTGAAAGGTGTTGAGAAGCTGGCATCGTTGCGGCACCCGGCGGGGCAAATCTAAACCACGCGCTTTCTTTCTACGTTCGTTCTACGTGTCCTCTGAGGTCCACTTCGGAAGCACGTGAAATGCAGTTAACCGAATACATACACCAGGGCACACTACCACCGACGAGCGAGTGCCAGTACCAAACACCTAATTCAAGGATTAGTGACACCTCCAGGATATTTGTTTTTAAATGTTACATCTTTTTATCGATTAAAATCAAGTGACCGAAGAGTATGCTCATTTCCTAGCTCATAGCTGCCTTTCCACGTATTTTATTACGCGCGGAGCACTTTACGGGTCCGCCCTGTCGTATGCTGTCGCATGATGTCATCGTACACTGTCGTAGCTTGGCGTAAAGCAGGCAAAACCGCGAATAGCATAGCCATCTGTAGCATATTGAGCGCGCACGCGCGCGCGTCAGGGAGAGTTCTTCTTCCTATTGTTCTTCGAGCGCTTTGATGATGACAAGTGCGGATCGTATGCTGTCGTCGCTTGGCGTAACGCAGGCAAAACCACGTATAAAAATAGAAAAAGAACAGGAGGCAAGCGAGAAATAGAGAGTGAAAGAAAGGAAAAGAATAGGAATAAAAATAGAAAGCGCAAGAAAGAGAAAGAAATAGATAAAGAGACAGGAAGAAATGAATAGAAATAAAGAGAAAAAAAAACGGACAAGAGAAAAGAAAAGGAGGAAAGAGAGGAGGAAAGAGAGGAGGAAAGAAATAGAAAACCGAACAGAAACAAAGAAGGCTGCCCAGCTACGCACTTCCTTCAGGCTTGGCACCACTAATGCGAAGCTGCCTTACATTTTTTTTTAAACTCGAAATCTCAGCAAACGTAAATCTCGAGTTGGTTGAACTTTTTTGTTTACAATAGCGGTATAGCATCAGTACGGAAATTACTCAAGCTTGTTTTTTTTTTCAAGTAATATGCGTGTAGAGCACGTCTTGGAAGAATTGCTAGGCACACCTCCAAAATCAAGTCTCTCCGTTGTTATGCAGGTAGTCTTTTTTGTGCCATTTGAAAAAGAAAACAAGGTTGCCGAAATGCCAGTATAGGCGATGAGCCCAGCATGGCGGAGCCTTATCCACATGGGCTTTGAGGCAGAGGAGCAAAGTGAGGTAACAATGAAACGAACCTTTAGAAAAGATGCCCTCTGGTTTCTTAACAGCTTCAGATACGTGAGGAACATCGACACGTGAGTTAAAAGCCGATTATTGAATTAATGGGCAAGTACACAGCTTAAGGATGGCACCTGCTTCCCACACAGTCTTGGCCGTGCACTGAAGTACCTATTCTGGGCCCTCTACGAGCTTGGAACACCAGAGATTGCGGACATTGTCGTCTCTGGAGACGCGACGCGACCGGGAGGCAAGATCGTGACGCACAACTTCACCGAGTTCGTCGGATACGCACTCTGGGGCCTATACCACATCGTGTCTGTCATTGTTCTACTCAACGTGCTCATCGCCATGATGACCGACAGTTTCCAAAGGGTCCAGGTGCGTTTTCACTGCTGTATTCGATTGCTACATGTGTGCGGCAGTTAGTTTAATGTATTCTAGAGTCATTTGCCACTTATTGTTTACTTCGAAAAGTGGTTGCTGATTTTCGTCTTTGTTCACATTGATTTCTTTCATTCTCTCACACCCAAGGAAAGGGTTTGGCGTTAATATCTTAAAGAGAATATTGTGCTACTTAACGCTCCAAAAGAAGGCCAACAATTCTTAGTAATATTATGTGGAGTCTTACGTGTCAAAACCAAGATATGATTATGAAGCACGCCATAGTGGAGGGCTGCATAAATTTCAACCACCTGTGATTCTTTAATGTACACTGACATCTCACAGTAGGTGAACCTGTTTCATTTAGCCCCAATCAGAATGCGACCGCCGCGGACTGGATCGAACGCGCAACCATCGCGTCAGTAGACTCGCGCACGAGGAGTTTTCGAAGTATTCAGCAAGGTGATTTGTATGACTACATGAACACGGAAAATTTGCTAAAACATAAAATGTCGGCAGTAATTTCAAACATGAGATACCTTTAGAATATGACACCTGGTAGCCAAATAAGCATATTAGCCTTGCCTGTCTGAAATCGTTAGGTTCTACTTATATTCAACTTGCATCATGCAGCTCGTGGCGTGCCATGACGACATGTGAGCGCGTTCATTCGATTTCCGTCAGATTACCCCGGCTTTGTCATTGTCAAACTCCGACGATAGAGTATTTGTGTTTGCGAAATGCTCAGGCTAGTTAATTATAACGTTGAATGCCGTTGTAGGTATCGTGCAATTCTGTTTAGAATTGTGAAAGAGAAATGCAATAAATCAGCTGCCAAAGTTGCTGCTAGCAAAGGAAAGCGTGTTTCTCGTTTCTGGGAGAGAAAAAGATGTTATTTACATAGTAACTCAAGCTCTCACATACACTTATCTCGGGGCTGAGCTGATGGAGACGCACTCATGCTTCCACATTTTCTTTCAGAGTCGCTTGGAAGCCTCATTTCTAAAGGCGTTGGAAGCACTACTAACTGCAAATGTGCTATCGGGCACGTTCATCTTGCTTGCGTACCAGTTCGAGGTACTTAAGCGGCATTTTGCAAGTCCTGCACAACGCAGGACCGAACTCTGACTTGTGATTTAAGTGTCGTTTACGGCGTTCACTGCTAAAATAAGACCTCTATTTTTTTTTCAGCATCTTCAATATCTATTTTGTACCACTTAGCCGCCGGCGTAACTCAGTGGAAAAGGCGTAATGGCGATCTCGAGGTCGCGCGTTAGATGCTGGTTATGGCGACTTCGTTCCGACGGAAGCGTAATGCTTGTGCATCATGCCTTCTGTCGCACCGTTAAGAGGCGCAAATGGTCCTAATTATTGCGAAACGCCGTGTCGTCCGCCACGATGTTCATAAGTATTTTTTTGTTTTGGTGCGCAACACACCCCGATTTCATTATTTTATTTTGTCACTGTGGTCATTGTTTCCAACGCAAAGTAGCAGACTAGAGGGTACAAGCGGAGGCTGATCTATCCGCCGCGCTTAAAATAACTTCCTTCTTTGGTGGTGCTACCGAAACGTATCCATGATATTCGAGTAAAAGAAATGTCGTTTGCGTTTATGCAGTGCTAGCTTATTATTTGTTCTTGCGATGTATACTCGTAACACACTTTAGAGTTTTCTTTTTTGTGGTATGTCCAAAACTGACAAATGTTGTCTTTCATATGCACAAGTACCTCACTTTCTTGTTTACTTTCCAGTCTAGCTTGATAACCTAGTGTGCCATGTCTCTTATGTGTGTGGTATATTCAGGAACTGAAAGAGATATTGTGAGTTTGGCCCGCAAGTGCTCACCGCCACTTTATATTTAGGAAATAGCAGTCTGCTGCAGTTTTCTGATTCATATTGTATTGCTTGTAGCGGAGCTGCTGACAGTTAAAGAAAGTGGAAGTGGACGTGCTCTTGTTATCTTTATGACAGCTGACCTAATAAGCTGAAGCCAATAAAGAAAAATGTGTCGTTATATTAATAAAAAAAACTTCAATAACTGTT
The DNA here is from genome assembly GCF_013339695.2 of Rhipicephalus sanguineus. NCBI lineage: Eukaryota > Metazoa > Arthropoda > Arachnida > Ixodida > Ixodidae > Rhipicephalus > Rhipicephalus sanguineus. Next base: position 109,479,645 of record NC_051179.1, read on the forward strand.
CGATTGATCGATCATATTTCATGGGCTCTGTATATCACCATTCTTGATGGGTATAACTTAATGTCGCACAACAGTGTTGCACTGTCGGCAGCATCTCATGCGTTGACTGAAAAAAAATATACTCTCACGCAGGGCAACGCCTATACGGAGTGGATATTCGCCCGATCATCGCAATGGATCTCGTACTTGGATATCAACGCCGGAGCACCACCTCCTCTCAACTTGTTCCCTACAGCGAGGTGCTTGCGCCTGTGCTACAAGATGCACTTTGCCAAGAAAGGAATGCGCAAAGGCATCACGACATCCAGTCGGGTGCGTCACACTTGTTATCTTAAGAATGCAAAGGGGCTGACTGGTGAGCCGACAGGTGCGCTCTTGTGGATAAAAACGCAGTCCTTACTTGTTTAGTTATTTGATTCTGTAATAGGCAATCTCATAATAGGGTTCCCAGAGCTTTGAGTACGCAGTCATTTTGCGTAGACGTCTTTTTGCATGCGTCATATGCCGACCACTGTTTCGGCTAGCGTTCCGGGCCCCTATTTTTCGAATGTAGCTTGCGTATGAAGCCACCCCAAGGCTGCTTTGCATTGATTTCACGAAGATCCCAGTACGATTCTCTTCAATACAAGTTAGGGGAGGATAAATTCTATTCGAAAGCATCTGCGGCGCGCTTGTACAATGCCAATAAGCTCAAGGATTGCGTAACCAATTCTAAAGACTAGCTTATGTCCAGAATCTTCCGACAATTGGGGTATGCCATGAGCAGTAAGTTTGTCATGGCTGCAGTTTATGCTTAATTCTTTGAGACTTCACTCATAACACGCGATATTTTCAAAAAGAAGGTTAAAGAGACATGTCGTTCGAATGCCTCGCAGTGAATGCCGGTGCATAAAAATGAGAAAAGTAAATTCTCCGGGCTGACCATAATAGTGTACAATCTGCATGTTTTGCTTTCGGGCTCATCCGTTTGCTTAAAAATTGAGTTTTAGTTTGTCCAATAAAAAGCTTCGCAAAATCCGTGGGAGACTATCAGACAAAACCCAGAGCTTGTTGCGAGTTATTCCACCGCGTTCGCAATCTTCACTTTGCTCAGGCAGCTCATTGCAAGGAATGAATGTTTGCTTGCTTCGCCATTACCATAGAGTCGTTCAAACTAAGCAAGGAAAAAAAAAGATTACCTCTTACTCTTTTTCGTCAATCCCGACTTGCCACATGTATAACTCTCTTTATAGATGCACGTTAACTATCTTCTGGTGATCCTTATGCTCTATTCAGATAGTCGTAGAAGGTGTGACTCTCCATAGGAGATTTAGCGTGTATCTTTAAGGAGAGTGATATACGTGGCATGCCAGCTAGGACTCACCAAAAAGGAGCAAAGGAGTGTAGGTTTTACATAAGTGATAGCGTGCCTGTTTAAGGAACACCATTAAGCGCCTGAAAGTTATGCAGTATATAAGGACCGTGGTTTCCAAGGAAAAGAGTTTATTGACAGGTAGAAGAAGTTTTCGAGGTATCTCATAGAAGCGAGGTGGCGTTCACTGTGTGATGTCTGACGTTCGCCCTTTATCTTGCAGCGCTCATCTTGCTTCCACGACTGGGAGTTTGACGACGCCTGTGGCGCAGGTCGGCGCCTTTCATACCAGGTATGTAGAAGCACTTTTTTTGCGATGCTGTCGACTGTCTTTAGTTAGGTAGGTCACATGCGAAGCTTAGTGGGCGCGAATCGTCTAATATTTTGCGCATGTGCAAATAAGCTTAACATTATTCCAAGCGGAATAGGCTTGTAACCAAGTTAGATCCATACGCGCGCTGGTTTTACTTTCCTGCTATGGTTATATATCATACGTGTTTTCAGCATCACCCATGAAAGCATTACATACGTTTTCATCAGCGATTCTTTCCGCGTTCTTAGAAATACGGCTTTGAAACTATGTAATGTGAGGATGGTTGCGACGACCTTATTGCAGTTAGCGGCAGAACGAGAGGTGCATGGCACTATTACCGTATTTACTCGAATCTAGGCCGGCCCCGATTCTATGCGGACTCCCGAAATTCGCAAGGCCAGAAAAAAAAAAAACAATCATTGTACTCGAATCTATACTCGAATCTAAGCCGACCCCCCACTTTCGCACATCGTTTTTTTCGAAAAAAAAAATATCGGCTTAGATTCGAATAAATACGGTACCTACTTTTCTTCGAACTGAATTGAATCGAACTTATTTTTCCTGTTTACAACAGAAAGGAAGCAGGAGCTAAAGGCCATGTGGCTTGACAAAGGCTTTCTGCTCCTACAGCAACTCGGCACGTAGGCCCCTGTTTTGCTTTCGGGCAACCGAATAAATATAGTACAAAAAAACAACAAAAAACTAACTTGTATGTAGTCGTTACCGCAATCAACCTACTTTCGGAAAAAACGCGCCCTATGTGTTGCTATGTATGTATTTTTAACGAATCGAGCGATTAAATTCTGGAAACTAAGAATCAATTCGAAAAGAACCAGGTAACTAGACTTATTCTCAATATGTCTTCTAGGATCTCAATTTTCTAAATTTCATTTTAACTTTCATAGTAAGATTGAATGAGAAGTGAGAGACGTGGTTATATGAGGCCGCTGACGGAGAAATGTGCTCAAGAAGAAAAGGCTATTTCAGAGAGTATGCTATAGGCGCCGAATAAAATGTAAAATAAAGCAGGGATGGGGGAAGAGGGGGGAGTAGCACGCAAATGCCTTAGTACTATATGTGGCAGTACGCCCATACTGGGATGATTGGGAGAGCGACGTCCAAGCACTAGCGGAATGCAGTGCCAACATGCACTTTGAATGAAGAAGGAAAAAGAAATGTGGGGAACATAGTGTCCCTTTGTCCACAAAATAAGCTTGAATTTGCACTGGCTGAAACCACTCCGATTTGTTTTTTTGAACTTCCAAGCATACGTGAAAATGAACCAAGAGGCATACAAAAGGCTAATTTTCTAAGTATACACGTATGAATGTTGCTGTAAGGAGCCTTCTGGCTTTTTTCCTTCTTCCTTAGGAGTCCGTACAAACGGTCATGTTACAGGCAAACAGTATGCACGTGTTCCGCTTATTGTAGGCCGCTTTGAGAATTATGAGCAATAAAGTCGTGCGGCACACACGCCTTCTTGCGAGTAGTGTTTCCAACATAAATTTCGATGAAATTCAACAATGAGGTACTATAAAGGAAATTGAAATACAACGGCCAAATTCTTTTCTATTCTCTTCCTTCGGTATTCACTCACCCTTCTACGCCTAACGTGTACGGAATTATAAAACGACGTCATTATTTCTTCAACGGTCAGGAAAGCCTGAAAATACGCAGAAAATAGAGAAAGTAAAAAACAGTGTTGTCACTGAATTCTGATGGAGGTCAATCACAGCTCGCAGAACCCGTCGTAATGACTCACGAGCTATATCATGGCGGTGCTGCGGGCGTGGGTTCCATCGCAGCAGTGACGGTGCTATTTCATCTAGAGGGAGAGAAAAAAAACACCCACGTGACGAACTTAAGTTCAGGTAAGGGTGCCATGCCAAATCAACCAGCGTTTTTCCGACGATCACAAATATGGCTGAAAAAATTTCCACATTTTTCGTGAAGTCCAAAACTCGTTCAGCCCGTTTACTTCTGTCGTCAAAAATTTTCACGGCTATTTGTGTTTGTGAGAAAGAGAGACATAACTTTATTTTTGTCCTTGCTGGGGTCAATGGAGGCGGGGGCCGGGAGACTAGCCCTACCGGAGCCCCCCTTCCTCAGGCGGCGCATTGCGCCGACTGAGCTGGAGGGCATCAAACAGCAATTTTTTTCAAAGGACGTTTATAGGATGTACTCGAATAAGTAGTATTTGTGGCAGTTTAATGAAGGGATGCAACTGTAAAAATAATGACTTATCTACGTATATCGATTCTTCGAGGGCTTTTGGCACGAGGGAAATAAGGTTGCAAAAATTATTCGACATTTTTTTTCCGGAAACATGGCAAATTCAAAGGGCACAAATAAGAAATGAAATAGTGGCGTGTTCGACCTGCTACAAAAAATAATTCAGGCGCTGATGGTATAGCAGATCGTCTGGAAAAAAATCGCGAATTTTATTATTTTTTTAAAAAAAGCTCTGTATTCAACGTAAAAAAGTAGCTTTGGATTCGGCCTAAGAATATGCATCCTATAGCTCATTAGAAAGCTCTGCGTATTAGCTGAATATATGCGAAGTTACAGGAGGGTGTTTATTTTTAAACTTGAGAAATATTTTTTTTTGAAATCTTGTATCTCCACAAGTTTTTCGCTTACACAACTCGAGCGGCATGAAGCACTCGCGACGGCACTCTCCAGCCCAAGCATACTCACCTGGGATCCAGACTGCAAACTTGGCGCCGTCTTCAAAACAATCGAAAAGAAATGGAGGTTATCATGTGCGTTTTATTGCCGAGCAGAACAAGTTTTGAACATCAGGAAAAATGTGGAATTTCTTTCAGCCATATTTGTGATCGTAGGAAAAAATTCTGGTTGATGTAGTATGGAATAGCCCGTAACGATTGAATGTCGAGTGGTTAAAACAAAGTATATTGGGACTCAACATAATTTAGCGGCGGTAACCAGCATAACTATTTCATGGTTTTTCACTTCGAGTATTCCATAATCTCTTTTTTTTTTACGCCAGGGGTATGTCGAAAGCAATGTTGTCTCAGGAACATGCATGGCTGCCTCGGAACTTGGACCATCTTTTCGAAACAATTGCGCTGCTCTTAATGTGACTTCTGCCGCATCCTTCCGTTCTTCCTTTTGTGTGTGTTACAGGACCTGGTGGTCGCACTGAGCAGGCGTTATCTTCAGCTGCGGGACATCGCTGACCGCGAGCTGTACGACGTGAACAGGTCGTCGTCTCGCACGAACAGCCGCATCGAGACGACGCTGTACGCGGACAGTGCGGAGCTACGTCGCCAGTCGGTCATGCTGAGGAATCCGTCCAGGGCCAGGCGTCAATAGACGCGGAAGAATCAAGCGATCGCAGTGCACCAAGCCTCACCAAAACCTGACACTTGCGGTCAGGTCTGTGTTGCCCTGCCTTGCACATTTTATCGAAAAAGAAGTGGGTCATTGCTAAGACGGTCCGACCACATGGTCGGGGGAACAGGTTCGCCCATGCGACCGTCATGGTGGCGTATGCCTGACGTTCTCGCGCCAGTCGATTCCGATTGGCTAACTAAAATGGCGCAACCGGCATGGTAGCCAATGTCGTTCGCACGCGCAGCGTATACAGTGGCGGAGTGGAGTTTTGCGAAGAGCAGTGATGCTGGCCAAGCACTGACACGCCCAAGGCGAGGGCTCGAACAGTGATGTTCTTTAGGATTTACCATTTGACCTCAGCCGAACGGTGCAGTGATTCCTTTCTCGCTTCTCAGAAAGCGTTAATCAGTGTGAGGGATATGTGGGCCGGTTTCCGCTGCAAAATGCAGGTACCAACAAGGCGATTTGAGTCGTGTTTCTGCACACTAATGAAAAGTCTTCGCGAATTGGGTTTGCTCCTCCGATATTTTTTCTGCCATAGCCATTTTCCCTGTTTAGCGTAGCGAACGAAAGAGAAAGAATAAATATATTTATTGCAAGAAAGTCACCGGGAGGAGTCTTCAGTCCAGGACATGTGACGGGGCTAGTTGGTGTCGACCCATAATATATTACAGGGCGCATTTATACAAAGAACAAAGAGGGAGCAACAAGCGAAGAGGAGCGCTGACCTCCAATTGATTTCATTTGAAAAGAAATGCGCACATATGTAATCGCGCATTAGAATCTGTGTACATATGTATGCGTCTTTCTTTTGGAATAAAATCAGCGGCAAGTCGAGCGCTTGTTCTCGTCGTCCTATTTTTATGTCTTGTGTAAGTGCCTGCTGTGGTACATCAGTTCAAAACACCATGCGATCCACTAGCTTCAGCATCTCAGTACCATCCTGCGCTGATCATCGACGTGGGACCTGGCCAGTGCTCTCTCCGGAAACTCGTGATAGGGATAAACGGTCGTGGGCGGATGTGCATCTGTGATAACACGTGCGTCACAAAAGTAAAACGTAAAATGTTGGCCGTGACTACCTCCAGGATTGTTTTGCCCTCGGTTGTACCCTTCATGCAATCGTGTATGAGTAGGCCAAATAGGACGCTGTTGAAATGTTGGACATAGAGGAAACTGCAATTATCTGAAAGGGCACGCTGGCATTCATTTCGCGGCGCATTGCAAAAACTGTGGGTGCGCACGGCTATCTTGTGGCACCTCCGTGTTATTTCGACGTAAAAATCAAAGAGCGCTTGAAATTGTTGAGGCTGTGCATATACGCAGTTATGCGCCAGCGTCCCCTCAGTGACTCTGCATGAAAAAGAGTTGTCTTGGGCCTGTTTGAAAGGTGTGCCTCGGTTGATGCATCCTCGCCTTTTGCTGATGTGGGTCCTTGCCATTTCCTCCTCCTCCCCTTCCCCTGTCGTGCAATCTTTGTTGTTTTTTACTTTTCCTTTCTATTGGCTTTTTTTTTTTTGGAATACACTTTCAGTCGGTAGTCAGCGCCTGTTTGTGTATTCTTCTCTTTTGTGTTCTCGTCCGTTTTTCTTGTGGTTACAGCATGAACCGTCACCAATTGGCCCACCCTACTACGCTTCTGCACTTCATTGCTTTGACGTTAGGTATGTACCCAAATTTAACGCGTTTAGGCGCTAAAAAACGGACGTTGGAGAGCTTGTCTCGAACTCAATGTCGTGCGATGCTCGCTTGTAACTGCGAGTTGCAGCACGCTGAAATAACTGAAGCTTCTTTTGCATTGCACCCGAAGTTAGCTTTGATGAGCTTCCTACTTTTCTGAAGCGTGGATTGGCGGAAGAAGGTATCCAGGTCCTTGATTTTCAAGAAACCTTGCATCGTAACAACGAAAGGGGGGTTATTGGGCCTATGCACATTCGGTTACGGACCCAGTTAGAGAAATGGTTGCGATGAGGGCGCTGGTGGAGGTCTTTTTCTCAGCGCCGCCTGGGCAGAGTCTCACGTCTATTGACAAAGATTTTGATTCCCAAGTGCTGCTTACGATTGGCCGACCGGCTTGGCTGACGTCATTCATTCATTTTCTGTGGACTAGGTGCCCTGTGGTTATGGGGCTAATAGTGAATACTGAATACTGCGACATATTGTAACACAGTAGTAAACTAACACAGTAGAAGAAAACTGAAAGTATTCGTTCTTTGGTATTACATACCATGCAGAGTGAAATGCCACGTCGAAGGAACAGAGGAAATGTAACACGTGGAATTCCCCTGTTTTTTCCAGCACTAGTGTTCGGTAAAATGTACTCCCACAATTAATTTTGATGTAAGGCGTCTTTTCGCATATGCAGAGCATCACGTAGTCAGTCAACGTAACTCTAAAAACAGTCACCAAATTCAAATTTTGTGGTGCGCGTTTCACGTAAGTTGCAAGCATACAAAAAATGTTCTGCCTTAGATGCCCTAACGGCTGCAGTTTAGAGAGCCTTTGTGTCAGGATTTCTTTTGCATTATGTCTTTGCTTTCTCGTGTAACGTTTACTATGACACAAAACACATAAATACACAAGCTATTGTGTTCACCAGTTTTTCTTCTTATTTTCATAATATGGTGACGTTTGTGTACTAAGTTTGTTTTATGCAAACGACACGGTTTCATATAACTTATTCAGTGTTGGAAACATTGCCAATTATAGAGATGTGCTAGAGATGTTATAGTGATGTTTTAGAGATGTGCTAGCTTATGTATTGCGGCCGTGATTAAACTCGGTTTCTACCGTATAGGAAAAAGAGTTCGCATTGTTCGCCACCGCAAGCTTGGTACCCTTCTCTTTTTATGGTAACGGCCGCAATATCCCGGTGATCATTGGTATCCCGGGCTGCTGTATTTATTCATGTACAAGCAGCACTGGTGAGCATAGGCTAGTGTTACCTGGTGTTGCCCAGATTATTTGCAGTGTTGGGTAAAACTTGCTAAAGCTTACAAGATGGGGTGAGGGTATTGCAATGTTGGCCAACGTATGCCTAATATTAGTAACTGTCGGCGTTAACGTCCCAAAACCACGATATGATAATGAGGAACACCGTAGTGGCGGGATCCGGAAATTTGGACCACCTGGGGTTCTTTACCGTGCACCTTAATCTAAGTAAAATGGGCTGCCGCGGCCGGGATTCAATCCCGCGACCTTCGGGTCAGCGGTCGAGCTCCATAACCACTAGACCACCGTGGCGGGTCTGTGCCTAACATTACCAAATGGAGTGTCCAAATGATGGCGTACGCTGTCCAATGTTGCAGCTCATACACATTACTGTGTCGTCTGCCGATTTCATGTGCACTTCAAATCCTTCGGACATGTGTCATACTTCAACGCTCGTCTTCCTATTCTTGCCAAAATGAAATTGGTAAGCGAGGTAAACATGGCCAACTTGATAAAGACAGACACAATACAGATTGTTTTGTCCATACATGTGTAGGAGTCGATATTCTCGTCCATATTACACCTACAACAACTTCAGTGCGTCCTCGCTAAATTTGTTCTTGTTACTTTGATTCCTTTAGGAAGGTTAAATAAGCGGACAACGCGCATATGAGCGTCACCGTGGGGTGTGTTGCGTCGGAGCAGCATTCTCAGAACATATTGGTGAGGATGGAAGCGGTGCATTCTTGGACCAAGCGGTCCATTTTCTTGCATCCAGGCAGGACTGAAGGGCCAACAGGGAAGCTGCGACGAGACTTATGACACTGCACAAGCGGTACAGCCTGTCGTAGGAGCCTCCGTTGTCGCGAAATGCACCTGCGTTAAATGCAGTCTAGGTTCACAAGGCAAACTACTGCGCGACAACTGCGCGAAGCTTCGTTTCCTCACAACACACACACAAAAAACGACACTGGGCACGGAGAATTTCTAGAAATAGCAGTACAATGAGAAGAGTGAGAGGCGATTATGTAGGAATACGTTATGTCATGAGTTCGCTGTTACGCGTGCGTGGCCGTTATTTTATTCCCATGGATAAGGGCGTTTTGAATTTGTTGTAGGGGCGTGTGTCAGAGTTTTATGAATATTTCAGCTCTGCGGCACGCCTCTATAAGGGACGATGGTTCTCATGTCACTAAATGTTTGTGATCTAGCAGAACACTGCGCAGATCTCACGAAGAAAGCTGGTGGGAGAACGACAGTATTGTTATGAAAGAAAATTATGTACATTATTGAATAATTAATTTACTTTTAGCGGTATGAAACAAGTAAAAATCACGTCTGCACGTTATCCTCTAGTTTGTCTATTTTTAAATGTGCCAAGTAAGAACAAAAAAGAAGAGTAAATACGATTCACAGCTTACCTAAAATCGTTGGTTCACAAAATGTGAGTGGCAGGGAGGCCAGCCCCATGAGGCCCCAAGAAACAGCGACACTGCCGACGCCTAGGTAGTCGGCCACGAGCACCGGCTTGAGTGTGTTCAGGTAGCCCTGCTGGACGCCTGCCACGAACGCGACCACTCCGATAGTCGCGAAGCCATGCACTTGCGGCATCACGATAAAACAAAGCGACAGTAGAGTGAAGCTGAGGGCCGCCATGAGAGAGCGACCGCGGGACAGCTTGTCCGACAAGAGTGGTATGACGAGATGACCGCACATGGAACCCACGCTGAGAAAGGTGACCAATCGCCAAGATTGATCCGGAGGCAGTTCTTTGTCGAGGGCGTAGTCGACGATTGTAGTACTTAACAAAGGAACTATAAAATCTGCGGCCACCATGGAGATCAGGATAATGTAGAAGCATGGCTTCGTAAGCACGACTACGGTTTGAGTCGCGATTCCAGAGTTGGAACCTTCGCGCATTTCGGAAACTCTCGATGGGCCAGTCAGGGCTGCTGACTGTTCTGGCGGAGGTGCATGACCAGAGTTCTCTCTTGCTTTAGTCTTCACAGCGTGTGCCTCCACCTCTTGATTACGTTTTTCGTATGTGAGGGTCTTTATCACCGACGCGTTGGTGGGTGGCGTAGGAGGCTGCATGTTTTCCGCCGTGACCGCTGTAGTTGCCTCCACAGCTGAACTCGAAGTCCTCCTTTCACTCTCAGATTTGCAACAGCGCCAAAAAAGCGCGTAGGCAACTGGTCGCTCGTTCCGTAGAATCATAGACAAGGGAATCAGATTCAATGTGAGGCCTCCCGTAATGAGCAGGCAGCCCTGTAGACCATACCTCTTTGTTAATTCAGCGAGCAGCGGCGGGCCGATTACGCCAGTCAGCGAAACTCCCGCAAACCTGATGCCAGCTGCGACGCCCCTGTAGTGGTTAAAGTATGACATTGTATAAATGGATGACCCGATCATAAGAAGCCCGGAGGACACACCTAAAAAGAAATGACAACAAACGAAATTAAATCCATTGGAATGATTACACCTTGCAGAACTATGTTAATCGCATAGTACGTAACTACGTCGCAAGAACGTTTGTAAGTATGTTTGACGGTGGCATTTTTTACACACCAACGTTGTTTAAAGACACGTAAGTACGACCGGGACAGCTAAAGCTTGTTAGCTTGCTACTCATCAAAGAAGTACGTTACGTGCTCGGAAAGAATCTACTAATGCTTCAAGCCGATTCAAATGCAAGAGAACACGGGTACTGATGTCTTGGAACGCGTTAATGAACCCCGGATAGCCAAAATTAGTCGAGAGCCCCCGCTACGGCATGCGTCATAGTTATATCGTAGCTTTTGCTAGTAAAAAAAAAAGGACACATGTTAGATCATACCTAAACAAGATTAGTTTGCGACTTCACTACGTATGCGTGCTAAAAGTGTTGTGTGTAGTAAAAGACCAGGACTATGTGCTACAGTGACATTTGGGAAAGGGGATCCCGAAAATTTATATCAATGTTGGAGCTAACTGAAATAAAGCTGAAGTTTTGTAACGAGGCTCTTTATTGCGATAGTAATTATATGGACAGTCTCGACTGGTTTTTGTCTGTCCTCGTCGCCGCCGCCGTCATGCACCGTATAAGCATATATATATATATATATATATATATATATATATATATATATATATGAACCCCAAACAAAAGATAATTCACAAAAATGCTTCCGAAGCGTGGAATCGAACCAGGGACCTCTCACTCCACAGCGCGTGGCGGTAACCACTACGCTACGAAACGCAGATCCTCCAGGTAGCTGACGGCGAGCGTTATATACACACCCATTACCGCTGGCCGGATTGAGAGACGGCAGGCGCTTATACGCGCTTCTTCATTACCAGCGAGATGGCGCGATGTGCGCGCTGGGCGTTGGGCGCTGGGCGCGCTTTGAAGGTCGTCGCTCCGCTCCTGCGAACGCCGATGCTCTGCGCCTTACAGAGCGTGGTCTCCTTCGTGCGCTTATCTCAAGGAAAGTAGGGGGGCGGGCGGGGGGTTGTATGTCTTGTGCTTTCCCCTCGATGTGCGCGCTGAAGTCACAGGGCGTACGAAGGTCACTTGGCTCGCTACAGCGGCCACGTTTGCGAAAGGAGCGCGCTGTTCAAACAGAAATAGGTAACAACTGCAACATTTAGTTTGCGCTCGTCCTGTGTGCACCTGTGTGTTCGTTTCATGCGTCCTGCTTTATGTTTCAGCAGTGCGCTTCAAATATCGAGCTGTGACGCATGATAGTTCGCGCTCGTCCTGTGTGCGTTCTTTTCGTGCGTCCTTTGGGCTCGAGCGACGCACTGGCAATTTCGAGCTCCTTTCCCTTCTTCACGTTACATTCCAATTTGCTGCTATCGCATTCATTGCTTCGCCGTTGCGGCGAAATTGTGACTTTTTTTTACCAGAAACTTCCAGTTTAGGTCTTAGTAGTCCTCGTTCTTTTGAGCATGCGTAATTCGTAATAGGCAAGCGTTTTTCAGCTCCGGATCCCGATCAAAACCTGTACTCCAGATATCTGCTAAGCACATCTCTGGAGTACGGCCGCGCCGCTTCTACAAAAGTCACGCTTTTGTAGAGAGAAGGAAAGGAGACTGCGACACTGATTCAAGTCTGCCTGTGAGACCAGTTGTCCGCAAGAAATGCAATAACGTCTTTAAAGCCTTCTGCGTTGAGGACGGACTCGGCCAGTGTCCCAGAACCCTTTGTTCTGACAAAGGGTGATTATCAAGTCTATCTAATGTATCGGAAAATTCTTGTCTTGGCGTACTGAAACGGGGACACTCACACAGAAGACTGACTATCGTTTCTTCACAGCTGCAGCCATTACATGCCGAGTTGTTGGCCATTCCAATCCGAAACGAGCAGGCATTCGTGAAGGCCATGCCAAGCCACAGGTGGCACAGAAGTCAGTACCACGTCAGTACCATCAAATCGCGAGTAGAGGAGATCTCGGAGAAAGACGGCAATTGTCACTCTGTTGGGCGGATGAGTGCCGAGCAAGAATTGCAGCTTTGTGGGTTGCAGCTTCGCGTATACGACAAGAGTCTGTGGAAGAACGCTTGCACCTTCACTGCCTAGCGTGCGCATTCTGAAGATTATCTAGAGGGAGGCCAGCGGCTGTGTGGGTGTCCCGAAGTATTTCTCTGAGCAGTGTATGCGAAAGGTCATCAATGAATGTGGCGCCGGATAGCCGGCTACCGTTGTCGTATATGTGCTTGCCTATTGTCGACACGAGGTGCTGTGTGCGTGTTTGTGTGTGTGTGTGTGTGTGTGCGTGCGTGCGTGCGTGCGTGTGCGTGCGTGTGTTGCAATTAACGTGCGCAAAGTAATCGCACAGCAGCATGGGTGTCACTCGTTCCCTTCTCCCTTTAGAAGGGGCGCTGCCAAGATCCTCAGGGAGATTTCAGATAAGTAGGTGAACATGATTGGACAGTGACCAAGACCTGCCGTTTCCACTCGAACTAACTAAGGGAAATAGATGCTATTTAAATGTAGGGTACAGCTGCCGCTCACCACTCTGTACGCTGGATATAGAATACCATAAGAAGCATTCAAGAAGTGAGTGCCTTCCAGTGTCACGTCGGTCGCCTGACCTTATATGAACGCTGAAGGACTCGTCATAAAGGAACGTAGACGTGCAAACACAGACACAGGAGAAGAGATGAAGACAACACGGCGTCTGTTAATATCTCATTCACTTCAGTGTTGTCTGTCTTTGCACGCCTATACGTTCTTTCATGATGTATCCTTAGCAGCTAACACTAATTTCCATAGTCTGAATGACTAGTTGACGCAACACCCGACAGACCACGTCCGCAACCAAATCCACGTTAATTACCCTCAATGTCGCTCAACCCTATCGGGGAAGCTGCTCTCCCGAAGCTGCTCATCGGAGGTACTCTCCCGGAAACACCAGCCAAGCCACCGCATTGACCCCAATGAGACACGGTAGCGTTCTTCAAGAAATCTCTGCCCTCGACCTCATGGTTTATGGGCTTGCTAGTACTTCCCAATCATCCATATATCATCCTATCTTTCTTATTTTTAATTTGTGGTGATTTAGGCACTTTTCACCATATCTTTGTTTTCTTTTTAATTTATTTGTTTTTATTTCTACATACTGCAGCCCATCGCGGGCTATGAGGGTAGCGGCAATTACATCAGAGGTTCATTCCCGATAGAAGATCGGTCATGGGCCAAGAACAAGAGATTCCGGACAACGCATTCCAACGTTCAATTGTTGAGGTAAAATGGCTATATTTGTAGCATGGGATCCAAGTTTCAACGGCAAAATACTCTTTATGTATATTATTTGGCAGTGTTGATTAAAATCGACCCACATCATGCCTTAATTTTGTAGGCACTGTTAAATGCCAATTACTTATATTTTGTCCTCTTAAATGGTCGACTTAAGTGCAAATATAGTAGTTTTCTTTCCTCTGATGCCATTTTGTGTTATTTTTTCTAGGACTACCATTAAATAAATATCTTTTTTTCTCTGCTCGCGACTTCGATCTTTTCACTGTGTCTCTTTGAGCACGGAACAACCACTCGGTTTGTCATACCCCGTCGATGACATCGCTCCGACGGCGAACTGGTGACTTGCCATGACAATCGGCATTTGTGCATGGATTAAAACGTGGAAGCTTAACGCTTACAGATATTTTGCCAATCCATGATACACATGTGAGTCCCTTCGGCTGGGTTTTGTTCTTATGCTCTAATATGATAGAGTTGGAGCGAAACGCGCTGAATTCATACATTTAATGCCTGTAACTATAGCCATTTCAAACACACGGCGCGCGGCCCGCACATGGCTGCCTTCGTCCCATATTTTTTTATGAGGCTCCCTATGCAGTTACCAATTGTTGACACACAACCGTGGAACAAAAACTCTGTGTGTCAGAGTCGGCGTCCACATTGCAGTCACTCTGGAGATCAATATCGATGTTTCTCGAGTTCTGAGGCCCAATCCCTGCCAGAAATGGCCCAGAAATGAGATTGGGAAGAGTCGTGTTCTTTGAAATGGCAAAATCACCCGACGTTTCATTGAAACCCTCTCTCTCGTCCCCTCTCCGATCTTCTTTACTGTCCCGGCCCAAGAGCGACCAAATTTCGTAACTGCAGTCCGCTAGCTGAGGTGTGCTTAGACCCCTGCGGTAACTAGACATTTCTAAACGCGGATCTGATTTTAAGATTGAATAAGCTTCAAAGATTCTGATCCCTTTAAAAATAAATTGCGTTAACTTTTCAAGCCGCAGCGCAGGCCAAAAGCCCTCTTTTACTAATCTATTTTTTTCTGACAAAATACCACCGCAACACTTGGACATAGAGTTTTTATGTTATGTACGTATACCAGCAGTTGCAACGTGAAGCATGTACAAGTAATTGAGATCTCGTTCTTACGTGAAAGACACGCTTTTGGTAGGCAAATGGTACTTGCCGTAGAGGAATCCCAAGGTAACAGACAGCCAAGTCATGTCCGTCGTGAAAGCTGCAGCGACGATGGCAACGGGACACACAATAGAACCAACTGCAATGACGCTGAAGATGGACACCTTGTCTTGTACCGCACCAATGGCGAATCCTTCGTATAAAAAAGCAGACATTTTTCAAACAAAATAAAAGCGACAATATACATGCGAAAAAGGCAGGGTTAGGATATTATGTCCTTATTTGCAGACATTGCATTTTTTTACACGTTGGCGGTGTCGGCGATGCCTTTGCGAACATTTGGAATTACGAATTACAACGAAGCACACTTAGAATTAAGTTACAGCTTTTAGATAAGCGTCCATCGATCTTGTGAGAAATATTTCGTGGCTAACAGCGAGCCTTCAAAAAAATCACATTGCAGAAAAACCTTTGCAAGCGAAATTGTTCCAAAGTAGAAGTAATACAGGTAAATGCCGTTGATAGAGTTGTTGAATGAGCGAAATGCTTGCTTCATAGCCCCGCCACGGTGGTGTAGTAGTTATGGCGCTGGACTGCTAACCCGAAGGTCGCGGGATCGAATACCGGCCGCGGCGGCTGCATTTTCGATGGAGGCGAAAATGTGTGAGGCCCGTGTACATAAATTTAGGTGCACGTTAAAGAACCCCAGGTGGTCGAAATTTCCAAAGCCCTCCACTACGGCGTCTTTCATAATCATATCGTAGGATTGGGACGTTAAACCCCAGATATTATTATTATGCTTGCTTGATATAAAATGAGAAAGTTATCATTCATAATGTTACGGCTGTAGGCATATGTTTTACGCATTTACCTTCAAGAAAGTGGGTTTTTTCGTGGTTTATGCGAAATTCCACACACGTGTGCTCGTATATGGACTTGTATACTTTTTTATGTTTCCAGAACTCATGTAAGAATTTTAGGCTCACGTATTGCTGTTGAATATATATGCAAGTGGTACCAAATAGTATGCTTTATTTTATCACACATTTATGTTTTTTTTTTGTTTTCCTATGCGACAGGAAGTAGCCAGTGCCATACAAAGGCGGCAGCCTTTCCGCCCCCATAATTTCATTAGGAGGATGAAATAGTCATTAGTTAGCGTGTATATTTCCACTGTGAGTTCCACTTCTGTGATTCCAAGTAATGCCTTGGCTGCACATTGTGAGGCTAGTATAAACAGCACGAAATACATGCTGGCAATTTTCAGATATCCCGTAATCAATATTTGTAATTGCATCGCTTGAGCAAGATTTGGCTGCGCTAGCTGATAGTAGCCATTATTTAGCGGACTTTACAGAGAGGTAGCCAAACATTCAAAATCATTACTGAATACTAAACTACAATAGCGAACATAAGTCGAAATTCAGCTGTTAACAGTCAGCACTAGCCCTAATTTAGCCACAACTAGCCCATATTAACCACCGCTTAGCCGCCAATGTAAAGCATTACCTATAAATTAGCCAAGAATAACCTTTACTAGCCAACGCTGCCTGTATGCTAGTAAATATCGGCACCTTCACCGTTAACTGCTCTTTACAGATCGAGTGGCGGCGGGTGGGGAGCGGTGTAGGATAAGATATACTTATCCTACACCCCCAACGGTTACTTGTTTCGGTAGCTGCAATAAATGAAATCATTTTTGGGATATCAGTTGCAACTCCCTTGTTAGTTCAGTAGGGCACACCTCCAGGAGTTTCTGTTATGTTACGAATGGACGGAGAATGAAAAAGAAAACGGTGCGAAAGAAAACAAAAAAAAACGAAGACTATTTCCACAACAGCAAGCGAGTCTTTTCGCTTTTTTTTTCTGTCGTGCCTTTTTCCTAACAATACATCCGCACCAACTCGCCTAACTGTTAGTCCAACGGACGGAGGGCGCACAACTTTCCAAGGGTAGTAGCCATAACATGTTTAGGAATTAAATAAATTGTACAGCTGTCCATGACGTGAGAAAAATGACAACTCGTGTAAACAACAATACCCATGAAGTTACTAGTGGCTGATTCGATGGTCTTTGGCCAGGATGCGGCCTCCCGGTTGAAGCCGAAAACGTCTACGAAGAGTACGAAGAAAACCGCACTGTTGGTTTTCGGCATTGCAAACAGGAGGGTCACGCATGCTGTGATGAAAGGCACGGCCCAGCAGGTATCGATATGAGTCCGTGGAGGCTCCATTGCTCCTTGACGACTGCACTGCAAAAAGTTTTCTGTAGCCTTGCAACATAAAAAAGCGACCACACTTGTCGGTTCGTCTTCGTACAATTTGCCTCGAAACTACTGCACAAAGCGTGTGAGGTGCGAAGGATACTATCGCTTGCTATGAAAGAGGAAGGTGGGATGGTTGGTAGGGTTCTATCATGGGAGAACGCACAATTTCCCATGGTTAGACGCCAATCTGCTCAGGAATAAATAAATTCTAAAGCTATCCATGACGCGATGAATATGACAACTCGTGTCAGCTACAAACACCGACACAAGAGAATGGAACGAGACAACACATACGCCGTGTTGTCTGTTTCTCTGCTCTTGTGCCTGCGTTTGCACGCCTGACATTCTTACGTAATGACATCACTTCCTTTGGACTCTATATGAAGCATCACGGCAACGGCGGAAGTTACATTGAAGTGTTCAGTAACTGCCGATGCTACAAATAAAGAAATTGCATTACAGTCAATCAATCAATCAATCAATCAATCAATCAATCAATCAATCAATCAATCAATCAATCAATCAATCGATCGATCGATCGATCGATCAATCAATCAATCAACCAATCAATCCCCATTCACCTAATGAAGCCCGACAAGAAAACTAATCGAATGCGCAAAGGTTTTCGTTTGAAAGGGGTATTTCCTGGTGATAGCTGCCTTCGGTAACAATATGTTTAACGTAACGATTTGGTGGCACCTCTTTTGCGAACAGCTCTTACATGATTTGGCAATGCCCCGCGTCACCTAACGGCCCTCTATCCAGCGAAGCCGACTGGGAGGAGGCAATCCTGAGCCCATCACTCCAGGCACAAATCCAGGCAATCCAGAGGGCCCAAGAAAGGGCGGAACATCACGGTGTCCCAGCCCCGACTTGGACGCGGCCAGCGGCGTCCGGGGGTCCCCGATAGGGGTTCCCGCAAAAGCTCCTCAGGATCAAATAAAGTTCATTGTCTGTCTGTCTGTCTGTCTTACAAACAGCTCTTACAAAGAGCGTCCTTCCGTGTGGTAGATGTATGGCCCTTTGTGCGTTAAAATTTTGCAAGATAGAAATAGCGGTAGTTGGGACAGTTACGGACAAGTTTAGGTTCTCTTAGAAACACCTGATACCGTTTGAGCCTTTCTATTGTTCCTGTCAGTAGGAGCGCCCCGTGAGCACTAGTGTTTCAGCAAACGTGATGTAAGTAGTTGATTTCAAGTTAGCGTAGTCATTAGAAAGGGGCAACGTCTCAATGCACGTAACAACACGCCTTATTTCAGAGAGAGGTGGTCAGAAACATATTGCTTCACCGGCGACTTTGATATTGGTGCAAAGAGTGGCCACTCTGATGGCGCAATCAGCAGAGACCGCCCTGTACGGAATGTTACATTAGACGAGCAGGTAAAAATAGTTCACGGAGTTCCCCTGCTGAAGGCCTTACGAGATGTAAGGAAAGCTACGCACAACACTTTCAAACTGTAGGCGAGGAGATTTACTTGGTGCCTACCTTTCAGCTTGACGCTTCGTTCTGAATTGACAAAAAAAAAAAGGGGGGGGGGGGGATCTGGAGCCATTCCCCTATCGGGAAAGTAAGGCAAGGGAAGCTTGGCGCGGGGCAGACTTCCCTTGCCCTTTCTTTTTTTCTTTCTTTCTTTCTTTCTTTCTTTCTTTCTTTCTTTCTTTCTTTCTTTCTTTCTTTCTTTCTTTCTTTCTTTCTTTCTTTCTTTCTTTCTTTCTTTCTTTCTTTCTTACATTCTGTCGCATTGTACAGTGCTACCTCCTAAAATAAGTGACGGCCGTCAATGGAGCGCTCTTTTCGGGCTGAATCGGCATGACGGCGTTCGTGCTCTTTCCAGCGTCCGTCATCCTCTAGAACAGCCCAACGAAAGGGTCACGAAAACACGCGTTACAAATTCAATATTCTAGTAGTCGGAATTTTCCTGAAACGTGCGACTCCTGATATCGACCAGCAGATCGCTTTTAGTGCGCCAACATGAATTATTTCAGTGAAGTGCCCATAGAAAATGCACTGCCTCGCAATAGCTTTTTTGCATCGTCGGTAGAACGCATTCGTATGCTTCAGTTCAGTTCAGATTAGGCAAGCATGAGCGCGTGGCCTAGTGATCAAGACACTCGTATTCGAACCCGGGGGACCGGGGTTCTAACTGCTGTCAGGGAAAGGAAATTTATTCTATTTTATTTGGCGCGTACCAGCTATGGGTGACGAGGGTTTTTTAGAACACCAGCTTCACGGTCAGTCAATGCAAGCTACGCTTGAAGAAACCGTGAACTAAAGTCATCAATTCGTATAGGCAGCCATGCTTGACTTGAAGGTCTTCGTCGATACCTGGTTGATGTTGATGATGACGACCGTGAAAGGTTTCTAGCTTAGAGCAGACACATTATTTACGATGGCGTTAAGTTCTATTGCATGCTGGTAATACTAACGGTCCGCAGTCCGTGTCACAGAGGGCAAAATGATGGAGGTGGACGTCCTGCAATCGTGGTGCAGCAACTGGTAAGGCTGGGCTGCGGCAAGCCCTTCCCCCCGTGTAGGGTAGCACACCGGTCCTTTTAGATTGGTTAACGTACCTGACCTTCCTTTCTCTTCTGCTGCTTCCTTGTTGATGCTGTGGCTGAAGACGGTGAAGATATATGATATGGTACGGTAAAACTTTATTGGGTCCTAAGGCTGAGCCAAGGGCTGATCCATGCCACTCCCACTCTGGGACAGGTGGGCTAAGCCTTATTGCCACGTCGTGAGCGCTTATTTGTAAAGGGTGGGAAGCTTTAAACCACCAATTCTTTACGCAATTCGCATGGTGTGACGCGAGGTCATTTTACTCTTCTACCAGGATATACGTATTGCATCGGTTAACATGATTCTTTGTCCGATGTGATACCTGCATATGGTCTTTTTGCAAAGTTAACTTCCAGCATCGGTGTGGCTCTGTGGTAGAATACCCGACTGTCACACAGAGAGCCTGGGTTCTAATCCCGCTTGATCGTAGATATTTCTTTCGCAATAGCGGTTACCAACACCGGCAGCTGCGGCGGCCAACTGCACCACAACAATTGCGTGCTGTTGTGATTCTGTAACAGCTTTCGCTGTAAAAAAAACAAAAAAAAAACCAGAAAAACTCGGATGCCTCCACGGCCGCTAGTTCCTATAGCAGCCGCCAGCACTGGAGATGGGTGATTACGTATACTGCTCAGGAATTCGTCTAAAGCAATACAAAAAGAAACATGTAATAAAAAAGCCAATCTGTATTCCCCACATTCCTCTTGTGCGACATTTTTGACAAAATTGAAACGTAGCTTTCCAACCGCCAAAATTTGACGGCAGCTCGCGTAAACGCAGAAAGCACTGTTAAGTCGAGAACGTGGATGGTGAAACCTTTGATAAATACGACGGTTTGAGAAGTGATCGAGCTTGCACAACTTTTTCGTGACATATCCATGTCACGCTTCTGCTGCTATAGAAGATGAAGTGGCATTGCTATTGTGATCGACTAGGAAAAACCAGGAAACGCCGGCTGACATTCCAGCGGCTACACTATTTGAAAACGTGACGCCGCCACGGTGGTCTATCGGTCATGATGTTCGACTGCTGACCCGAAGGTCGCAGGATCGAAATGGAGGCGAAATGTTTGAGACCCGTGTACTTAGATAAAGGTGCACGTTAAAGAACACCAGATAATCGTGCTTTCCGGAGCCCTCCACTACGGCGTCACTCATAACCATATCGTGGTTTTGGGACGTAAGACCCCTTCAAAATTTATTAATATATTTCGAAACGCATGTGCAGACGTTAAAGAAAAGTACTTTGAGTGTATTCTTGGAATGAGGCGAGATATTCAATCATTGTCATAAATTTCCGGGTCGGATTGTATCGTTCTATTTCGCTTGTAAACGCAAGCAGCATTAAAGGAATCTCGTGAATTGTTGCATAAGCATAAAGACACACACACACACAAGCATATATATATGTATATATATATATATATATATATATATATATATATATATATATATATATATATATATATATATATATATATATATATATATATATATATATATATATATAGATATATACAGTGGAAACCCGCGATTACGAAATTCTCACCGCAATGAAATATTTTCGGAGCACCGGCGAACGCCCATAGGAGTCAATGCATTTCGTAACTCGCGACTACGAAATATATTCATACAGCAGTCCCTCATTAACGAAATTTTTGAAACACGATTTCGAAAATAATCTACTCTCGCAACATTAACTAGATTCGAAAACTGCAAAACTATCGCTATAGCGCAATTGAGAAGCAGCCGCCATCATTGTTTACAAAAAAATATAAAGCTGGCGACAATGATGATGATGATGGTTTGCCGGAACACCTGCTCGTTATCGCAGACTACGTAGCCAAATCCACATTCCTCATGTAGTTTCGTTCGTTGGCTTGGCTCTGTGCTTGGCTTTGTCGGCTTTGCGCGCACATGGTCGCGTGTGTGGAGCCATTATGGAGTGTTTGCTTGGTCACTTGGTGCAACGGGAACCGTGTGTTGCAATTCCTTTGTCCGATTTCGCTGCCTGCGAAGATGCCGCCTCCAACGAAAATGCGGAAGTTCATCAGGCTGGAAGATAAGACTGCAATCGTCAGTGAGGTGGAAAAGGGTAGGAAGAATACAGTCATCGCCGAAGAATTCGGCGTTGCGTGCAGCTCGCTGTCCACGATTCAGCGCTGATCCGCGCTGATTTAGCGGAGCCGGAAGAAGGTTCGCCTGTAGGCGCACCTGATGACGGTACTGTTGACAGCGCAGTGCCGCCGTCACTGACCAGTGCATGGGGTGAACTTTGTGCCGTGGCAAAGGAGATTCCCGATCGAGAGGCATGAAATTGCTGCATGGTAAGGCCCGCGAAAGCAAACTTACTGACTTTTGGAAATAAAGTGTGGTTTTTGTAAATTCCATGTCTTTTCTGCCGCATATATATATATATATATATATATATATATATATATATATATATATATATATATATATATATATATATATATATATATATATATATATATAAATATATATATATATATTGTTGCGAATATATTTATAACTTATTTACAGTGTAGGATGGTCCAGCAGTCAAGATGGCGGTTGTTACTTCCAGCACACCGACACGTCGTCTGCCTCTTCTTCGCACACCTCACCATAGTCCTAGCTGCAACCCCGCTACATCGACCTCCGGCGGCGAAAGCGCCGACTCGGCGCCTGTTAGCAGGTGATGGGCGAAAGGTACGGCTTCAGGCGAGCGACATGGACGACGTTTGAAGACGTAGAGGGCGCCGTAGGGTCCAAAGGGCGATGTCATAGGTAACCTCAGTCACCTGGCGTAGCACACGGTAGGGGCCGGAGTATTTGGGCAGAAGTTTTTCGGCCAGGCCAACATGCCGAGACGGAGACCACAGGAGAACGAGGTCACCCGGACTGAAGCGAACGTTCCGGTGGCAACTGTCGTATCTATGTTTCTGGCTGAGTTGAGAGTCCGAAAGGCGTCGATGGGCGATCTGACGGGCCTTTTCGGCTGTGCTGATAGCGTGGCGAGCATATTCGGTGGAGATGTGGTCAGGGATGAGTACGAGCGTGTCGAACGGCAAGGTCGGTTCTCTTCCATACAAAAGGTAAAAGGGAGAATATCCAGCAGTGTCGTGGCGCGAGCTATTGTAAGCGAAAGTGACAAAGGGTAGAGCAATGTCCCAGTCGCGATGATCAGTCGAGACATACATGGCGAGCATGTCAGTGATCGTGCGATTTAAACGTTCTGTGAGTCCGTTCATTTGGGGATGATAGGCCGTTGTAAGCTTGTGCTTGGTTGCACAAGAGCGAAGTAGGTCCTCGATTACCTTGGATAAGAAGTAGCGGCCTCGGTCCGTGATGAGTTGACGAGGAGCGCCGTGATGTAAGATGACGTCTTGTATCAAAAAGTCGGCGACGTCTGTAGCGCAGCTGCTCGGGAGAGGTCTCGTAATGGCAAAACGGGTAGAATAATCCGTAGCGACGGCGACCCATCTGTTACCGTTGTGAGAAAGTGGGAAAGGTCCCAGAAGGTCGAGGCCGACACGAAAAAAAGGCTGAGCAGGTATGTCTATGGGTTGAAGGAGCCCGGCGGGGTGTACAGCTGGCCTTTTCCGGCGTTGGCACGACTCGCAAGAAGCGACATAACGATGTACGGAACGGTAGAGGCCGGGCCAGAAAAAGCGTCGGCGGACACGGTCGTACGTTCTGGCAACACCAAGGTGGCCGGCCGTTGGTACATCATGTAGTTGCTGAAGTACGGTCGAGCGGAGATGAGTGGGTACTACAACTAGTAGTTCCTGTACCAATGGGCGCATGTTCCGGCGGTATAAGATACCGTCTATGATGACGAACATGCGAAGCGAACTGTCCGTCGAGTCAGTATTCAGGCGGGTGATTAGATCTCGTAGGGACGCGTCACGCTGTTGCTCGTCACCGATGTTGCCGAAAGCAGAGAGCGAGGAGATACAGATGGACGTGTCATCCGTTACGTGGTCTGGATCGTCAACGGGGTACCGAGAAAGGCAGTCGGCGTCTTGATGTAGACGGCCGGACTTGTAGACCACTGTGTACGTGAATTCATGGAGGCGCAGAGCCCAACGAGCTAGGCGCCCTGTTGGATCTTTGAGTGCTGAAAGCCAGCATAGAGCGTGGTGGTCTGTGGTAACGGTGAAAGGTCGACCATATAAATAGGGGCGGATTTACCAACTGCCCATACAAGCGCCAGGCACTCGCGCTCAGTAATAGAGTAATTGCGTTCGGCAGGGGAGAGGAGCCGGCTGGCATACGCAAGAACTCTATCATGACCGGATTGACGCTGGGCCAACACAGCGCCAATGCCCTAACCACTAGCGTCTGTGCAGACCTCGGTTTGAGCAGACGGGTCGAAGTGGACGAGGATCGGCGGTGTGGTGAGCAGCGTAATGAGGCGGGAAAAAGCACTGGCTTGGTCAGGACCCCACCAAAATGGCACATCTTTCTTGAGAAGATCAGTGAGGGGGCGGGCAATATCTGCGAAGTTTCTGACGAATCGTCGGAAATATGAGCATAGGCCCACAAAACTTCGAACGTCTTTGGCACAAGTTGGTACGGGAAAATCGAGGACAGCGCGAACTTTGTCGGGATCGGGTCGGATGCCAGATGAGTCAACGAGATGCCCGAGAATAGCAACTTGGCGATGGCCAAAGTGGCATTTCGATGAATTAAGTTGTAGCCCAGCCGCACGAAACACTGAAAGAATGGACGAAAGTCGGTCGAGGTGAGACTCAAAGGTGGGGGCAAATACAATGACGTCGTCCAGGTAACACAGGCAGATAGACCATTTAAAGCTGCGCAAAAGCGTGTCCATCATCCGCTCGAACGTGGCCGGCGCATTGCACAAGCCGAACGGCATGACTCTGAATTGGTAGAGACCGTCAGGCGTTACAAAGGCAGTCTTCTCACGGTCGAGGTCGTCTACGGCGATTTGCCAGTAACCAGAGCGTAGGTCTATCGAAGAAAAATAGGTAGCACCATGAAGGCAGTCCAGGGCATCATCGATACGAGGAAGCGGGTAGACATCCTTTTTGGTGATCTTGTTTAAATGCCCATAATCCACACAGAAACGCCAGCTGTTGTCTTTCTTTTTAACTAAGACTACAGGGGAAGCCCACGGACTCGAAGAAGGCTCAATAATGCCTTTTGTGAGCATCTTGTCGACCTCCTGTTGAATAACTTGGCGCTCTGATGGTGAAACTCGGTAAGGACGCCTGTGAATTGGAGCTGCATCACCGGTATCTATGCGGTGCTTGACTTGCGAGGTTTGACCTAAGGGCCTACCGTCGAAGTCAAATATGTCAGAGTAGATCATAAGGAGATCAGTGAGGTCTTTAACTTGAGAGGGCACAAGTTCTGAGGCAATCATCTTGGTGATGTTGTTGTGCAGTGTAGAAGAGGTGACTGCGTCGACTCTATGCGGGTTCGGAGAGACGACAACGGGTAGTTCAGGTGACACCGATGAGATCTGGCACTCGTGCGACGGTGACAGAGTAGCAAGAGCAATGCCTTGTGGTAGGACTTGAGGGCTGAATCCGAAGTTCAGAAGAGGAAGGCACGTCTTGTTCGCTGTAAAAGTTACAACTGTGTACGGAGAGGAGACGCTGCGGGCCAGTAGAACACTGGGAGAAGGAGAAACCACGTAATCACCATCCGGTACATTGGGATAGGGTTCAACAGCGACGCAAGTTAGGGCTTGTGGTGGCAGACGAATAGCCTCAGCACACGAAAGTTTGGTCTGAACCGCCTCCGACACGTCGGCGGACGCAGGCAAGTCAAGTTGTACAACACCGGCCGAGCAGTCAATGACAGCAGAGTGGTCAGACAAGAAATCGAGTCCGAGGATGACATCATGTGGACAATGAGCGAGAACATGAAACAGAACGGACGTCTGGCGGTCGGAGAACCTCACACGTGCCGTGCACATTCCGAGTACAGCCGGAGTTCCTCCACTAGCGACACGTACAAATAGGGACTCGGGCGGCGTAAGGACCTTATTTAATCGTGCACGGAGATCAGAGCTCATAATAGAAATATGTGCGCCGGTATCAATGAGGGCAGTAACAGGTAGGCCATCCACTTCCACAGCAAGCAGGTTCTGGTCCGTAGTGAGGGTCAGCAGAGGGTTTTCAGGTCGGGGGTCGAATGCAGCGTCACCTCCGGGAGCTGCATTGCTCAGTTTTCCGAGTATGGGCGTCCGGTAGGGCGGGGCGACGAATGGCGACGGGGCTGAGGTGACCGGGAGCGACGATCGCTTGGGGACGGCGAACGGCTGGAGCGTCGGACCGATGTCGCAGGAGCCTCAGCGTATGGTCCACCGTAACGAGCGGGAAACTGCAGGGGCCGGTGGTTGTCGTCACGTCGATAGCCAGAAAACGAGCGAGATGGAAAGGTGCGAGAACGACAGTAGCGAGAAATATGTCCTACACCGTGGCAACGAAAGCAGATCGGCTTGTCGTCCTGCGTTCTCCACTGGGCAGGATCACGATAGCGGCGAAACATTTCCGGTGCACGAGGAGGCGTTATGGAACTGACACGAGGTTCCGTCAACGAACACACCGGCTGCAGTCCGACACTCGCAAGCTCTTCCCTCACAACCTGCTGGATCAACGAGATCGTTGGTCGAGGATCATCAGATGGCCGCGTCAGGAAAGATGGTGGCGACGCCGCCTCGATTTCTCGGCGCACGATGCGAACTACGCTCTCGTTGGTAGGCGGTTGACCGCATGGCGGCTGAAGGTCCTCGCAAGATGATGTAGCGGCCGTGTTCGGAAGTCGCACAAAATGCTGGGCAATGCGGCGACTCTTCAGTTCTTCGAACCGGCGGCACTCTTTGATGATGTCGTCCACGGTGGAGCAGTCTTTAGACACTAGTAAATTGAAAGCATCATCCGCAATTCCCTTGAGCAAGTGGCTTACTTTGTCACCCTCTGACATGTTGGTGTCGACACGTCGGCAAAGGGCCAGGACGTCAAGGATGTAGGAGACATACGATTCGGTCGAAGATTGTGCCCGACAGGAGAGTTCTTTAGAAGCGGCCCGCTGGCGTCCGACGGCTCTACCAAATAGGTCACGAAGCTTCTGTTTACAGGCATCCCAACTGGTTATGTCAGCTTCATGAGCCTGAAACCACGTACCTGCTGTTCCGCAGAGATAGAAGTCAACGTTGGCAAGCATCATTGTAGGGTCCCACCGGTAGACCGCTGCAAACCGCTCATACTTCGCGATCCAGTCATCGACGTCAACGTGGTCGGTGCCGCAGAAGTTACCGGGATCGCGGGGTTGAGTCAATACGACCGGCTGTACCGGCTGTACCGGATGCGCGGTCGAAGCGGCAGCAGCAGAGTTGCTTTCTGTTGACATATTGCGGCTGTCCAGGATACGTCCGCTGCGGAGTTCCGTCTTGCGTAGTACCCAGCACCACCACCAAAATGTTGCGAATATATTTATAACTTATTTACAGTGTAGGATGGTCCAGCAGTCAAGATGGCGGTTGTTACTTCCAGCACACCGACATGTCGTCTGCCTCTTCTTCGCACACCTCACCATAGTCATAGCTGCAACCCCGCTACAATATATACATACATATGCGTGTGTGTGCGTGTCTGCGCATGCGTGCGTGTGTGCTCAAGCAGTTAATACTAGCCGCCAAGGTGAAGACAGCACCGAAAGGCTGCCCACAAAACAAAGCACGCACGACAAGTGATGTTGTGTTCACTTTGACGAGCCTGTGTCCCCTACTACCCGACTACTGTTACCCACTACCCCAACGTAGCGCACTTTAGAATACTAGCGTTACTAGACATGAACATTACAACGTATTTCAAATCGGCGTGCAACCAGTTTTGTCAGAAGATGATCTGTATAACCAGGGCAAAGTTTGGGATTATTTGCGCTTAAGGAAAGAGCAGTAGAAGAAAAAAATGAGTGAACAAACGAGGTGCTGCTCTTCGGTGTGTTGCTTTTGCGTTGTTTACATCGTGGTTCTTGCTCGAATGGTCTTCGTTGGTTCGTACATTGTGTGTATTGTATTTATAGAGAAATGAGCTGTGGAATCTGTGGAACCGCGTATTGCAATATGTGGCTTTAGTGCATCCTGCGTACTCATGTGTGTGCTACTGTTGAATTAGTGCAACAGTAGCATGTTACGTACGTATTTCAGAGCATTTTCACTCGTCTGGGCCAATTTACTGCAAAAAAAAAAATATCCTCAAAACTTGCTACGTTCATTTTTTCCCGTTATTTCATATGCAGTACTATTGCTCTACCTTCTTCGATACAATAAAACTGCCACCACCATCCCTTCCCAAAAGAAAGAAAAAAGCGCTCGTAACAGCTGAGGCATCACGCACAGCGCTGTAGTGCACAAATACGACACGCTTCTGGCGTTGGTATTTGGTTTTCAGCCTTTTCCAACTCATCGATATTTGAAACATTCCTCAATAAGAATGCTACGTTTGGTATTCAAAAGCGCAGCTTACCAAGCTTCATCAGATCGCGCGTTGACATTGAGCGCGTTTGCGACGTTAGATGAAGCTCATATACGAGACGCGCGTTTCACGCGGAAGTGATTTCTAGTAACTTACATCATAGTAAGATTTGACGCGATCGAATTTGAATCGCGCTTACAACGATTCTGCGTCAGCACGCGACGACGTTATAAGTTTTTCCCATACGTTGCATTAATCTGTCCCTTTTAATCTTTAGAGTTGCACCAAGAGAATATTGATCGTGTTTAGCGAAACGTTTGATGATTCAGAATACTGGTGCACTCTTCTATGGGAGGTCAATAAGCTGTCTCTAAATGTGCATGCGAGTAGTAATTCTTTCGGAAAAAGGTGAGTGTTTAGAAAAATACATTAGATCACAGTCGATTGACGCCAATAACAATTCAACATAACGTTTGCTTGCTAGGCATACGTTCACGAGATTTACAAAAGAGAATTCAGTAACGTGGAGAAAAATAAAGACATGAAATGATATACGACCATCGTGACGGCAGCTTCAGGTGCGGACGCCGGGAAACGCTGTAGCTGACTTCCAATGTGCAGCCGGTTCAGTGTTACATGAGAAAGAACAACAACGGGTTGATCTCGTAAAATGCAAGGACATAAGTTTCTATCCACTTGAATTACTTGTACGCACACGAACTTTTATGTTACGGTCATCGATGTCCCGTTTCCAAGAATATGCGGGGTCCCGATACACGTTGATTTGCGCCACCTTTGACGCATGAAGACCATTGGGAAACTACCCTCAACGTTTTCGCTGTAAGTACAGGAGTGTGCGAATAGGGAAATTCAGAACAGAATCGAATGCGAATCGAATAGCGATGACACCGAATCGAATACGAATACGAATCGAACACGAATTGAATACTATTCGAATGTTTTTCGAATAGCCAGGCAAGTATTTTCAAAGCAGCCGTAGAGTGATATTACAACCATTTCCGAAACAGCCCGAGAATTCCAAAATTTTTACTTCAAACAAATACTCGCAAGCTTTAACAAATGAACATTACGACGACTTTTAGCCCGTAAAAAAATGGCACATTTTTGTAAACTGTTGCGAGCTCGTAGTATACAGCAGCAACTAGAGCCTTAGCAATACTTTGTAACTGCACGTTGAAATACAGCAGTCAATACAGCATACAAGCTGGCACTTTGTCATAAGTTTTTAAATAAAACTGATATATATATATATATATATATATATATATATATATATATATATATATATATATATATATATATATATATATATATATATATATGTATGTATTCATGAGTCAACGCCATCATGAATGTAATGATAAAGTTGGTGAATTTATGACGCTGTCGCTTCGGCGACGCTGGAGTTTTAGGCGAAAACGCTTTCATTCTGTTTGAACTCTAGCGTGATAGGGCTGTAAAACCTTGGGCTGCATACTTCTAGATAATGCGATCGTCAAGACAACTAACGCCACCCTTCTCTTTTCTAACGATTCGTTCCTTTGGTGTTTTTCTATTGATGTTGTTATTAGAAAAAGATTCTAAAAATATTCGGTATTTCTTATATGCACTATCCGATAGGAGTACCGAATCGAACAGGGGTCGGCAACCTTCTGAAGCGGAGGGCCGAGTGGCACGAAGCCGACACGGCAGGGGCCGCAGGCCTAATTGCGGCGAGGAGGGAGGGAAGAGGAAATTTGCAGTTAAAGAGGAAGAAAACTTTTGGGCTAGTTGGTTTTTGGTACATTCAATGAAATCGTAGCGCTGAAAACATAGGGACTAAGAAAGCCTAGAAAAGTTGCAAGGCGGGCTTGCTGGTACAGCATTCTTGAATAACTATGGTAGCACAAGGTAACAGGACGCAAGAAGTGCTGTGTGCACGTGTGTCTCCGTGTCCACAACCACCGGGCTGCCGCCCTATTCCTTTACCCTCGCAATCCTCCTGGGAGACTGCGCTGACCAGCTCAGAGCCGCAGGAGCAGCGTCGGCTGATCCAGCAGGCAGGTGGTGTGGCGCGAGCCAATGGGGCCCTGAACTAAGGGCTCCACCCAACGAGGATGATCCTTGAGGCCTGCACAAATAAAAGTTTTTCTCTCTCTCTCTCCGTGTTCTTCTTGTGTCCCGTTAACTTGTGCTACCACAGTTATCCTAAGAAAGACGACAAGGCGAGCGCACGTTCTGTCCTTTTCTTTGGTCCCTGCGTTTTCAGCGTTATGGCGTCATTCAAAGAGGAAGAAATTGGCGAATTGACAATCATGATGTACAAAGGTGGAATAGAAATCATGTTTAGTATCAGCATGCATGTCACTAGGTTGCAATTTATAATCATATGTCGCAACAAAAAATGAATAAAAATAAAGCTCTTGTAATTCGAATTTTGGTGCTGTACATTCCGAGTCAACTCGCAAATATGTGCATCAAGGTTGCTCACCGACAAACGCAGAAAGGCTGGAGTTGTTCATCGGTTTGTCGGGAGGGGTTCATTGGAGCGCGGGGGAATCTGACCCGCGGGCCGCAGGTTGCCTACCCCTGGGACAAAACACTGTTCGATTCGTTATTCGAAAATTCGAATATTCGCTCACACCAGGCTGTAAGATATCTTGCCGCCCGTGGTCTCATAATTGGAGCTGTGAAGACTAGGAGCACCAAGCGGAACCAAAATCCACGCAGAACACCCTTTGCGTATTGTCTAAGTGATGCGCGTGTGTAAAGTTTTATCGTAGATTGCGACCTCGAAACGTTGTTTACGCATAGCGGCATCGGCATAGCGCCTTTCATCTTCTTCCTACACATTTGACCAGGTTCTGCGTAACGTGCTACATCGAACTAGGAAACTAGACGAAGAAGGTTTAGTTTCTTGGCTCTATGTAGCACTTCACGCAAGACAGAGATAACAGTGCAGTTTTCGTCAGCGTCCGGAACGTTCCCTTAGAAGACGCATCTCGGGGCCACCGAAACACGAGGATGGCATTAAAATTTAGCAGATTTTAAGTATTCCTAATGTGTAAAGCCTCCCATGTCCATTTTACATTTTGCCACAAGGACGACTTAACTCCACCCCCATGAAATTGAAGAAAGCGTTCATAGAACGTCATGTACACCATGGCTACAACGCTTCCACATGGTTAAGGTGTATTCATATATCTTTCAAATATATTTACTAAGCAGAGCAGAGGCTTAGCGTTTCCTAAGCGAACCATTACCCGCCGTGGTAGTTTAGCAGCTGAGCAAGTCCAGCAGGGTTTCGCGCTGCCAAAGTTGAGGGCGTAGGTTCGAGTCCCAGCCGCGGTGATCACATTTCGGTGGGAGCGAAATGCAAGAACATTCGTGTTGTACTTATATTTAGGTGTACGTTAAAGAACCACAGGGAGTAAAAAATTAATCCGAAGTCACGCACTTTGGCGTGCTTCATAATCATATCGCGGATTTGGAACTTAAAACTTCGTAGAAAAAGGGTCTGTCAATCTTTCATCCTCTAACGTTCGAGCGTGTTGCCCGGTGTTGTTAGGTCTATAGCACAATGACATTATATCTGTGCAGCACGCCTGTATTGTAATGTTTACTTTTAATCCAATTACGCGAAACCCCCTTGAAAGCTTGGGACATTTGGTATACGAATACAAAACGAAAATGCACTTGCTCCGCTCGCTGATGTAAGACGCTGAAATCGAAGCACTGCATAGCATGAGTCTTTCAAAAAAATTTGAGTTGTTTGTCGCAAATAACAAACTCGTAATCGCACTTACGTTTCCCAAGTGTCGTCTCGCTCTGTTGTCGCTATGGAACGCGATCGCCCATCCCGGTGTTGTGACGCAAGTGTAAAACATACACAAAAGGAACTGTCGTGGTGACCTCGAGCAATTCACGGTCATGGACAGGCCAGCTGCCACGCTTGTGAAGCCGGCAAAAGTTACAACGTCAGCTAGGGGAGCTTTCGCGTCCTTTTCGTCCTAACATTGACAGCATTTCTAGAGTACTAATGGGTTGTCGTGCGTAAGGATTCCATGGGCGTTTTCGGTTTAGGCATTTTTGATACTCCGTAATTTTGGAGCTGGCAATCCAATTTATTTCGTGGCCATTGTTTTGTGAAAACTTATCTAAGGCAGTGAACGTCATGGTCATGACAGCGCTTATCTAAAAAAAATAGTGCTACTTTACGAGTCAGTTGATACGAGCTTTCATCGCCCATGTTTTATGCACTAAGCGCAATACTTAGAAAAGTAAGCGGCTCCGGCACAAAGAGTTATGAAACAACTAAACGTCACACAGCGGCATTTCGTTATCTCGCATGCCTTTCGATTTATATAGTGTTTGTGCAGTCCTTCCCTTCGAATCATCCAAATAATTCAAGATCTTTGATATATCACATGCGATTGCCCTGAAATTCTCTTGAAGTAATAATAATTATTGGTCGGGTTTAACGTCTCAAAACCACAATATGATTAAGAGGGACGCCGTAGTGGAGGGCTCCGAAAATGTTGACCAATTGGGGTTCCTGAACCTGTATTTAAATCTGAGTACACGGGCCTCGAGCATTTTAGCCTCCACAGAAAACGCGGCCGCCGCGGCCGGTATTCGATCCCGCGACCTTACTATACCATAGTGTACATGACTACGTCATACATTGTTTTGCCTGCGTGACGCCATATACGGCTCTGCTGTGCTTAACCCTATCCCTTCCTCCTTTCCCTTTTCATCACCCTCGCTCCCCTTTATCAGCCCCGCGCTATAATTGGCTATGCTATACATGCATTGTCTGCGTGACGTCAAGCGACGGCATGAGATGACAGCATACTCCCTTCCTCCTTTACTTCCTCCTCACCCTCACTTCCCTTTCCCGCCCACTCGCCATGCCTGACTATGCTCTAGGTGGCTGTGCTATACATGGTTCTGCCTGCCTAACGCCATACATGACTATGCTATGCTTTACTCGCTTCCTTCCTCCTTTCCGTACTACTCACCCTCGCATAACACCTCCTCACTTCCCTTTACCACCCCCTTCTATACAGGGCTATGCTATACATGGTCCTGCCTGCGTGACGCCATACATGGCTGCGCTGTGCTTTACCAAGGGTAGCGATGCGGGCTTGTTGGTCTGTCATGGTACTTGGATGTGGGCGCGAAAAGTGTGTGTCTTCTTCCCTTCGTCCGTGTCTTTTCGCGCCCACATCCAAGTACCATGTGCTTTACCCTCGCCTTTCCTCTTTCCATCCACCTCACCCTCACATCAATCCTCCTCACTCTCACTTTCCTTCGTGCCCCATTGCAGCACGTGTCTGTGCTTTACATGCTTTACCTGCCTAACGCCATGCATGGCTATGCTAGGCTGTACCATCTCCCTTCCTCCTTTCCATCTTCCTCACCCTTGCTTCCCTTTTCCGCCCTCACTTCCCTTTCCAGCCCCCTGGCTATACATGGCTATATTATACATCGATCTGCGTGCGTGACGCCAAGCGGCGACATAAGATGACAGCATACGATGACAGCACGTTGCCTTGCTCCTCCGCCTCCCTTCCTCCTTTTTCTTCTCCTCACCCTCACATCGCTCCAACCCGTCCTCACCTCCCTTTCCCGCCTGCTTTGTATACATGGCAGTGCTATAGATGGCTATGCTATATGTGGTTTTGCCTGAGTTACGCCAAGCCACATGAGACGACGACGACAGCATACAACATACGATGACGGCATACGGGGCCCCTAATGTGCTGCGCACTTCAAAAAAGTTCCAGCCAGCTCCTCTCCGTGAAAGCCGCCGAAACAGCGAAGCTGATGCACGCCCCTCGTCAGGCTCGGCCTCTCTTGCTCGAAACTCCGGATCAGATTCCCTACGCTGGCGTTTAACTTCAGTTGGTTCGGTGACGGCGAGCCCGTTTCCGCGCCAGCCCTCCCAGAGGCTCACGTCGGGAAGCTTCTTCCGCGGGAGTGCGAGTAGTCTTGAGCATCCTGGAAGAGCGAACGTCTGAGCCTACTCCTAGCAGACACTTGCGTTCTGACGCGCTTTCCACCGAGTATCACCCTTGCCACTCCGGGTGCGCCATTAATCAACACCACTACACAAGATGCTAGTCCAATTGGCTCGCCCTCTCTACCGAGAGCCACCCTTTTTCACTCCCTCGGCTAGACGCTGCTAGACACCACAATTTCCTTTGCACCAAGCCTCACGTATACAT
Organism: Rhipicephalus sanguineus; assembly: GCF_013339695.2. Taxonomy (NCBI): domain Eukaryota; kingdom Metazoa; phylum Arthropoda; class Arachnida; order Ixodida; family Ixodidae; genus Rhipicephalus; species Rhipicephalus sanguineus. Next base: position 109,513,985 of record NC_051179.1, read on the forward strand.
TCGCCAATGTGCAAGACGTCAGCGCTGAGCGAACACTGGCAGGCGGCGAAGGGTTGACTAAGAGCTTCGCAGCTAAAAAACGCCAGGCCTGCGCGGAAAGCGCAGCACAGTCACAGCGAAAGCTGGAAGAGCGGCATTTCTAGAGCCTGTTATAAACTCATTTGTGGCTACTAATACAAGTACATTAGCAACGTACCCAGTACGCCACAAATCATAATTTTTGGGAAGTTGGGAAGCACCCACCACGACATTATTCCTTATTCTGCGGAGAAGCCAGGTACCATCTGTGAGGCAGTATGTGCACTTTGTTATTGCTGTGGTTGATGACGAAGAATTATGGCTGAGCCCTTTGGAATGGGTTGGAAGCTCTAAACGACCCACTAGTTACGTAAATCATATTGTGTGACGCCCGGTAGTTATTTAACTGTCCCACCACGCTTTATAACATACGTTAACCGGAGAAACGGAGAGCGAGAGAGAGAAGGAATTAACTTTACTGAGAGCCTGTGGAAATGGATCATGGGAGCCTTATGGCCTTCCTTGGCAACCAATAGAAGTGCACTTGCCAGGAACCCACTACGCTATAAATCATCATAATTTTTGTGAAGTAGGGAAGCAGCCACCATGCAATTTTTCGTCGTTCTGCGGAGAACCGTGGTACTCGCTCAACACCTGTAAGGCATTATGTGCACTTTGTTGACGCTGTGGCTGATGACGATGAAGAATTGTCGTAGAGGTTTTTGTAATGGGTTGGAAGCACTCAACAACCCATTCGTTGCGCAATTTGCATTGTGTGACGCCCGGTTACAGAATTCGCGTTTGTGTGGCGCCTGGTTGTTATTTTACTCTTCTACTACGTACACTATATTAAATATGTTAATGTTGTTCCTTCCCGATATGAAGCCTGTATACGGTCTTTCTGCAACGCAGTTTCAAGCACCGGCATGGCCATGACGTAGAACACTGGGCTCCCTCGCAGAGGGCCCAGGTTCGAACCTCGTTCCATCCTGGAAATTTTTTCTTATTTCCTTTTTTTTTTCTTATTTCGTGCGATAGTGGTTACGGACACCGGCGGCGGCGGCGGACAACTACGGCGCCAATAACGGCCGTTGAAATGATCTCATAGCAGCTTTCACTGCAAAACTGCGAAGCTCTTTCTGTGGAAAACGCTCAGCGGCGTCATGCTGCATACTGCCTTCGGTCCCTGAGGGTACAATAAATAAATAAATAAATAAATAAATAAATATTGTAGCGAGAAATTATCTAATGCAGTAGCCATCTAATATTTACCCACAAAATTTCCTATCGCTATGTGAATCAACCCTCTCATGAGTGATAGTCTAATATAAATATTGATGCCTAATAGGATGTTGGCTGGCTGATGCCAATCTGAGCAACTTGTACATAAATAAATCTTTGTCCTTAAAGCTTGGAGGCTGATTTACTTTCTTCTCTAAAAATGATTCCCGAAAACAAATCTTGGTGCGTATGTGTAGCGCCATCTTTTTGGGATAACCTGAGCTATTTATGTTAATTGCTGTGGCAGCCGCTAGATTGCACCACATGTAGAGAAACACGTTGTCTCATTAGTCGTCTGCGCATTCTACTGAGTGAATGTGGAGAGATGGACGTCCACCTTGAACTGCCTGTAAACATAAAATTTTGTGTGAAGTTTGGCGAGACAGCCACGCATACGTATGAGCTGCTTCGTGACGCTTACGGCAACGAGACATTATCGCGGGCGCGAGTTTTCGAGTGGCACAAAAGGTTCGTTTCAGGGAGAACGTCGGGGAAAACGACACAAGACAGGGGCGCCCTGCAGCCTCACGGAATGAAAGCAACGTGGCTCGCATCAGGGAGATCGTACAGCGAGAGCGCATCATTACAGTCCGCATGCTATCGGATGCTTTCGACATTAGTAAGACAACATGGCACCAAATTTTGCGTGAGAACTTGGGGAAACGAAAGCCGAATGCCAGACTTGTGCTGCACTCTATCACACAGGACCAGAAGGATACGCGGGCATCAGTGAGCACTGATTCGCTCTCCGAGGCAGAGAAGGATGCTGCATTCGTCGACAGCATCATTGCTGAAGACGAAACGTGGTGTTTGCAATACGATCCTCAAACAAAGAGGCAGAGCGGCGGATGGGCATCTGGACAATGGAACCTTCTCCACGATAACGCAAGGCCGCTTACTGCTCTCAGCGTGAAAAGAGTTCTCGCCAAGCACAGCACTACTGTACTTCCCCATCCGCCATACTCGCCTGACCTCTCCTCATGCAATTTTTTCCCGTTCCCTCGTGCGAAGAGAACCCTAAATGGCCGCTAGATGGGGAGGCCATTCAAGGCACCACGACAAAGGAGCTGGCATCCCGGCCAAAAGAAGCGTTTTCCAACTGTTTCCAAGACCTCAAGAATCATTGGAAGCTGTGTATAGGCTGCAAGGGAGACTATTTCGAAGGGGTGCAGCACAAATGATTTCAATGTTAAACGCATTTTTTCAATGGACTCAGCCCCGGAACTTTGCGGACAAAGGTGTATATATGGCAACACGCGTATGTGACTTTGCAAAACCACGGCTCACTTTTATTTGAAGCAGTTTCTTTCCAGTATGTGCAATCAGAACTTGATTTGGATGTAATTAAAGCACATGCATACAGAAAGATGCGCAGATGCGAACCGACAGCGCAGCGAGTGTACGAACTCCCGAGGAAGAAGCTGCCCTCACAAGTCCATGTCCCTGCCCCGCTTAGACGACATCGGTTTGGCGGGAACATGACACGTGGCTAGTGTTACGCGATTTTGGCGACATGTCACTTGACTAGTGTTACGCGATTTTACGTCACCTGACTAGTGTTACGTGATATCTCTCTCCTTCTGCATCGCTCCCTGTTTTTTCCGTCACTTTTTTGTGTCCTTCTGTCTCTTTCTCTCGTAGTTCTCTCTGTGTATTTCTGTCTTTTTATGTCTCTTCCGTTTCTTTCTCTCTATTTATATTGTCCTCTATCTAAATCTTTCTCTGTCTCTCTCTCCTTCGTTTATCTATCTCCCTCTGTACTCGTTCTCCCGCCCATCAGAGTTATTGCATCCCACGCCGGACAAACCGGCGCACGCGTTGTGGAAGCGATGGAGACGATGAAGAAGAGGACGAAGAAAGCGCGTGCCGGTTCATGATGGTGATAATTTCCGTTTGCAATACCTGGCGCCACGAAAAGCGTAAGGCAGCTCTGCTGTTAAAAGGTTGCCTGTATTTACAGGTCAGACCATGTCAATCCTTCACCACTCACAGATGTTTTGAACACATGTTAGGGACTTTACTAGCCGCAGCGGTGGTACTACGCTTACGGTCTCCGTGACCGACCCGAAAGACGCGGCATCGATGCCAGCCACTGCAGTCTCATTTTGATGGAGACGAAATGATAGAAGGTCGCTCTTAGATTTAGATGCACGTTAAACAGCCACAGGTGGTCGAAATTTCTGGAGCCATACGCGACGGCGTGCCTAATAATCATTAAAACGTTTTTGCACGTAAGCACCCTAGCAATTGTTGTAATTAAGGCCATTAAACACAGGCCGCAAGTAATTTAGTCGACATATTGCGTTTTGACAGATTAATAACCAGAGTTCCTCAGTATGCCTTTTTGCCCTCCGAAACTTCACGTCTTGAGCGAGTAAATATCGGTATGCCAGTAAGCCCGTCCCCGTTCACTGCTACTTGGAGATCGAGTGGCGGCGAGAGGGGTAAGGGGCTAGGATAAGATATGCAGTCGCACATAGCGTACTTGCAGGTTTTAGCAACTGTACTGCTCGGCTTTCTTTTAGCGCCAAGTGCAGGATACAGTTACTTGTGTTGGTACCTCTAATAATTGCAGCCATTTTTGGGATATCAGTTGCCACCCCTTTGCCAGTAGTGTTGCACCTATCTCCAGAATCTGCGCGCTTGCTGTAATATTACCGACGGACGGACAACGCGCATTTTCCCGTGGGTGGTAGCCCTAACGTGTTTAGGAATTAAATAAATTGTACTGCTATCTATGACACGAGAAAAATGACAACTCGTACATACAGCAATGCCCATATAGTTACTGGTAGCCGATTCGATGGTCCTTGGCCAGGATGCGCCTTTCGAGTTGATGCCGAAAACGTCTACGAAGAGTACAAAAAAAAAAACCGAACTGCTGGTTTTCGGCAACGCAAACAGGAAGGTGACGTACGCTGCGATGATAGACACGGCCCAGCAGGTGTCCATGTGAGTCCGCGGCGGCTCCATTGCTCGGTGACGACTGCAATGGGTTAAGTTAATACTAGGGGTGTGCGAATATGAAATTTTTCGAATACGAATCGAATACGAATACCCACCTTCGAATATCGAATCGAATATCGAATATCAAAGGAAAAATGCCTCCACAGTAACAATATTTTATTTAACATGTAGCTATTTAAAAAAGAAAAACATTAACAGCCTGACTGGCAACAAAACATACACTGCTATCTCCAGAACACAATGTCCAGGCTAGCACAATGCACATCACAACGCAAGCAAATATTACGGCACAATGAAAGTAATGACTAGATATTATCATGAAGAAATATGAGTTGCTCCACATGACCAGGCAGCAGGCGCTCCCTTCTAGCAGAGACAACCCCCCCCCCCCCCCGCCACTGAATAGGCACGCTCGCTTGGAACAGAAGTGGCTGGTATAGGGCTTATGATAAGGTCCTTACATGGGGTTACATGGGGCAAAGCTTTGCCAGACTGGGGTATCTGAAGGTGCCTACAGTCCACCACCAGTCACATGGGTCACTGTCTTTCTTCAGAAGTGGTCCCGCATAGTGAACGAGTGGTAGTGCGGCACGTTACGGCCGCATAATATTGAAAATGTACGGTTACATGATCGCCAACAGCGCTGCACGTCGGAGATGCACCAGCAATAAATAATGCGTATTGCGGCGCTCGTCGCAGGCAGATATCGTGCCTCCGTGTACTTACGATGTGTATCGCTCCTCTCGGCAACTTTTTTAGCTATACGAACGCAGCAGAAATGTGGAAGACGAGTTATTTTATGCATGATAATCGAATCGCAGATTCGAATTTTTTCGAATATTCGAAGTTATCGAATATTCGAAACTTTTCGAACACACGATTTTCGAATCGAATACGAATATCTCGAATGTAATATTCGACGAATATTCGAAACTTTCGAATATTCGCACACCCCTAGTTAATACATGATGCATAAAATGCGGTCCGTTGTTGTTGGTCCACCTTCGCTCACTTTTCCTCGAACATATGCAACAGACAGCGTGAGAGGCGTGATCGGATACTGTCTCTCAGACAGACAAGGTGTTCGGCAAATTGGTACCGATTCGTCGTAGGAGAAAGTGAGGCGTGAAAACACAGACACAAGGAAGGGGAACCAGACAACACAAACGTAATGTTGTCTGGTTTTCTTCTATTGTTTTAACGTTTGCAAGGTTGACAATCTTCCGCCATTATCTCATTCCCTTTGGATTTCAGGATTACCACAGGGACGGCGAATGTTCCTTTTGAAATGTTCATGTGACTGATATCGCAAAAAACAATAGCAGGACCTTCGCCTAACAAAGTGCTAAAAAGGAGAAAAATGGTCGAATCCGCAAAGGCTTTCATGTGAAAGCCGCGGCTCCTATTCATAATAACGCGACAGCGTTAAAGGGACACTAAAGGCAAACAACAATTTATGTCAGAGTTAAAGCTCAGTGTATGACACCGTCTAAAGCGGCAATATTATCAACAGCGGCGCCCTACTTACCGAGAAATTAAGCTAAATGTATCACACGATGAGCGCCACGAGCGGGACATTTTGGAAATGATCCCGATGACGTGAGAGAGCCCGACTACAATTAATAAATCGCAGCTGCAATAAAAAAAGAACTTTCCGTGCATCAAGAGACGTAATAAAATGCTACTTCTTCGTTTCTCTGTGACTCACGAAAAAAAAAAAAAAACCTCTTTGGCGTTGCCATGGGGAACGGCGTGCGTGGTTCAAAGGTTCCGTTTTCGCCGAACTACGCTTAGCCCGGCGCCCTGCTTCGCTCACGCGGTCGCGTCTCAGTGGTAGTATCGGTATCGCGTACTGCCGAGTGTGTTTTGCGCGCTCATCAAAGTCGCTCTGACAAAAAGTTCGACAAAATGCCGCATGCATGTGATGTTTCCGGATGCCCGAATGGTGCACGCCGCCAGTGCACGCCGCCGCGCAGTAAACGCGGGCAACGTTGGGCACGGCAACAGTGACGTGAGAAAGGCCGCTTTCAGGCGGGTGATTTGAAGTGCGCTAACGCGATGCGGACCACTAAAACGTGATTTTATTTCAAAATAAGCACTTCCTTGGCATAAAAGTAGCATTACGAGGTTTCTGGACCGCTATTTCAACAATCGACGTCTACCTAATATTTGCCTTTAGTGTCCCTTTAAAGAGCTCGTTTCGCAGAAATTCCAGTGTCGGTGTCGTCGTCGGTGTCGTTGGCTGTAAGCGAAAACTCGTCGTTGTCCGTGATCGAAAATTTGAGATCGATGCAAATAAATATATCGTAAAAATCTTCGGTTCGAGTAAGAATCGAGCCCAGGCACTCGGCGGGGCAAGCACGTGTTTCTACCGTGTAGCCACGCCAGTGCATTTTTTCACAGGGAAGGAAACCGTTGCATTTAGATTGACATTACCAAAATCAACAATCAGGCATACTTAAGCACTAATCAAACACAGGAAACCAGTCTAGAGCGCAACTAGAACGCTCATATAACCCGCGTATTTGAATTCCTCGAAGACGTTGTAGAGCGCAGCTCTCAGGCGCCCGTTCTTGCGTTGAGCGGCGTCGCCGTCGGTGGCGTAACGGATAGACATGACAAATTAACTGATAGATTTGAAAAAATAAAGTTAGCAAAAAGTATCGATGATCGAATGGGATTTGAACCCAGGCCATCTACGGGGCAGGGGAGTATTCTACCAAACAGCCGCGCTGGTGCATGAAACTCATTGGCAAAAAGACCCTATGCAGGCGTCACGTCGGGCAAGGAATCTCGTTAAACTATGTAATATAGCGTGGCAGAAGAGTAAAATACCAACCAGTCATCACGCAATGCTAATTGCGCAACGAGTGTATGGTTTAAAGCTGCCCCCCCCAGTGCAAAGTGCTCAGCCCTAATTATTCATCGTCATCAGCCACATGCAGCATCAACAAAATGCACATAATACCTTACAGATGTGCAGCGGGTACCTCGATTATCCGAAGAAACACGAATAATGGCGTAGTGGGTGCTGTCCTGCTTCACTATACTATTATCATTCATGGCGTAGTCGATTCCTTGCGGAAAGCCAAAACTTCAAACACAGCTGGCGTTGCCCCAACACGAAGCTGCGCTCAGAATTCGCATTAGACAGTATTGTTTTCGTCGGTGAATTTTTTTTTCTGTTGACCGTGGAGGTTCAGCATTTCTGTCCATCAGTCTTGCTCTCCAGAGACTATGCAGACCATTCAGAAATATTAGGTCATAGGGCAGTGTCCTGTCCGTTGCCACATCAAGGTATCGAATGTTTACAGGGTTTCTTTTCTAAGATACACGTAGTGTTCCTGTGAAGACATTGCATAGCTCCAAAAGACTCTTTGTTCCCTGGGACGTAAATTGCAGATTCTGTGGTGAGAGAGGTCCCCTTCACACATGTAATGTTGCGCAGCAGAATCGTAGAATCGCACCGGGCGTCAAAGCATGTGAATCGCGCAACGAGTGGGTGGTTTAAAGATGTCCACCCATTACAAAGTGCACAGGTGCGCGTGGTACCTTACGCTCGCGTATTGGGTACTTCGCCATTTTGAAAAAGGAACATAATAATAGTTGGGGTTTAATAACCCAAAACCGTGATACGATTGTGACGGAGGCCGCCGCAGAGGGCTCCAGAAATTTCGAGTACCGGGGGTTCTTTAACGTGCACCTAAATCTAAGTACACGGGCCTCAAGCATTTTCGCCTCCACATAGAATTGAAAAGGGAAGTTATGGCGTAATGGACACTTCACAACTGTACTTACAGCAGACGTTCTAGGATCGTATGAAACGGTCAATATTACGCATATGAACATTCCTTTCATCGCGGTACGGTTGAAGGCGATGCGCACGGGGCCCAATTACTCTACCGCGTTCTACTCTTGAAGGCGAAGCTCAAGCGTCCTCCAAATTTGCTGTCTGCGGTAAGAATACGTATATTGTAAGAATTGGCTGGTATCTCTTCGCCGAACAGCTCTTACGCAAGACTACTTGTGAATACAGGTCCATATGTCTAAGTTGAGAAACTCGAGGAGGCAGTACGTCTGAGAAATGTGTGGTTCCGGATGCCTTAATAATTTTATAAGACAGGAGTATAAGTGTGATAGCGACAGCGATGAAAAAAAATTCTGTTGTCTTAGGGACACAATGAAACGTTCTAAGGCAGCTGTAGCGCCTCTCAGAAGGAGGCCAGTGTAAGCACTTGAAACCATCATCATCATCGCCGATGATGGTAACAACAACAACAACAACAACAACAACAACAACAATAATAATAATAATAATAATAATAATAATAATAATAATAATAATAATAATAATAATAATAATAATAATAATAATCTTGTTTTGATGATGATCATGACCACATAGCCAAGCCACGTGGCTTCCTTCTTCGAATCGTCTTAGGCGAATGCATCAAGAACCCTATCAGATTTCCTGCAAACGTGGCCTAAGTTGTTCGTAATTTGGATACGTAGTGGAGAGAGGACGTCTAAAAAAAAGGAAGGACACATAGGCGTATCAACCGGGGGGGCAAGGGGAGGCTAGCTCCCCCACTGAAAAATTTTGGGGGGCGGAACCCCCCCCCCCACTTTCGACAGTGGTTATTGTCGGCTGCAGACTGGGAAACTAATAAGTCCGGCAAAGTTTTACTTAAACGCATCAATAACGTAATTTTGTAATAAAATTTGTCCTACGATTCTGCTGTGATAACTGTCCTCCGTGTGTCATGACCGCGTACTGTAGGCTACCTGCGGTACGGGCTGCCTATTCCACGCTTGTGCGTCTTGCGCTCGAGCATTGCAGAGGAGGCTATCGCTCAGCAGGGGCTCTAAGACATTACAGCAATCTGGCATTATTTTATTTTGTCCTGCGTGGCCTGAAATTTAAGTAATCCGCGACGAAAATATGGGGTGGGACCAGTAAACGTTTAATAGCCAGATCAAACGCTTTCCTTTTTCAGGAAATTCAGTTTCCTTGAAAACGAATAGCATCGTCACTGCTCCATATTCAAGCTGCTGTGAGTTGATGAGTGTGCAGAAGTGTCCAGTATGTCCAGTGTGCAGAAGTGTCACTGTCCAGCCAGGACAGCTAAAATAGATTCCCACTTTAGTCTTTGATTAGCCTGCTTCACCTTGCTTATCATATGGCAGCCTGCAGCGGTCGCGGCGGCTTGTAACAAGGCAGTGGAGTCAAGCACATTGAGAAGCCCAGCTTTCAAGTTTGCCCCGTTACTTGATCTACCTCATCAGGGAGATGGTCAGCGTCCATGGTTTTCTGGACTATGAAGGCTGCCTACCTGGAAATGATTGTTTCTGTTTCTAATAATGTTTATTTCTCTCTCTACCTCTTTGTCAGCAACGATGAGTTTACAGAGAATTGTACACGCGCAAAAACAGCTCAACATCGTTATACTACAACTGAAAACATCTATCATACACACATGAATCCATCTCGCCCGCTGCTATAAGCAGCCGTTGCAAATGTGATAGGCGGGCAGCCTTCTTAAACTACGTTCAGAAAGAGACACTGTCTGGCTATTCAGAAATGAATGAGTTATTGTTCAGCACAGTAATGTGCTGCGCACTGTGCACACATCATTTTAACGCTGCGAGTTTTCGCAGACTTGTGACGTCGCGTAACACTTGAAGGCCATTTTATGGCACATTGAAAATTTTTGACGAATAGCGAAGAACCAATGACAAACAGCACGCCGTGTTGAAAATAGTTCATTATTATTTTTTTACGCATTCATGCGTACATGGTAATTACGCGGTGGATCACGTACGCGTCATTTGTTGCGTCATTTTGCGAGCAGGTGCTGTGAGGAAGACCCATAAAATTTCGACCAATCATTAACAGGTAACGACCTATACGTAAGGAAACGATGCGGGGTAGTTTAACGTTATAATCGCCCACATTTTTTCAAGGAAGATTTGAGCTTACACAGTTTACGTAGGCTATTTACTTGGGAGGAACCGGAGGGGAGGAGTAAAGGGCCACTTCACCGCTTAACCGTCCACCCCCCCCCCCCCAAGCTGGTAAAAGCAGGAGGGTAAGGAATGACACCTAGTATATGAATTCATAGTCATTTATATTCTTATAACTATACACAACCAGCTCAATGTGGTTTGCTTAAGCATTAATCGACTGAACTTCGTCTTCTTCTTATAAAAGGCTGTATATTAGAGGGTTCTAACAGTACAGAAATTGACACTCGGTTTATCCCGAAGACTTCCGCAAAGTACCTTGCTTTGTCAGCCACATGTTTTGTTTAATAAGTGAGAATTTAAGGTACTAGAGTCATAGCAGGTTCTTCATACTCGTCGTATCTACAACGCCAAACTAAGACTAGGAGTTTGCTGAAGGAATACTCAGGTGATCGGATATATATATATATATATATATATATATATATATATATATATATATATATATATATATATATATATATATATATATATATATATAGTAACGCAAGAGAGACATGTTCAAACTAAGCGCACAGGTTCGTGCGCCCTCCGAGAGAACAGCGGCCCGATGATCAAACAAGAAAAGGCCGTGATGGCACGCGAATTCACAGCGCGTGATGCGATGAAGAAGTGACGCGCCGCTCGAGGACCTCTTGGAGATTGATTCTTTTTTTTTTGGGTCTCCTGCGGAAAAGGTTGTGAGCATCTTTCATTTTACTTTTCGGGCACAAGTTAGCCCCTCAATAAATAGTTATTCGCATACTGCCTGAATTGTGCGTTACAGTTCTGGTGGAGGTGCTGGGTAATTATCTCAAGCCCTGTTCAAGTTAGAGGAAGCAGTCCGGAAGCACGACGACTCGAACGCACCGAGCTCACGCCTGTCCACCAGCGCACCAGCCGTCGTCTACGTGGTGAGCGGCACCCGAATTTCCCCTGCCACGAGAGCCTAGAGTAGCTCCAGCTGTCTCCGGTGACAGCACGGAAATGACATCTCAGTTTTCCGCAACACACGTCGTTGTTGACCAGCCGCGGACGCCCGAGCCTTTCCATGGCGACCCTCATGAAGACGCCGAGGACTGGCTGGAGGGCCTTTGAGCGCGTCGCTGACTGCAATGGATGGACCGAGGACCGCAAGCTCCGCCGCGTTTATTTCGCGTTGCAGGACAGCGCACGAACGTGGTTCGAAAACCATGAAGGTGCCCATCGGTCATGGGACGACTTCCGACGAGAGCTACTGGCTACGTACCCGAGCACAGACCGCGGGGAAAGAGCTGAAGCTGCTTTGCAAGCAAGGAATCAGCGAAACAACGAGAGCGTGGCGATGTATGTCGAGGACATGTCCCGCTTGTTTCGCCGTGCCGATCCGAGCATGAGCGAGGACAAGAAGCTTCGGCATCTGATGCGCGGTATGAAGCAGGAAAGTTTTGCTGGTTTGGTACGAATCCCTCCGAGAACCGTCGCCGAATTCCGTTCCGAGGCGACAGCGGTGGAAAGGACCCTCCAGCAGCGAGCTAGGCAATACAACCGATATGTGAACGTCGCATCTGTAGAAGCAGGGTCAGCAGTCTTCGGGAATAGCATCGACGTGTTACGAGAGCTCGTTCGATCTGTGGTTCGAGAAGAGCTCCAGAGGCAGCAGTTCAACAGCAGCTCGGCAACGGTAGCGTCGTTGGCGGAAGTGGTTCGCGAGGAAGTAAGACAGGCAGTCCGTGAACAGCAGCCACAAGCACAGCCTCAGGCGTCGTTACCGGTGCAGCCAGTAATCTCGTACGCCGAGGCAGTCAGAGGAACCCCTGTACGTACTTTCGTCCAGGCAACCACCCACTTGCCCAAACCTCGGTTCACGCCACCCGTGCCTGAGACAAGATTCCGGAAGGCTGACATATGGCGCACTCCTGATCGAATCCTACTTTGCTATCACTGCGGCGAAGCTGGCCATCTTTACCGGATGTGCGAATACCGCCGAGCGGGGCTTCGAGGATTTCCCGTAAACGCTCCTTGCCCAAGGAACGGAGAACGCCCGTTTGAAATCGAGGAGTACCTGTCAACGCGCCAAGGTCCTTACTCCTCACAACAGCATCAACCACGGTCAACAGCGCCACTGAGGTATCGATCGCCGAGCCCACGTCCATCCTCCAACTCTCCAAGGCGACGTTCCCAAAGCCCGCTTCGGGAAAACTGGAATCGGCGACCTGTGGAGGTGAGGCCGCTGCCGACGCAAGAACAGAACCTCCAGCGCTAATTCCGAAATGTGACGAAGGACCCGAGAATACGAGCGGAAACAGTAACGTCGCTTCCGATATGTTAGTGCTTATAGACGGCTGCGAAACTACCGCTCTTGTAGACACAGGTGCAGACCATTCAGTCATGAGTAGAGGACTTGCTAGAAAACTGAAGAAAGTGCTGACTCCATGGACAGGGCCACAAGTACGAACCGCAGGAAGACACCTTATCGACCCGGCCGGCAGGTGCACAGCTAGAATCGGAATACGTGGTTTCACTTGCGTCGCCAGTTTCATGGTTCTGTCAGAATGCTCAAGAGATGTGATTATAGGAATGGACTTTTGGCAGGCGAACGGCGCAGTGATAAACTTGCAGGAAACGTGTGTGTCCTTCTCAACGAAGCATGCCATCGCGACATTTGAGTGTGAAGAACGATTCGATGCGCTCCAGATTGTAGACGACGACGTAACGGTACCTCCGAGATCCAGCATCGCTGTCGTGGTCAGAAACAACGTATTCAGCGACTATGAAGGAATGGCAGAGAGCTACACCGCGCTCTTACTCGAAAAAGGGACCTGTGTGGCAAGAGGTATTGTCCGGCTGCGTGATGGGTGCGCAAATGTCTTTCTGACTAATTTCGGAAATGAAGTGCAACATCTTGCGAAGGGAACTGTCATTGGTCGCCTGAACGATTACGTTCAGAGTACGGATTTCAGTTCTTCTGAGGCTGCACGACTCAACTCGGACAGCATAGACTCCATACTCGCATCCATCCACATCGAGACAGCACTATCATCGAACCAGAAGCAGCAAATCGAGAACCTTGTACGAAACTTCTTTGCAGACTAGTTGGTTCATACTTGTAAACTCGACTTACTGCGCAACCAGCAGGAAAGAAGAAGGGAGACAGGAAAGAGCGCGCTCTTTCCTGTCTCCCTTCTTCTTTCCTGCTGGTTGCGCAGTAAGTCGAGTTTACCTTGTACGAGAATTTGCCTCGTGTTTCTCAACGTCATCGAAAGTACAGAGAACATCGATCGCCAAACACCGCATCATAATCCAGGAATCTGCGAGGCCCATTTGCCAGCATCCCTACCGAGTATCACCAAAAGAGAGAGAGGTAATCAGAAACCAGGTTGAAGAAATGCTTAGAGACGACGTAATTCAACCGTCGGCCAGCCCATGGGCTTCGCCTGTGGTGCTAGTAAAGAAGAAAAAACACACTTTACGCTTTTGCGTAGACTACCGGAAGTTGAACGCCGTCACGAAGCGGGACGTCTATCCGCTTCCAAGGATCGACGACACCCTTGACAGAGTACGACATGCGAAATTCTTCTCCTCTCTGGACCTCAAGAGTGGATACTGGCAGATAGAGGTGGACGAAGGAGATCGGGAAAAACAGCATTCGTCACCCCAGATGGACTGTACGAGTTTAAGGTACTTCCGTTCGGCCTCTGCTCCGCACCTGCCACGTTTCAGCGGATGATGGACACTGTGCTATCCGGGTTACAATGGCAGTCCTGTCTTGTTTATCTCGATGATGTGATTTTTTCGACCACCTTCGATCAGCATGTGGAACGGCTACGGACTCTGCTCAAAGCTATTAGTTCAGCAGGGCTGACGATAAAGCCACAAAAGTGTCATTTCGGCTTTCATGAACTGCTTTTCCTCGGCCATGTAGTTAGCTCTGAAGGCATCCGCTCTGACCCTGAGAAGACTGCAGCTGTAGAACAATTTCCTACGCCGACGGACAAAAAGGCCGTCAGACGATTTTCAGCACTTTGCGCCTATTACAGACGCTTTGTGAAAAATTTTTCGAAGATTGCCGAGCCGCTGACGCGACTGACAAAGGAAAACGTGCCGTTCGTCTGGACAAGCGAACAAGAGTATGCATTCAACGAGCTACGACGACGACTTCAAAACCACCCGGTTCTTGCACACTTCGATGACGAAGCCGCAACAGACATTCACACGGACGCAAGCAATTTGTGGCTCGGTGCCGTCCTCATTCAGTGGCAAAATGGAGAGGAACGGGTAATCGCATACGCCAGCCGCACTCTTTCGAGGGCTGAAACCAACTACTCGGCAACGGAAAAGGAATGTCTCGCGGCAATATGGGCCATAGGAAAATTCCGACCATACTTATATGGTAGACCGTTCCGAGCAGTGAGTGACCATCACTCGTTGTGCTGGCTGGCAAGCCTCAAGGATCCTTCTGGGCGACTTGCTAGGTGGAGTCTGAGACTACAAGAGTACGACGTAACGGTCGTATACAAGTTTGGCCGTAAGCACAGTGATGCGGACTGCCTATCACGCGCACCGGTCGAATCTGCACCTGCGGAAGATGGAGACGACTTTCCGTTTCTTGGATCCATCACTTCGTCGGACATGGCTAGATACCAACAATCTGATGACGAGTTGCTTCCACTCATCAGACATATACAAGGACAAACCGACCGTGTACCACGAGTTTTTGCCCAGGGATTGTCATCGTATGTGATGAGAAACAACGTGCTATACAAGAGGAACTTCGAGCACAGCACAGAGAAATTACTACTCGTCGTCCCATCGGCCTTACGATCCGAAATCTTGGAAGCATGTCGCGACGACCCATCAGCAGGACACCTCGGAGTGAGTAGAACACTCGCTCGTATTCGTGCAAAGTACTACTGGCCAAAGTTATTAGATACTGTACAGCATTATGTGAGAACATGCCGAGATTGCCAGAGACGCAAAACAACCCCGTTAAAACCAGCAGGCCACCGTCAACCAATAGAGCCCCCAAAAGCACCGTTTGAACAAGTAGGAATGGACTTGCTTGGCCCTTTTCCGACATCTTCCTTCGGCAAGCGATGGATTGTAGTGGCAACAGATTATCTTACCCGATATGCCGAGACAGCCGCTCTGGTCAGGGGAACAGCTATCGAAGTAGCTGAATTCTTTGTCACAAACATAGTCCTACGACACGGTGCCCCTAGGGTTGTTATCACGGACCTAGGAACTGCATTCACAGCCGATTGACGCAGTCTATTATGAGACTTACTCATACTTGCCACAGGAAAACAACTGCCTATCACCCTCAAACAAATGGGTTAACAGAGCGGCTAAACAGAACGCTTACCGATATGTTGTCCATTTACGTCGACTTGGAGCACCGTACGTGGGATAAGATATTGCCGTATGCCACATTTGCTTACAATACTGCACTGCAGGAGACTACTAAGGTGACGCCATTCCAGCTGGTGTACGGTCGAACAGTTACCACGCCCTTAGATGCAATGCTGCCTGTAAGTGACAATGCAGAGCAAAAGCCTGATATCAGCCAGTTCACCCAGAGAGCCGAAGAAGCACGGCAGTTGGCACGGCATCGCATTAAACAGCAACAACGCATTGACGCAAACCGATACAACCTGCGCCGCAGAGAAGTTGACTACGCACCAGGCGACATGGTTTGGATATGGACTCCCATACGGACGCCTGGCCTCTCCGAAAAGCTTCTGCGTCGTTATTTCGGCCCTTATCGAGTCCTTCGTCGAATGGGCCCCTTAACCTATGAGGTTACACCGGAAGGACAAGTGAGCTCATCAAGATGCCGACGTCGCACAGAAACTGTGCATGTGGTCAGGATGAAGCCATACTGTGACAGGCAATGAACATTGTGCTATACACCTCCAATCAGTTCGCATACCACTTTCCCCAACGGAGATCACGAATCAGACCTTGTTAACAGCATTGCCACCGTACGCATCGGGACGATGCGTTCTTGGAAGAAGGATAATGACGCAAGAGAGACATGTTCAAACCAAGCGCGCAGGTTCGTGCGCCCTCCGAGAGAACAGCGGCCCGATGATAAAACAAGAAAAGGCCGTGATGGCACGGGACTTCACAGCGCGTGATGCGATGAAGAAGAAGTGACGCGCCGCTCGAGGACCTCTTGGAGATTGATTCTTTTTTTTGGGTCTCCTGCGGAAAAGGTTGTGAGCATCTTTCATTTTACTTTTCGGGCACAAGTTAGCCCCTCAATAAATAGTTATTCGCATACTGCCTGAATTGTGCGTTACAATATATATATACGGCGGACAGAGTGAGTGACGCCAGCCCCCCCACTCGCGAGCGAGTTGGTACGCCACTGGAAGGACACGTCTAGTTTCAAAAAGAAAATCTGGACGATACGGCTTCGGAGAAGCCCTTGTAACCGGCGGAAATGGCGGACGCACATATAGCGCAACTAGCGGAGAATACATCGAATTACACGAGCAGATATAATGTACTTCAAGAAAGCCCCCCGTTTGAGGCCTTCCGAGATGTTGGAAAAGCCGCGTACAATATTTTGACACTTGAGGCAAGCTGACTTATTTGCCGTGGATTATTTAACTTGGCATGTCATAGTTAGGACTGGCAGCAAGGAAAACGGTGAACTAAAATAGTGATTTCGTATAAACAGAAACGCTCGTGTCGAAGTTCTTTCTGCACAGCAGGATGATTTTGGTGATGGTAGGAATTGAAGGCGTCTAGCTGAGAGCTTACGTGTTATTGTCGGTGCCGATAAGATATTGTGCCCGCTGATAATCCTAACGGTCCGTAATTTGCATTACGTATGGTAAAGCGATTGAGGTGAACTTCCAGCACTGGTGATGTAACCAAGAGTAATGATGGATTGCAATGAGCCGACTTCTGCCTCCAACACAGCGATTGGGGTATATGGCATCATTGGCAAAATTTGCCTAAATGGCATCGTTTGTAGAGAGAAGAGGGAGCGATTTCTAACTGACTTTAAAAATTATTTGTAAATTCCAGGCCGCGTGCTGCGCTATAATGATTGGCTCGCAGGTTCTCAGGAGCCTCCGCTACCGATCGGCAGCGTTTTCTGACCATGCTGAAAAAGTGCTGCAGGGCCCCTTTATTAGCCATTAGTGTTACGTACGCGACAGAGAGATAGACGGACACACAGCTTTATCGTTCAGGTAGAAAAGCAATGCCTACGCACTTCCAATTCGGCATCCGTCGTCGGCGGCGTGAGCACGAATAGTGCCAAAAGTCAGTAATGTAATGAGCGTTTGGTGAGCGCATAGATTTTTGCTTGTGCACTTCTGATATAGCGTTTGCGAAAGGGACTGTCATCCGCCGTGGTAGCTTTGCAGATAAGCTGTAGCGCAGTTAAGCTCGACGACGTGTGTTCTATTCCCGTTTTTGTGATGGTTTGTGATGGAGGTTAATGGTGGTAAAAATTGGGCCGTAGTCCCTTACTACCACGTGCTTAATCATCACGCTACGGTTCGGGCACGTAAAACTCCAGGATAAAGGGACCGTGATTTCTTCATTCAGGAATGTCGGGCGTGTTGCTCTGTGTCCCCACATCTGATTCAAGAAATTATAGATTTTGTAATTCCAGCACTTTACACCGTATCTGCGCAGCTATGTATATTGCAATGTATGCGTTAACCCCACAACCCCGAAACCCGTTTGTAAGCTTGCAATATATGTTTATGCGGATAGTTTGCTAGTTACACTCGGTGATGCAAGACGCTAGATCCAGAAGCGTTACAGGATGATTCCTTCAAATATATATATATATATATATATATATATATATATATATATATATATATATATATATATATATATATATATATGTATGATTTTTGTACGTGGGTAAACGATAAACACGATAAACCCATCATCGTACTTACGTATCCCAAACGTCGTCTCGCTCTGTTGTTGCTACGGAACGCGAGCGCCCATCCCGGCGATGTGACGCAAGAGCAAAACATGCACGAAGCGAACTGACATGGTGACCTCGAGAAATTCACGGTCATGCACAGGCGAGCCGCCGTGCTTGCGAAGCCGGCACAGTTTAGAACATCAGCTAGCCAGCTTTCGCGTCCTTTTCGTCCTAACAATGACAGCATTACCAGAGTACTAATGGGTTGTCATGCGTGAAGATTTCATGAACGTTTTCGTTTTAAACATTTTCAATATTTCGTAATTTTTTGAGCTAGCACTCTAATTTATTTCGTGCCTATTGCTATCTGAAAATGTATCTCAGGCAGTCAACGTCACGGTCGCGACAACGCTTATCTGAAGGAATGGTGCTACTTGAAGAGTGAGATCACACACTCTTTCATCGACCACGATTTGTGGACTAAGTTCAGTGCATGGAAAAATGAGCGGCTCCTGCAAAAAGAGCTCTGAAGCCATTAAGCAACGTCAAATGGCAGAATTTGATCATCTCGCGTGTGTGTTTTTTTAGTGTTTGTGCAGTCCGACCCTCCTGACCATTCAAATTATTCAAAATTTTCCTTCTACCACATGCGGTTACGCTAACATTCTGTTAAAATAGCGATAAAAACTTTCTTTAAAGGAAGGTGTATGCAGTTTCGTGAATTTCGCACACTCAGAAATTCCGTGTTCTTTGACGTCTGCGTAAAATGGCCGTTAACACGAAAAAGAATATGGTCACCAGAGAAACAGTTACTCAATTTTATTAGGAAGTAAGCAACACGCACTGTTGTGGTAACTAGAGGCTATTGATGACGTGCAGGTGAGAAAACTTTGGGCTAATGATCTGACACAACTGTGGATTACGCCACCCAACATCATATTACACACTCTAAGAGGACAAAAGAAGCACGGCAGGCATTTCACGAGAACTTCGCTGATGCATTAGCCATCTAGTATATACCCGCGAAATCTCCTTTCTATATTCGAATTAATCCTCTCCGTTTATATTACCTCAACATTACTTTCGATATTCACAACACGCTTGGCTGGTATAATACGAATATCAGCAACGTGTGCATGAATGTAAGACTACACAGGTGTGTGACTGCGGAACAACTCCTTTCCATACGAACCGGTTTCTTTGGAGAAATTAAAATCACAATCCGACTTGTAACTAAACGATGTCCATAAAATGTTCCCCATTCTTTAATTTACCATCAGCCCAACTCGTCTCTGCACTCGCATACACAGAGCATATTAAGCATAAGATGTGCGAAATTTAGGGCTTGCTGTTCTCAAGCTGCAGATCGAATTGCGAGGAACGGGGTAGTGTCGGGTCTACACATTCATAACACCGGTCTCGTGTTTCGAAAGTGTACATAAATCTAAGCACAGGAAGGATTTCACATTCCACACTCACATAATGTGCCAGGTGTGAGTGGGAAAGAACGGCAACAGATGTGACGCGGCAAGTGTTCAGGCAAGCAACACTTCACGCTTCGCGAGCGCCATCTGTTTACAGTGAGCAAACTAACGGTTGAATACCACAGTCTCCGTGAATTCAAGTGCACTCCATCTCAGTAATGCGTGTCGAATCACGGAGACTGTGGGAACAGAGAGAGAGAGAGAGAATAAGGATGAAAGAAAGACAGGGAGGTTAACCAAGGCTGAGCCCGCTAGGCTACCCTGCACTGGGGAAAGGGGGAGGGGGAAGGAAAGTTGGAGAGAGGAGGAGAGAAAAGTCACTCTTGGCGTCGACGTAACGGCAGTTCTGCGCTTGACATCACAGGCGATGAGTCAGTCCCGTTGCTGAAACTAGAGCAGCGCATTCGTTGCTTTACGCAACTTGTATGCGCGGTCCCATGCAACCAAAATCTAGTTGACGGTGAAGCCATGGTAGCGCTGCTAGTGTTCTCATGCAACAGACTTCTGTAGGCTTGCGAGAACTGGAGTGATGGTGTCCAGCAGTTGCAACACGCTTCGAGCTATCGGTGTCTGCATCTTGCTCAGCAGCACACGAATAGCACTCACTAGGGCGTTGACCATGCCGACAACTTCTCTTTCTTCGTCCGTCAGTTCATGAGGTACCGATGAAGTGTCCCTTTCTGTCGAAGTCTGATGTTGCCCATCAGGTGCATGCAGCTTTGGGAGTTCTGGCCAAGCGTCAGCTGCGTTGTTGGTAGAAGCGTCAGTGTCCATAGACACGGCTGTGTTTGGTCTGGGTGGTAGAAACGAAGCGCCATCTCCATTGCTAGCAGAAGCGTCTTTGTCCTGAGACCCGACAGCGCTTGTCCTGAGTAGAAGAGGTCGAGGTGGTTTTGAACGTAGTTCGTGTGGCAACGACGCTTTGGAGGCTTTGGTGCAACGCCGGCGACGGGGCTGTCGTCGCGTAATAGACGCAGCCGCTTCTCGGTGTGACAAGTCATCTTTAACCCTTTTCTTAAGAATTGTTATCTCCCTTATGATGTTGACGAAGCCATTACCAACACCGACCTACCAGTCCTGATCAAGCCTGCGTCAGAAGACACCATTATAGCAAGTGTATGTCGTATCGGGACGTCGCGATGCTTAAGGATTATATTTAAGGGCGAATCACTCCCATCACACGTAAAAGTGGGCCACTTACGACACGCAGTTCGCCCTTTTGTACCGAGAACGCTTCAGTGCTGGAAGTGCATGAAGTCAGTTCACGTGAGTAGTGCGTGCAGGAACGCTACCGTTTGTTCCCGATGCACTTAGCTAACACCACACCACGGACAAATGCGAGGCCACGATACTCAAGTGCTCAAATTGCAACGGGCCCCATGGTGCAGCTTCGAAGGATTGCCCTGTTATTCTGTGGGAACAGTTCTGGTATGTATTCTATAGTGGTAGTTCTAACAAACTGCGTACTCTATCTTCCGCTATTACGTGCATATGTTCACATCCGTAGTCTGTTCAACGTCGAATGTCGTCAGATAAAAATGTTTGTATGGGCGGCGTGCCATCGCAACGCCCGCCTGCTTATTGATTTTGTGAAATAAAACTTGGAGTACGCTTGAGCTTCGCCTTCAGGAGTAGAACGCGATAGCCATATCGGTCCCCGTGCGCGTCGCCTTCTCAATTGCTAGCCTATCTACGGGTAACATTGCCCGTTTCAAACTATCCTAGTACGCGCACTGAAAGTACAGTTGTTAAGTGCCCACTACGCCGCAATTCTTCCTTTTACGAATCATCTAAGGGCCGACTACGCGTCCGTAAGGCAACACGCGAACCTACGCAGCTGCTCACTTTGTTGATGCATTTGCTGATGATGGTGATCAAATATATCTGAGTGCTTTGTAATGTGTGGGCCTTTAAGACACCCACTCGTTGCTCAATTCACATGTTCTGACGCCTGGCGCGATCATATGCTTCTGCCACATATTGCCACGCCCACCTCTTGTCTTGTTTTGATGTATTCGGGTTTGACCGGCAGAGACGGTTATCAACGCTCGACGCTGTCCGCGAAGTAGTGTTCTAGAAGCATCGCGATTGTAGTAGATCGGTTTGTTAAGATTGCGCCCCGCACGTGAATGTTCCAGCTTTGTCTAGAGATTACGCCGCCACCAGCGATATTGCCGGAAAGTTGGATAGCGCCTGTATAAAAGCCGACGCGCGTGACCGCTTGTCAGTTGATCGACGGACGACGCCCTGTTCGCCGCTATCATTGTACAGCGTGCATTGCTGTAGTTCTAGTTCTCATTTTCCGGCCACAAGTTCGGCCAAATAAACAGTTTCATCCTACAAACGCCGACTGCTGTCTTCGTCGACGTCACGACCACGTGACAATATTATAACAGGCGTTAAGGAGACTCCTCCCACTACATGACATTCATGTGATGTATTTTTTCCGGGGCAACTTCAATCAATAGCGTGGCTCTGTGGTAGAACGCTTGCTTGCAGCGCGGTAGGCCTGAGTTCGATTCTCACTCGAACCGAAGCTTTTGTAAAGTTTATTTGCACAGTTCTCGATTTTTCGGTCACGCACAAAGCTGATTTTTTGTTCACAGCCAATGTCGCCGACACCGACGCCAACGCCGACACCGGAATTTCTGCGAAACGAACTTTTTAATGCTATCGCGCTATCATACTTCTGAATGCAGAGTTCCCGTGCGCTAAGGTGCAGGCATGGAAACAATACGGCTACGACGAAATGAAGCTGTCTCGACTTTGCTGTCCGATGCAAACCGAATGCGCTGTTGCTGCTGACCTACTACGGTTGCATCGCCTCGACCACTTCTGTTATCACGTTGCTGGCTGCGACTTACACCGCGACAGTGTTTTTACCGCGAAACGTGTTCCGAGAAATTCAAGGAATGGTCACAGCGATGGCGGACTGCATTGACGCTGGCCGTAAGGCTACAGCGGAGGCTCTTTGAATTCAATTATCCCGCACAATGTGCGGTGTACAGCCCTCAGAGGAAACGAAGCAATGACGTATAAGCTATGATGCTCCGTAAGTTATAAGTCCGTGGGAAGTCTTTGTACAGGGGGAAAGGTATGGTGTTTCTGAATATAAAGAACGACGAATATCGAAAAGAGAGATATCTTATGTCATCACGTCTATTGTGCTGTATTGCGGCGACAAGCAATATTATTGAAATGATAATAGCCTTTTCAGAACAGAATTGCCGGGCGAGTCGGTATCTTGGCCTATAAACGAGCATTTGGTGTAGTGGACAGAAAAAAGAAAACCATCAACATTTTTTTTATACTGCCGTAGGACTGGCAGAAGTGAGTAGACGTTTGCCCTTGACAGTGGTGTAGAGTTGTAGAATGCACGCTGCAGCGTGGCACTGTAAAATGCAGAACATTCAAGAAACAACGAAAAGCGTAGCGTCATTCGCCGAGCGATAAGGTACAGAATAATGGGTGAAAACAGACGCGTTCCTGCAAAACAACAGAACAAGAAGCTTTGTCCACGACTTCGAACTTCGATGATCCCGGCCCAACGGCGGCAAAAATAACTTTCTCGTGCCTCCTTAAACCATGACCTCGTAGAGGCAGCCGACAAAGTCCATAAAGTGGTCACACAAACAGCGGCGGAGCAAGCTTTCATCTCGGAAAGCGCTGCTCCTGACACGAGTTACCGAGGTTAG
Organism: Rhipicephalus sanguineus; assembly: GCF_013339695.2. Lineage (NCBI taxonomy): Eukaryota > Metazoa > Arthropoda > Arachnida > Ixodida > Ixodidae > Rhipicephalus > Rhipicephalus sanguineus. The sequence continues at coordinate 109,537,318 of NC_051179.1, forward strand.
GCGAGCAACTTTCGTAACCGATGAGAGGAGGGTTGATTGGCACGGGCAGCTATTCATTACAAAACAACAACGAAGTGAACAACCTCAGAGCCCGTTCGCCACCGAAAAGACGGCGCGTAGCCTTTGACAACGATTGACAGGCGGGTGGTGTCTGCATACGAGCCCCGCTACGTCGGAAATCACAGATCAGGTGTTGATATGCGAATGTTCAGAAAACGATCAGGTTGGCAAATCGTAGGCCTGTGCTTCATCGTGCTCAAAAGTTCTTAGTTTTTTTTTGCAGTTTTGTTAAAAACTGTGAAACCAGTTTCTACGCTGCTTTTTCGTTCTTTTTTGTTCTTTCTTTTTTTTTAGCAGGGAACTGTTTAAATCCTTCGTTCCACCGGTTCGCATGACCAGAAGACTATCGCTGTCATGAACGGCCTCTACCTTATATCTAGGGGTCCGTGTTTGCGGAGTTTATTTGTCTTGAAATTGGGAGGGTATTTTTCGGACAGACAGACAGACAGACAGACAGACAGACAGAGAGACATAGAACCAGGGGCGTAGCCAAGGGGGGGGGGGGTTGGGGGGTTCAAAGCCCTTCCGAATTTTTTCAGTTTTGCTTGCGTATATAGGCACGCACACATACAAACGCACGCACGAACATACATAAAGTATGGTTGAGATAACTGGTATTTATTCTCCAACCAAAGTTACGAAGACACGTAAAAACCCGACGTTTCGGAACCAGCTCGGTTCCTTCCTCAGGGGGGACTGCGGCGGCTTGGCAGCGGCCTCTTTAAGGCACTCTCGCGGCGGTTAACGACCCCACGCATTACCGAGGAGCGTAGCCCATGCGCATACACCGGGGGGAGAGTTCCGAGTGAACGGTTGATATTTTGAGTTGGTTGGAGAATAAATACCAGTTATCTCAGTTTACTTACCCAACCAGACAGACTTCTGTCTAATGTTTACCTTCATAAAGTATGGTTGAAGCCTCCCCCCCCCCCCCCCCGAAAAAAATTTCTGGCTACGCCCCTGCATAGAACGTTATTGGGTACTTAGAAACGCTACTCTTAGAGCAACGCTGCGGGGAGCTCCCACGTGGGGACGGGGAGGCCTAGCCTCGCCGCCGCATCATGGGCTCTCTGGACAGCCCGTAGTTGTGGTAAAAACTCCGAACTTCGTCAGGCAGAGTCCCAATCCTGTTCTGTGAGCCGACTTAGGCCCCGTAACGAGGGGCACCGCCAGAGCATATGTTCAACGTTACTGATCTCCCAGCAGTCAGGGCTGCTAGACTCGAAATCCTCTGAAGAGAAATTTCTGGCTACGCCCCTGCATAGAACGTTATTGGGTACTTAGAAACGCTACTCTTAGAGCAACGCTGCGGGGAGCTCCCACGTGGGGACGGGGAGGCCTAGCCTCGCCGCCGCATCATGGGCTCTCTGGACAGCCCGTAGTTGTGGTAAAAACTCCGAACTTCGTCAGGCAGAGTCCCAATCCTGTTCTGTGAGCCGACTTAGGCCCCGTAACGAGGGGCACCGCCAGAGCATATGTTCAACGTTACTGATCTCCCAGCAGTCAGGGCTGCTAGACTCGAAATCCTCTGAAGAGACGATGCTGAGGAAAGAGAGACTAGGATAAGACCGAGTCTGTAGCATTCTAAACGTGATGGCCTGAGATCTAGACAGCTTGCGGTGCGGAGGAGGAAAAGACGCCTCCTCAACTGGTAGTGTTTAGTGACTTCATTGCAGGTAAGTAAAGCGTCCCTGAAAACCCCACAGTCAACCTGCGGACCAATGCCCTCCTCCCTCGCAAACCTCAACGACACTGCTCATTCCCGGGCACGCGCACTAACCCTCCGCGCTGGTATTTTCCGGAGTTTATTTTTTTGGTAGAAATTCGGCGTTTATCGGAGTTTATTTCTCGTAAATGCCCAATTCTCCCAAACTCAGAGCTTAACTTTGCATTATTCTCAATACTCAAATATCTTAGATGAAATGATGTCTGGATACTAAAACATAACCAGTGTTGCAAGCGTTACCGGAAAAAAAGTAACTAAATACGTTACTCGTTACGCTAAAGAAAAAGGAACGCGTTACCGCCCTACGTTACCCTACAAAGAAGATAACGCATTACCGTTGCCGTTACCGAAAAAAACTAAAGGACGTTACTTCATTACGTTACTTGTAACGTTACTTCATGGTCAGAAATTTTATTTAGAGCATCTTCGCTGCAGGAACCCACATTAACAATTTGATAAAGCTGATATTTATACTTCCCGTAAATGTTTTAGCCGAAACAATAACTACCTGAAATATTCACTGAGCAAGAATAATTTGCACAAATGTGTCGCACCTTTGCAATAGCATAATGGCTTAATATTGCCATTACATGTTACATGTAATGGCAATATTACAGTTACAAGCCATCACATAGTTCATGTGATGGCTTGTAACTCCGTGCCACATGGTGAAGCCATTTTTCTCAATATGAAATAAACACAAAATGATCGATTTCATCATTCACGCTCTGCGAAAAGCTCGGCAAACTCTCGGCAAACTCGTAGTAATGATGACGGCGTGTGTCTACTAACAAAATAAATGCGCAAATTTTGTAGCAGTAAGTAGATGCTTAAGTGGTATAATTCCGGGAAAAAGTATTTCCGTACATAAACAATTTCATTTCACTTTAACCTGCGTAATTGCCGCAAAAATTGCGTGTGTACGTTAAGGTGTTCAAGGTCAGGCTCGCTCGCTCAGGAATGAAATACCAGAAACGTAGTCGCAGTTGCAGGTAGGAAGAAGCGAAAGTAATTGTGAAAACGAAGTTAACAAACAGTACTAGAGCACTGCATGTAGAACTTCCTAATGTAAGTGCAACTTGCTGAACGTGAGCAACAGCAGCATTTCAAAGCTGTCATCGGACAACTTGACTCGCGTCTTAGTGAATACGTCCGCCCCTACGTTAAATAGGCGATCGTAGGCCTCGTTATATGGTATTCTTGTATTGATTTTCACGAAGAGCTGGTGAACGCGCGGAAAGTTTTATTGAGCTCACGCAGCGTGATGTCATGCGGTAACAAAGATACCGAGACAGTCGCTCATCTTCAGTCGACTATGATGTCGAGAAGGCAGTCCTGAGGGAGTCATGCTCCGTTGTGCTGGAACTCAGGCGGGTAACTATACCACGAGTCATGATGTCCGCTAGTCGAGCAAATCACAGCAGCTTGAGTTTGACGGTTTCGAGGATTGCACTTGGCTTCGTTTCGTCGACAATGCACGACAACTTGAACCTCGATAGCGAGGCAGCCGAAGCCAGAGATCCATTTAAGAAATTTCGGCAATTTTCTCCCCATAATCGCCGGGGGAGGGGTTCTTCAATGCTTGCGTCTTCTGAAGAAAACAAAAGAGAAGCACAGGGAAAGGAGAGAGAAAAGCAAATAAACAGAAAGAGAAGAAATTGCTAATAATTACTGTCCTAATCATCACCATGCAGATTGGGATCATGCTAAGGAAGACCTTGCTAATAAAGCATATTCTAAATCGGCCACATGCTCAGCCTTACAGCACTAGTGCAAGCTGGCCACATTTTTTTTCCCTCGTAGCAAAGTACAAAACCTTACAACGCCTCCGTATGCGCAGTATTTGGCGCAGTGTCCGTGGAACATCGTTCGCCCGTGCAAAGGTATACTGGTGCCTTTGAAACACCATCTGCCACTAAAGGGAACCTTGTGGGGATGCGGAGCAGTGCATGGGTGGACTTAAAGTTCCATTCATCACGAGCACCTTGCCCGATGTTAAGGCGTACTTGCAAGTAGAGCACACCATGAATTTACTGTAGTTGCTGTTGCTGTTACTCGTCCCGAACTCTTGTTGGAGCATGCCCTTACAAAAATAGATTTAGACACTCTATAGAGTGTCTGTGGACTTCTTGTAGACAAGTTTGCCTCTATGAAAATTTAGCATTTTCTCTAAACAGAAGCCATAGATAATGTATAGATAAAAGTCGACAAATTGCATATTACTTTTTGTTTAATTGTATGCTATAGATTGCCTATAAACTGCAATAAAAAAGCGCACGTTTCGTTTTTTGTATTTTCAGTCTATATACAATCTATAGACAAACGACAATTTGGTATAATTTATTTTTTTCCTAATCCCCAACTATAGATTCTTTATAAACAAAAACCAATAAGTTGTCTATTATTATTTGTCTGAGCTGAGTCTATCGAAGGTCTATATGCAAAGGCCAATAAGTTTTTGTTACTTGTATTTGTCCAATCCCAGGCTGTCAACAAAAAATGTCTGATTACTTGTTTGTTTCCCTTTAATACCTAATCTATCACCTGTGTAAGACCGAGGGGTTTATTTGATTGTGTTGTGGTTTTCACTGCGTGTGTATTTTTCTACTTTTTCATTCAACTTCTACTAAGGATCCGTTACTCAATGCCCCATCGGGCTCTGTACTCTAGATGTCAAGCAAACTAACAAACAAAGGCCGTGCGTTGTGAGAGAACGTCGTCGCTTCATTTTGATATTTCCATCTATTGTGAAGCATATTGTCTTTTGAACCCTGAGCACGCCTATGTGCACGGGTTCCTTACTTCTGGCTCTCCTGTGAGCGACGACGCTATAAAAACGCATTGGAACCTCGTGAGTTTTATCTTGGAAAAGGTGGGACGTTTAACGAACACGGTGATTTTTAAAAGAAACTAAAATCACTGCAAGGACTGTGTGGTTCTTTCCGCCTTCGTTGCTGCAATGCAAAGGGCAATGTATTTTGTGCAATACTGGAAAGTGCAGCTTCGAAGCGGGACAATGGGCACACAGTGAACACAGGACAACAGCTCTTTTTCAAGACACAAATAGCAGGACCCGCTGCAGTGCTTCCATTTTTGTTACTATTCAATATATAGTATTTCGCCATTCTTTTCTTATACGAACCACCTGGCCCAGAAACGAATTTTGTTGAAACTATTTTGTGAATTAGCTGTGGCTCTTTCGCTAGCTCATTAATATTTGTTCATTTTCACGACGTTTCCAAAACGTAATATGTTAATTAAGATGTTCTTCAACAAATATGCATTTTTTGATTTCATTACGACGACGTGCAATGTAATTTTAAACCGTGTTTCAGTAAACTATTTCAAATTTATAATGTTTGTACGCACTTGCTTACCTGTTCCACTTAGAATATATTAATTTAAATTAAGAGGGGACATTAATAAGAAAGAAGTTGCAGCTGAATCGCCCTAAGGGGGAGGCATCGATTGTGACACTGGCTCGGTGCAAATTACCAAGAGATATCAATTGGCACAGTGGACACTTGCTGTCAAAGGCCCAAGTTTTCCGCGCGCTTGTGATCATTCACACGGACACATTTAGTCAGCCGTAAGGGCAACAGCTGTTACAGAACGGTATGTTTAAACGGCAAACACTGGAAATAGAATTGAAGAATCGCTCAGATCCTGTCGACACATCGGCCTCCCCACCAAAGAGTTGCTTTCTCGTTCAAGCACTGCCGTGGATCGTGAAGGCGCGCGAGCGAACACGATAAAGAAGGGGAGTAGAGCGAAAACTAGTGCGGCAAACGAACGGAAAGGGCCGCGCAGCTGCAACTCGGTTTCTAATCGCGAGAGCCAATCAGTTCAAACCAGGGGCGCGCAGGCGCACTCACGATTAGGCCAATTAGGCCGTTCAGGCAGTTCCGGGTCGTTGAAAAAGTTTTCGCGGCACATACAGTGTGTGTAATGCCGTAGTAAGTTTGTTGCGCGCACGTATTTTTACCGCGTTGATTAATATTACGTGCCGGTATCGTCGCTGGAAGTCGCGGAACGGACACGTACTTACACCGCGTACCGGGACGGATGCATCGTTGTTTGACATCGAATCGTTGACAGCCATGTGTTGTAGCCCCGACAAGCGCGAAGCTGGCGAAGCTTTGAACAAGATGACAAGCGCGCGCCTTTTGACAGGACTGTCGCCACAGCGAATATCGCACTTCGGTGAGTTCAAGAACGTTGCCAAATTGCGTGACTGTGCATGACGACTTTGTGTAGGTAAGATTGCCCGGGCGGCGAGCTGCCACAGTAGAGGTGGTGTGCAAGAGGAAATGTTTGATACGAAAGTATGCGTTGTACTAGTGTCTCTGCCTTCTGTGGTGTTCGTTATACAATTCCGCGGAGCCGTTGCCATGTGCGTCGATTACAGCTAAAAACAGCCTGAAGAATACGCGTTTGATTACGCAATGCTGTCGTTGTGCTATGCAGGCCTTGTGTTGTTGCGTCCTTCTTCCTTGGGTGTATGCAATGCGGCATCGTTGCATGAAATGACTTGCACATGCCTAGTCACTATAAAAATGAGTCTGCTTTTAAACGTACTGGTCGCCCCGTACCCTTTCTGTGGTGGAAATGTAGCAGAAGTTATCGTTCAATAAGCATAGTTACCCGCCACGGCGGTCTAGTGGTTAAGGTGCTCGACTGCTGACCCAGAGGTCGCGGGGATCGAATCCCAGCAGCGGCGGTCGCTTTGCTTAAGGGCTCGCAAAGTGCTTGAGGCCCGTGTTCTTTGATTTAGGTGCACGTTAAAGAACCCCAGGTGGTCAAAATTTCTGGAGCTCTCTACTACGGCGTCGCTCATAATCGTGGTTTTAGGATTTTAAACCACATCGGCTATTGTTATGAGCATAGTTATAGTTAACTAACGTGCAAATGAACTTTATAGAAGTAGACGAGTGTGATGACAGAGAGACACATTACGCACACGGCGCTGTCATGCATACACCATGCTGATCAGAGGCTGTGCGTTTGTAGCTGCGTTGCCGTGTACGGTGCAGCGCTCGTTTTTGCAAAGAATGGACGTAATTGTTCTATAGTGAGGATTTTAGTCTGTCTGTCGCGGATCCTAGCTCTTGGGTGTGTACAAACACAGCCAAATCAATCGATTAGCCAAGGCAAAGCCTAGCGGACTTTAATTGTTGGCTTTAACTGTAGTGTAGTAATAATGACCTAAACTGAAATGGAACAAAGTAAACGAAGAATCACCCTTTGCGTTGATGGTATCTCAACGCCCCAGGTCTGTAGCCAGGAATTTTTTTCGGGGGGGGGGGGAGGGGGTCACTTGCTGAAAACCTTGACTTTTTGAGAAAAACACCTACCTTTATTATTTATTTTTGGTAAAAACCCATACTTCACCATAATTTCGGGGGAGCCCGGGCCCCCAGGGAGGCCCCCCCCCTCCCTCCCTCCCTCGCAACGGGCCTGCAACGCCCGATGCTCTGCGAATTGAGCTACGACGGAAAGCGTTTCGCTGTGCACTTCGTTGGGTAGTTATGTATGTGTAGTCCCTTGGTGTGTTAGCCTGCGCCACTCGTAGTCAAGGCGGTGAGTGTGCAACACTTTCTTGCCAGAGTGCGTCAAGGCGCACGCAATCTTTCTATAAGGCGGCAGCTGACCGATAAAACGCCGCATGCGAACTTGAGGCACAAGACAGCCGGGGCAAGGCCTTCGCTGTGAATGAAAGAAAAAAGGTGATGTTTCGAGGGCCTCGTTTCTTTCTAATACACAACCAAGAGAGGGGCTCACTCACACTCAAACTCATCCAAGTTCTTGGGCTCACATGGACTCAGAACCAACTGGCCTCTATTTAATTAAGCTTCCGAGCATGACCGACTTGTACACAAGTCATCAAAAAAATTCATTCAACAAGGCTCGGTTTAACTCACACACGCCAAACCTGTTCTTAGGTAAGCTTGCTCGAGCTCAGATCCATCAGGATATTTCTCACGTAAGCTCACTCGTGCTCCGATTATCTAAATTCTGTTCAGGAAGAACAACAGAAATCTGGGGTAGTCTTTCACTCTCTTTGGGTCTCTCTCTTTCTTTCTTGCTATGTTTTTATTATCTTTCTTTCAGTCGGCTCCTCTATCTCTTTCTCTTTCTGTTTTTCTTTCCTTTCTTTCTGTCAATTTCTCTCTTTCTCTCTTTTTTTATGCGATATGTTTCTTCCTTTCTTTGATTCTCTGTCCTTCTCTTTATCTTTCTCTTTCTTTCTATTTATGTCTTTATTTGCCTTCTTCGTTTTTAGAGAACCAGCGGTGAGTAGTGGAATCTGCTAAATTTCTGTGCCACATACGCATTCATGATGATGATGATTTTTCTTGTGGCCATTCGTTTTACCTGGAGCTTTACCAGCTTCGCTGTTGAGTGAAGCAGCTTCACCGACTTAAAGACGCGAAGACTGGTCCAACATTGGAGCTGGTGGCGTCACACTGGCAGGCATGGCATACATGGGTATACAGTAGGCCGTGCATATTTTCCTCCTGCTCTCCCATTCAGATGTCTTCACAAAATCTTTCTTTCTTTCTTTCTTTCTTTCTTTCTTTAGTTTCATTTATTATTCTTTTGCTTATTTCTTCTTTCTTTCTTTCTATTCTTTCTTTAGTTATTTATTTAGTTATGTACTTTATTATTTATTATTTCTTTACTTATTCTTTCTTATTATTTCTTCCTTCTTTACTTGCTTTTTGGATTACTCGCTTCTTCCGTTCTTTTTGTTTCTATTATTTCCGACGTACCGTGGCACAAACGCTTTTGCCCGCGGACTTCTTCATTTTCATAGGTCCAGTGGTGAGTAGTGGAGCTTGTCCTATTTATGTGGAGCATACACGCTAGGAACTGCGAGCGCTACCCGGAGAATAACCTCGACCTTAAATGGACCCGCTGTTAAATGAAAGGCGACACAAGAAAAATGTAGAATCCGGCAGGTCATCCCAAAAGCGATCAAAAAGAGAAGTGGCCGCCATCCCGCCCTGCGAACGTGAATGCCCAGCGAAGCTGTATGGAACACCACACACACTGGTGGGGGAGGGGGGGGGAGTATGTTTTATTATTACTTTAGGGCAATGATAGTGATAATCGCTTTGTGGTCCCTGTGGTACACCGTGATTAGTTCAGCAAGACCAATTTGTTCCTTTGCTACCACAATGTATGCAGGCTGTTGTTCTGGTGCCTTTAATTTCTGTGGCTTACCCATGGCAGTCTTAGAATGAACTGAATGAGTTGCCAGACGGGTCTCCATTTTATACATGCAAGCGGGAGACGCACGCGGGGAGAAGGAAGGGCCGTTTGACATTTTCGAAGCCGTAGTGTGAAGTGCATAGCAGCTGCAATGTGATCGTTAGCGGGAACGCGTCGGAAGTCGTCCCTATTGTCCACAGGGGCCTTATCAGCCATCATGCTGTTTTGATGCTTGTTTTGTGGTTTTCTTTATTGAAACAAATACTGAGCTCTATGCTGCATGCTTTATTTAAAAGGAAAATATGCTATTTGCCTTCAATTGTTCTAAACCACCCAGAAGTCGAAATTTAGGTGTGGCGTTGCAGCTGTGCACGAATCTGCAGCGAACGTTAGCAGAGTTAGACGCGCTTGCTCGCTTCGCTCTTTACTTCGCTACGCTGCGTTCATTGGCTTGTCTGTCTACCTCTCCTTCAGCATCCGAGGTGAAAACGCGAGAAGTGCGCGCAATACTAGCAGAGGAGCACGCGAGCGTCTGTGGTCAGTAGTGGGATTCGCCCAATTTCTATGGCAAATACGCGCTATAGGAGAGTTGCGCTGACGCCACAAAATTTTCATACCGAGAGGTATACATCTTCGCTGCAAAAAGTTTAGTCCACAAGAGCGTATCAACGATGAATTATTTGGAGAAACGTACAAGATCCCTTTGACAGAATTGCTGATAGGTAGAGAAGGTATGATACTACATGATACTACCGAGAGATGACAAACCGTGTAAATAGCATTTCAAGAGATGAGGTACTGAACAGTAGACGTAATTGTATTTGCCCGTAAGATATTGGTACTCGAATCAGACGGGCTAATTCTTGCGATTGTGAATTAACTAAAATGATGTTCTGAGCCGAGTATACAATATTTATACGGAGAAAAGTAGACAATGGGAGGGGAAATGTCAGCTACCGGTGGACTTGTAGACTTACAAACTTCGCGCGCACTTTTTGCTCTTGAGATGCATTGATAAATTGCTTGCACAACACGAGGTCTGTCATTAGAGAAAACGTGTGATTGACGGCTACTATTTTGTTCAACTGTACTCACCATCCACTGTACGCAACTCATCCCATGTAGTCCTGCTATGTCAAACGCACGACTGTGCACTAGGAATCTATGGAGCGGAAGAACCTAGGAAGACAGGAAATCACGCCCTCCAAAGAAAATGCCACCTCAGCTCAAGAAGAGGTCATCAGCACTGAGTTGGAAATCTTAAAGTTGAGTACAAGACATGTTAGTCAATGGCACCAGGAATTTATCTAGTTGATAATGGCGCATTGTCCGCAGTTAAGTTTGATACAATTCACATACCAATTGCTATTTCTTCTGCAAGTAGTGTGGTTCTTGTCAAATTGTCTGGATGAGTATATTAAATTGCGTTTACACTCCGTCAAAGTAAAATAAAATTAGTTTCAATAAAGTACTGAGTAAATAAAGTGGTGTGAACTGCATGAATTTCGCCTAATAAGCTTTATTGATGTACGCACCATGGCGGACCATTCGAGGTATAAAAAAATTCTCATCCTACGCACCCTGGCATCAAGCTACGCCTACATGGATTTCTCAGAAAGAATCTTCGCACCTGAACAAATACTCATGCCCCAGTGGCTGAACCCAGGACTAAAGATTTCTTAGAGACACTCGCTCGAGCATTTGATCTAACTCTGAGCTAACAACAAAAGAACAGGGATACCAAGGCCAAGGGGCTTTTCGAGCTCCGCCCAATCAACAGGCTGTTAATCTCATTCCTCTTCTGTCTCTTGGCCTTAATTGACGGTGATATTTTTTCTGTTGCAGACGCATAGTGTGACGAAAGGGAGCCTTTGGTTAGGCACCTCGCCTTTTGCCTTTTTTTTTCTCATTCACTTCCGGGGCTACATTGGAGAGGATGACCATTTTTTTTTCTTTTACGAAAGTCGCTTTCTGCGTGTTCCACGCATCAGTATTTTCATTCAGTGCCAGTCATTAGGCATCTCAGTTTGAACTTCGGTGAGTCACTTATGTCATCAAACGAAAGAAGACCGTGTCTTCTGGCATCTGATACAAATATCTTCAACATTTAAATCTTCTTAGATGCGCGGCGAGCGGTGAGTCTCCAGATAAGACCAGTTTACTGGCTAAGATGGTTCATGTCGGTGAGGCGTCGACTTCGTTGCTTTCCGATGTAAGCCATGCAGGGTACACCCGACTGTGCTTGTTATTTGGGCTGTCTTATTAGAGGGCCGCGTCCCCTACTTTAGACGGTCAGCGGGATAGGCGTTTAAACTGTCGTGGTGATATAGTAAGGAAACTTTCATAAAATCGTGACGATTCTATTGACAACACATAGAGAAGTTCAGGCGCGCACATTAAGTCGTCAATACTTCGATACTTAAGAATGCGCTTAAATCCGTTTTCTGGTTTTTGCATCTTAAAGAATAAAAAAAAAAATGCCTGTGACGGAGTGCAAATCTACTCGGTGAAATCGGTCATTCGGATTATAAAAATAATATTGAAATATAGTACTCCGCCATTCACGTATGGGGGGACGTGGGGATCAAATCGCGAAAATTGCGAAAAAAAATATTTTTTTTTGGAAACAGTCATTCTGGCATCTGCGGTCGCTTATTTACATATTATCTAAGCAATTACACTGAAAACGCTCCCTAAGTGCCCGAAAAAAAAATTTTGTAAGTGAGGTCTGTGAAAAAACGCCAGGCCTGCGCGGAAAGTGCAGCACAGTCACAGCGAAAGCTGGAAGAGCGGCATTTCTAGAGCCCGTTATAAACTCTCCTGTGGCTACTAATACAGGTACATTAGCAACGTACCCACTACGCCACAAAGCGTAATTTTTGGGAAGTTGGGAAGCACCCAGCACGACATTATTCGTTGTTCTGCGGAGAAGCGAGGTACCATATGTAAGCGATTATGTGCAGTTTGTTGATGCGGCGGTTGATGACGATGAATAATTATGGTTGCGCCCTTTGTAATGGGTTGGAAGCTTTAAACGACCCACTAGTTACGTAATGCATATTGTGTGACGCCCGGTCGTTATTTAACTGTCCCACCACGCTTTATAACACACTTTAACCGGAGAAACGTAGAGCGAGAGAGAGAGAGAATTGACTTTATTCAGACCCTGAGGAAATGGATCATGGGAGCCTTATGGGCTTCCTTGGCAACCAACAGAAGTGCACTTGCGAAGAAACCACTACGCTATAAATCATTGTAATTTTTTAGAAGTACGGCAGTAGGCACTGTGCCATTTTTCGTCATTCTACAGACAGCCGTGGTACCTGCTAAACGCATGTAAGGCATTATGCGCACTTTGTTGATGCTGTGCGTGATGACGATGAAGAATTATGGCAGAGCTCTTTGTAATGGGTTGGAAGCATTCAACAACCTACTCGTTGCGCAATTCGCATTGTGTGACGCCTGGTTACAGAATTCGCGTTTTGCGACGCTTGGTGATTATTCTACTTTTTTACCACGCTATATTGCATATGCTAATGTGGTTCCTTCCCGACATAGGACCTTTTTGCAAAGCAGTTTCAAGCACCGGCATGGCTCAGAGGTTGAATACTGGGCTCCCACGCAGAGGGCCCAGGTTCGAACCTCGTTCCATCCTGGAATTTTTTTCTTATTTAGTTTTTTTTTTCTTATTTCGAGCGATACTGGTTACGGACACCGGCGACGGCGGCGGCGGCAGCGGCGGCGGCGGCGGACAACTACGGCGCCAAAAACGGCCGGAGAAATGATCTCATAACAGCTTTCGCTGTAAAAGAAGCCCAAAATCGCGCTAAAAAGGCGCAATTCGTGGCGTCGTATCTCGTCTTTCCTGCCACCGAGAGCTGCCATCATGGCGTCGTTTCAAAGCTAAAAGTTCCGCCTTTCCGTTCCCGCTCTTGTCGCTTACGATCACCACATAGAAAAAGCGCAAGAAAAAAAAACTGGAGGCCGTTCTCACGAACCTTGCAATGTACTCGACGCTCCTATTGGCGGAGCGTGCGACGCGTTGAGAGGCGCTTTTCTATTGGTTGTCGCCACGGTGACGGCCGTCGTGTTTACGAGCCGAGTGCTCGCTTCTTGATCACTCCGCGGGAGTAATCGCGTAAATCGCCGCTGTTCGTAAGGTTACGCGTGTGCGGGAGGCAAAATGCAAGCCTCTTTAGTTTCCTACTGAGGAAAACTGGGGACGGTATCGCATGGATCAGGCGAGCCGGTGATTAGATTGGGGCGTACCGACTGGGTTGTCTGCACGTCGTGTCATCTCTTGCCGGGACGGTAATAAATCGACAGCGATGTAAACCATAGCGCTTTATCATAAAAACGCTCACTACCTATCAGATGACGCGCGAGTGCGGCTTTGCCGGCTTTACTTCGGAGACGATCTGCCGACGCCCGCTCTCGCGGCGCTTCACTGAGATCCGAGCTTCGTGCGCGCGCGTTTTTGGTCCCGTTTCGATAAAACGGGCCTATAATGGCCCCACTAGCGGAAGAGAATTCTCGTTTCACTTAGAGAACTTAATAATGGGAGAAAATGTGTCTGCGGTTTAGTTCGGTGCGAAGTCGCCGTCAGCTTCGGACTGCCGAGAAGGCGTCGGCTCTGCGGCGTGGGTTCGGTTTATCTTACAGGAAAATCAATCTTTAGGCATTAGTAGTTGACAGGGGTGATCGCAGAGGTTCATCAAACTAATACACCACTATTTAGGTCGCCTGAAAACACGTTCCGCGGCCGCAAAAGTAGCGATACAGTCCAACATGCCGAACGTTTACATGCAGCCCGGTGCACTTGTGTTTCAGGGGGCTGCAGAAAAGCGTCTGCGGTAAATCATTGAGGGTAATAAACTTTTTAAATCAGCCGAAATTAACAAGTAGAGGCCCGCCCAAAAGATTGCCTCCTGGCAAGGACATCAATTATTACTGCCCTGGCACACGTTAGCATAGGGTCAACTGCAACCAAAACTTTGTTGTCCATTTTCTCAAAAGAGGGTTTTGTGCCTGCAACTTCGCTTGTGGAAAGAATAGCACAACCATGGCTAGACCGATTTTTATGCTGTTTGTTTTATTGTAACTCATAGACTGTGCTGTATTCTAACACAGTCATGAAATTTTGTTTAGGCTTTCATTATTTCATTATTGCATAATTACTGCCTGAAACGATTAACCGAGACACAGGCATTTGAATGTAACGTTCAGCAGAAAATTATTAGGGCTGCAAAAAAAAATCTAAAAGTGTCTTTAAATACAAACGGTATGTGAGCAAAGATACAAAGTAGTTCCAGCCTCCTAGCCTGTTTCATCACTGTGCCAGGCTTTCCCCGAGCACGGGATTTGTGAATTTTTATAAAGTAAAAAGTATTTAATATATCTTTATGAAAATTAATATTTGTTGTGATAAGATGAGTTGTAGAGTGTGTGCCAAATTTCATCAACCTAGGCCGAGAAACTAAAAAGTTACAAACGATCTCCATGTCCCTCCTTAAATAATTAGGCGACGTAGTAGCTAGGAGTTGTCAATCCAAAATGCCAAGGCCACGATGCATACCAATCTGAGAGTAATCTTGAATCTGGCACCGCCATTAACTTAAATAAGCGGTGCCAATCTTGAGGTAATCGCATACCTTGTTTCGCGAATTTCACTCCACGAAGTTTCATGGACTGACGAGCCATAATAGGCAGTTTTTGAATAGCGTACACAACGCTTGGCGTTGGCTTTTCGCGCAAATGCGCCTGCGTCGTACGCTAACCGCTTGCGGGCTCCCGTTAAATGACGGAAATAGCGGGCCGCAAACGCTAACGCTAACTTAGCGTACGCTGTTCGAAAGCTCCCTAATAACTCGCACGTCGAAGGATGTCATCGCATGTTACGAAAACTCCGATCTTAGAACATGCGCGACGGCCAAAATTCGTTCTATATTTATATGCATTGTGACCTCGGGGGCTACGCACCAACCAACGCAGCGATAATTATCATATTTGTATATACCATGACGTGTAAATAGCAATGTTCTTTACAAATAGTTTTAACGAAAATGAGAAAGCTTTTAAAAAAGGGCTCCGTTGTGTTAATTTTCTGTGCAAATATGATGATGAAATAGTCAAACCATGAAAGTAGGACTGCGCTGCGTGTCGCTTTCATTTTTTTCCTTGCTTCGTGGTTAGCCTGGCAAGCAAAAATAACTGTAAGATTAGGGCAAGCTAAATACAGTGATCACCGGACAGTCAGGCGCAGGGATGTTGCCATGATTTTAATTTGTACAGACACAAACATATACAACAGATACAAACAGACACACAGGTACAAATTAATAATATTGTAACGCGGCGCAGAAAGAAGGAGGAAGAAGAGGAACTGGACGAGGGATTGCTCACCGGCGGTTTGCGACCGTCTCTTGTGCTCCAGCTTCTACTTCGCATTGTAAATAAACCCATCACATTCGTAACAATATTATAATAAAAATTTCGGCACATCCCACGCGTCGTGGGAATCGGTTTCATGCGAAGCAGTCAGCAAGTAGTTCTATGCTGCATTTTTTTTTTTGGCTTTGAGCCAAGCGTTACGAGGTGGATCGACGTGTTCTTGTAAGTGTAGCAGCTGTGTGCACATAGTGGGCTTACCAGGCACGTTGACAACACTGGCGTTTAAAGGGCAACTTATGGTGCGACGTACGTCAGCCCTCACGTTAGAGTACACACGTCAGTATTATCGAAACTAAGTGCACCTTATGGCGCAATCATGTGGATATCACACGTAACTTTCGTCAATGCATTCCTCCGGGGTCGATGCATGCTTCAATATAGCTTGCTGAACCATAATAATACAAATGTAATCTTTCTTAGGCTGCTATAAAAGCGGAGCCAACACTGGAACCACAGACGTTAATCTGATATGATGCCTGTATTGTAGGAGTACGTATGTAGTGTTTATTGCTTTCTTGAAAAATTAGATAGCCAGCGCCACAACCACAATTGAAATTGCACCGACATTGCGCCTTCATAGGCTGTTTTTCTAAACCAGTTTATAGACCTCGCGTGGCTCTGTGGTAGAATACCTAATTGCTACGCAGAATGCTTGGGTTCGATTCCTGCTGGAATCCTATTTTTCAGTCTTTATATTCATCGGGTCAACGCTCCCGATGTGGGTTTTTCTTGAAGCTCTCGCATTTAAATTACCAATGTCTGTTCTTGGCGTTCCTGGATAGATATAAACTGTCAATCACCTGTGGCGCATACCCGCTTACTGTGGCCCGTGGTATACGGGTATGCGCCACACGTGTCTGGAGGAAAGGGTTTGACGACGTACCCGAGAGGATTTTCACGTTATTCATGTCATGACCCGACAATCATATTCGTCAAATCCTCTTACCCTCCCATGCCAATTTCGGTATACACCAAGTTAAGGAGGTCATTATTAGAGCACCCAGACGTAGGCGGCTAGATAGATAGATAGATAGATAGATAGATAGATAGATAGATAGAAACGCTCAAAGTGCCAAAGGTTCCCTAAGAAATGCTTCGCATTTAATAATATTAGGGGTTTTACGTGACAAAACGACGATGTGAGTATGAGGCACGCCTTAGTCGTGGGCTCCGGAAATTTCGGCTATCTGTTGTTCTTTAACGTGCGCTGGCATCGCGCAGCACACGGACCTCTAGCATTTCGCCTCCATCGAAATCGAACTCGCGACCTTCAGGTCAGCAGCCGAGACAGATACACACTGAAAGATTTTAGGCGTGGTGGTTGAACCCCTTCTAGATATGCCTATGTGCTGAGCTGAGGTCAGTGACATTTACAGGAACAGTGTCATAACAAGAGCCCGATACAGTAAGGACGTTGCGTGCAATTCCGGAATAAAAAGAAAGAAGGATGTCCTTGTTTTCTGATCCAAGCATATCGTGTCGTGTCGACCTCGGTATCGAAAAATAGGGCCGCGAGTCTTTTTCCGTTTGCACTAGATAAGGAAAACAATTCCCACTATGTGAGACCATTGTTCCGTGACCGTGTGTTTACACTGGCGCCTCTACAAACAGTTCGCTTTAGCGTTATTGCGATTGACGTCTTCAGTCGTTTTACTTCTCTTTCTTGTATGTTTTTTTTTTGCAGCAGTGTAGTATAGATTGCCGGCATGTTTTTCTGTGTGCGTGACAAGTCTTTGCAACCTTATTTCGCGGCTATTTACTCCCCTGTCTGACCCAAACACCTCCCCTGGTGCCCTTTGCTTCGCCGCGAAAGCACGCACAAATGCATCTCTTTTTGCGTCAAACTTTCTCCTTGACTCATGGTCAATTCCACTGGTCGAGTTAGAGCGAATTTTCTTGCTCTGCGGCCGAGAAGTTTAATTCCGCTGCTCAAAGGGTACTTGTGGGCTAGTTGTTTTACGATAAATGGCAGCGCACACCGAGCTAGGACACGTACACGAAACACGAAAAATAAGGACGCTGATGTCAGCGCTTGGGTCGTCCTTATTTTTCGTGTACGTGTCCTAACTCGGTGTGCGCTGCCATTTGTCATAATTCCACTGGTCGATTCGGAGCAACCCGCACCGCGACGGAGAGCTCCGCGCTGACCCGCCTTGTAGAGCCGGGTTTCATCGGAACTTCAAGGGCTCCGAAAGTATATGTGATATGTGGGGCGACGTCTGTGAGCTGACGTCGCGCGCGCGCGGGCGTGTATATATATATAAGCCCCGTTTTTGTCGACGTCATGGGAGGCGTCCAATTGACAAGTACTATTTATGTGCATGCGTATTTTATTTGGTGTCTTTAATAATATATATATATATATATATATATATATATATATATATATTCATGCAGGACCTTAATATGAAAACGATACTTCATTCGAAAATTTATCACGAATCAGGACGCAATTTCCGATAACCGCTATAACGTGACTGCGAGGTAAAATTATTTGCTACAGTTTTCTCAGCTGCCGAGAGAATAGGCACTTCCCATCTAGTTCACTCACAGCGCCCTCCGCCTATTTTTGGTGTTTTGTTCCTCATCCAGATTCTATGTCGACAGGATGATCTTGCTAGCATCTCGTGTAGCCACCATAACACGTTTACGCGAAACATCAATCGCGACATCTTGAGCTGAATGAGTAGAAAAGGAAGTGTCGTTACAGCTTGCAGCCTCATCGAAGGCCACAGTGAAGTTGATGTTCTTTATCCGCCTTTCTCCCGAGGTAGCGAGTAAAACAAGTGCGTATAGATGTTTTCTGGTGTAACTTTCCTGGTTGGGCGTCCGCACAGCCAGGTAGGGTCCATAAAGGGGCACTGACGAGAAATATGATGTTGAGCTGGGATCAACAGGGGCATCGAAGAATGCGTGCAGTATTTGATTGGGTGTGAAAAGATGAGTTAATAGTGGAGACACGTGTAAGCGAAGACCGAATATCTCTAACTCAATTCCTCGCGCCCCAGACTTGCTGCTGAAACGATGTCGTCACGAATCTGATTGCTGTCAATGAATTAAGAAGCTCCACGATACGTCACCCCGCGTGTGAATAGCCGCTGCTTGGCCGCTGCTTTCGTGATTGCCGCGATAGACGTGGTGGCAGACTTTGAACCTCGCAGAGAAGTTCTCGCCATGGAAGCAGGATTGCATTTCAGTGAATCTGCACTGATCCCCCATGCTCTCGCCACAGTTCTTCCTGTGCACGAAGTATGGCTCCAACTGAAGGAAAGCGAAGCCCCGTTTTTGTCGACGTCATGCGAGGCGTCCAATTGACAAATACTGTTAGTGTGCATGCGTATTTTATTTAGCGTCTTCATTAACGGCGATTTGCTTTGGGATAACTGGAGCAGAGGTGCCGCGCAGTGAGGAGACACGCGGCAGAGCACTGAGCGCAGGGACACTCACTTCAGCGACACTCATTCCGCCCGTGGAATGCGGCACGCATCCGAACAGCAGGTGAGAGGGTGCCAGTGAAGAGAAACCTACCATCTGATAAAAACCATGGAAGCCCCATAGTTCTCGGTAGGACAAGGGCAGAACACGCGCGAAATCCCACGCAGAATCGCTTCGAAGCTCGCTCGTATAAACGACGCCAACAACACTGGAGTGAAACTACACCTGGCTGCTGTTATTACCACCGCGCTCAGAAGCAGAAGCAAAATAACGAATGAGGAGGTGTCACGATGAATAGCTCTCACCAGATCACGACCGGACTGCGTTTGTGATCTCTACGAGAAACTTGAAGGAGCGTTAGTTCATATCCTTATCCCTCAGTTTTACAGCGAAAGCTGTTATGAGATCATTTCACCGGCCGTTTTTGGCGCCGTAGTTGTCCGCCGCCGCCGCCGCCGCCGCCGGTGTCCGTAACCAGTATCGCTCGAAATAAGAAAAAAATTCCAGGATGGAACGAGGTTCGAACCTGGGCCCTCTACGTGGGAGCCCAGTATTCAACCTCTGAGCCATGCCGGTGCTTGAAACTGCTTTGCAAAAAAATCCTATACAGGCTTCATGTCGGGAAGGAACCACATTAGCATATGCAATATAGCGTGGTAGAAGAGTAAAATAAGCACCAAGCGTCGCACAACGCGATTTCTGTAACCAGGCGTCACACAATACTAATTGCGCAACGAGTAGGTTGTTGAATGCTTCCAACCCATTACAAAGGCCTCTGCCATAATTCTTCATCGTCATCAGGCACAGCATCAACAAAGTGCGCATAATGCCTTACATTGCTTTAGCACGTACCAACGCTGTCCGTAGAATGACAAAAAAATGGCACAGTGCCTGCTGCCCTACTTCTCAAAAATTACAATTATTTATAGCGTAGTGGGTTCCTCGCAAGTGCACTTGTATTGGTTGCCAAGGAAGACCATAAGCGCATGATCCACTTCCTCGGGGTCCCAGTAAAATTACAATGATTTATAGCGTAGTGGGTTCCTCGCAAGTGCACTTGTATTGGTTGCCAAGGAAGCCCATAAGCGCATGATCCATTTCCTCGGGGTCTCAGTAAAGTTCTTCCCCCCCCCCCCCCCGTCTCGCTCCCACGTCAGCGTATGTTATACAGCATGACGGGATAGGGAAATAGCAACCGGGCGTCACCCAACGCAAATTACATAACCTGGGCCGTTTAAAGATTCCAACCCATTACAAAGGGCTGAGCCATAATTCTTCATCGTGATCAGTCGTCGCGTCAACAAAGTGCACATAATGCCTTACAGACGTGTAACTGGTGCCTCGCTTCTCCTCAGAATGACTAATAATGGCTTAGTAGGTGTTTCCCAACTTCACAAAAATTTGATTTATGGCGTAGTGGGTACCTTTCTAGTGTACTTGTATTGTAGCCCTAAGAGAGCTTGACGGGCTCTAGAAACGCCGCTCTTCCAGCTTTCGCTGTGACTGTGCTGCGGTTTCAGCGCAGGCCTGGCGTCTTTTTTCGCTATTTTATCACTCGTTAAAGCTCAATTCACCATGAGAATGACTTGAATGCGATCGCAACATGATAACCTTGCAGTTCTACTTCCTGTGTCCCGTTAGTACTACGGTGCACGAGGCCCACCACTGGGGACACGGGCGTTGCAGTCGTCGTGACGTGCTAAGTTGGATCTCGTGCTGCCACTTGCTGACCTTGGTCTGACGACAGGAAGCCGGGGGCCCGAGCGCGTTTTTTTTTGTTTGAGTTTCCCACTTCAATGAGCCTCGTTTCACAACCAGCTCATGTGCACTAGCATATAGAAATAACAAGAGCTTGGAAAGCGTGGCCAATGTTTTCGGCGGCTCTGGTGCTGTGTGCCACAATAATGCACCACGCATGCAAAGGAGCAGGGTGTGATTTCACATTTATGGTTTTACCTCAAGGCTTACGAACATCATGGCGCATGGCTCATAAAGCTTAGAGAGGGCGATGAATCGTGGTGCCGCGCAGGTGTTTGCAGCAAGCACTTCCGAGAAGGCGACTTTTTATGCGGATGGGGAAGCAAAGGTCGACTTGACGAGCAACAGTGAGTTCACACGTGACCCTCCCTATAACTGTGAAGACGCCCATGCCTCGAAGTTTTTAAAAAAAATTACCTCGGGAACGTCATTCCTCATGGCCATCCCTTATCCTACGCACGCTGATCGGGGAACATGTCGTTGGGAAAGTTCGTTACACAGAGGAGAATGAGGAGGGGGAGGGGCGCAGTTGGATAAAAAAAAGCAGTCTGTGAACGAGTTTCTGGTTAAAAAAAGAAACTCGCTAGCAAAGCATGTACTTATTATCTTTCTTTTTTCAAATCGTGAATTCGTCCCGACGTCTGCCGATGAAAGCTTGCCGCATGCTTGGAGGCTGACATGCCTGATGAGTTGGTAAAGAGCTGCTCGATCGCAACCCTTCAACTACAAGACCGTGGGCCGCGCTTTCCCTTTCCGATTTTCACTATAGTCATTACGTGTGGAAGAACCATGGTGGTCTGGGCTGAACTGGAGGAAAACGAACATTTGAAGCCATAGGTTTGGTGGCGAAGCTAGTGGGACGATTGGGGGGTTTCAATCCCCCCATCACCCGAAAATTATTACGTTTTGTATGTGTACATATACGCACACACATACACACGCAAGAACATAGATTATTATTTTTTTACATATTACATAATAATATTACATATTATTATTATTACATATTATTTTTTAGTTTTTTTAAATATTGCCTTTACTGCTGGATATTCCGCTCAACATTTTACACTTTTGTACTTCCTGCACATCGTTATGTTCATTGTACCGCCCACCTCGGCCCAAAGTCTGGCATTCAGACTGACAGTATTCTCCGAAATAAAATAAAATAAATAAATAAAGGGTAGTCAGACACCCCCCCCCCCCCCCCAGAAAAAAGTTTCTCGTTACGCCGCTCAATAGGTTCATGCTTAAAATCATGCTTACGTGGAAACAGGCTTACACCGAACTTTTTTATCTTATTGCTTTTTATGACCTTGGATAGGAGCAAGGATAGATGGAGCCACAAGAGACATTTCTAAGCCATGGCGCCGAGACGTGCTCCTACAAGGGCTGTAGAATAGAGCGCCAGCCTATACCTCCTCGAGAGCAACTTCAGATCGAAAGGTACGCTGAAACAGACGAAAACAGCCAGTGCTGCTTACGCATCCAAAGTGCCGACAAACAGTGCCAGAAACCACAGGCGTCCATAGCATTAAGTTTCGTTTGTTGAAGGAAGGGAGCGCCCTATATCTAGTCAAAGGAGTCTCTAGCCTCACGGGTGGTACCAGGGGAGAAGTCGAGGAAAGGGGGCCTGTTGGGACAACCTTGAATGTGTCGGCATGCCCCCACTGGTTGGGAACCTGTGGGGGCGACGGCCGTTCTTTGACGACGCATGTGCGATGAGGAAGATGTTCAAATTGAAGTTGTCTGAGCTTCAAGGTTAAACACGTGCACAAGATCGTTTTTTGTGTTTGTGCCGGAAGTAGAGCCATCGCTGTTTTATAAGGATCATGCTCTCCGAAGTGCAGCAGAAAGATAATAATAATCAATCAATCAATCAATAAATGAATCAATGATTTATTTAACGTGCCGAGGAACAACCGTGAGGTCTTTGTGCAGGCGCGCGCAAAAAAAAAAAACAATAAAAATAAACAATACAATACAGACAGTCTGCAGAAATAAAAAGAGCAAAAACACGTAGACAAAGAGAAATGAACACGAAAGGGGAGGAGTAAAATAAGAGAATATGAGAAATATTGAAGGGGACTAAAAATTAGATTGCATATATACAACTATGCGGAAAGACGGAGAAGGGAAGACTTTGTACATTGTGCCAGACAATGTCAAAACAGTGCAAAGCTCGGATAAAAACAATGATTGTGGACTATGAAAAACGCCAAGATCAAGAAAATTAATATTATAAAGACTTTGTATTCTGTGAACGATAGAGTGTTGGAAGAAGCAGGCGGGTACATGAAACGGTCTGTTCTCTCTGGTTAACTTACGCGGAATTCGAAAATTAACACAATTGAGAAGTACAGGGCAGGATATGATACCGTGGACTAGCTTGTAAAAAAATAAGAGATCAGAACGATTTCGTCGGCAGTGAAGTGATGGCAGTGATAATGATTCAGCAGTATTTGAACGAGATCCAGAGTCATTTTTAGCAAAGCGATGGTTATATATGCTGAGGAATTTTTTCTGGACTCGTTCAATGGTGTTACCGCTGGATTGAGCAATGCCATTCCATATCACGGACGCATACTCAAGTTGTGGAAGACATATTGCCGTGCAAAATTTGTGTAGGGCCATGGGAGACCTGAATTCTCGAGATATTCTACAAACACATCCGAGAGAACGAAGACCCCGCATAGCAGCACGCTTAACGTGAGAAGAAAAGTTTAACGCGCTGTCAACAACAACACCAAGATCACTGATTTCATAAACCTTGCATAACGGCACAGAATTGACAGAGTATTGAAATGACACGCTAGATGCTTAGCGAGTGAAAGACATGAATTTTGTCTTTGTGGTATTCGGAGAAAGGTTATTGCCGCTGCACCATTCGGAAAAAGAACACAAATCTGACTGCAGCAAGCGACAGTCGTTAACTGAATGAATTTCCTTAAATATCTTGATGTCATCGGCATACAAGAGGAAATAAGAATTACGAATGGCAAAAGAAACATCATTAACGTAAATTAAAAATAGGAGTGCGCCTAATACCGACCCTTGAGGGACCCCACTAGTCACTTTATACACAGAAGAGGTTTGGCCATTTACGGCAACATAACAAGATCTATTGAGCAGATAGCTGTGCAAGAGATTCACAATCGACAAGTCAACGTCAAAGTTCGCAAGTTTAACCATAATCAGTGTGTGGCTGACTACGCCAAAGCCTTGCTCAGGTCACAGTAGATTACGTCAACCTGTCCTCTCTGAGAAATAGGTGTGGAGATCTGCGTCATGAAACTAGCAAGATTTGTGGTAGTTGAGCGGCCAGCAAGAAAACCATGTTGATTTGGAATGAGTTTTTCACACTAAAAGACAATATTTTGTGAAGAGCCAGTTCGAAGATCTTTGATGCGACACATAGTAGAGAAATCGGGCGATAATTAGAAACATCTGTTTTAGAGCCCGACTTAAATACTGGGAAAACACGAGCAGTTTTCCACATGCTAGGAAATGTGGAAGTGTCCAGGCAGTTATTAAATATCGTAGTCAGTACTGGGACAAACATACTACCATAAGCTTTTAGTATGGCGGAGGGGATGCCATCTGGGCCACATGATAAGGATGGTTTTAAGCGCTTAATGCATTCGCTGATAAGATTTTCATCCAGCGACAAAGTACTGGATGAGCTAACTGCCTTGGGCTGTTGTCTGATATCAGTTCTAGAGTCTGAAGCCTTATAAACAGATGAGAAATGCGTGGCAAAACAGTCAACGACGGCATGCACTTCTGCCCTATTTGAGTCCAGTAGTCTGAAGGACTCTCCGCTTTTGCTAGACCGTTTACGTACATACTTCTAAAACTCAGCCGCCCTGTCAGAGGCGCTTTTTTCTAAGAATTCAATATACGAACTATGATCCCGTTTATATAGGCGTTTAGAGAGAGTTCGAAAGAAGCTGAACTCTTCCTTCCACTCGCTGGATGGAGAGCATTTAGATTTCCTGTGTGCGTGATCTTTGTGCTTCAGGGCACTGATAAGTTTAGATGAGAACCATTGGGGCTATTTACGTTGTTTAGGTGTATATTGGGGAATAAAATTACGCATGCTGCTCAGTACAAGCTCCGTAAACCGATCAACCTGGTCATCAACATTTGGGTTGTCAGTAACCTGTGACCACTCAACGGTGGACAAGTGATGATAGAGGCCCGTGTAATCACCTCGCTTGAAGGCAAATCTTGGAGATTTGTTTACGTAACTGCTGAAGCTGGTTGTTTCGGCTGATGCGGATAATCTTACGTTAAGTGGCGGGTGGAATTTGTCCGGACGTACAAGAGAGATGTCGGAGCGGGAAACTTCAAGGGGTTGATCGTTTGACACACACAGGTCTAAGACGTTGCCACTGGAATTGACGACTGAGTTATGTTGCAGTAGGGAATTAAACGCCAGAAAGTCCAAAAGCAGGCTGTACGTTTTCTCTATGAAATGATTGTAATGAGAAAAGGTAAGTGTGCTCCTGTCTCCAGCTGCATTGAAATCCCCAAGAACAATAATTCTGTGCCCACTATTAGAAGATAGCACAAGTTCAGTGGAAGACACGACATCATGAAACGAGGCAGGGGACATGCTGGGCGGTAAATAGAAACATCCAATCAACAATTTTTCACTGCGCTCAAGGTTGGTTTCTAGCCAAATGGATTCTTCGAAAGTTTCTAGGTCTTTCCGTCTAACAGATTTCAGTGAATTGTCAGTGGCAATCAGCACGCCACCGCCTTTCTGTTTGGTTTCACTGAAATCTCGGTCACTGCGGAAGGTGGTGGAGGTCGGGGGAAAAAAGTCAGATGAGGGAATTTCAGTGCCTAGCCATGTTTGAGAAATAGCAATAATAGGAAAAGAAGACGAAATAACATTAGACAAAAACTCGCGTGTCTTGGTACGTAGACCACGAGCATTTTGGTAGGATATGTCTACGTTACACGGCACTTTCGATTCCAGTCACTAGCTCAGAGGGATGAAGCATGTCATCGCGCACGTCCCCACGAAATGGCTTCAAGAGGCATCCGAGGGGCCACATCGAAGGGTCATTCAGGCGTTGTAGTGTTTTCTTGTCGACTTCGATGTAGAACGAAGAATAGGACTGAAATTTGGTTTGAAGTCGCCGGCAGGAGATGGGAGACAGATCCAATGAAAAATTATGTTTTTTGATGTCAGCAGCAGTGGTGTCCGGGCTCAGCTTCGTAACAAAAATGGCCTTTGGCCATTATTATTGTTATTATTATTATTATTATTATTATTATTATTATTATTATTATTATTATTATTATTATTACTATTATTATTATTATTATTATTATTATTATTATTATTATTATTATTTTTATTGACATCACATGACATCGTAGCTTGGTCAAACGTGGGCAGATCGCGGAGGCAGTGCAAAGCCAGTAAGTGCCTCCGATCCTAGAGGCAGTACAAAACCACGCTAGGCGAACAAACCTTTCGGAGGGTGGCGGTGCAGGATCAACACATCGACTGAGAAGAAAAAGAAGATGGCTTTCGCGTTCAAGTCGTCATAGGTGAATGCGCAAGGGACCCCATGAGAGAGGGAGAGAGAGAGAGAAGAGACATTTATTTGGTCCGGAGGGAAAAGTATGAGATGCTTACACATCGAACTCATGGCTACGCCCTATGAACTTTTTTTTTGTTCTCAAGAGCCAGGAGTGTAAAGAAAATTCAAGCAGCTTCACTGACTTAACGCGGCGAAGACTGAATAAACTGCGGAGCTGGTCCAGAAGCACACGCTGTTGGGCTAGTCGGTTCATGTTCTTTCAGAAGCCACGGAAGTGGCTATTTCGCGCAAAGAAAACACAAGGGGAGGGATGCTCCTCCGCTTGTGTTTTCTTTGCGCGAAATAGCCACTTCCGTGGCTTCTGAAAGTGCGGAGCTGGTGGCGCGATATTGCTATTTCATTGCTTTATTTTGCGCATAGTAGTTTTGCCACCGTCTGCCAACACGAAAGCCCGGTGTTGCTATCCAAAGTCACGGCACAATTCTTGCGACACATTTAACGTACCGCTGCTCTATATTATGACTGATGCCCTTTTAAACATGAAGTTTTGTTGACTTCGATATGCTGGCGTTTGAAAATCGACCTATAGCCCCGCCACGGTGGTCTAGTGGTTATGGCGCTCGACTGCTGACCCGAAGGTCGCGGGATCGAATCCCGGCCACGGCGGCTGCATTTTCGATGGAGGCGAAAATGTTTGAGGCCCGTGTACTTAGATTTAGGTGCACGTTAAAGAACCCCAGGTGGTCGAAATTTCCGGAGTCCTCCACTACGGCGTCTCTCATAATCATATCGTGGTTTTGGGACGTTAAACCCCAGATATTATTATTATTAATCGACCTATAGAAAAAAAATAATAGAGGTAGTAATTCAACAGCGTAGTCCTTCGCGAGCGCGTAGTCAGAGCGCGATAAAACTTACTGAAATGCGGCCGATCTCGCTAGTGCGCAGAAAAAGACAACACTGCACTACACGTGTGGGTGTTACAGGGGCAGTGTTCGCAGAGCCGCCGTCGGTGGCGTGCGAGGCCAATTCTGAAGGCCTTCGTGAAGGTCACCTCATATGCATGGGATGAATAGACAATCTTCACGTGATACGTGCGGGAAATCACGAGCAAACGGCGGCGTTTTAGGCAGAGCGCCATCGATAACAATGCTGGCAATCTCACCCCTGCGACATCGCGCACGTCTTTCGAGCCAACCGTTGTTTTAGGGGACAAACCGTCAGCGCCTTCTCCGTTTTGTTGAGCGGACAGCATTTGGAACGTCCGCCTGTCCAGGGAGGTCCAAATTCTAGTAAGGATGCCTTGTTCTTCACTTTTCTGACAAGAGGGTCATTGCGTTTTTGAGCAAAGGGCATAGGAGTGGTTTTAAATTGACTTAACATGAAGTATTGAACCGTATTGACTGAAATCCTGCTCCTGTGGCCAGCATACCTACTTACGAAACCACATTTTATTATTCCTGAAACTTAAATTGCTTTTTTTTACATACTTTGTTCGCTCAATAATGACGCTGCAAAATAAACGCTCCTCCGGATTAAAAAAAAAAAGGAAAAAAGAAAAGCGTGGTGTAGTTATAACTCTAGGGCCTGACATACCAATATCGCAATCTATTTACGAAGGAGTAAAACCGTAGAAGAAAAGCCTCGATTACTTTTACTGCTGGTAGACATTCAAAACACGCTAAACACGGCATTCGCATTTGCTGATCAAACACATGACACCAGTGATAGGTGTGTTTCGGTTCTGCCCTCAATATATTGATTTCGATTTCGATCGCTGCCGCGCCGTGGTAAAGCTACTGAAGAGCCGCGCTGGGTTTAAAAATGACGAACCAAGCTTATTAGGAAATAACTTGGGTTAATTAGTGCCAACTTTACGAACAGCCTAAGAAACCTAAGAAAGAAGACGACAACAGTGCGTGTATCGTCTTCTTGCTTCTTATTTCGTGGGTTCAATTGGCACTCTGCAGGGCGGACAGGAATAAAGAATAAAGAGCGCTGGCAAGGATTACTGTTGCACTCGGACATTATATTTCTACAGTATCCCACGGCGACGTGTTGTGTTGTAGCGCACGAGGCGATTGCTGCTTCCAGCCGGCTGCACAATACAAGGCTGCCCCACTGCTGCTTGCAACCGCGTGACAGTGATGGCGCGATGGGCATTTCCACGAGTGCCATTGTATACTTATGGAACGAGGCGTACCATATTTTCAAGAAATTTTGAGCAGCCGATGAGGCCAAAATTCGAAATGAAGTACTTTGAAATTCGTGACGTCGTTGCGTCATACCGGAGCTACAATTCCGGCGCCAAATTCATGAATGACATCTTTAACACCTCTCTTTCTTTTTTTAATTATTAGTCTATATCTACGACATCTTCTCACCAAACTTTTTATCACCATAAACTAATGTAGTGGTTCACTTTAGCATCCCTTTAACGTGCACCGAAATCTCTGTAAACGGGTGTTTTTGCATTTTGCCGGTAACCAGATGGGTCCGACGTGGCCGTGACGTGAACTGGCGTTTTCCAGCTTGGCATCACCACGCCTTAGTCTCTCAACTAAGACGGCGTATTCAGTATAATTGACATCATAATAAGGGAACAAATCTCTATCCCCCCCCCCCCTTTCCTCCCCTAATAAAATCGAACGAGAGATAATTATGAAACATAGAGTTTGCATTTAGCACTAAAGGGGAAATCAACTTTTATACACAGAAACGCTCGCAGAAAATGCGGCGAAAGTACTGCGCACGCACACGAGAAAGCTACCTACCATTTTCTTTAGCCGCGAACGCATTGCAGTGACCAAATTGTTGATTACGACTTGGTATTTTCTGCATAAAGCACGGAATAAGAATTCGCATTTCATTTTCGATAGTATTGCGAAAACGATGAATACAAAGTGCAGGTTAATTGCACAAATTCCGCGTAAGCCATTTTATTGACGACCTTTCGTACACGCTGCAATGTTGGCGGTGCAAAAAACATGCTCACGGGCTGCAGTCTCCGTGAAACTGTTTTCTTCAGCACTTCGACAAACGGATGTATCCATTAATGTTTTATCGTGTCATTCCCGCAAAAGAAGAAAAAACAGCTCTTTTATTGGCCAACAAAAATATAAACACCACCCTATACCGTTATTATCATAGACAGGATGTTTGATATATTGAATGCCGTTTCCCGTAAGCCTCGCGCGCATATAATGCACGGAGCCTGCGTACCTTCTGATGCAGACAGTGCTTTTTCGAATTGGAGAGGGAGGAATGGCACAGATGTTCCGCCCAGCGCGGCCCTTCACGGCCGCTTTTGACACTAGCCAGACAGCGTTAGAGGTGCGCAGCTGACACTGTCGGACGCTCGATACAGCCCCAGCAGCGCGAAGACGTGCTACGACCGCGTTTTACAGTTAGTCGCGCAAGGGCCGAAGCTATGCTGCGGTTATCGATATGGCCGTCTTTCAGTGACTATGATAGCGCGTCGACCGTTTGACCTGAAAGCAATGGAAGAGCGACGGTGACTTTCTACTCTTCGCTTATGCTGCTAGTGGTCAACGGATTCAGGGAGATAGGCAGTTCCGTAAGTACACTGATGCTTGGTTAACGACCAGCGAGCCCGTAGCTAGCGTACAGCTTCTAAACGTGTGCAGCAAACCACGCTAAAATCCTTCGACTGGCAGTATATGTTTTGTGCAGCCTGCTTCCGTGTAACTTTTTCACGGCTGCCTTGCTTTGTGCGGCTTAAGGTATTTATCATATCACACATTACCGCAAAGCCTACCTGTGGTAGTATTCTGTCTAGTGAAAACACACTTTATTAACATTGTCCTTGATACGTAGCCCTAGTCGTGTTTCCTACTGAATTTATGAAAGTGGAGTTATGAAAGCGCCGACACGAGTTAACATGGATCTGAATTCCTACATTGATGCTCATGCAATTCAGTTCACTAGAAGACCAGCGTATGTTGCAGAGTTGAGGAATCAAGAAAGAATATGCATTTTATTGTTGTCGCCTGTCTCATTATTTATATTAAGGGACGTAACTGCTGTAAAGCTTGGACGCAATTTCGATGTTCAGTAACTCTGGAATTTAGTTTACATAACTAAATGAACTAGAGAATATTTTTATTTAGGTACCAGAATATCGGTATTTATTATGTAAATAATGCCAAACGTGAAAGATGGCAGACCACTGCCACAAATATTCTGATCAACATTGATGTGGTGTATCGACTTAACTGGGCAGTAGCTAAGAAGTAAATGTTTTTTAACCATCACCAAGAAACAAGTGAAAGACAGCTTTACGAAATGTCACTGACTGGTGTTGCATAGGCTTCATGTTCAAGCACCGGCATACCAGAGATTGGTATTTTGACACACACGATTCTGCAGTGAAATCATTTCGACATGCATCAAATCTCGACGTTTGCGTAATATGTAGTCAACTGATGGGTCTCTTTGAAGGAAAGAGATTTGCTCATTTGACGGCGCAAGATAACCCAGTGGTTTTTATTGCCATAGAAGGAACTATAGCGTGCACAAATTTTGTTATCTTGGAAAAGTGGAGCAGTCTCTTCAGTGGCATGCTCAGGGACTCCGCGCTGAATAAAGGAGAAAAATGACACAGACAGGCCACGGTCTGGGCTTTGAGCTGGTTCGTAATGTTACATATTGAAAACGGCAAGCTCACTAAGACACAGGCAACGAAAGAGGACGCAAAGAGCGCTGCGTGAAAGTAGCGCGCTGTGGGTTATCTTACGTTGTCTGCGCCTTAGTGGGCTTGGCGTATTCAACATGACGCTGATAGGGGCCGAAGATAAAAGGTGCGAAGACAAAAAAAAATAATGGTTATAATGTCACAATTGTGCCGTTACATCATTTTCGAGTAACGCAATCAGCTGACATCGTAATCAAACGCGGGATCACTTCGACTGCTGTTTTAGCCGCAGTCGGCTCCCAAGAAGCCTTTAGCGGAGCTCTTTGTCGTTCTTTCCTGCGTCTTTCCTTGCCTTTCTTACCGGATTTCAAGGCTTCGCTCTGCGAATTGGACGCCATGAACATAAATCAACTCGTCCGCATCGCTCTTTGTACTTAAAGCCTTTAGCCGTTGCAAGCCGCCAGAGATTTGCTTCGCCATTCTCCTAATAGGGCAGTGCAAAACCAAGCTCTCACGCTGCTCCCGTTGTTGGAGCTGAGGTTTTCAGCTGCTCAGCTTCATAAATAATAGAATCCGCGTTTTTGAGTGCACCCGGGAATAGCTTACATGAGACTGAGCTTTGAGAAGGCTACCTCTCAACCCTACAGGAGTTCTTAGAAAGTCGCTTAGATTTCTCAGGCGTTATTGGTTTGTATGGCTCTCTTACGAAGGAAATAATCCCTCGAGCGGCGCATCATAGGTACTACCGTGCTGCGTGTAGAACAAAACTTATTTTTATCAAGTTCTTTTTTTTGCTATTAACAGAACGGCTTCGCTAACAATATCGGCAGCAGGAGTATTGACCGAAAGCATTTTCTTACGAATATGTTTGTCGTCAGCTGTTTTTGTGAATATTGACGCCGGTCATTTTATTTATTGCGGTGAGGTTCTTTTCTTCCTCTTAGTCCCTCGATTATTTTTCTTTTTTTTGTGTGTGGTGTTCCATGGAGTTAGAACATTTTGTTACTAGAAAGTACATTAGGTTTAGTCGTGTTATCCGGCTCATCTTTCTGTGCACAATATACATCGCCATGAGACGTTGAAATTGCTGGCACCTCTGTCATTGCGCTGGTCCAGCAATATATTGACATATCGTATAACATTAATAATTTCGAAACAGTATGTCTAGCAAGTCTTTCTATGCGATGCACGTGCCAAGGGCGGGAGTTGTATCAGCCATGTCAAGGTTCCCACGCGATATGAAAGAATATAAATGTATATGTAAAAGTATCTCAATGTTTTTCAGAACGTGCTGTAGTGACTCAGTGTCTGTGATGACACAATTTAGAGACGAGGTCGCCAGTGAAGCCTCGACCATGGCGGCCTCATTCCGATGAGGGTGAACTGAAAGAAACGTTCTTGAACCACAAATAAAATACATATTGATGATCCTCAGGTATAGCCATATGTAGTATGAAGCCCCCGCCATGACGCACTTAAAACTTTGAGTGTAAAGTAAATGACATCTGTCACTGCATCCAGCATGATGTATATGGTGTATACGAACACGTAAACCGCTAGAAAATCTTTTATTGAAGTAATATTAGCCACACTTGCTCGAGGTGTAGTTTCCTTGCAATCAATATAACTTCATATTTACCCCTGCTAGAAGAAATCATGCCAGCACTGGAGGGCACGACACTTACGTCATCATTAGTGTCGGATGTCGCGGTACTGTTGTTGCTTGATCGCTCACTTTCCTCCTTCTGTGGCGTTTTTATTTTCACGTACGGTCCACTGTCGCGGGATGTAGGTCGATTTCCATGATTCAAAAAGTTGATCGACGAGCGCACAGCCTCGTATTTTAGGCAGTGTCGCACTCAATACTGACCGAGAGTAGTGGCGTTCTGTATACATAACAGCAACACAAACGAAATTATAGCCTCTCATAAATTACGTAGACTGTCCCCAAAAGATTGCAGTACATAAGTGCTTATTTGCATGTGGACGTCTCGTGAAAATGTGGGTTGAACAGGGCGTACGTGGGCACGTTGGTGAGATTCTAATGGCAATATACTTTCAAAAAAGTAATCACGAAGTGCCCGCTGTAGAACAGTAAAACAGCATCCATAGTGCCGAATACGACGCGCGTTGATAAAGCACGCAAAATCCGCGAATAATTTCTGATAAAATTAAGTTTGTATAATATAAAATCAGACAGCTTCTACGAAAAATGAATCCAGGTCGGGCCGTACAGGTGTGCACATATTGTTGCTATAACGTTGGACTGAATACGGCATGACTGTGCATTTGTGGGGTCTCAAAAATTGTCACCAGTGCCAACATCTTTGCAATTCAAAAGACGCAAAAGTTTGGTTAATGAAAACATTTCAAACTTTGTATTTCTCAAAGAAAATGAGGCAGCTGCATGATATAAGTAAACATGACATTCTCTTTTAGTCGCTTAAAATAAGTTCTACCAAGCTACCTAAAGCTTACTGAACGCCTTTCTAATTTCTGCAGACTAAAAAAAAACATAGCCTGTACCGCAACGCTTCCTGCCCCATCACCTTCTTTCACATCACTGGAGTCGTGGCCATAATCTCTAGGTTCTCGAGCTCTGTTATTTGGTGAAAAGGCAATTACTGTAAAAAATTGTGGTCTCCACTGTGAGGGAACGCTGCAGTCATA
This sequence comes from Rhipicephalus sanguineus, assembly GCF_013339695.2. Lineage (NCBI taxonomy): Eukaryota > Metazoa > Arthropoda > Arachnida > Ixodida > Ixodidae > Rhipicephalus > Rhipicephalus sanguineus. Next base: position 109,570,844 of record NC_051179.1, read on the forward strand.
GTAAATGAGTCCATGACGAAAAAAGTTTTTTTTCCTTTGCCTTTCACGTGGTGCTCCTAAAAACTAAAACGCAGGTGGTGAATCCGTGAGTCTGCGGCGTCGAGCCAAGGCCTTTGCCATGAGAACGACTGATGGTGGAGGTTGAACGTTGGGCACGTGCGCACAAATGAAATAAATAAAAGTTTTAGCGATTCAGAAGTCGGCTATACGCTTACTGCGGCTTGCAAATATGTTTCTGTAGAACGCTTTTTTTTTGTTAGCGTTGTTTAGGGAAAGTTAATTTACCGACGGGGAAAATAAAACAGTTGTTGCTCAAACCAATAATATTTTTGTGCTCATGGTCAAAACCTGGCGAATAAATATTCAGGAAATAGGAGCTTCTGTTTGATTTTCAATAAAATCTATGCGTGTTTACTGCGGCAGGGATTGCTGGTTCGCCTAGTCGAGAAAAGAGTGCAGAGGTCTAATGAATGAGTCGTTAAAGCCCCATATTTATCAACAAGCTTCTGGTAGGGTGCGGAAGGCGAATATCGCCAAACTGTCATCACTTATTTGATTAGAAAACATTCCGACTTTCTTGAGACTCGGGGGTTTTCATATAAAAAGCTTATAAGGCAGAACATAGCACTACTGCAGGCTTGTCTTGTCGATATTCGGCACTTTGTCAGCAGCCGCTTTCGAGATTTGAAGTGTTTACAAGTAACAGCACCGTCGCTCATCATACGGAGTAGCAAACCTAGTGCACAACTTGCAAGCGACTGGGTGACTGCTAAGAATTTGCTGTTATCGCAACGGCTGAGCGACGCGCGAGCGGTTTGAAGTTGCTGGCTTCCTCCCAAAGCCAAGATAGTGTCACCACACTCACCAACGACATTCGTGCAATGAGAAATCAGGAGCGCTATGTTTTCATTCCAAGCAAAGCGGGTTGTTCGGGTGAACGTGGAAAGCGCCTCTGTGCACAACATCGGCCGCTAAGCCGAAGTAGAAAGTGGGTGAGCTTATGACGTTAGAGTGGCGTCCTTGAGAAGATCGCACGTTCAAGCTTTTCTTAAATGTATTCGTGATGAAGCATTTCAGCTTTAACTTTCCGGTGAACGACAGAAGTCATAAAGTAATGAATCGATTCCTTCTGTCGAGGCGTTTTCATGCCGACAACAGGCATTGAAGTTCCTCGAAGTCATCGGCACAGTCGTACTTCTCTACAGCCACTTCGATCCCGAAACATTCCGATTGCGCAACCAGTACGCGTCAAAGACCTGACCAAAGGCCCTTAGCAACTACATCGCTGCCCACAGCTGTTACGTAGCAATGCAGCTTTGGAATGCTTCCAGCAACTGCACCGATATAGAGATCACAGCATGACAATGCGGTTGCTTCAGCAGCAAAAACTATTATGCATCTGGACGCGTGCCTCATAAACATGTCGTGGTTTCGGCGTGTACAATCCCAGCAATTATTATAGTAATTACCAGGCATCTACGCGATCTGACGCTCCCATGTGGTGTCACCAGTGATAATCGACACGAGCGCCTTCAGCAGAGAGTGGTGCGCAAAAATGACACTTGGAGACGCTTCGGATATTGCTCGACCAGCATGATGTACGTCAGCGAGATCAATCAGCAGTTCTCAAGGGGGAGGAAAACACTACAGTCAAATGAGTTAGGCCCTTTAGACTAAAGTAACGAAGCGATCCTTCACCGTTACCAAAAAAAAAAAAAACGCAGCTAGCACTAGTGACGCAAGTCTGGAATATCCAGGTCGAACACTAGCAAGGCTTGTATTCGACCTAGCTTTTTCTAAGTTTTTGCTAGTGATGCGAAACTTTTGGTAGAGATGCTAAGTTTGTGCTAGTAGTACTAGGTAAGTATGGTTAAGCTTGGCTATCCTCCTCCGGTTTCGGTCGATTCCCCACACTACGCACGTGTCACGTGGTTTTGGCGGGAACACGTCAGTGACTAGCTGTTACATGATGTTGTGGTTTTACTCACGTGACTAGCTGTCGCGTAGTTTTTAGCGAGAACATTTCGCGTGACCAATCGTTACGTGATTTTAGTCACGTTACTAGATATTACGTGATGTTACGTGATTTTAGTCACGTTACCAGCAGTTACGTGTTTTTGAGGGAAACCTGTCACGTGATTAGATGTTACGTGGTTTTGGCAGGAACATGTCACGTGACTAGCTGTTACGTGGTGTTGATGAAGAAGCTGTGCCGGAGATGAAGCGAGCGCGTGCCGGATCATTTTTGTTCGTCCCACCCGGCGCAACGAAAGGCTCTAAAAATCTTAACCCGGATGTTTTACGCGAAAAGCCGCAAAAATAAGGACATATAAGTTTCGCATGTTGCCTCGATTGAAATGCCGCCTCAATTAGCTCCTGCGTTCCCCAGAAAGAAAATGACTGGCTCTTCCGCAATTTACAGCCGATGTAAGCTTGAAATGGCTACCGGCAAAGCAGACTGGTTGGAGATGATAGTAACCCGTATGAAAATGGTGATGTCCGGGAAATGTCCTTTCTGTTTCCCATTGACGTCCTACATGACCTTTATGGTTCCTCTTCCTTTTTGTGACCTGCAGGACGCTACTTTATGTTTACGAAACCCTTCCTCGTCCTATCGAAGGATTCCTCCTTGTCTCCTGTAGGATGTGTCCTTTATGTTTACCGCAGGATGTTACCTGGCAGCGAACTATATGTTACCTGCAGGAGCACCCGAGTTCATGAGTGGGTAGCATGTGGTAGTACAAAAACATTTTTTGTCAGTGCCATAGCCAGAGGGGGGTTTGGGGGTGCCGAAGCCCACCCCCAAAATTTTTGCATTATATAACACACACATACACATAAGTATATATATATATATTTCAGGGAGGGGGGGGCGAAATTGTGATGGTTGGAGGGGTATAGATATATAAACACCCCCTGCAACAAAATTTCAGGGGGGGCCTAGCCCCCCCCCCCGAAAAAATTCCTGGCTATGGAAAAAACTTACATCTACACACACACACACACACACACACACACACACACACACACACACACACACACACACACACACACACACACACACACACACATATATATATATATATCAGGCCCGTAGCCCGGAATTTTTTGTCGCAGGGGGGGGGGGGGGCACTTGATAAAAACCTTGCCGTTTTCAGAAAAACACCTACTTCACCAAAATTACGGGTGGGGGGGGGGCTGGGCCCCTCGGACCCCACCCCCCTGGCTATGGACCTGATTATATATATATATATTTATTTATTTTGTCGTCGCACTGGATAAAAGTTGTATTTGATAGGCAATCAATAGCCTAATTCTAAAATTATCTCTGTTAAACTTAGATCCTAACGTACTTGCATGGATAACATCATTCCTGACTAATCGCTCTCAATTCGTGTTTGTTAATATTCACTCTTCTAACCGACTACCTGTAACGTCAGGTGTCCCGCAAGGGTCTGTCTTAGGTCCTCTTCTTTTCTTAATATATATTAACGATCTACCAATGCAAGTATCATGTAACTTTCGTATGTTTGCCGATGACTGTGTAATTTACCGTTCAGTAACCAACATTCATGACCAAGCATTAATTCAGCATGACCTTAACAATATACAAACATGGTGTAATCGTTGGCTAATGAACCTTAATCCTAACAAATGCAAGCTCGTTTCCTTTTCTCGCCGCCATAACCCTTTCATGTTCACCTATTCAATCGCTAATACTCCACTGGAATCAGTTCAATCATTCAAATACCTCGGCGTCACATTGTCCCATGACCTTTCCTGGCGTCATCACACTACTAACATCATTTCGGCTGCTAATAAATCATTAGGATTTCTTAGGCGACACTTACGTCATACTCCGCCACATGTCAAAATGCTAGCATATAAATCATTTGTCAGATCGAAGCTTGAATATGCGTCTTCCATCTGGAGCCCCCATCAAACATATATCATAAATGACCTCGAATCCCTTCAAAATCGGGCTACCAGGTTCATTCATTCTGCATATTCATATAACATCAGTATCTCATCCTTGAAGGCGGAATCGGGTTTGCAAACGCTTGCCTTCCGCCGACAGGTGGCCGCCCTCTCTCTTTTTCATATGTTTTATTTCAGCTCACTGAATCATCCACCGTACGTCACACCCCCTTCACGCATATCTCATCGGACTGGTCACCCTCTCCAAGTCGCACTGCCACGTACCCGGACCATCACATTCCAAGCCTCCTTTTTCATACGAGCAGCAAAAGACTGGAACGGCCTTCCTCAAGACATTTCTGCCATCACTAACCCATCTATGTTTTTTGAGGCTATTAAAAACACCCTTGTATAGTTTTATTAAACACCACCCCTTATGTAATACCCCTCGATGGAGGTGCTTAAGGAAATAAAGTGAAAGTGAAGAAATCACTGCATAAAAATCTCGCGTGTAGACATCTGCACTAATTGTATAACACTAATTCACGACACACAAACGTTTTGGGGCGATTAATAGCATCGTTGTTCATGTGTTCAAATTTTTTTTTCAAATTTCGCGCCCTTAGGTTTCGACTTTTTTTTTTTTTTTTCCGGGGTCAAGACATTGTACGCCTCAACTGTTTATGTATATTATATTTACATAATTTTTCTTAAATATTTCCAAGCGTAAATTCAGGTTTTTAGTTAGAAAGCGCGATGCGCAAGTGCGATTTACGTCTGCGGGGCTGATACCACGTGGTACCATTTTTTCTTGTTTTGCGTTTGCTGGTCGTCGCCTCTCCGCGTCACGAAGGGCCGAGTTTGAGTGAATTTTTCTCTTGTTTGAAGTGTGCTTGCGCCTTGTGCTCGTCCTGTGTGTTCTGCCGGTGCTGCTTATTACGAGGATGCGCTATATTCAAGCGAAGACTGGCTGCTGCATATCGGGGAGCACTCACCAGGTATGTACCACGTTGCTGCTGTCAGCGCTTGGTTAACACCGAGAGCGCGATAATAACGCCGTTAACTAAGTTTTTCTTAACCAGTAGACGATAAATGAGCTTTTATTAACGTAGCAAGCCTGTTTGTGTCTATCACTTCACCAGGATCAAGGCAAGTTTGTGTGATTTTAAGCGCGGGCGAGCTTTTTCTTTTGTTTGACGCGTAAAGGAGAGTGCGCATGCGCGGCTGCGATACGGCGGGGAATTTGAACAGAGTTGTGGCTGTGCGCTCCTCTGTCGGCAGTAGTGTTGGAGGGTGGCCCCGCTCGCGGTAAACTACTATTCTGGCTTATTAGATGGGCGAAGATGGCGTTTGTTACCTGTAAGCGTCGATCGTGCCTAAGGCGCGTATGCTTGGACCTGTTAGTAATTCATGTTCACTTCTTTAGTGCACTGAACACTTTCACGGCAGTTCCATATGCTGCGCGTACTCTTTTCAATAGCTACAGGATCGTTATAAAGCAATGTTTTGACTACTATCAGAGAGATGTGTTTTCCTCCTTGCGGGTGGTCAAACGTGTGCAGGTGTATGCATGCGCGCTGGCACGTATCTTTAAACTGCCGTGATACTCGGGTTGATGCGTGTGCGTGATCTTGAAATAGCATGTTGCTTCGTCTTAGGTACGGCTCGCGAAGCTTGAACTTACGCTTAGGTGTTCATACAGCCCGTTTCGTCAAATTCGGCCGATGTTTTCACCCGCAACATAGGTTGCCTGATGCGGCCGGCACCCGTGCCTGTTAAGCCGTACGTTAAACTTGAACTGTACTCCAGGGAATCCTTCATGTCTATTTGGGGCAGAATTGTCGCACCTAAACAGTGCAGGCGCTAATTCGAGCATCAGTCCACGCGTTCGAGCACAACTTTTTTATTCTGCTTGTTTCTGTCGTGTTTGGCTTTTGTTATTTTGTTCTGGTTATTAAGAATTGTATGCGCCTCGCCCCACCTTGGCGTTAAAACTTCGCTAAACACTTACTTGTACGGGTATGAACATTATAAACAGCTTGTACTACCACCTCCAGTGACATTTTCTGATAGATGAAAAGCTTAACGGTCTGGGATAAAGTAAATTCTCTAGGCATGCGCTACAGATGTTAAAAGGATCCGTGGTATGTGCAACATATGAATATCTTATTTATTGCTCATAACTCGCAATAATGTTATACATACTTCACGGTATGCATGCATAAGTCATGCATGTGTTGCTGTTCAAATGTAAAATTAGACAATGTATTGTATCTGAGAACACAACAAATCTAGACTGTGTTTTTTCACGCTGTTGGCATTGAAACAATTATACAATTTCAGAAATAAGTTTCATCGAATGTTTATTGTGTATTTGCTAAATTGTGGTCAATAGCTTCCAAGATTCTGGTTGCCAGAGATTGTTGCAGAAGCCTGCATGCTTTATTGGGATGGCATGTAGTTCAAGATTGGTGCCTTGTAAGTCTTAGATTTCCACCTTTTTCTCCACATGGCCATTAGACAACCTGTGATGCATTAGTGAGGCGTATTGTTTTTTATACAACCAGAATCATTGAAAATAATGACCACAATTTAGCAGCTCACAATAGTAGAGTGAAACCCATTTCTGATATTATATAATCATCCCAATGTGAGCAGCCTGAAGAAAGCTACGTTAGTTGTGTTTGCAAGCAGACATAATTTAATTTTACATGTTACCTGCAGTGGATACATGATGAATGTGCATACTGTCATGTATGTGCAGTGCTATTGTGCTTTTGTGCAATAAATAAAATATTCATATGGTGCATATTGCATTGCATTCCCTTTAAGGAACACGTCGTATAAGTATCATAATATAGCTACAGGAATACAAATGTGCCTGTGTGAATGCATACTCACACATAGGTTTGGCTAGCTGCAACAGCAGAATTTACCGATAGCAGCCAATGACATTACTCGCGCACAGAACTTTCAATTACACGTGGTTGACACATACAGCAAACAGAGGGCATCTTTTCCTAAGAGCACCTTTGCGTTAGTACGTGAGCAAGCTAAAATGGTAAGGTTAGATCCTTGACATCAAAAGCATAAAAAGTTCATCCACAACACGCTTTTTATTGCATTTATTTCGCAGCATTCCCTTTATGTATTTCTCACTGAGTGGAGTCAGGTGCCACTGAATATGGTGGCCGTGCACTGCATCTATACCCACACAGAACTGAGAACACAATTCCAGCATGATGGGAACATACTGTACGTTAAGCTCTTGTGAAACATTTCGTGACTACTCTTTCTGTCTTTATTTTAGGTTTCAGGGTACGAATGTACTGTAGCGAAAGCACACCCTAGCGCACCTTGCATTATGCAGGAACAATATTCAAGCATATTTTTTTACGCATCTGCGATGTGGAAATTCCATATTCTTTCATAAGGTTGCGACTGTGTTCACCAAGAATGCATCAAACAAATTTTTCTTGTAACTTCTCTAGTTTGTGTACGTCCTGCTTGTTTTAAACTTATCTAAAACATATTGTTCCAGATAAGTTAAAAAAGAACGTATGAGGAATTCAGCTTTGCTAACAGACACATGTGTCACTAAATTGTTATTTTGTTGTTTCCATTGCAGCCTATACGTGCTCCTTGTACAAAGCGAGTGTGAAAGAAATCCAGACAAGCCTGTCATGAATGCTGGCTCATGGACAAGTTCGTTGCTGATGTACAGCCGCTGCGCATGGCTTCTGTTTCCTGTACAAGGGGAACTGCACTGAGAACAACGGAGTGGGCACTTCAGCCACCTGTTTGCTGTGTTCAAGTAGCTCACATGTAGAGGGTGTTCAAAATTAAGTTTTTTTTTTTCTTATAAAAAAGTCCGCACTGTAAATCACGTCAAAGCCACCTTTGCAGATAAGTTATTATCCAGGGGGACACAAAGTGGGACAATAATTATCGCTGTCAGCCGTGCAATTAACTAAGATTTAATAATGAACTTTTTTAGTGACTGCAGCAAGTGGGCATGTATGTATTAAGATGTTTGAGCCAGCTGCATTCCTACACGATTCCGCTTGGAAGAATTCTTCTAGCATGTCTGGGCTCAGATATCCTGCTGCAAAGTTTAATTCTGGCTTGCATCATTACACATGCAGGATCTTGAGCACTGGCACAAAGCTCCTTCCTGATGTGCCACGTTTAATGTTACAGCGGGTCGAAGGCATAGGCAAACATGATAACGGTTGCCCTTTTCCTGCCGGCTGGTGATAGCCAGCAGTGACTGCTCGTCACACCAGGGAGTAATATTTTACTGATCCTCACCGCCTTACATCATGCAAACCACAATTAAACTTTGCCGCGGGATATCTCGCAGCACAGACATGCTAGAAGAATTCTTCCAAGTGGAACTGTGTAAAACACGACTGCCTCCAACTTTTCAGTACAAAGGTGCCCGCTTGCTGTAGTCACTAAAAATTTCATTATTTAATCTTAGTTAATTGGGCGGCTGACAGCAGTAATGTCTTACTTTGTGTCCCCATGGACACTTAACTTACCTGCAAAGTTGGTTTTCATGTTTTTCCCAGGGCTGAATTTTAATGCAACCATAAAGCACAATCCTGAATGTGTCAGTGCTGCTTCCTTAGCTTTGTATTTTCTCTTTTCAAAATCTATTGAGTGAGCGGCTCTCTTGACTCATGTGTCATGTTTTAATTCATATCTTATGTGCAGTTATCATTTTTAAAATTGAACTTTCAATTTTGTGATAAGGCAGTAGTGCATCAATTCACTATTTTATTTTCACTTTAATATTCACCGTACATTTTGTTGTAATATGCTTTTCTAATCATACATATTTCATTGTCTTCCAGAAATTCATTTCCTTAGTGCAATCATGTGATGTCCTGCTCTGATGCCTAATCATATTTAACTTTGTTAATGGTAACTTACAGAAGGCATTCTGAACTATTGAAATGTAAGTCTCGGCATTGGGAGATGAATGTGGCGACATTTTTTAAACTACACAGTTTTATCTGCTTGCTTTAGTTGTGTGAAGTATAATAATAATAAGTGATTGGATTTAACCACAATATGATTATGAGGGACGTCGTAGTGGAGGGCTGCTGAAATTTCGACCACTTGGGTTCTATAAGGTGCACCTAAATCTAAGTAGATGGGCCTCAAGCATTTCTTCCTCGATCGAAAATGTGGCCACCACGGCCGGGATTTGATCGCGTGACCTTCGGTTCAGCAGTCAAGGGTGACTTACAGTGTACTACCTTTGTGTGGGCCATAGTTTCTTGCTTCAATTTATGCATGCTAAGTATGGCATTTTGGTGCCAACCACGCATCTCTGGTAGTGCACTGATGTTGTGTTTGCCACATTCCTAATTTATTGCAGTATTTAATTATTTTAGCATGCATTTATTGTGAGCAGCTCTGGGTAGCGCACTGACGTTTGTCACGTTCCTCATTTATTGCAGCATTTTTTATTTGTGTATTTATTCTGAGTTCGTTGTAAAGTTATGATTGTTCCACTTCTTCCACTCTAGAAGGTTTCATACATTTGTAATTAACCCATGAAGCCCAACAAGTCATTCCGATACACTTAGGTGTGCAAAGCTTATCTAAGTAGCCCATAGGGTTTATAATGCCTTGGAAAGTGCCTCTTGGTCATAAATTGCTGTCATGATGAGTGTCTTAAAACATTTGTTTTTGCGTTTTCCAGAAATGAATATACTCTTCAAAGTTAAAGCTTTTAAAATGTTAATGATGTGTTCAGGAGTTATGGGGCTGATCTGTTAATCTTATTTTTCTTCAATCGCCGACATATGTACATTGCCAGTTTGAATATTGTCTATGAAGTGCTCTAAACTGTACAGTGTAAATGATAATAAATGAGTATTATTGCAGAGTTTTGTATGCATGTACATCCAAATTCTAGCAGCCGTAATATGCTGCATCATACAGGCAATGCAATGGCCTAATTTCTGGTCTGCGTCAAGGGCGGCTACTTATAGGACACATACAGGACGGACATTTGGGGGACACAGAAAGTAAGCGGCCAAATCGCGACATCTGGGAGACATAAAGGACGGTTACATATCGGATACATACAGGACGGTCACTAATGGGACACATACAGGATGGACACTTGGGGGACACAGAAAGCGGCCAAATCGCGACATCTGGGAGACATACAGGTTGTGTCCTCATGCTGCCTCGGGGAACCATACAGTACACTTCCAGGACATCACCATTTTCATGAGGGAATAGCCACAATCTTAAAATGCGGCCACGATGGGACGCAGGCCTGAAAGCTTTCTAAGCCGGAATGAGCCTGTTTTGAACTGAACGTCGTTGGAAGTCTCCTGTCGGCCAAACACCACCGTTGCCACGCCAGACGCTGGCGGCGTGGTCACGCAGTGTGGCGCATCTCGAAAAAGGCGGCTCAATACCCGCGCCGAGAAAACCACGGGCCGCTGGCGTTGAAAAGAGACGGGCAGCACTGTCCAAGCGCCAAAAGATGACAACTAGTGTACGTTGCGCTGTATCTGCCTTTGGAACGTCGCTATTACAAATGATAAAATGTCACCGTAGTAGAAGTCACAGGTTAAGTGATACCGTGAACAAACATTTATAAGAATTCGGAAGCTATATAATTCGGAACTTATTAGGGCAGTAAATCGCGCACGTAATTCGGTCCTGTACAAAAGGTTAGGGGATGAAAATAGCATTTTTAAAAAGTTTTGAATGGTTGCCCGGATGATCTCGTTTAATGATCTCGTTTAACTAAAACAAACAAAGAAAGCATTTTTAAACTACAGAAGAAAATAGCACGGATAATCGAAGGTGTTCGACCTAGAACGCATTCTACTCCACTCTTGCACAAGCAGAAAATAATACCATTTGATGACATCTTATTAAAAAAAAAAATACCCCGCAGGGACGTCTGCGCAAGCAGGCGTTTGGTGTGTAGCGACACCACGGACCCGAGCTAACGGGGGGTTTCGACCCCTCCCACGTCTCGCCGTGCGTGGCTTTGCCGTGTCCGGGGAAAAGGGGATCCTGGGGGTTGAGCCGACGCCGGGTGATTGGACCTTTAAGGCCCCCCGGCAGAGGCAACACACCCCTTTGGCCCCGGCTTCACGTAGACGGCACCCCTGGGCTGACCCACCCAGGGGAAATCGGCAGTCGCCTTTTCCTATGTCTCTCTTCCTACATCTTCGTCTTTCGCTCTTACTTTAAATCTATCCTGTCATCTTCTTTCTTCCGTTTACTTCCCAATTTTCCAGGCGGCGAGGGTTAACCTTGTGTAGTTATCCAACCTCGGATAGGTATATTTGGTTATAGCGGCGATGCATGGCTGGCGTCTCCAAGTGTTATTCAACCTTGTAGCGTCCCCTTGTTGGGCTCGGTGGTGGGTGGCCACCATCGCCGCCGAACTTTGCTAGTCCCTCATGGCAAACGCTCTGCCCTCACATCCTGATCGCTCCCTCAAAAGGTGGCGCACCGAAGAGACATCACTTTTCGCTAAACAGAAGCAGGCTTTCCCCAAGTTCCACGTTGTGCACAGTAATCATGAAACCAAAACAGTCCGAACTATGTCACCATTTCTTGTCTCAAAGTCGCTGATGGATGCAATTGGCCCAGGCTATAAAGCTACGAAGATGGGAAGCGGAGATCTTCTTCTTGAAGTCCGCGACAAAGAACAGTACGATAAACTAGGACACCTTGTGGCTTTTGGCAGTTTTCCGATCTCTGTGACAGCACATCGCACAATGAACACTGTGAAGGGCGTAGTGTCCGACGAAGACCTAGTAGAACTCACTGAAGCAGAACTCTTAGATGGATGGAAAGATCAAGATGTAGTAAATGTCCAGCGCATCACAATCAGGCGAAACAACAACGAAATCCCGACGAAACATTTAATACTCACTTTTAATTCTACTACCCTACCTGAGACTCTAGAAACCGGCTATGTGAAACTTCATGTTAGACCATACATTCCAAACCCGCGACGTTGCTTTAAATGCCAACGGTTCGGTCATGCGTCACAGAGCTGCCGAGGGCAGCTTACTTGTCCTAAATGCGGAACAACGGGCCATTCTGCCGAAGAATGCACTCACGATGAGACACACTGCGCGAACTGCGATGGAGACCACCCTGCGTATTCCAGAGCCTGTCCAACTTGGAGAAAAGAAAAAGAAATAATAACGCTAAAAGTCAAAGAGAACATAACGTTCCGTGAAGCGCGACAACGTCTTTCACCGTCCTTCGCTTTCAAAACGTCTTTTGCCGAAGTGGTGCGACAGGGGGCTCCACCACAACGGCCTATCGCGGTTGCCCGGACCACGCGCAGCGTGCCGAGGCAAACGCCACCCGCCCCCATGGTGGGAGCAGCGAAGGCTGCCCCGCCTACTCTGAATCTGACCACACCGGCGGCCACTACAAGCTCCGGCACCGTAGAGGCCAAGGAGAGCACATCGCCCTCCAGCTCGGTGGCGTCCAAGACTTCGTCACACCAGGCGAAGTCTCCACCTGCCAAGCCAGAGATCCCGGCGACTCCAGGGTCGTCGGGTCTCACGACCACGCCTCGCCAGGCGAGGTCGGACAAACAAGCCAGCAGCTCGCATACGCGGGCGTCCAGTGCCTCAAACGAGGCAATGGACACAACTCCGGTGCCCTTGGCACCGAAAGAGCGGCGTAGCTCCCTGGAGCGCGCTAAGAAAACCAAAAAGCCGATAATGGGGCCCGACGACGGCCCTGCAACTTGAGCTTCAACTTTCGACCTAAACAACACTCACTTCCTTTTCGTACACACAGCACTACCTAACATCCAATATGGAAGCACAAATTATACAATGGAACGTCAGAGGACTGCTTAGAAATCTCGACGATGTCCAAGAACTCTTACACAAACATACACCAAAGGTGCTGTGTGTACAAGAAACACACTTAAAATCCAAACACACCAACTTTCTACGCAGTTACATTATTTTTCGGAAGGACCGAGATGACGCCGTGGCGTCATCCGGTGGTGTAGCTGTTGTAGTTAATCAAGGAGTAGCATGCACACATCTACCACTTCGAACGTCCCTTGAGGCAGTGGCTGTTCGAGCAGTTCTTTCGAACAAACTCGTCACCATTTGCTCTCTCTATATACCTCCACATTACCAACTGCAAAAACAAGAATTTCAGTCTTTAATAGATGAGCTCCCTGAACCTTACCTTGTACTTGGGGACTTTAATGCGCATAGCTGTCTATGGGGTGACTCCCGCTGCGATGCGCGAGGTCGTCTAATTGAACAGTTCCTTTTCTCTTCCGGCACGTGTCTCTTGAATAAAAAAGAGCCAACATACTATAGCCTTGCGAACAATACCTACTCGTCCATAGACCTCAGCATCACATCTCCATCACTTATGCCCCTTCTAAAATAGAAAGTCATTAATAATCCCTATGGAAGTGACCATTTTCCGATAGTTCTGAGCACCCCTATAGTTAATGAATGTCCTCCACAGTTTCCCAAATGGCAAATTGACAAAGCCGATTGGGAACAGTTTCGTAAAATGGCTCTCTTAAGTTGGACCAACATGCGTGCTTTAAGCATAGATGAAGCTGTCGACTACTTTACAGCTTTTTTGATTGATGCTGCAATAAAGTGTATCCCACAAACAGCTGGACTGCCCGGCAAACGACATGTGCCATGGTGGAACACTGAGTGTCGAAACGCGCGCAAAAAACAAAATAAAGCATGGAGGCTGCTTCGGGACTCGCCGACAGCCGAGAATCTGGACAGTTTTAAAAACATAAAGTCACAAGGCAGGAGAACTCGCCGACAGGCAAGAAGACAAAGTTGGCAGAAATTTTTATCGGGAATTAACTCATACACACAGGAGGCTAAAGTCTGGAACATGGTTAGTAGGGTGGCAGGCCGACAAGCACATTCACTTCCCCTAGTAAACACACAAGGTGACAGCTTGGAAGACCAGGCGAACTTCCTAGGTGCACACTTCGAACAGGTGTCGAGCTCGTCACACTACACGGAAGCTTTCCAATGATACAAAACAAGAATGGAAAAAGAGAAACTAGAGCGTAAATCCGCAAAACACGAAGCATACAATGAACCTTTCTGCATAGCTGAGCTACAAGCATCGCTTAATTGCTGCAATAATTCCGCCCCAGGTTCCGACCGTGTTTTATATGAAATGCTGAAACACCTGCCATCTGAAACACAGAAAACCCTCCTGAACCTATATAATGCTGTTTGGTTTTCCGGTGAGATCCCCTCGTCCTGGAAAGAAGCCATTATTATTCCTATTCTAAAACAGGGCAAGGACCCATCCTCCGTTGCGAGCTACATGCCCATTGCACTAACAAGCTGCCTGTTTAAACTTTTTGAAAAGATGATAAACCGCCGACTTATACATTTCCTCGAAGCAAACAAGTCACTTGACCCATACCAGTGCGGTTTTCGAGAGGGTAGATCTACCTCTGACCACCTTATCCGTATCGAGGCACAAATTCGCGACGCTTTTGTGCACAAGCAATTCTTCCTTTCGGTGTTCCTCGATATGGAAAAGGCCTACGACACCACATGGCGCTTTGGAATATTAAGAGACCTATCCCACTTAGGTGTCCGAGGAAAGATGTTGACCATAATCGAAAGCTATTTGTCCAATCGTAGCTTCCGTGTTCGAGTGGGTAATGTCTTGTCCCGAATATTTGTCCAGGAAACTGGAGTGCCGCAAGGTGGTGTCCTGAGTTGCACACTTTTTATTATAAAAATGAATTCCCTACGTCTGTGTATTCCACGGAATATGTTTTATTGCACATATGTCGACGACGTGCAGATCGGTTATAAATCCTGCAACCTTTCAATGTGCGAGCGGCAGGTGCAACTTGGTTTAAACAAGGTTGCCAAATGGGCAGACGAGAACGGGTTCAGCCTTAACCCGCAAAAAAGTACTTGTGTATTATTCTCAAGAAAGAGAGGCCTCCATCCCGATCCGGACATTGATCTGCATGGTCAGCGGCTGCCTGTGAAAACGGAGCATAAATTCCTCGGCGTAATTCTAGACACGAAACTAAGCTTCATATCACATATAAAGTATATAAAGAACAAGTGCTTAAAAACCATGAATATTCTAAAGGTGTTGTCACGCACTACGTGGGGTAGTGACAAGAAGTGTCTGATGAATCTTTATAAAAGCCTCATACGCACGCGCCTGGATTATGGGGCGATAATATATCAGTCTGCGACACAAAGCGCGTTGAAGATGCTTGACCCTGTCCACCACTCGGGCATTCGTCTTTCTACGGGTGCTTTTCGCACCAGCCCCGTGGAAAGCCTCTACGTCGAATCGAACGAGTGGTCGCTCCACCTGCAGCGATCCTACATGTCGTTTTTATACTATCTCAAAGTGAACGCAGACAAAGAACACCCCTCACACCCCACAATAAATGATTTATCTAGTTCTGCCCTTTTCGACCACCGTCCTTCGGTGCGACAGCCCTACTCACTTCGTGTGAGGGGCTTGGCTGAGGAAACGGGTGTGCCACTTTTCGAACACTGTCTATTGGCTCCCGCTGCACAACTACCGCCGTGGCGGTGGCAGCTTATAGACTGCGACCTTTCTTTCATGGAAGTAACGAAACACGCGCCTATTGCACATATCCGTACATACTTCCTTGAACTACAACACAAATACACTTGTGCAGAATTCTTTACGGACGCCTCAAAGTCCAATACTTCTGTGTCTTACGCAGCCGTTGGGCCATCCTTTACAGATTCTGGTATTCTACACCCTGAATCAAGTATCTTCACGGCAGAAGCTTACGCGATACTTGCGGCCGTTAAACACATTCAACACTTAAAACTACAAAAGGCAGTTATTTACACAGATTCTCTAAGCGTGGTAAAAGCTTTAAAAAGTCTAAAAAGACACAAAAACCCCGTCTTTGTCTCGCTGTATTCCCTTTTAAGCACGATCTACGCACTCGAACAACATGTCGTAGTGTGCTGGGTGCCAGGGCACCGCGAGATTCAAGGCAACGTGTTAGCGGACCAGCTAGCAGCATCTGCCCACGAAAACAGTCACAATACATCCTTAGCTATTCCCCCATTAGACCTAAAACACTTCCTGAAAAGAAAGCTCAGAGCCTTTTGGCAGACCACACGGGATACGCATACACGAAATAAGCTACACGTTGTCAAACCGCATCTGGGTAATTGGCCGCCAGTATCGAAATCACGCCACACAGAAGTTACACTCTGCAGACTTAGGATTGGTCACACATACAGTACGCACACACACCTTCTGTCCGGTGGCGAGCCACCTTTGTGTGATAGATGTGGCCAGCCACTCACTGTCCTTCACATCCTTATCCAGTGCAAGGAACTCGACGCTATCAGAAAAAAGCACTTTTCATTTCCCTACCAACAGCAATTTCCACTTCATCCTTCAATGTTCATCGGTAGGGACCCGCTTTTTACATACCAGTCATTGTCTGCATTTTTAAACGATGTACAGAGTTTTCATGTCATATATCAAGGTGATCCGTAGCACGGCCTCTAAACAGAGGTCGCTGCTGCGGTGAATACGTTAAAGATAGCACTTGCCTCGCGGCCCTTGGACTCAAGGGCATTGACGAGGCAGTGGTGCTGATGTCATATCTTCATAGTTTTATTCTTGCGACCACTTGTCATTAATTCCACTGCACATATTTCACGTCACTCTCATGATTTTAATATATATATATATGTTTTACCCGCCTTTAGCGCGAGGAATTTTAAGGCCCCTATACAGCTACTTACCGCAACCATTGTTCACATCCTTGTCTCATGAACTGGCGCTCTTTGGCCATCAATTGGCCCTTGCGCCATTAAACACCACATATCATCATTATAAAAAAATAGCGGTAAATATATATGATAAATTAAAATCTAACGCGGCCGCATTTCGCGATGCATATTCTCGAAGACAGCATACATTCAGCTTTAGACGCGTAGCATACTGCAGTGAAAGAGTACGGACAAAATACTGTGCACAAAAGCTAACGCGTATGATCCCTAAACTACTCAATGCACATCCCACAGTTACCACCATCCTGCAAGAGAGGCGCTTAGTAATTGCGTTTTAAAAAGAAAATACACATACGGTCCACTAATGCTTCAAAAGCTTTTCTAGATGGCATCCCTCAAGTTGTCGTTAAAATTGTCCTGTATGAATATCTGTCACATTTTTGTTTAGTGAATAGTTTTAGCATGGTTTCGTGTTCAATAAGTCTGGGTATTTACACATATTCCTTGCTTTGTATCTTTGAAAAAGAAATGTTATGATACGCTATTGCTATAAACTGAGTCTTGCAGACAGGTCTCGAAGTACGAATGTTCTTCTAACGATGTTTTATGTACTGTTATAAAAAAATGGTGTAACTGTAGCTCCTTCTTCGTCTCTCATCTTTTAAGACATGTACATCACTGCTCCTTGTGCGCTTTACTGACTGGAACGGGTTATTGCACTTTGTCAGGCATGAAATTGCTTTTTAGGAGCTGGCTCGCCACGTTCTTAAGCTGGGGCAAAGTCCCGCGCCGTAAGCGTAACCTTAGTTCCAGAGGCGACCGCTACAGGTGCAACTCGCGCGAAAGAGAAGCCTTCTTCCTCTTGTTCTTCGCGCGCCTTGATTATGATATTAACGCAGGCAAAACCACATATAGCATAGCCAACTGTAGCATGCGCTCACGCCCGCGCGAAAGAGAGGTCTTCTTCCTCTTGTTCTTCGAGCGCCTTGATGATGATCAGGGTCGTGCTGCGCTCTCACCAAGGGGGGGGGGGGGGTTGGGGGTTCAAACCCCCCCGAAAATTTTCAGTTTTGCTTGCGTATGTATACACGCAAGCAAAAATGGCTACGCTCCTGATGATGATAATAACGCAGGCAAAACCCGATTATCTCCGAGCCAGCTCTTCAATCATCATTCACTTCGTGGATATGACATGATCTTTTTTTCCAACCCTGCTCCTGTATTCATGTCATATCTCATCTTTTAGAATAGATAATTAACTTAATCTCCTCATTGGGCCCGTTTCCTAGTCTTCGGGTAGCCAAAGTTTGTATTATTTTCAATGGCGGTGACAAAAATAGCATGACGAATTACAGACCAATTTTTACTTTACCTGTGTATAAACGAATAGTCTCTTTCTTAACCAAGCACCACATTATGGCGTCTTTTCAATTTGGTTTCACAAAGCAGCGCTCATTGGAAAGTGCTCTACTAATGCAAAAGAAATCATACTCGATGCATTTAAAAAGGCAATATAGACACTTGGAATTTTTGTAGATTTCTGAAAAGCATTTTACAGATTTAACCATATTACGTTAATTAAAAAAACTAGAACACTATGGTTTTCGGGGGAACTTTATAAATGTCATAAAAAGCTATTTGAAATACCGACAGCAAAAAGTAGATAACAATGGCTACGCATCTAGTTTTAAAGAACTGTCACATGGCGTGCCCCAAGGAAGTATTCTGGGTCCCTTGCTTTTTAATCTACACGTGAACGACTTAGCAAACATCTATAATATAACAACATTTGTTGTTTATGCAGATGATACCGGCTCAGTTTTTAGGGACTGCGATTTGCATAAACTAGTCGACAAAGCAAAGAATGTCTTGTAACTGCTGAACATTTGGAGCATATGAAATTCGCTAATTATAAACACCTCAAAAACAAAATCTGTGCTCTTTCATCCAATAAATAAGCCCGTAAATTTCTATTTATCATTAACGATCGACTCAGAATTGAACCCCTAATGAAAACTCCTGGAGTAATTGTCCTCGAAAGCATGCTATGGAACGATGAGGCTGAGCTTGTACATACTAAACTTTCTCGTACTGTAGGTATCTTATCGCGTTTACGTTTCCTCTTGCCAGAAAAAATTAAACGCTTAGCATACAATTCCCTATTTTTATCTACATTAAGCTATTGCTACCTAGTATGAGGCACCACATCGGAAAAGAACTTAGGCTGAATGTATGCATACATTAAAAAAAAAGCTGTGCGCATAATTACAGGTGTTCCTCGCCATGTACATTTTAAGCCCATTTTCCAAGCCCTTAATTTACAACCAATGCCTGACATGTACAATACAATTTTAATGAAGCGATATCGTACTTCCCGAAAGAATCACAACTCTTTTCTTTCTGATTTAGCGCGTTTAACACCCATACCTGCCTCTATAGCACACAAGCCACTGATGACTGGAAAATTCCTTACACACGTACTAACTATGGTCGCCAAATGTTGAGCTACTTACTGCCACTAACGTTAACCAGTTTCTTCCAATAAACCATTTATACTGTTCGTTTCTTTAAAAATTCTTCAACGTATTTTAAAATGCAAATCAACATGACCCCGAAGTACATGTTTTCGATATTTTATAATGACTGATGATGACATGCTGCTGTTGCTATGTTGTCAAATAGTGCGAAAACCTTCGTCAAGCCTTAAGGGCTTTTATTGCGATAGCAATTATATGGACAGTCTCGACGGGTTTTTGCCGTTGCCGTCATGTCCTTCCGGTATGAAGCCCAAATCGATAAAATCGCCCTGCGCATCGTATGTGCTACCGCGGCTAAAAGCGCGCGAGCGGGGGCGGCCGAAGCATAGATCAAACGAGCCATCCCGTTTCTGTCGCTCGAAAGATCATGCGATAACATCACCGCGCTCGCGAGGCCTGCCGTCAAGGCAGACAGGAAAAGCCCCACCCATCTTTAACAAGCATGAAAAAAGACGCGAAGACGCGAGGGGGGGGGGAGTGTCGCACGAGGAGCAACTTTGAACTTAGCATCTAAGGGCGCTCTCGCGATCGCTGGCGCGCGTGGTATCTCCAAAGCAATCACATCGGGCGGCTCGTATACCCTTCTACGTGCTGCGCTCTCAACGCGAAGTGACTATGCGCAGAGTATCGCTCCCTGGAACGGCCATATTCTCGTACACAGCGTTTTGTAGTTACGCGAGATCGGATACAAAACAGTTAGCTGCCAACCTCACTTCGTGTAACACTACAATTTGTTGCTATCGCATTCATTGCTTCGCCTTTGTGGTGAAACTGTGACTTTTCTGCTTTCGCCCCAGAGCATCACTGTTGTGACTTTTGTAATGTCTCTTGTGATGTCAGAATAAATTGAACTGAATTGAATCTTACAGTGTTATCAATGTATAGTACACCGTACTCTGTAAATGATTGATAATTGAATAAAAAAATTCTCGAAACGGTGCCCGGATGTTCTCGCTTGAACGCCCGGAAAACGGCTTGGCTTTTTGTTCAGTGCCACTTGAAATTTACCGAGAACGGGAGCTAAGAGAATTTCATGCTGAAAGAACAGCTAGGCGTGGCGCTAAAACAACTCGACTATATCGTGCCAGTCAACAATCTGTCACTGCCCTTCCTACAGCCAGCTAATCCTGCTAGGAGCTACCCACAGTAAGTGTGTGCACGTACTGTCGCAAGTTGCTCGTGAATGCTGTTGTTTCTAACAAAGCTAGTTGGAGGTTTTAATGAGGGCGAGGGAGCATAGACGAATCGCGGATCATGACACGGACCCGTGAACTAAAAGATGGGTGGCGGTGCACTGCGTTCATTATTTTCATCCTGTGCACTGAAACAATGCGAGTATGAACTGCCGTTTAATGTGACCGCTGTTACGAGAAACGCTTCACTCTTGAGGCGAAATCGCGACTTCGTTGTGGCATATGTTGCTGCTACCCATCACTTAGAGAAAGCGCCTGGATACGTTTCGGCACAGTTCGGGACTTGAGCGTGTGTGTCGCTTTGTGGAGCTGGGACCACGGACGTGCTTTTTTGTTTTGACTGTTTCGAAGCTGTTTAAGCCAGCCGCAATGTCGATCCTGCTAACAAACGAGAGCGGTGACGTTGTGGCCGTCGATGAGAACGTCGAGGTCGCTAGTTCGTCGTCTAGCGTTGCGGTTGGGTCGCGGCGTCGGGTCACGGCTGCGTCGGCTTGTTTCGCTGCTTCCATGTTGCGTCGTCGGGTCTTCTTCGGTTCGCGAGGTTTCGTGGGCAGGGCTTCGTCTGCTTCGCGTCGTATTCTACAGTTCTCGTCGCGTTGTCGTCGTCGGCGGCCGCGGAGGATCTTCGGCATTTCGTCGTACAGCAACCGCACCTCCATCGGTTGCTGCGCTTAGTTTCCCGGATATGGGCTAGTCGACCGGCCCCGGCTTGAGCCAGTGTACTGCCGGCGGTGCGGTGCCATGTAGCGGCCGGGCGATGGCGAGTGGGAAGGTCGTGGGTGTCGCGAGGCCGTTCGCCTGGCTGCGGGCGCGGCGCGTTGACGGCGAATCCGTGTAGCCCCATCTGTCGGTACTGGCAGCGGCGGTACGTCTGGCCGGCCTCCCCGCAGTGGTAGCAGAGCGGGCGGTTGTCAGGGGCGCACCAAACGTCGGTCTTCCTTGTCGCGTAGCACTGGCCGACAGGCGGACGGTAGGGCGTCTGTGGCGGCGTCGGCGTCTGGCGACGATACTGCGGCGGTGTGGCGTCTTGACGTGGGCGTGGAGGAGGAGCATGAAGGCGGGCTGCCGCAGCACAGCTCATAGCTTGCGGCTGCGGCTCTGCTAGCTGAGGCGCGCCCAGTGACTGCTGGATCTCCTGGCGCACGACGTCGGCGATGGAATCTACTTGAGGTTGCGGTGAAGATAGAATTTTTCGCAGCTCCTCTTGCACGATTGCTCGGATCGTCTCACGCAGGTCGGCGGATCCTAGTGCTTGAACGTCGGCGTAGCTTGTGGCCGGGAAGCTGTAGTTGTATTGCCGCGTTCACAGATCAAGCGTTTTCTCGATTGTCGAAGCCTCGGCGAGGAATTCGGCGACCGTCGTGGGCGGATGGCGGACAAGTCCCGCGAACAGTTCTTTTTTTACACCCCGCATAAGCAGGCGAACTTTTTTTGTCTTCGGGCATCGCAGGGTCGGCTTGGCGGGAAAGTCGAGTCATCTCTTCCGTGAAGTTGGTGGCGTTTTCATTTGGTAGCTGCACCCGGGTCTCCAACAAGGAAGCGGCCCTTTCCTTGCGGACAACGCTTGCGAACGTGTGCAGGAATGCGCTGCGGAATAGGTCTCAGGTTTGAAGTGAAAACCCCCGATTCTCAAACGACTTTCTTGCAGTGCCTTCCAGGTAGAAGTAGACGAGGCGCAGCTTGTCTTTGGTGCTCTAATTGTTAAAGGCGGCGACACGGTCGTACGTTTCAATCCAGGTTTCCGGGTCCTCGAATAACGAACCGCGGAACGTTGGCGGCGCCCTGGGTTGCCGGAGCAGAATCGGTGCAGGCGGCACAGTAGCAGTCATCGTCGCTGTTGTCTTCATCGCCGTCGCTCTTGGCTTGTCCGGTAGGAGTTCAAATTGAGGGGGAAGTCCTTTCAGTCTGCGGCTGGCTCTACTGTCGCTGATGGTGTCGGTGTCTGCTTCGCGACGTGTGCTGGGTTCACGGAACGGGTATGTGCCATAGAATTTGGGCAAATCTCATTACTCACCTCTACGGCGTGGGCTTCTATAGTACAGTGTAGCAAGAGGTATGCAAAGGACAGTGAGCGTGCGGAGGAGGGAAAGAAGAAAGAGACAAAGTAAAGCGTAGCGCAGAAAGAATAAGAAAGAGATAAATAAAGAAAAACAAAGAGAGACAACGAGACCATCCACGAAAGAGAGGAAGAAGCAGAAAGAGAAAAAAAGATACAAAGAAACGGAAAGAGAAAAATGGTTGCCAACTAACTTTTCAGACGAGCGTCCTAACCACTGCGCTATCCAGGCACGCTAGCAGAACATGCGAGCAGACCTAGAGAATCATGGGGCGTCCTGAGAGAGTGTGTACCCCAGAGGAAGAAGCCGCACAACTCCAATCTAGACGTGTCGGTCGACGGGTAGTGGGCGCGACATCGAGCCCGTGCTTGGCTGTGCCAAGCTTTGCGCGACGTAGTGCAAACATTAAAACTTTTTTTGCTCGATTTATTTTAATAGATATACGTACAGATGCTGTAGTACGCGTTGTGACACCAACGCATGTGCGTTCGCATTTTTGCCGAGCCTTTTTTATTTAGTGTGCTATTTAGCGTCCTTGCACTAAAAAGCGAGCAGCGCACTCAATGCCACGCTTGTACGTTTTATTATTTTCATCTGAATAGTGGCTTGTGGTGGTGGACTCTGAGCTTTAGTACGTGCACGCTGTGTGTCTTCATTGCACTAAATGCGTACTTTTCATTGTTACAATTTTCGCTTGTTCATTCTTCGCCCTAATACCCTCTTGTCGGAATAACGAGATAACGCATTGTGGAGTGCATGTACCCTTGTTTTCGAGCAAGCTGCTCACGTTTCTTCTTTTGAGCATCGTCGCGCATATGTCATAAAAGATGCCTGGCAACAGCACTATTAACGGCAAGATTGATAATACTAAGAATTGCGCAACAACCTCACTTCACTATCATAAGAGTCTCTCTTTTGTGAGAATAGTAATGGCCTAATACACTAAGTGTTTCGATCGTAGATGCTTTTCCGCCACGAGGCAGTCACATTTGTGTATGTGCTGCCAAGTGATTGGTACGTACGCCTGTGATTTTACAACAATATTGCAATTGCTCTTTCAATCTTATGAATACGGGTCTTACTTTATTTATTTATTTGTTCTATTGCTGCGTCATCGTACAGTTCGTGTTTTGCAGCAGTTGTATTGCCTTTTCGGCAGCAACTATAGCGGCTTTACTGCAAACGGCCTCATACGGCAACGGCGTACACATTAGCGACTTGAACGTTGATGGTCGTATTGGCATATATGTCTTTCAACAAGCTTGTTAGTGCGCTGCCCCTATTCGAAACTATATGATATGATAAAATTATTTGTAACTGTTAACTAAAACCAAAACCTAATGCAGACATAATGTTGGAGAAGCCAATAGCAAAGATCATTTAGAAATAACAAAACTTGGAGGATGCTTGAGCTTCGCCTTCAAGAGCAGAACGCGATAGCGTAAACGGGCCCCGTGCACATCGCCTTCAGTCGTGCCGCGAGGAAAGGAACGTTGTGCGCATAGCATTGACCCTTTCAATCTATCCTAGCATGCCTACTGCAAGTACAGCTGCGAAATGCCCAATACGCCATCAATTCCCTTTGCAAATTGGCGAAGAACCCAAAGGTGCCACGCGCACCTGCGAAGCCGCGCACTTTGTAACGGGTGGGTAGCTTTAAGCCACCCACTCATTGCGCAATTCACATGTGTTGACGCCTGGTACAATTCTACGGTTCTGCCACGTAATATTACATGCGTTAAGGAGACTCCTCCCACTACATAACATTCTTATAGCATTTTTTTTACTAAGCAATTTCAAGCACTCGCGTGGCTCCGTGGTAGAACACCTGCTTGCCACGCAGAAGGCCTTGGTTCGATTCTCAGTCGGACCGAAAAGTTTTATTATTTATTCGTTTATTTGCATCTATCCCGAATTTCCGCCAACGGACCATGCTGATTTTTCGTTAACAACAATCGACGCCGCCGCTGACACCGACACCGGTATTACGAACTCTTCAAAGCTATCGTTTTAAAGGTCGGAGCAATTCCACTCTATGAAGGTGCGCAACCAGGGCAGCTGACGGGCGCACTCCCGTCTGTGCGCTCGTCACTGTTCTTCAAAAGCGCGCTGCTCCTCAGGCAGTCTCACAATGCGCGGTCGACGCATACTTGCCACGAACCACAGAGGCAACGCAGCTCCAAGACTCAAGTGAACTGGCGAGGCACGTACGAAACACGTGCGACTCCCCTGAAACTTTCTGCACCCCACGGGGCGTTGCACTGCCGCCGGGTTCGGCCCATGTTTGGCCAATCGACAATATAAATTGGTGACGTCATCATGCGGCGTCATGTAATGGCGATATCGTGTGACGCCGCGATGTCATTGTGATGACGTCACACGTATTGGCGATCTGTGGCGTCATGAAGACGTAACATGATGACGTCATTATGTGACGTCATCGCTTGCTCGGAGGAGGTGGCGTTGTTTTTGCACGTGGACAGACGCCGCATATTCAAGAAATTTAAATGTGTCATTTGTAGGTCCGCTGTAGAGGTTTTGGAAATTCGGCGTCAAATACAAGTTTTTTTTCTTCACTTACACGCCGTTACCTGCTATTTAAGTAAGGCATACATATCGCTGCTATATATGTTTTGCTGTGTTTCGTGAAGGTAAGGTTTATTGTTATATTATTATAGTTTGCTTGACAACTGTGTTGCACTAATCACATTCATTTTCTGTACACTTATGAACATGTGAACCAGTTACAACATATGAAGCAGAAACCTGCAGAATAGCAAAGAATGTCGAAAAGAAGCTAAGGAGCACCCAGCAGGCAGCGGAAAGAAAAAAAATGGGGGACGTTTAAGCATCGCCTTTAAGATTTGAACGCGATAGCGATATCCGGCCCCATCCTCATCATGCCCTGTTTCGCTTGTGATTATGTTCAGTGGCCCGGTCTCACACACACGCACACTCACACACACACACACTCGACATACCTATAGTGAAGGTAAAGTTTTCCGCCCTCTTCAACAGCACTTTTATGGCAATGGTGTAGCCACTACGTGTGCGTAAGAGAATACGCGCACTAATACGTGTGCCCTTTGTAACGGGTGGCATGCTTTAAATGAGGAGCAATTACGCGCGTGATACTGTTTCGAAGTTGTCATGCACTCACCACGCGTTCGTAAGGGAATGCGCGCAGTAATGTGTGTGCCTTTTGTAATGGGTGGCCGGCTTTAAACCACCAACTCGTTATGCAGTTCACATGGTGTGACGCCCGATGGCAATATACGCTTGTACCCCGTTTTACTGCGATAATACATCTCGTACTGTGACACCTGTACACAGGACGCGTATGTTTGTGAATCATTAATCTCAATTTCAGTGCAGCGCCAAGCAATAAAGCAGCTGTGTGGTAGAACACCTGCTTGCCTCGCAGACGGCCTGGTTTCAATCTCATTCAAACCTAAGGTTTTTTTATTATTTATTTTATACAAGATGACGTTTTTTCGCTCACAACCAAGGACGCCGGCACCGACGCCGACACCGGAATTTCTGCGGAACGAGCTCTTTAAGTCTATCGCGATAAAAACAGGTGCAACTCTAAGAGACACGAAGACAGCAGAGTGGATCAGCAAACAAACAGGGGTAGCCGATATCCTAATAGACATTAAAAAGAAAAAAAAAGTGGCCCTGGGTAGGTCATGTCATGCGGAGGGGTAACAAATGTCCGGCTGCAACTTTGGAAAAAATGCTAAGAGATGCGAAGCGCGGACATGGAAGGGAAATGATTAGGTGGAGCGATCAAATGAAGTAACTTGCAGGCATGAAATAGAGGCAGCTCACGCAGGATATGATTGTTCGGAGATTATTGGGAAATACCTTAGTCCTGAGGTGTAGCTTAGACAGGCCGATGAAGGTGATGATCAACAACAGTGACAACAAAAGTTTCTTCTTTCATTGTACAGGGCTCCTAGGTATGATCCCACATAAGGATCAGCCAAAAAAAATAAATTTGTCTGAAAGCCTACAGTGGTAGCTTGAACACAATATCAAAGTAGTGTAGGAACACGATCCGCCTTTGAGAGACTGAGTCTGTCTGCTATGCTGCCCTGGTCATATTCGCAGCTGATCGTACTGTTAACAATTTGCAGTGTATTTTAAATCAGACCGGTAAAATATCGCAATTCCAAATAGACAGAGAGAGGTTTATATACAGAAAGGCGGAGAGGTCGGTATGAGCGATAGTATGCTCTAGCCTGCTACTCTACACCGGGGGATGGGAAATGGGAGGAAAAATAGTGATGGATGACGATGGCGAGTTAGATTGGTGAGTACATACAGCCTCGTCAAGTTGGCGCAGTGCTATAGCCGCGCGTCCAGTCCAGTGGCCTGCAGGAAAGCTGTGACCGCTCGTACGACAACACTTGCACTGTGGGCGTCAGGCCAAGGGCCCAACACAACCTCATCAGTTAATGGCCTATTATAATATCGTTCAGTACCGGAAACAGATTTCTGTCGGTCAAGTGCATGCTGGGCACGTAGAAAACATGGGCTCAAGTGTTTCTGGCACTTGACAATGATCACAAGTGGGACCGCTGTCACTGCAGCAAATGAGGCCGGTGTGCACAAGGTCTTGTGAAGGCCACCCCAAGACGAATCCGGTGAATCATACTTGCGATGTGCCACTTAATTTACAAAGAAATGATGTCACTTGAAGCGCTATCACAGCTTCCCGTTAAAATGCAAGCTGAAGTTGTGAACGCGGTTTTGCAGTGCGTTGAGATCCTTTGTCACAAAATTTTTGTCGCTACCTACGACGTAAAATTAAGTATTTTTTTTCTGCAGGAAGGCACCTAACTGGGCTGTTTTTTGTATGGGTTATTAGTTCAGCGCCCAGTGTGCCGTTCTATTACCGTCCCGTGTCAGGCATTGCCTGTTTCCGTTGTAATAAACTCTTCTTCATCACTTCAACGCACGCCATTAGAGAGCTCTCTCTTGGGTTTTATTAGACTCCAGAGCATGGAATGCGGGGGAAATATGATAGACTGCACACACATATACGCAAAAAAAATATTAAGGCACTGAACGTAATATTACTTCATGGAATGAAATTCTGTCACAACCAAAGGGTGTAGCGGCGTACTCGCTGTGCTTCACCGAGTATGCGAGTGAAAGACGTCACACTGAAAGGTCACTGAACGATGAACGCCTGGTGTTCTTGATGAAACAGCTGCGGTCATTTTAAAAAATTTCTTTACGTCTCATCCGTCCAATGTTTACGCCCCGTAGCTATTGTTTTATGAAGAGGTGGTCAGTACTGAAGCGGCATACTATTGGGAAACGCAAGATACACCCGACGTGGTAGCTCAGCAGGTGAGGTGCGGTGTTGCCTGAGTGGTAGTTCTTTAGGTAGAAATCTGAAGTCGTAACCCTTATGTGGTGGTAGTTTGAAAAAAAAAAAGGTAGTTCCAGGAAGATTAGCCTCGTGAAATCGCTGTGTTGATTTCGCATATTGCAATATGCACGCTAAAGTACAAGTACTCAGTTAAAGAAGTGTATGTGTGAAATTTTTGCTCACGAGTCAATCATGCATTAAGTTCATTGTGTAAGTAATGTCTGCCTCTTCGTGTAATGCAGCTTAATGAGTAGATTGATGCTGCATTTCTACAGGCAGTAATTCTTATTCTGGCAATTGATGCTCCATTTCCACAGGCAGTTATTCTTATTCCGGCAACCACGAATGAAGCAACCATGAATGAAAGAGCAGTTATTGTGCGCAGTCTCATTGAAGGCGGCGTCGTCCTTCAGCATTCCGGTCCGGATCCCGTGAGCTGCTTCTCCGTAATGTTCTTTGTCAGGTGTCCTTCAGCACATGTCAACAGTCTGGTGCACGCTTAGCGAGGTGCAAAACTTAGGGCACCCGCTCATGGCGATCGAGTAGGAGATGCGTAAACGGGAGCGGCGGTGGCGAGCATTTGTTTTCATAGGAGCCTCATTGGTTCGCAGAGGTTTTGGAAGTTTTACTATTTTCACCGTAGCCAAGCAATTTAATGAATGACAAATAGTCGCTCAAGATTAAACTATGGTTGACGAACACAGAAGTCCACAGGTTATGAAAAATAAATTTCTGTTTCAGAACGTAGGCTTTTACGAGCTCACAACAGCGGTACACACACACACACACACACACACACACACACATATATATATATATATATATATATATATATATATATATATATATATATATATATATATATATATATATATATATATATAGTGATGGGGCCGGAATCGAACATAACCAGGCATTTTGCGGGGCAGTCAAGCTTTATACCAGAGAGCCACGCCAGTGCATGAACGTTCCTTTGAAAAAGACCCTTACAGGCGTCTTGTCGGACGACAAATTGCCTTAACAGATAGCAATAATAATAACGGCGATTTTACGTGCCATTATAACAATATGAAAATGAGGCACGCCGCGGTGGAAGTCACCGGAAATTTCGACTACCTGGGGTTATTTAGCGTGCACGTATATCTAAGTAGATAGGCGGGCCTCTATCATTTCACCTTCATCGAAATGCCACCGCCGCGGCCGGGACGGAACCCGCGACCTTTATGTCAGCAGCCGAGCACCGCAGCCACTCTACCACCCCGGAAATTTCGACTACCTGTGGTTATTTAGCGTGCACGTATATCTAAGTAGATAAGCGGGCCTCTATCATTTCGCCTTCATCGAAATGCCACCGCCGCAGCCGGGACGGAACCCGCGACCTTTGTGTCAGCAGCCGAGCACCGCAGCCACTGTACCACCCCGGCGGCAACGCGTTGACAGATGTAATGTTTCGTTGCAGAATAGTAAAGTCGCACCAGGTTTCGCAGCATGCGAAGTGCGTCACCAGTGGATGGTCTGAAGCTTAGCAAAGGTCTCAGCCACAATTTTCGAAGAAAATCAGCCGCAGCACCAACTTAGTGCGCGGCGACGTATGCAGAGTAGTACACTGTAACGTAGGTACCCACGTTGCCTTACAGACGCGTAGTGGTTTCCTCGCTAATTAGGATGATGATGAAATATGGCCCAGTGGGTGGCCTACACTTTTAATAAAGTTCTGGTTAAATGGTGGCTATATCCAGGAAATCAGACGAAATATGCCCGGTTTTCTGGCTATATCTAGCACTTTAAGCGGGACCTGATTAAGAGTGTACTTCGAGAAATGGTGATGATTTATGTCGTAGTAGGTGCCTCTCAACAGCACTCGCAGTAGTCGCTTTAGGAGAGTTGACAACGTACTTTATGAAAGCCTCTCCTCCCGCTTGCGCTGTGACTGTGCTGCTTGTTAAGCACAGGCCTGGCATTTTTTTTTCCGCAATACAAAGCTAAATGTAGCCATGATTATGCGCGGAGGTTCATGACATCTTTTGTTGGCGTATTATGCAAGCGTCGTTTAGTTCAAATCCGATAGAGAGCAATGTTCAGTACGATAAGGCGAATGAAAGAGAAAGCGGACATGATTTACGGTTGAAATGCTAATGCAGATGCGTCAGACAGGATGTTTTCGAGCTTCGCTATGTCATGGCTTCTATAAAGTAGTACAGGTGTATCTTTAAACACAGTATTCCATTTTATCCTCGTGTAGGTACCATGCCATACCTTGGTTAAGGTCTTGCGGCTTTAGAACAATAAAAGGTAAATATATGTGGAGTATTACCTATTGGCTTAATTTTTCAGCCTATACGTTACTGTATACTGCTGCTTAAATGCCGTAAAAGTCGTTCTCTCGTCCCATGTGCGGAATAGATGAAGAAATTGTTGGCACAAGCCAAGAGCCAGGAGTGCTGGTAATGCAGATAACTTATTTCGCCAAAGCATATAGAGACCATCAGGATGTTGAACTATCGTGCCATATGTGAACATATTGACCATCACGGTTATTCATCAAATTGCAGTGATTTTTGTGCCACTGTGTACTCTGATATAAAGACATGTTTCGATAAAACATAATTTTATTGAAATAAAATCTAAGGTCTTTCAATAAATTGTATTACTGCTACTGGCTTCAGGGAAAAATTCTCTCGATCCAGGACGCGAAAGATTACGAAGTGCCAAAGTACATTCTCCATTAGAGAATATCAATGGGCATGCTGGCACTTCTAGCATCAGCTGCCCTTACCTAACCTAAGGCATTTTCGCTAGCTTGTGATTTTAAAGTAATTAATATTTTTCCAGCACTCCTTACTTCAACTAAAAGAGTCCATTTTTATAAAATATATAGGGGACACTATTATAAACGGTTATCAAGCATAGAGCGCCAGCTTTCATGACGTAATAAGACTTGTTGGGGTTTACGCCCCAAAAGCATTATATGACTTTGAGAGACGCCGTAGCTGAGGGCACCGGAAATTTCGAACATCCGGGGTTCTTTAACGTGCACCTGAATCTAGCGCACGTGACTCTAACAACGTTACCGCCGCGGCTGGAATTCGGTCCCGCGACCTTCGGGTCAGCAGTCAAGCGCCATAACAACTAGACCACCGCGGCGGGTTTTTGAAGACGTAGAGCAGCAGTTGTTCAGTCGAGTGTAGAAAGCGTTGTTGTGAAAACGTAGTGAAGCAACGCCAGTTTTGTTGTTGTAAATATTTTTATCCGTTCTATCCTTATCGAAAATTCTCATATGACACATACGCCTCGTATCCAATAATCTTGTATGAACACAAATGAATCATATGTGTTCTCGTATGATCATATGAGATTATTGGATATTTGTCATACGTGTCATATGAGCTTTTTCGACAGGCATGGTATCGTTTATTATGGTAAGTGATTGGATAGAATAGCGGTAATTAGTATTTCCGCTAAATTATGATCCCCGCCTTTTCCCCGAAATGCAGGAAATGCATTTCTGTTGAAAATTGCGCTTCTCTTTGAATTCTCCTGCAATGAAAATGCATCGCCCCTACAAGCCGCTGCGCAAGCCAGCTGCCCATAGTAAGGATCAATTAAGGGCGGAATGAAAAGTAATACAATTAAAAATACCAAAATGGCGGCTGGTTACCTGCCTCAACTACTGTTTTGTGTTGACCGTGAAGTAAAGGTGTAATATAGCACGAAATATATTTCATTAAGTTCGCTTTGTCATGCATACCTTCTTCACACGGGGCTATTCGTGCACTTCCTTCAAACAGAGCGAAGCGTTCTTGTTTTCCGTGCCGTGTTCGCACGCAGTATTTCTGTTTTCTTTTTCAGCAACTTATACATGGAACTGAGAGCGCAGCGCCCCTTCTGATTTCCGGTTTAACCACAACATCCTGGACACTGCTTTCGCTTCAAAAGCGAACTAGGTAGGAACCGACCAGCTGTTCTGTACGATAAGTGCCAGGAAACTACATCCATGCCACGCATACACGTGCCTGTCTAGATGTCCCCGTCGCCATTTTGTTACACTTTATGCGATTTTGCCGGCTGTGGAATCCTTTGAGGTCGACATGTATAAACCATTAAATGCAGGTTCCACGTGCACGTCCAATACACGTGCGTGTCGGAGATTGAGAGAAGAATGCAAGAAGAAAAAGGTTTAAAAAGGAGCAGACATTGTATGAAACAACGGGACTTTTAAATGCGAAGAATTTCTTAGCGAGCCAGAGCAACTTTAATGGTATCTATCTATCTAATATAATATTATTGGTATTTAATGGGATCTATCTATCTATCTATCTATCTATCTATCTATCTATCTATCTATCTATCTATCTATCTATCTATCTATCTATCTATCTATCTATCTATCTATCTATCTATCTATCTATCTATCTATCTATCTATCTATCTATCTATCTATCTATCTATCTATCTAAGTCTCGGCGTGCTCGTGATCGTCGCTTAACTTGGCATGTACCGAAATTGGCACAGGAGTGCTTCAGTGTGTGGCAAATACGATTCTCAGGTGATGATCTGAATAGCATTACTTTCCTGTCGGGTACGTCATGAAATACTTTCCAGCAGTTACGGGGTATGCTGTCCGTGGTATGCGGGTATGTGCCGCGAAAGCGTGAAGTCTGGTTTAATGTGGACTGTGAATATTCACTTGGAATCTTCATTTTTCCTCGTGAACAGCGAGGAAAAATCACCGTTGTCCCCATCCCGCGAAACGTTCACCCCAACAATAACGAGTGTAGGAGACGGGCCAGGGCAAAGGCTTTTTTAGAAAGGGCTCACGATCAGGCCGGGGACTGTTGCTTCGTCGACGCGGCCCGGTATCCCGAGGGGAAGGCGTATGTGGCAGTGAGCATCAACCACGAGAGGATAATCACAAACTCGACGACGGTCCGGACGACAGCAGCCGAAATAGCGGAGCAAGCTGCGACTGCGTTGGCCTTGCTGGACAACAAGAGGTCCACGATTTACAGCGACTCGAGATCAGCGATTAGAGCATTTGCCAAGGGCACCATCTCGGAACCGGCCTTGCGGATCCTCCGGGACAAGCACATCGAGCCACACACACTCGTCTGGTTCCCAGCTCACATGGGACAGATCAAGGGAGCCCCGCCCAATCTCAATGAGTCGGCCCACATAGCTGCGCGAGGACTAGTAGACCGCGTAGCTACCGGAGGGCGCGCTGAGGTTTTGGAGAATCGGGACCCGCCCACCTCGTATAACGAAATTACCAAACATTTTTACCTGGGGCGGAGACAGTACCCTCCACCACACAGAAAAGTAAGCAGACCACAGGCTCTGACACTCAGGCTACTTCAAGTCGGGGCGTACCCTAACCCCGCGCTATTGCACAAGATCTATCCTGAAATACAGCCAACCAATGCATGTTCATTATGCGCAGATATCGCTAATCTCGAACATATGCTCTGGCGGTGCCCCGCGTTACACGGCGGCGAAGTCATCACGCCGTCAAAAGGGGAAGAAGCTATTACAAGCTCCGGACTCGAAGCACAACTATGGGCAGTCCAACGGGCCCGCGACGCAGCAGAGAGACTTGGTCTTTCTGTTCCGACGTGGGAGCGGCCCGCAACGTGCTAGGGTGCGCTCCGAGGGACCGAAATAAAGTTTGTTCATCCATCCATCCATCTTCATTTTAATTTCTTGACGTAGATATCACAGCCCCTACAATACAGTTAGAACACTGCAAATAACGTCCCCTATACCGTTCTTGGCTCCACTGTGTGTTGGTTTTCATTAAGGCTGCGTCTCACAAAGGAAAAACGAGTCCTTATGTTCCACTTCTTTCGCTCATATGTTTGGGAAACATACTGAGTTGCGCGTTTGACTTCCGGAGCATCCGCAAGGCTGGTGCTTGGCACAAATACAGACATTCTCCTGTAGTTCCTACCGAAATAATGTGTTCGAAGCCGGGCCTCCATTTACATGATGTATGACAGCCCGAACTTAGGCGCTTGTCTTCCTTTTTCGCGCTCCCTGTCCTTTGTGTAAGTTCGCGCTGGATCCTGGATCCCCATCATGGATCCTCAGGAAGAAATTGTTCTTCGAAAATAAAAGTATGTGCGTGTTTTTTCGGTCAGTCCTGAACTTCCACGAATCTGACTCTCTTTAAAGCGACACGTTATTCTCTTCAGGGTCAACTCTCCTAACTGTCCGGATAGAGTATATTCATCGCAAAAGAGAGTTCACGTGTCCCTTTAAGGATAGTCATATACGTGGCGAGACAGAACTGACAGAAAGAAAAAAGTAAAAGGAGTCGTTTTTCTTTATTAGAGTGTGCCTGGCCGGAAACATTCCTCCGTTTGCAGATGGGCTCGTCAATGAAGTAACTGGAAGATATAATTGCGTGCTGAAACAAGGTAATGAAAAAAATGCCAGGCCTGCGCGGAAAGCGCAGCACAGTCACAGCGAAAGCTGGAAGAGCGGCAATTCTAGAGCCCGTTGTAAACTCTCTTGGGGCTACTAATATATGTACACTAGCAAGGTACCCACTACGCCATAAATCACAATATTTGTGAAATTGGGAAGCACCTACAACGCCAATATGCGTCATTTTGCGCAGAAGCGAGGTTCCAGCTACACATATGTAAGGCATTATGTGAACTTTGTTTACGCGACGACTGACGACGGTGAAGAATTATGGCTCAGCCCTTTGTAATGGGTTGGAAGCTTTAAACGGTCCACCAGTTATGTAATTTGCATTGGGTGACGCCCGGTCGCTATCTAACTCTCCCACCATGCAATATAACATACATTGACGTGAGAAAGAGAGACAGAGAGAGGGGAGAACAACTTTATTGAGACCCTGAGGAAATGGATGATGGGCTCATGGGCTTCCTTGGCAACCAATGCAAGTGCACTTGCAAGGAACCCACTTCGCTATAAATCATAATTTCTGTGAAGTAGGGAAGCAGCCACTATGCCATTTTTCGTAAACAGGCGGTGGGTGCTCGAGCCAACGTTTCGACAAGTGGACTTGTCTTCTTCGAGGCTGGAACTGATTTCCTTAGCTATCGTGTGTATATGCTTTGTGCCCTCTCCAAAAGAGGGGAGAAGGGGTGGGGAGGGGGGGTGGAGAGGCCACCGGGACGACTGGGTGAGTCATAAGGAACAAAAAAAAAAGGGGGGGGGGGCGGGACGGGAGGGTTTACGTTTCACTGAATCATTGTCAATGGAAGCACGTGGCATTTTAACAATAGTAGGTTACTACTATTGTTAAAATGCCACGTGCTTCCATTGACAATGATTCAGTGAAACGTAAACCCTCCCGTCCAGCCCCCCGCCCCCCCCCGCTTTTTTTTTGTTCCTTATGACTCACCCAGTCGTCCCGGTGGCCTCTCCACCCCCCCTCCCCACCCCTTCTCCCCTCTTTTGGAGAGGGCACAAAGCATATACACACGATAGCTAAGGAAATCAGTTCCAGCCTTGAAGAAAACAAGTCCACTTGTCGAAACGTTGGCTCGAGCACCCACCGCCTGTTTACGGATTTTTTCATCGCAGCTTCCATCTTCCACTTCCTGCTGTTTTTTTTGGATATGCCATTTTTCGTCATTCAACTAAATTACATATGTTAATGTGGTTCCTTCTGGACATGAAGCCTGTATAGCATCGTTTTGCAAGGCAGTTCCAAGCACTGGCATGGTTCTGAGGTACAACACTGGGCTCCCACGCAGAGGGCCCAGGTTCGAACCCCGTTCCATCCTGGAAACTTTTCTTATTTCGTTTTTTTTCTTATTTCGAGCGATAGTGGTTACGGACACCGGCGGCGGCGGCGGCGGCGGCGGCGGACAACTACGCCACCAAAAACGGCCGTTGAAATGATCTCATAACAGCTTTCGCTGTAAAAACAGTGGTAAAGCAGTCCATAACGTTATTGAGAAATTATTTGTCACATGATCTGTGTTTGCGCAGTCGGGCGAAATGCTTATGGTTGACGTTTTTAGAGAAGTACAAGAAGAACAGATATCAGCGTGTTGTAAGTACAAGATACCTGCGGTGCGCCTGTGTCACTTTTACCGATGACTGCGCCATACATAATTTAAGAAGACCATGACAATGCCCGTGGCAATTTAATAGAGAAGAAGGTACCGACTTGATTCACCGCATAATTGTACACCGGAGCATTTCATGTATTGTATACACCCGTGTGAGACATTTGTGTATAAATCTTGAGAAACCTTAGCTGGAATAGACATGTAGACAAGGCGCTCTGGTCTCTGTAGCTTTCGGCACATGTTGCAGTTAAGGCGGAATGTTGGGCTAGCTGGTATCGGGCATATCAGCACATGGTTTCTATGCGTAAAGGCGAGAAGCACGAGAAGAAGGAAGAGGTTTGGCGCCGTGTTCTAGCGTGGTCCAGTGTTCCTTCTCGTTACTCTCCCCTTTACTCGAGAAATCATGCCTTATTAGGCGTGTGTTCCACTTTATATATATCTCGCCACGGATTGTTGTCATTACAGATTATTTGACCTACCTTGATATATAAAAAGGTGACATTGAAGCAATAATTTTTTTCTACTCACTGCAGCTCAGTCAACCATGGCTGTTCCCACTGTTTCGCCCTCGAAAAGCGGCCTGCAGCCGTCCCCTGCATTCATCGACAGCTGCTGGACGGTTCCGTTCATCACGGGATTCATAAGCCTCCTGATTTCCATTCCTCAAACAAACAGCGGCATGCTCTTCGTGCTGTTTATGGACACGTTTGACGTCAACCGGCAAACAGCCGCATGGCCCAAAACCATATATACAGCAACGACAAGTTTGATGGGTAAGGTCACTCTGTGAGCCACATCAATAATTAAAGCATAGCACCGCATGAGTTTGCAACATGTTTTCAATGTGGCTTTTGAGATCCAGTTGTTATTTTAACTCCATGTAAAGGTAAAAGAACTGCCTGCGGCAGGCAGCAAGATTATTTTGTTTTTCTATTTCATTCAAACGTAAAACAAACCAAGCAGTATTATTATCCTTTACCAGAAATAGAAGGAGGAGGCGGTAATTGCCTCTGTGATACAGTAAAATGAGTGAGTGAGCAATTAACGATGCTGCAGTAGTTCAATTTTGAAGTATTTCAATCCGATGTGCATTCAAACCTCCTGACGGACGTCCACGAGTTCGCGAGGCGTATTAACTTGTAAACAATCTCAGCATGGTACAAGTGCCAAAGCATTCATTTACAACATGCGCGACGAAATGCATTGGTTTTCCAGTAACTGTTCTTGTTTCAGTGAAAGAAACTGTTTTTTATTAAAATTAGCAAGGATGGTAACCTTCCAATTTTTGACAGAAAGAAAAACTTCTATTTCGAGACCAAATGTGACCTTCAGAATTCATTCAATGCCAATACCCCTCGCGAAGCTCTTCGTATAGAAACTGTAAATTGCAGAATATGTGAAAATGGAAGTGTTTAAGGTTATTCTCATGAAACGTTAACATTCAGTCACCCATAATTTTTTTTTAATGTAAATGGTGTCCGCCTCTGTGCCATAAATTAGAAGTGTTGTATCGGATACATAGCTAAACATTTTGTAAAGTCTTAAGGCCCGAACACACGTACGCGTTGCAGCGCGTCAACGCGGGACTTTTTGACGCAGCGCCGCGCCCTCTCCCAATGGAGAGGGAGGGCGCGCAGCTTCGCGTAGCCGCGCGCCCTCTCACCCCACAGGGAGAGAGCGTGGCGCCGCGTCAAGAAGTCACGCGTTGACGCGCTGCAACGCGCACGTGTGTTCGGGCCTTTAGAATAAACCGGCAGGCACTGATATAAAGCATTGCATAAATACTAAAGCTCCGAAAATTATTTGAAGTATGCCGGTATTTCATGCAAAGGGAGACATATTTTCTGTTAAAATACTGAACAAGATATTTACCGTGCTTATTAATGATTATTCTTGTTTGGCGGAAAGAAATATTACAGAGAAAAAATTCGCCGACGATTACGATACTGCCTAATGCTAATTCTGAGCGCACGCAGCTTCGTGCTGGGGTAATGCCAACTGTGTTTGAAGTTTTGGCTTTGCGCAAGGTATCGACTACGCCACAAATCATAATTGTTGTGAAGCAGAACAGCACCCACAATGCCATTATTCTTCTTTCTGCGGATAAGCGAGGTACCCGCTACACATCTGTAAGGCATTATGCGCACATTGTTGATGCTGCAGGTGGCTGATGACGATGAAGAATTATGACTGATCTTTTTGCAGTGGGAGGGAAGCAGTAAACCACACACTCGTTGCGCAATTAGTGTTGTGTGATGAGTGATTCTGCCACGCTATATTACATAGGTTAACGCGATTCCATGCCCGACATGACGCTTGTATAGGGTCTTTTTGCAAATGAGTTTGAAGCACCAGCGTGGCTAATTGGCAACATACTCGACTGCCGCGCAGAGGGCCCAGGTTCAAATCTCATTCGATCGTGGATATTCTTTTCTGTATTTTTTCTTGTATATCCGTTACTTTTTCATGTCTATCTATTACGCCACCGACGGCGACGCCGCTCAACGCAGGAACGGGCGCCTAAGAGCTGTGCTCTAGAAGTATCACTCTGAGAGAAAAAAAATGTCAGGCAATGCGCGGAAAGTGCAACAGAGTCCCGGCAAAAGCTGGAAGAGTGGCATTTCTAGAACGCGTTGTCAACTCTCTTGGGGCTACTAATACAAGTACACTTGCAAAGCATCTACTACGCCATAAATCATAATTCTTGTGAAGTAGGGAAGCACCAACTATGCCAATTTTCGTCATTGTGCGGAGAACCGTGGTACCCGCCACACACCTGTAAGGCATGTGCACTTTGCTGATGCTGTGCCTGATGACGATGAAGAATACTGGCTGAACCTTTTGTAATGCGTTGGAAGCATTCAACGACAAACCCGTTGCACAGTTCGCATTGTGTGATGCCTGGTTGTTATTTTACTCTGCTACCACGCTGTATTACATATGTTAATGTAGTTGGTTCCCGACATAAAGCCTGTACAGGGTCTTTTTGTAAAGGACTTTAAAGCACCGGCATGAGCCTGTGGTAGAATGCTGGGCTGCCACGCAGAGGGCCCAGGTTCGAACTCCGTTCCTGCCTGGATATTTTTTTCTTATTTCGCGTGATAGCCGTTATGGACAACGGCGGCAGACAACTACGGTGCCAAAGACGGTTGCTGTTATGATCTACTAACAGCTTTGGAATTAAAAAAAAAGAAACGGAGCAGAGTAGTTTGAATTACTGTACAGCTATTTAGGAGAATTCATTGGTTTTAACGCCGTAGATACGTGCTGGTTTAGGCGTATCGAAAAGTAAGTTGCATAGAACAAAATGCTGGAAACCCAATCATACTTCATACGAAATGGGAGGATTTAAACTCGAGGTCTGTCTGGAAAACAACGGCACAGGGTCTTTTTGCGGGCTCTGTCCAGCACAGACGCATGTCGGTTGCGTTCTTACTGATGTTAGCCTATTTCTTTTAAAGGTTTTGCATTCGGAGCTATTCAACACAAGGTGTCCATTCACAGCACAATCCTGGCTGGTGCTATTGTGTGCCCTCTGGCAATCATCGCCAGTGCTTTTGTTCCGAACGTGGCATGGATGTCCGTCACATTGGGAATATTCTATGGTACGTGCTCACTCAATCTGCTAGACAACTTTAGCATCAAGGAAGATGATTTTATCTGCACGCGGCAGTACGGGACAGGACACGACACGAGGAGGACAAACGCGGAAGGAAAAAGTGCGATGGCGTTCGGCCGCTGGGTTCTTTGCTGCGCCCCGTCGTATTACTCCCCGAAAGAAATAATTTTCTCAATTAATCTTAATTCTCGCATCAACAGTTGGCCCAATTAGCTGCTGAGTGGGCGGGGTGGCGTACGGAGTTGTGGGGGCGCGTACTGAACAATTAAAGCAGAATTCGTCCGTATAAAGTGACCGGACCTTGGGGCTACTTATGCGTATTCTTTTACGTTTATCACGATTTCAAATCTTTAAGGAGACTCGAACTCGGTTACAAAAACCAAAAGCAAAGGCTGCGTTTGAGTGCCCAGTGAAAATCACTGGGCTATAACGTTTCGTGCTTATTTGTTCGTGTACCCACAAGCATCAACGTGTTCCTGAGCTTATGCATGGATTTCTTGGCTTACTGCGTGGCTGCTGGGATGAGTCCCAGCGTAATGGTTTCAGGAACTGGGCGTCTCCAGACAACAACAGTGGTGCTTCCTACCTTCTAATGCAACGTTCGTACTAGAGTGTCTTGTTATTTCTTTTTATCTTACACATCATAGCAACTCTTCGCGAGTAGCAGTACGGCAACCCTAGTGAAACTGTGGACCTCCTATATATTATCCACGTCCACGTGCGCACATTTTCCCTTGCCTAAAAAAAAGAAGCGTGTTCCACAGTCGGATGCAATATGACTGAGAGTCACAATGTCATAGTGTTTGTGACCAGATAATGTTCAAAGAACAAGGCAGTACGTGTGAAACGGTTACTGTCTCTCGGTCTTTCGGTTGATGGCTGAGGGAAGGCCATATTTGGTATTTCATAGCAATTCCCCATTCCGTCTCCCCGAGTGCAGGGTTTCAAACTGGACGCGTGTCTGGTTAACCTCCCTGCCGTTCCTTTTCGTCGTATGTTTCTTTGTTTTTCGTAACAGTTCGACTGCGCATACATGTTTTTGAAGGGTTGTCATGGGCCCCTTCTGCGCTCATTTGTAATGGCAAGGTTAGAAAATGCCTACGTGGGTTTGTGTAGGACCGGTGCGAGCGAAGCCACGAGTAATGATGCCTGCATATCGTGGTGAGGACAGTCACATAGAACATGTTAAAGGCACCCTCACGGCGATTGTAACAAAACATAATGTTGTCAATGATTTTAATGCAGAAATCGACTTCGTAAGGGACACTCCAAGTCATAGCCGTAAACACAGTATGGTGCATTTTTAAATTAATTTGATATGATAAGTAGTCACATATACTTACCGACAAGTTCAAGTTGCTGAGACACGTCTTCAGGCGACTCAGCGGCAACATTACGCCATTATGCTTGACAAGAAAGACTTTAGATGAATACTCTGCTGTTGCTGGCAGCTTGAACAAAGGCTACTAACATGCTGCGTTGACATATTGTAAGCGCCATCACATATAATAACATTAACAAAATAAATGAATTCACTGCGATTATATAACTTTTATTCAGCTAGTGTTTTGCTGCGAATAAAAGGAGGTCTGTTACAACAACCACAACACCAAGAAGTTTGTTCACACTCTCGTCACATATTCCTCGACGATTCGTTTCATTGTTTTGCCGAAATCAGAGAAAAAAACGTTATACAATATTTCTATCTTGGCGTTGACTCGGGCTGTATGGTTTTAGATGTGTAAGAAAAAAAGTTCGCATAGAAGCTAAGCATCATGCAACAAGGAAGTGCATACAAATGACAGGAAGGCTACAGAAGGGATGAGTGGGTAAACACCGGTGGCTCATACAAAGAAGTGGGTCAAAAACTAAGTTAGATACATTAAGAAAAGAATGCATGCAGCAAAAATGCCACCATTTTGCACATAAACCTGCGACAACTGTTAAACAACTTATGTCTGTGCTGCTCAC
The DNA here is from genome assembly GCF_013339695.2 of Rhipicephalus sanguineus. NCBI lineage: Eukaryota > Metazoa > Arthropoda > Arachnida > Ixodida > Ixodidae > Rhipicephalus > Rhipicephalus sanguineus. Next base: position 109,612,364 of record NC_051179.1, read on the forward strand.
AAAGGGTGGCTTTGCAAGCCAATACTTGTAGCGTGGATAATGTCCCAGTACGATACTTGAAAATATAAACAAAAATGCTTGTCTTCATGGACATGTGTTGGGACAGTCTCGTAAAACCAGACCTACTCTTTCTTTCATATTTTAACAATCGTTGCTAAAAAGCCTGCACCAGTAGATGGAAATATCTTGTTCAAATGGTGGGCGGACAACGCGGAAAACAGAAAATAGATGGTGCATAAAAGTAATAGAATGCGTTTCAAGGAAGTGGAGACGATGGAAGGAAGCAGGCTTGATGAGGTAAACAAGGTGTTCGGGCGAAAGCAAACGTATATATCCACGGAGGCCTTCGATCTAGAGTGCACATAAGACGCAAGTGCTTGTACTCCGCACGTGTAACGAGGTACTATGTCTAGGCAAGAGCCATACTATTACACAGCTTTAATGTCAACTATTTAGCAGGTAACTCTTTCTTTCCTTCCTTGAATTTTTTCAGGGGCATCGTACGGAGCGCTTGTTATAGGGGCTGCAGTGTACGTCGTTTCTTACTTCCACGAGTACCGAGGCTTCGCCACGGGTATCAAGTTCCTGGGCGTATCACTGTCGGGAATCGTCGGCCCTTCCCTCCTGTCGCACTTGGCGTCTGAACACGGTCTAAAAGGCTGCTTCCTTATTACGGGAGGCTTGACGCTGCACCTGATTCCTCTTGCCTTTATGCTGCGCTACGCGAAGCCCGTGAGGTGGGCATGCTGCAGAAGCCGTGAAGCGTCAGACTATGCAGTGAAAGGAGTGACCACGATCTTGTACGGGACCACAACAACACACGTGCAAGAACCTAACGGAAGTAACTACACTATAAAACATCCAGTGTTTGAATGTGACTCGGTGTTGGGAACGTCTGATGGTTTGGTGGGACGGAATTCACTCTCTACTGGTGCAAAGAATGCAATTGATATTGTAGAAAAGCACTCAATAGGTTCTGCCACACCACATGAACAACAAAGTGCTCCGCTGGGCTTTCTCGCTCAAGCCATGAAGGTTCTGCGATCCCCCTGCTTTTATGTTCTCCTGGTGGCCATGGTGGCGGCAGACTTCACTCTTCCGCTTTTCGGTTCTACTATCGTTGACTATGCGGTGGACAAAGGTATTGCGTTTAACGCCGCCGCTCAACTTGTGGTGTGTCAGTGCTTGGGCGGCTTCGTGGGACGCCTCGTGATTCCCTTGATTACTGACAAGATCGCGCACAGCCGCTGCCCTATCACCGCCATCAGTTTGGCACTGTTGTCGCTAAGTTTCTGTGTTTTTCCTCATGTAACAAGCTTCGCGGCAGTGGCGACGGTTAGCTTTGTGATCGGTGCGCAGCAGGGCTACTTGAATGCCTTCAAGTCTGTCCTCGTAGCGGACTACCTGGGTGTGCACAGCGTCGCAGTGTCCTGGGGCATCATGGGAGTGGCCTTGCTTCCGCTCGTGTGCTGCGAGCCTTATATCGTAGGTAAGTGGTCGTTCGAATACATTCACATTTTTTTGTGTCTGTACGAGCTGGAAATAAAAAAATGCCCCCACCTCCCGAAGGGAATCACGAGGAAATGCGAATGCATTTCTTGCGCCGAGAGTACACGGCGTAGTAATTTTAATGGCGTAAACCTGGACACATCGACGCGCTCAAGTGTCTCCCTTTAGGGCGCCTCTTCCAACGAACGCTTCCTACGTGCGTTCGTAATCACCTCAGGGATGTTGCCACCGCCTTCAATGCAGCACAAACGCGTTTAGAACGCGCTGTTTTCAGGCTGTGGCAAGGCAGCACAAACGCTACAAACGCGTTTCAAACGCACTGCATTGAGGCGGTGGCGCAGGGAGGAGAAAGAGCGAACGGCGAGAGAAGGAGCGGCGAAGCACTACACTCTCTCCACACACGCGGGAGCTCCGCCGAGCTCCCGCGATGCGAGCGCCCTCACACGCCAGAGCGCGCTCCTCCTCTCCACTCACTCTCCGCTACTCCGCCCGCACCACCTGCTCCGGTTGCTAGGGGCGAGGATAAGCGCGCGTGCCCGCAGCTGTTGCTCTGGGAGAGGGAGTGAGAGTGGAGAGGCGCGCGGACAACGCCGGACGCCTGACATTGCCCGACTCAGAAATGCATTCGCATTTAAAACTACAATTAAGGATGTAGAGGAGACACGGTTCGCAGTGTTGTTGTCTGGATGATGCCATGTACAGTATAAGTTAGCACCTGTTTTTACACGAACCAAGGTACATTAGGAACATGGTGTAAGAATATTCAGGCGTTGACACTGCGCGCGCCTAAGCGGCCAGGTAATGTTCGGTCATGGGTCCGTTGAGGATAGCGCCATCTAATGGCTCGAGGCGGAGAGCGCCCGCGAGTAGCCGAACCACGGTCACGGCCAGTGGTCGCGGCCACGGTGGTCCCGCGTAAGCGCCACCGTGCCCTCTCCTGTTACTCTCTCGATTTCACCCCTTGACGCCGCTTGGCGTCGAGGGGTGAAACGACGCCGCTTGGCGGTGTGGCTTGGCGGCAGTGCCGCCAAGCCACACCGCACACCAAGCAGAACACGCGCTGAAGCAGACTACACTCTCCGCCGCCTGCGAGCCAACCTTTCGCTCTTTTTCGGTCTTCTGCTAAAAAGAATCACGAACGTTGATTGAAGTTGCTGCTACGGCAGAAACAAAAAAAAAACAATGAAATAAACCGTCAATACGACTCGTACCGGAGCAATAACTTGCACCCCAGTCAACTCGCAGACTAGGACAAAAAAAAAGGTTTTCTCAAAAAAAAAAAATAAATTCAGGCAGTTATGCCCGTGCCCTCAGTACATCGACACACTAGCACTCGTTTTATTTTTCCGCATAAGACCCACCCTTTGCCCATATGGTGACTTCGCCTTCATGAGGAACTGCCCCTACCTTTCACATGTTTGACAGTCGAAAGTTTCAGATGCAGCCGAGTCTGTTCCACTGTTCCAGACGATCCCTGTCGGACGGCGCTTTGAAGAGAGGCACACGCTCCAGGCAAGTCCGATAGCCAGAACGGCAGTTCGATACGAAGCACGTCCTACCCATTGCAAACACCTCTCAGCAGTCCGTTGCCACCTTCGTCTATACAAGAGCATAAAACCACCGTGCATAAAACGCACGCGAACAAAAATGCCTGGTTCAAAACATCGCGGCTGCACATGCAGAAAAAGGCACATTATCAGCAGCATGCGCGTTGCTATGGAGACGACTGCCCCGCTTTTCGTGGCGCCCTCCAAGAAGGCGCCGATGAAACTGAAAGTGAACTGATAAGAACCCGAACAATATCTGTCCGCACGTGGATTGCCGTTTTCCATGCGTTGGGGGAAGAGTGCCAACACCTGAGTATATTCTTAACCCGTGATTAGGAAGAATATGTAGAAACATGTATGAGTACGAAAGCTCCGTTTCTACGTACGAACTCTGCTTTGCAACACTGCAAGTAAGTTACTCCAGCGCGCCAGCTAGACAACGTTGACAGCAGTATCGAGTAAACGTCGGCGCAGCAGAATAAGTGAGGTTTTAAATGCCTAACCGCTCTTCATAGTTGACCGAAACCTGCTCTAGCTGAAAAGCAATTTAAGATACCACATTTCTCTTGAATGCTAAGCTGGCCGCTACTATTTTCCCACAAAATTGCCACCATTGCAACATGAGATTTATGAACGTTTCAATTTCTTCAACTAAGAGGTGTAGATGAAGAGTACCGTCCTAGTTTCTGCTTATTTGTGTTATGTTCTTTATAAACCCGTGGTTGAACACGGTTGAAATGCCGTGGTTGAACTTCGCTAAGATAAGTCTGTCTAGTGACAGCTTGTGAGCATCACGGTTCGACAGCCCCGCTCCTCTTGCTTGTTCCTACATGTCTGGTTCGTGCGAAGTCGTTGCCTTACAGTCGGTTTTCCAGCAGCAACTACGGCATCTACAACTCCACGAAAAGACAACACACGCACGATGTTCGCCGCCGCCGGCGCTCTCGTTGCGACTGCGCCGCGAACGTGGATGCAGCCGGTGCCTCTGGCGGTGGGGGCACGAAATACTGACCTCGAACTGTAGCCTGCGCAATTAGCTCCGGCAGCGCGCTGGTACCGCGCGGCCGGACCTAATCGCGGAGGCCACGCTTGAACAGGTGTTAGTTTTTGTGAACACGCTGTTCTAACATTTACAGCGAAAGCTATTATGAGATCACAACAAGGGCCGATTTTAGCGCCGTAGTTGTCCGCCGCCGCCGGTGTCCGTAACCACTATCGCGTGAATTATGAAAAAAAAATTAATACGAAAAATTATCCGGGATGGAACGAGGTTCGAACCTGGGCCCTCTGCGTGGGAGCCCAGTGTTCAACTTCGGAGCCATGCCGGTGCTTGATGAAAGTACTTTGCAAAAAGACCCTATACAGGCTTCATGTCGAAAAGGAACCACATTAAGATATGTAATGTAGTATGGTAGAAGAGTAAAAAAACAACCACACGCCACACAACGCGAATTCTATATGGACCAGGCGTCACACAATGCGAATTGCGCAATGAGTGGGTTGTTGAATGTTTCCAATCCATTACAAAGGGCTCTGCCATAATTTTTCATCGTCATCATCCACAGCATCAACAAAGTGCAAATATGGCTTGCAGGTGTTCAGCGGGTACCACGGTTCTCTGCATAATGAAAAAAAAAATTGCGTAGTGGCTGCTTCCCTAATTAACAAAAACTATGATGATATATAGAGTAGTGATTTTCTCGCAAGTGCACTTCTATTCGTTGCCAAGGGAGCCCATAATGCTCCCATGATCCATTTCCTCAGGGTCTCAATGTAGGTAATTCCCTTTCTCTCTCTTTCTCACGTTAACGTATGTTAATAAGCATGGTGGGAGTTAAATAACGACAGGGCGTTACCCAATGCGAATTACATATAACTAGCGGGTCATTTAAAGCTTCCAACCAATTACAGAAGGCTCAGCCATAATTCTTCATCGTCATAAACCGTCGCATCAACAAAGTGCACATAATGCCTTACATATGGTACCTCGCTTCTCCGCAGAATGACGAATCATGTCGCGGTGGGTGCTTCGCAACTTCGCAAAAATTATGATTTGTGGCGTAGTGGGTACGTTGCTAGTGTACTTGTATTAGTAGCCACAAGAGAGTTTATAACGGGCTCTACAAATGTCGCTCTTCCAGCTTTCGCTGTGACCTGTAATTTTTCAAGTACTTGACGTCTGCCTTCTTATCGATTAACAAGATGTCAACATTCTTCCAAGATTCTGGTACTCTCAACGCCAAGAGAAACTTTGCATACAGGGTGGCCAGTTTTTCTAACAGAATCGGTCCACCGTCTTTCAGCAGAACTGATGTTACCAGATCCTCACTAGCGGCTTCGCCTCTTTGCACTCCCTCTAAGTCTTTACTTACCCTGTCGTTACTGTGGGGATGTCCGGTTCCTCCGGGCTACTACTTCTTACGTTATCGTCCTGCTTGCGTAGGCTACCGTACAGATCTCTGTAAAACTCTTGAACTACTTCAAAGGAGTACTGACACGATTTTGCGACATCGAAAAAGGGATATTTTTCATTTGCTTGTTATGTAGTGTTAACGGTCGCCCCATACCGGAGTCAGAAAACACGTATACAATATTTTACGTTGATTTTAAAATTTTCTTCACTGAGCATCTGTAAGCCAGCCCCACCGCAATGGATATTTACCGACGAGTCAACACAGTTCCATTGCGTTCTCGAACTCTGTGTCCTACATGCAGCCTAAACCAGAGAAATCACTGTCGGGATCACTGGACGACAATTCACTCATCGTTGCTAACGTGCATCACGATCAGATGACAGATTTGCCGCTAGTACGTCGCGAGTTTCTGTCTCCCCCCGAGGTCAACTGCGACGACGCGTCAACGAGAAGCCGCCCCCTCGATATCGAAATCGAAAGTGTTTTTTAAGGTAGCTGTATTAAAATATATTTTATGCATTCCCAGGCAACACACTGTTCTTTTTAGGGTTCTCGACACCAGTGCTTTTATCTAGAGCAATAATCCGAAAATATTTAGAATTCGTGTCAGTACTGCTTTAACTGTCCTATTCATATTGATAGTGACGTTCCTGTTATTGTCCTGTATTGAATACATCTGGAAATCCGCGTGATGATCGAATTGCGTAAAGATGCCTGCGGTGTGGCCTCACAGGTGACCACAGCCGGTAATGAACTCCCTCACCAGAAAAGGATTCGCCATCCTGGTGCCGTATTTGGCCACTTCCTCTCACATGAATGCACCTTAAAAGTTGGCTTTGCAATGGTGCACTTGAACATTTGACGTCAATGGCACCCCATGATGGCACTCGCCGAAAAGCGGCGCGAACGGCTAAAGGAAAAGTTATGCGAAACCCTGCTCCCTGCGGTAGAATACACAGGTGCGCTATCATCGACGAGAACCGCGCTATCTCGCGGGCAATCTCCAAACAATCTCCTGCGGGTGCTGACGCAGCTCAGAAACACCGACTTCACCTTGCCTGAGCATGAAGGTCAGATTTACGGAACGAGGTATTTCCTGGATATCTAGCTTGAGGAGTAGAGCTGTCGCTCTAACATTGTAGCGTCATCCCACCCGGTGAAAATGGATGATCACTGTAACTTGTCACACACGGTCATGTAAAAAGTCTCACATAAAACATGGTTTGCATGGCGTAGCCCGGCTTTTCGCTTGCATTCAGCGTCTCGAGCATGTTCGCCTCCATATGTAAGTCGTTCGGACTTGCCGAGCTCATGCGATGCTGTCAGGGCACCATCTATACGCCTAGTGCGCGCCGACGGAAGCGCCATAGGCGGCGAACTCAATCATTGCTCTCGGGAAAGCAAGCAGACGGCCGCCGTGGTTTCCTACGTCGTTGCATATCGCGCTCAGTATGAGCTACATCACGCGAGCGCGTGGCCGAGCGCTCTGCAAGGTTGTACAGTTGCGCCGATTATGGCATGTTTTCGAGTTATTGGGAGAGAGTTTGGCTGTCCCTGCGAGCGCGCATCGACCCCACTTGCTTGCTTTCCCCCTCGAAGTTATCATTTTCGCAGCTGATATCACCGCAGGGCAAAACGAGGGCGATGGTGAAAGCAAGTGAAGGCGATGCGCGCTCGCAGGGACAGCCAAACTCTCCCAATAACTCGAAAATATGCCATGATCGGCGCCACTGTACAGCCTTGCAGAGCGCTCGGCCACGCGCTCGCGTGGTGTAGCTCATACTGAGCGCGACAGTACGTGTGTTTCCGCGTTGTTCACGTTTCCGTAGTGAAATAAGCAACGTTCGTCGTATGTGTGGTGGCCGAATAACAATTGCTGTGGAGTGGAGTGCTCAAACACCTACCAAAACGCGCCCGGAACACGGTTTTACTCACCTAGCGCAAGGCCTCCTGAGCAAGAGCGACGGAAGCAATGGATCGCCGCTGTTCGTTGGCAAAGACGAGCCGCTTCGTCATTGTGCGGGTTAACACGTCGCTTCTTGTTCTAATGCCTTCGTTCTGTCATATCGGTGCTCGCTGGATGCACTCGATCATGTTGACACTGGTAGACGACCAAAGTTATCAGCCTGAACATGCGTTGGTTCGGTTCGACCGCCGTGCAGGGCACTTCGCTCAAACGTTCTATATTTCAGAAGTGTTGTAGTTCGGGCGAGTTGGTCATCCATGAACTTAGCTTCTACTAGCGCGGTACATGTACCGCGCGATTACAAGCTAAGTTCTACATTTATTATTTACAGAAACAGAAATTCAGCAATGGTTGACTTCAGAAAGAACAAGAAGGGATTGAGACGTCACCTTTGTAAACAAAACAAAGCGAGCTGCACCTCATAGCTGGATCTTGTTACGCTGGTCTGCGCAACGAACCTTTGATATTCACCGGCATGACGATTCACTCCAGGGGCGTAGCCAAGGGGGGGGGTTGGGGGGGTTCAACCCCCCCCCCCCCCGAAATTTTTCAATTTTGCTTGCGTATATATACGCGCACGCATACAAACGCACGCACGAACATACATGAAGTATGGTTGAACCCCTCCCGAAAAAAATTTCTGGCTACGCCCCTGATTCACTCCACGCGGACGTTCGTTCTTCTCCGCAGTCGGTCATCACATGTTCTCGGCGACCCTGTTCAAAACTTGTCACTGTCATCTCTTGATACTTAACTCACAGCACTAGATCATCAAGCAACACGTCTTCTGCGGTCGAGCGAACGATGCTATCACTAGAACGATATAACTTCTTCGCCGACTAACTCCTCACTGACTGACTCTGCCCCCGCGCGCTTGCTGCGCTTGCATTGCCTGTATCGGCTCGCGCCTGGGTTCGGGAAGGTGCGTATGATTCGTCTCTGCGTAGCACAGCGAAAGCTAGGGAAAGTGCGAAATCCTCTCACCGATTCGTCTGCGGAATTAGACAGCACCGCTGGCTCGGCTTTGCTTTCTCTAACATCCCGATCTTTCGCGTTCGTTAGCTGTCGGTGGCGTCTTCTGCGAAGAGGGTAAGAGGCGCGCGGGCGCGCTCCAGGCGCCTTTTTATACTTGTTTTTTCGATGCTCGCTCTCTGTCGCGCACGAACCGTCGGAGCCAGGCTTTCATGCCGTCGTTCGAAATCGGCGACGTGCGCTTAGTTAAGCGCTCGTTCGTGACAAACATCGTGCGCAAGTCCACTTTCGTAGAGGCCTGCGCCTTTCCTGCAGCTGCCAGTGCAGAATTAGTTGTCTGGCACCCGCACGAAGGGGAAATAGCAGCCGCGAACTTCATTCATCTCCTCACAGCAAAGCTGTGCAAAGCGCTGTCGTCTGCTCGGCTTCCCGCACGTACTGTCGGCGGCGCCCGCTAGGTGGCTATCAGTGGCTCCTCTATAGGCGGTGCACAAGGCGTATAACGATGGAAACTGCGCGATGGTCGTAACGGATTACCAGCTCGCCCAGCACTCAGTTCTAAAACATCATCTACCTCGAGGCCCGCGCTCGGCGTGTCGAGCACGTGTTGCCTGTGTGTTCCGCGCAATTTGTGACTCTGCCTCGCTTGTCGTTTGCGTTGGACGTTTCCCTGTCGCATACCTTCCGCGTCGCATGCGATGCGACGTTCCGCACCTGGTCGCCGTTGACATTGACACAATTCCTGGTCCATGCGAGCATACAACGATGCATACACGCCGTCGAACAGCGTTTTCGGCTCGTTTCTCTTCCTCCGAAAGCGTCGCTTTCACTTCTTTCACTGTTAACCGGAGCGTGAGTTTTTCAAAGCACTGCTGATGTCTAGTAGAACAGACATTTGGGCGAATTGGTTATGATTCATTGCTGAGCATTCCCGAGCTACGAACATCCGTGGAACTGGAGTCACTGGACGGATGCGGATGCACGGAGGCGTGTTTTTTGCCACACCCCAGCCATAAGCAGGTTCGCCCTGAATACTAAAGCGGGTATAATGTCGCGGCTTCGTAGTCGCATGTGTTCAAGGACGCCAGAAACTTTGAGTAAGGCTTATAGAGCTGGGATGCAGAATACTATAGAAACGGCACCATTCTTCACTTAGAAGCACCATTTCAGATTAACAGCGGAATAGCGAAGGTGACAATTCAGCATGGTTTGCAGTGTCAGCAGATGTAGGGCCGTGAATATATTTTAGCCAACGGTGTTACAGTTATGGCTCCGCTTTCATAGGCCTAGTTGGCGACATTCCAAAACATCCGTTTTAGCATGTTTATATTCCCGCTGAACAACTACAGCTGGTGGAAAAGAATCTAGAGCCCCTCGTTGAGGTGCTTCTGAAGATCATATCATGGTTCCCGATAATAAAACCCCATAAATTATATGTTTATATTGTAATCAAGAGCAGGGCTGGGCAGTATCGCCATACAAGAGTATCGCGATAGTATTTCAGAGATACTTTTGAGTATCTGTATTTCTGTATCGAGATACATTTGAAAAATGTATTTGTATCTCAGTAGTGAAATACATTTACGATGTATCGCCTGTATCGCGATACTATGCTGGACACGGGTATCTTGTTACATTGTTTTCTTTTTTGTGTCGGAAATGAGTTGAGGCGTGTTTCCAATGGGGGAATGGCGTTTTTTTTTTTCTTTCTTGTGCCAAGACAAGCAATGGCGCGCCGCCGGTCGCCTACAGATAGGGTGGCGATGGTTTCCGCTAAGCACAGAATGGTCCATGTGGTAAAGCTCGCGACGCCGCAGACGGCAAAATCGCGGGGGCAGTGTTGTCGGCCTCTGCCGACGAAAGTCACTGTCTCTCAAGGTCAGTGCAGCACGCCTACTTTTTTTCGGGTGGCAAGCTATTACTTCGCGACCCCCCGCGCGGATAACGCCTTGGAACAGGCTTTGCAATGCGTCGCGTGCAATCAGTTTTCAAGGCGGCGGCACTTCCAAAAGCAGTTCCCGTAGCCGCGGCGGAAGTGACTAGAAGGTGGCTATCTTTGACGCGCTTTCAGCCACCTCTCCAATGTCAGGGTGCGTACCTAATTGATTACATGCGTGAAACGGTCTTTTGTGGTAGCAGGCTCCCCCACCGCTGGAGCCGACTTCGCCTGTTGCGGCTTTCTGAAATGGGTGCTGGTAGCGTCGGTGGCGGTGACAGCTTCATTGAAGCCGACAGGGTCAGACGGCTTAGGATTCCGAAGATGGGGACAGACTTCGGTTTCTGAACAGCGAGAACAACCCAAGTGAGGGCGGAAGTGTTTCGGTACCTGGATGACCCGATATGAGATATCGCCACGCTGCAGGGCAATCCGGCTATGAAGGCGATATTTATTCACAGCAACCTTCTCAGCAAAGCAGATCTTCAAAACAAATGTGTGCTTTTTTCTCAATTCACTGGTGTTAATTAGTGATTCGAGTAATTTGCTTAAAGTGTGCTATTTCTAGCATAGCTTAGTTTGTTCGCCAACTATGTCGATTTCGGTGTCCCATCTTTGTTACTGTTGCTGTGAAATAGTGTATTTTTTATTGCAATTGATACTTGTAATTATGCCATTATTGCTAATTATGTACTTTGTCCTCCCCTCCCCTGCCATGTCTTCATGGCGCTGAGGTTACTGTAATAAATAAATAAATGAACTGAACGTTTCGATGCGCTGTAACTTTATTACAACATTATGCTGCACTAATAAGTGTCTTTGCCTAGTATGAACATCCTTCAAATAAAAAAAGTATTCCAGTATCTGTATCGCTGTAACTGTATTCCGGAATACTTTTTTCGTCTTATTGCAAAAGTATCTCCGAAATATCCCGTTACGTTAAAGGCAAATGTATCTTAGTATCTGTATTTTAGGCTTCCAGTTCATGTATTTCGATATCTGTATTCCGGAATACTTTTCTGAGTATCTCTGCCCAGCCCTGATCAAGAGTTATCTTGGGTTATGGTTCTACAGGAGTGGATACCGTTCTATCTAGCATGTACCTTGGCCTTGACTGGTTTCAAAAAATGCCGGGCTAATGAGCGATTTTAGACAACAATGATTGACTGTCAGCCATGCTGACATTATTGGCTAGTGACGTTATCGAGACATGCAAGCACTACTGGCATTGAAAAGGTAATTCAGTGCCTTGGCAGCACTCGCGCTTGCGTTCGGCTACGCAGTTGAGAAATGTCGAGGCTTAACAATATAATACACGGCGTTATACGGGTTAAAACCACAATATGACAATGAGGCACGACGTAGTGGAGGGCTCTGGAAATTTTGCCTCCATAGAAATATCGCCTCCTCTAGCATTTCGCCTGCATCAAAATGCGACCGCTGCGGCTGGGATCAAACCCGCCACCTTCGGGTCAGCAGTCACCTTACCATCGAGGAGTATATCTCGAGTCTTGCCTGGCCAGGCACCTGTTCTAAGCTTCTTGGTCCAAAACTGCAGGCTCTTGTCTTCCCTGATGGTTGCGCTCTGGTGGTCGACAAGAAGTGCTGTTCTGCGCAGCTTGGCGCGCGCCCTCGGTGCCTTCCTTGGAGTAGAATTATCGTAGTTGTGCATGCACAGCATGATGTTCGTTTGCCTTGTTTGTGCTGCTATTTCGGTTGTTTTGTGCATGTTTTGAGGGGAGAGGGACATTTGCATACACGTATTCTAATATGTATCTATACACTGAAAGGGTGTTTTGTTTAAGGACACAGGGCAAGGTAAAATAAAAAAAAATCAAAATTTGTTTTTTGCTTGTTTGTAATGATAAAGCCTTCCTTAACAACGTCCAGTGCGCCACACATTTAGGTGCGTTTTGATTGAGCCAAAAGGACCAGGTTTTTGAGGCAAACTGACGAGCAGCCAAGCCCCTCTTCTCAGACCGGGCACAACCTTGGTTTTATGCCTGAAGTGAATTTAAAAAATTAAATCAGAAATGGTAGTTTCCCTGAGCTTAGCAGGTTTTTAAAGAAGTATTCCGGCTATTGAAGGTATGAGGCCAAGCGGAAGAAGCAAACTTGTTTCACCAGATGTAAATTTCTGGTTTTTGATCATGTTAGGAGTGCAATTTATCGCAGGTCATTTTTGCTGTGTAAATGTTCTGTCAACGCAGTTTGTTTCAAACATAACAAGCAAGAATGTTAAACCACCCATCATCTACAAAACCGCAACTGCAAGTGCCAGTGTTGTGTGAATCACGAAATTAGCTTTACATATAATATTTTTTTCGTTGTTTAACAATCATATCAAGTGCGAACATGTAATAATGCACTGACATCCTTATAAACCCACCATTTTTATTCATAAAAGTCAGAAACTGCTGACCAGGTGGACGCTTAACGTCGTACATCTCAAAGATATGTATGTAAGCGTGTACATAATCAAATTGACTCTGTATGACGCTCTGTGTCATTTCAATAATGGCAACAGAAACACATTTGATATTCTGAAGCAAGTTGGTATACCGAGCCTAGCCTGTACGCTGCAAAAGCTAGCCTCACAAATGATTGTCACCGCATCGCGAAAACAACCCCTCACAGCACTAATGCTGCTGAGTGAGCTAGAAAAAAAATGGCGAGGTGCCGCTCGAGCAAAAACAGACGATACCCAGGCAGCATGCCGGCATTGGACCAATCTCGGAACAATGTTGGTAAACATTGGCAGAAATATTGGTCCTGCGTTGGCTTTTGGGGGTTTGCTACACCTAAATGTGCATTGGTCCAATATTGGATGCCAATGATTTTCCAATAATGGCAAGGATGGCTGTAGCCAACATTGTCCGTCCAACATATCGCCAATAATGGCAAGGATGGCTGTAGCCAACATTGTTCGTCGTACGTATCGCCAACATTGTATAAATATTGGCAGCTCCAATATTTTTTGCCAGCCTTTATCGTTGGCTGCACCATCGTTCTTTTATTTCCAGCGTTTAACGCTGGAAATGAAAACATTTTCCACTGAATGTGTAGTTTAACGTGAGGTAGATTTTTGTGCACGTAAATAAATGCATGTTACCCACGCTTTTGCTTTTAGGCAAGAAGCAGGGATAATGAGCGTACAAAAGCTGAGAGTACACACAAGTTTATTCTGCATGTATACATATGGCAAGGATACTGCAAGTTTTGAAAATAATTTCGCATTTCGCGCTTTGCTCTGCTGACCGCTTGCTGGCAGATAACAGCTGCACAGAACCTACACTAATTACCTTCAATAACGTCCTTATATTAGAAATCGGGGAAACGGGACCACTCACAAACACACACAGCCTCCCTAGGTGTTAGCGCTTATTTGATTTGTCAGTTCACCGAAGGTTCAAAAGGAAGTCAGTGAAAAGCGAAGCGTGATAGAAAATGAAATAAATGAACATGTACACGTGAACAGACATTCGATACAGCCGAGATCCATAACCACCTTGTACTACCAGAAAGTTCATCGCCTATTTATTAATTAAAAGGTGACTGCGGCAAGAGCTTGAAAGTCTGCGACAACTTCACAACTAATAAAAATTTGTGTGTTACAAATCCATCATTTCTTTGCGCGAATCCAGCGGCGAAGGGCAAATGAAAAAAGGGTGTTAAGCTGACGCACTACAACGCGAGAAAAGAACAAAATAGCACACGCAAATGCTGACAACATCGCTGAGGGCGAGAACTTAACCAACCTACTTCGAAGCGCACAATAAAGCCCCCCACATCGGTATTCACAAACTAGCAAATTTAAAAAAAACTTACGCGGTAATGTAGACAATAATAAACGCAGCACACATTTCACTTACGAACAACACGGAAAGTAACATGCGACGAAGGAGAAAAACGACTTACTGAACGCGATACGAACACAAAAATCCGGCGGAAAGTTTGCGAGTTGTCAGAACACATCGGCGCTCATCTGCGGATCGCTCTTCAAAAGTCAAAACAGTCAGGTCCGATGAAGAACAGGGCAGCTGCCTTCTCACTGTGGCATCGCCGTCGAATCTCGGTATCCGTAGAATCGTGGCATCCTGTCTCGGTATCCGACTCCGTTTTTTCCCGATGACTCTCGACGAATACTGAGGGGCGCGCGCCCGCCGATGCTGGGAGCCCGAACGAGGGAAAGTAACCGCCAGTCCGCCACTGACTGACGAAGAATAGCCGCCGGCCAGAAGGGGCCGAAACGCGTACGCATCTTCCGAGGTGCCATCGTCTCCCGCAATCTCCCTCAAACCCCCCCCCCCCCCTCGTTTTCAAAGGCATTGAAAGCGAACCGTCGTGGGCGGAGCAGCCGTCAAGTGACAAGTGTTTTATGACCAGCGACCACCGCGCTGCCCCACTGCCGCGAGAGGACGCGTGAAATTCCGGAGCAAAACATGGCGCCGCGCTGCTTCTCCGGCCTCCCGATCACCGAGAACATTTATTCTACTTCAAAGTGAACACGTCTGGTTGTGTGAAGCGTTGAAAGCAGTGCAAACATAACTCATCGATCATTTAAAGATTCCGCGGGCGATAGCGTAGTCTTGGATAGCACGTCGCTGTAGCGCGCACACAAAGAAGTTATAATCCTGTAATCCAACCAGTCGTGTAGCAAACACGAAAATACACAGCGTGGTTGAAGTCACATGAAATGTTTTGATTGTTTGCCGCTAATAAAGCCGTGAGAATAATTTCGGTGCGTGTGCGGTGCGCAGAAGGCGCACCAGCGCAGAGGCCCATTGCGAAGCAGATGACTTCTATTCTACTCCATTAACTCGTCAACGCTATGTACAGCTTCAATCAATGTAAAAGTAGGGTTTTTTGGTTGTTTTTATACAGTTGCGATGTATACGCTGGCTGTATCACACAATTAACGTTAACTTTCAACAAGCATTGCAAAGTGAGATTTTGTTTTGTGTTTCCTTTCTCATAGATGTATTTCCAACAGCGCGCAAAACTCAGTTGAGAACTTGGTACTTATTTTACATTGCTCAACGTCTGTAAAACGAATTTTGTCCAACTATTTCGCATATATTTTGTGCCACACTAAATGCCAACCTAAAAATCAAGACCCTGTGTGCGCCATTGTTCCCTTTCTTATAGACTGGAATTTGCAGTTTTGTTTGTTGGCTGATAACGATGGACTGTTTTTGCCATCTTTATACAGTAAAAGCTCGTTAATTCCACACTTATTAATTCGGAAAGTCGGATAATTAGGACGCGTTCTCTGGTCCCTGCAAGCATGTTTATTGTTTAACGGCATCACACTCTCGTTAATTCGGCCATACCTGTCCGCAACCCGGTTAATTCGGACGAACCTCTTAGTAGGGTGGGGGGCGCTGCGACGAACCTTTGCCCCCCCTAATGGGGAACCCTGCGCACGCCTATGGTGATAAGTAACCAGAAATCTTCTTTGAGGTGCGCTGGATGCCGGACAAAGTGATTTTCATAATAGCGTGCACGCAGGTGGTGGCTCGATTCGGGCTAACCTTCCCTCAGTGATGGTAAAAGGGGAAAAAAACATTCTTGCCGATTAATCATGCATATGCTTGCCAGTGTTTAAGACATTGGAGCGACAACGTGTAAGTCTGGACAATATTGTCCGGCGCGTAGCATTGGCCGTCCAATATTGTTTAACCAGTCAGATTGACTGGACAATATATCCGATCTACTGCCATTACTTAACCAATATTGTTTTACCAACGGATAAGCTGGCCCAATATTGCCATCCATACGGCCTGGTTCTGCCAATATCGTATTTACATCGGGAACCATGGGCCGTTGTTGCCAACCTCAAAGAATAGCACGACCAATATTGTATGTTGGCTGGCAAACATGGACCATTATTGGCATCCTTGTAGGCTGGCTTCCCAACATTGGTTTTATAGTGGTTTGTATGGGCCATCATTGGGCCATCGTTTGCCAACGTATAAACAATATTGGACCAATGTGCTGTGCTGCCTGGGTAGCCAGGTCCAGGATGGAACTGGCTAGAAATATCGATAATTTTAGCGCTCCTGATTACCTTGTGTAAGCGCTGCACCTGTTTGAAATTTTTTTGTAGATCTTCTCAGAACTTATATTTTTGGCATTGTTCCGTACGCGAACAGTCATAACTTCTTGCTAAAAAAGATTTTTGTTAGATTTTCAGATTTTCATCAAAAAGATTGAAACATAGCACACTGCCCTATCACATTAGTAGGTGTGCAATGAACTTTAATAAGCAAAATCCGGCGACAAGATTTAATATGGCGGCGTGTTATGCGAAGATGCCCCCAGTGTTAGTGAACAATTTTTTGGTTAGTTAGTCACTACAATTTTATTATTCATGTTATCTCATTTGGTTTGGTTCATTGCACTGGCCAAAGCTTCCTTTATGCCTCCGCAAAAAATTTAGGTTTCTTATTGGGTGGAACTTGAGTTAGTGGTCGCGTAAGACCCACTTTTAATGAAAATTTTAATTATGACAAATTAAGAAAAATAGAACTTGCTTTAAAATAAATGCGCACATACGTCCAGAAAGGTGTGCATTATAAGGTAGACTAATTATCTCTAGTGATTATCGCTTTTTATAAAACTTCTTCCGACACTTGGCCTCGTGCCTTAAAGGTATTTGGTGCAGTTTTTTTTTAACACGCGTGGCATTTACCGAGTTCAATTGCCTTGTGTGTGTGACACGCGTATGGAGACGCGGTTCCGTGTATTTATTTTTAGTTCAGTCGCGCCTTTGTTGATAGAATGGTGTACGTATGCAAAATAGTTTTCATTTTTTGGCAGTTTTTTTTAAAACAATGCCAAAAGTTACCTGCTTGGCTAAAAAAAATTGCAAAAATCTCACCACTTGAAATACACTTTTAATTCCAGTTCCACTACAAGACGAGAGCAAATAAAATAAAACGCCAGGCCTGCGCTGAAACCGCAGCACAGTCACAGCGAAAGCTGGAAGAGCGGCGTTTCTAGAGCCCGTTTTAAGCTCTCTTGGGGCTATAATACAAGTACACTAGAAAGGTACCCACTACGCCATAAATCACAATTTTTGTGAAGTTGGGAAGCACCTACAAAGCCATTATTCGTCATTCTGCGGAGAAGCGAGGCACCAGCTACACGTCTGTAAGGCATTATGTGCACTTTGTTGACGCGACGACTGATGACGGTGAAGAATTATGGCTCAGCCCTTTGTAATGGGTTGGAAGCTTTAAACGGTCCACCAGTTATGTAATTTGCATTGGGTGACGCCCGGTCGCTATTTCCCTCTCCCGCCATGCTGTATAACATACGTTGACGTGGGAGAGAGACGGGGGGGAGGGGCGAAGAACTTTACTGAGACCCCAAGGAAATGGATCATGCGCTTATGGGCTTCCTTGGCAACCAATACAAGTGCACTTGCGAGGAACCCACTACGCTCTAAATCATTGTATTTTTACTGAGACCCCGAGGAAATGAATCATGCGCTTTTGGGCTTCCTTGGCAACCAATACAAGTGCACTTGCGAGGACCACACTATGCTCTACATCATTGTAATTTTACTGAGACCCCGAGGAAATGGATCATGCGCTTATGGGCTTCCATGGCAACCAATACGAGTGCACTTGCGAGGAACCCACTACGCTATAAATCATTGTAATTTTTGAGAAGTAGGGCAGCAGGCACTGTGCCATTTTTTATCATTCTACGGAGAGCCGTGGTACCTGCTAAACGCATGTAAGGCATTATGCGCACTTTGTGGATGCTGTGCCTGATGACGATGAAGAATTATGGCAGAACCCTTTGTAATGGGTTGGAAGCATTCAACAACCTACTCGTTGCGCAATTAGCATTGTGTGACGCCTGGTTACAGAATTCGCGTTGTGCGACGCTTGGTGCTTATTTTACTCTTCTACCACGCTATATTGCATATGCTAATGTGGTTCCTTCCCGACATGAAGCCTGTATAGGACCTTTTTGAAAAGCTGTTTCAAGCACCGGCATGGCTCAGAGGTTGAATACTGGGCTCCCACGCAGAGGGCCGAAGTTCGAACCTCGTTCCATCTTGGCATTTTTTTCTTGTTTCGTTTTTTTTTTTTAATTTCGAGCGATACTGGTTACGGACACCGGCGGCGGTGGCGGACAACTACGGCGCCAAAAACGGCCGGTGAAATGATCTCATAACAGCTTTCGCTGTAATAAAACAAACTCGAACGCTTTACATATAATAGTTTCAGAGAAAATGGGTCTTAGCCTTAAAATTCATGGGCGGTGTAGGACGTACACTGTGCCCATAATACTTCACAATCCGCAATGTTCGTGGAGTCGTCCTTTTTTCTTCTTGAATATGTTCAATACTTCTTTTTCTTGTATGCTGACCTACGCATCCTGTCCTAGTATTGTGAGTACGGCTAACAAATGACAAGTAATGTGTATCGTTGTCGTGGCCCTCAGAGTGGTGAAATTCTTCGTGCGCTGTAGCCTGTTGCTTATGTCTTACGCAGGCGCCTTCCGTGACACGAGGGGATCGTACGACAATCTCTACCGAATGTGTGGCGCCGTGGACCTGTTTGCAACACTCATGGTGGCTGCGCAAGCATGCTTTGACTCTAGGATGAGGAAGAAGAGTGTAGAGACGTTTTCAACGAAATGAGTTTAAGAAAATTTACTTGAGTTTAAACGGGTGCGTAATCCAAACGGTCCGGTCACGACGTCGCATGGTTGCCTCGATCCATTGAAGATGTGAAGAAAGCAGAAATGCAGAGAGGGGTACGGTAATGTGAATCGCTTTTAAGCTTGAAAATTGGAAAATATCAGGAATGGCAATACGTGAAAAGATGAGCGTAAGTGTATTTGTAAGTTGTCTTCTGGTAACAAAGTACACTAGTACCAACTATACTGCGTAATCGTACTGCCATGCCGACACGTGAACCCCGCCGGCGGGTTGCTTCTCTGAAGTTGAAGCATCTGTTGAATCACGATGACACAGCTGTTAAAAGAAGACTACCTCAAACCGCCCTTACAGCACTCGACCATAATTTTTTATACTAAGAGCATCGGATCTTACATAACATGTTGCGAATATTCCAAACTCTGTTTTTGCGTCGACCATAGAGACACAAAACTGGCACGTATTTCCATGTATACTGATTCCTTGGAGGAATCTGCCGATAAAATTTATGAACTCGTTTTGCGCAGTTCCTTTCAATTCCTATAGAGATACAACTGCTAACTTCGTTACTATATTGTTAGTGTTGTACGTTTGTAACAATCAGTAATACATGAGCAAATATACCGCGAGTGTTTTGTGACGAATTATGCAGACAACTTTGTAATATAAAACATTGTGGGGTTGTGTGCTAACTGTTCTTAACTGTTCTTTATGTCTCCATATGTTTTATAGGCAATCCAATTTACCTATGTACTTGTCGTTCATTTCGCATGAATTACAATTTATATACATGCTCGTGTACGGACTTGTCATGGTTTTTAAGCTGAACAAATGAGAACTGTGGAGTCATCACGTAAGTAATATTTATTACCATATGTGGAATGAAATTCAATTTTTCTTCTCGCAATCATCTTTCGTCCATGTACCATATCTCCGCCTTCGGTCAAACACAGCGAACACTGAGTACACGAGTGCTTCCAGCAAATTGGCTGCTGCTAGCATGCGGTAAAATCCGTCGTAGGGGCCTCTCCCGTCCCGGTAGGATCCTAGGAGAAACGGAAAAGTGTGGAGCAGTGGGTAACACAAGAAGTACAACATGGAAGAGTGTATGCTTGGTATGTTGGTAATTCTTGTTTCACTTTGTGAGCGCACAAATGAACAAGGACGAAAAGCGACGCTGACACAGCGCTGCTTCCAACATATGCTTTATTTTCTACAGTGGCGCATACATATATATATATATATATATATATATATATATATATATATATATATTGTCGCGGTGCAACGCGGACAAACAAGAAGGACAACTTGCGACAGAGAAGCAGCGTGTTCAAATCAGCTGAACAGAAAAACGTCTTCCTCGTCTTTCACACCGAAAGCTACTGTCCCACTAGCCGGAGTCTGTGAAACCTCACCATCGTCATCATCGTTTATGTTTATACACGTGTCACTTGCCTCTCCTTAACAGAGCATCGGCCCGATGCTAAACCAGAACCACCGTTTTATGGAAGCGCAGAGTCAGTCGGTGACATAGGGCTTCATGCGTACCACATGCACGAGTTCTGGCCGGTGCTGGCGACGCCTTGTGCAGTAGGGACTGTCGGGGACGACCTCGTAGGTTACGTCACTCAGCTGTCGCGATACACGATATGGCCCGAAGTATCGCCTTAACAGTTTCTCGGACAGTCCACGTTTTCGTATGGGCGTCCAAACCCACACTCGGTCGCCGGTTGCGTAGGTTACTATTCGACGGTGGGCATTACAGCGGCCTGCATCGTAGTCTTGTTGTTGGCGGATTCGCAAGCGTGCGAGCTGCCTAGCTTCTTCCGTGCGTTGAGTAAACACGTCGGCGTCCGTGTCGATGTCGTCCCATTCGTGTAGTAACATCGCATCCAACATCGTCCGTACCTCCCGTCCGTGAACGAGGCTGAATGGAGTCATGCGAGTCGTTTCTTGTTTAGCTGTATTGTATACGAACCTGATATAGGGCAAGATTTCGTCCCAATTTTTATGTTGGACATCCACGTACATCGAAAGCACGTCCTCAATAGTCTTGTTTGAGCGCTCTGTTAATCCGTTCGTTTGCGGGTGGTAGGCAGTTGTCTTACGATGAGTCGTGCCACTTAACATCAAGACATGGTCTAAAAGAGCTGCCGTAAATGCGGTTCCGCGGTCTGTAATCACGACGGTTGGGGCACCATGTCGCAGTACAACATTCTCTATGAAAAATCTCGCAACTTCCGCCGCTCTGCTTCTTTGGAATGCCTTTGTTTCGGCGTACCGGGTCAGATAATCCGTTGCGACGATAACCCAGCGGTTCCCTGCAGTAGAAGTGGGAAGTGGACCCAAAATATCCATTCCGATCTGGGCAAATGGTGTTCGTCGGACTTGAACAGGTTGCAGCAGACCGGCTGGTTTTGTCGGAGGTGACTTGCGTCGCTGGCAGTCGAGGCAAGTACGAATGTGGTGCTTCACGGCTGTGGTGAGCCATGGCCAGTAGTATCCTTGCCGAACTCTTGCCAATGTGCGCGTGTAGCCTAAGTGACCAGAAGTCACCTCGTTGTGACATGCTTGAAGCACTTCAGTACGAAGGTTTGCAGGAATGACGAGCAAATAGGGAAGTCCAATCGACGAGAAGTTTCTTTTGTAAAGGACGCTGTTCCTTAAACAAAACGACGGCAATACTCGTGCAAAAACTCTGGGTGCATTTTGAGACTGTCCGTCTAAGTAATTAATTAAACCAAGCAACTCAGGGTCGTCACGTTGTTGTTGGGCAATCGTGGACGTGTCAAGAACACCAAGGAATGCAGTTTCATCCTCATCGGGTAGAGAAGCCGACTGTATTGGTGATCGGGACAGGCAGTCGGCGTCCATATGTCGCTTCCCCCACTTGTGTACGACCGTCATATCAAATTTTTGCAGCCTCATCGACCGGTGGGATCTTTAAGATTAGTCAACCAACAAAGTGAATGATGGTCGCTAATAACTTTGAAGGGGTGACCATACAAATACGGGCGAAATTTCATAACTGCCCATACCACGGCGAGGCATTCTTTCTCTGTTGTTGAATAATTAGCCTCTGTGCGTGTTAGCGTTCTGCTTGCGTAGGCGATGACTCTTTCCGTGTCCTCTTGCCGCTGCACTAGCACAGCTCCCAGACCCACATTACTAGCGTCAGTGTGAAGCATCGTGGGGGCTTCCTCGTCGAAGTGGGCAAGCGCTGGGGGTGTTTGAAGACGTTGGCGCAGATCATTAAACGCAGCTTCCTGTTCGTCATACCACTGAAAGGCAACGTCGTCCCTCGTGAGCCGAGTTAAAGGTGACGTAATGCGTGCGAAGTCCACGATAAACCGCCGATAATAGGCACAAAGGTCCAGAAAGCGTCTGACAGCCTTCTTATCGGACGGTACTGGGAACTGTGCAACGGCGGCAGTTTTTTCAGGATCGGGCCGAACGCCTGTGTGGCTGACGACATGACCAAGAAATTGTAGCTCTTCAAAACAGAAGTGACATTTCTCTGGCTTCAACGTGAGGCCCGCGGACCTTATGGCTCGTAAAACAACTTCCAGCCTCTTGAGGTGCCCGCCAAAAGTTGCGGAAAAGACTATGACGTCGTCAAGATAAACCAAGCAGGTTTGCCACTTCAACCTCGAAAGGACGGTGTCCATGAGCCTTTGAAAGGTAGCGGGCGCTGAACACAAACCGAAGGGCAATACTTTAAATTCGTATAAACCATCTGGTGGCACAAAAGCGGTTTTCTCCCGGTCTCTTGGATCTACCTCGATTTGCCAATATCCGCTCCTCAAGTCCATTGAAGAGAAATAGCGAGCGTGTCGAAGTCCGTCAAGCGAGTCATCGATGCATGGAAGCGGGTACACATCTTTCTTGGTTACTTGATTCAGCTTCCTGTAGTCCACGCAAAAACGCAGTGTGCCGTCCTTTTTCTTGACTAGTACTACAGGTGATGCCCAGGGGCTTTGTGATGGCTGAACCACGTCATCTTCAAGCATTTTCGCTACTTGTTGCTGTATCACTTCGCGTTCCTTGAGAGCCACACGATAGGGATTCTGGTGAATAGGTCTCGCCGTGTCTTCGGTAATTATTCGATGCATCGTTAGCGGCGTACGGCCAACTCGTGATGTCGATGAAAAGCAGTCCTGGAATTCGGCTAGCAGCTCAAGAAGTCTCGTTCGTCCTTTGACAAGGTAGTACCAACGTCAAGAACGGGTGCTGATTCTTGTTTAGGCGCTTCGTCCAGTATCGATAAACAGCCTTGGACTTCTACAATATTGTCAAAGTAAGCGACGGCTGTGCCCTTAGGAAGGTGCCGGCGCTCAGCACTAATGTTGGTGAGGAGCAAGTTCGTGCGTCCAGCAGTGACAATGACAATACTTCGCGCAACTGAAATGCCATGGCTAAAGAGCAGTGAGTTAATTTGGTCGGCAATGCCTTCGCTGTCGAACGGTGCGTCCCCTGCCACCGAAACAAGAGTGCGTGACCGTGGCGGGGTGACCACATCATGATAATTTAGACGCAGAGGTTTATGTGCCGCCCCTGAACAATCGACTAAACCAGGGCTGTTGCGGAACGTTATTAAACTGTCCGGGATGTTGATGACGGCGCCATATTCCCTCAAGAAATCCATCCCAATAATTAGGTCTTTGCAACATGAGGCGAGAACGACGAAGGTCGCCACGAAAGAAGAACCGCCGATGTTGATTCTCGCTGTACACCTTCCGATAGGCATCAGTAACTGGCCTCCTGCGGTCCTTAGGTGAGGTCCCGTCCACGGCGTCTTTACTTTCTTGAGGCGTACGGCGAGGTCTTCACTTATAATAGAGAAGTCGGCACCGGTGTCAACTAAGGCGGTCACTTGTTGTCCGTCCACGAGAACGGCAAGGTCTGCGGTCACAGTTTCGTCGGTGTTACGTCGTGTCGGCTTTACGGCGTCCTGTGGTGAGAGTAATGGGGGCTTTTTTTCGTCGTCTTGACGGCCTGTGACCTTACCCCCGGAGGTCGCCGCCTTCAGTTTCCCCGGCGTGGGCTGGGTGACCTCCTTGCTCGGAGGTCAGCAAAAGTGCGGTGATGCGATGAAGGCGAGTGGGCAGGAGACGGAGAACGTGGTCGATGTCCCAAACCCGGCTGGTAATCAGGTATGCTCTCGTCATCGTTAGTACGGCGGTCGTCAAAATGGGGCCGGGACGCTGGAGGTCCTTGAGAACCAGTGTTGTCGCGGTGCGATAAGTAGTCGTCGTTGGCGCGTCGACTGTCAGACCAGGGCCTTAGAGGGCGAAACGAATCTACGCGGTGCCAGCAATGACGATAAATATGGCTCACACCTCCGCAGTTAAAAAAAAGTGGACGCCTATCTACGGTGCGCCAGGCGTCTGTTTTGCGAAGCTGTGGACGTCGCAACGGCTCCTCTTGTGACGAAGGCCATGGCATGCCAGCGGATGGCTGGTCGTATGGCGGCAGGACGGCAGGTCGCCTCGATGTGTCCTCCTGCGGTGGTGGCCAAGGAATGGCTGCAGTTGGCTGGCGGTACGACGGTGGAACGGGTGGTGGGCGTCGAAGAGCGGCGGCGTAGCTCATGGGACGCTGATCTTGAGGAGTATCAGCCGTCGAGAATGCTTGACGGATTTCGTCGCGGACGACGTCAACGACAGACGCTTTGGGCGCTCCATTACCGGAGTCCGCAACTTCTGCAGTTCCTCACGAACAATCTCCCTGATCAAGTCACGCAAGGAGCTATGATTGTCAAACGTCATGGCGGCGGCGTGAAGTTGGGCGCTGCTGGATAAGCGGTCGTACTGTCGGCATCGTTGGTGAAGTGCCCGCTCGATAGCCGTAGCCTCCTTGATCAAGTCCGCCACGGTGCTTGGCGGGTTGCGCAGAAGTCCGGCGAACAACTGCTCTTTTACGCCGCGCATGAGGTAGCGCAACTTCTTATCATCGGTCATATGGGGGTCACCTCTGCGAAAGAGACGGGCCATGTCCTCGGCGAACATCGCGACTGTTTCATTGGGTTTTTGAACTCGTAACTCTAGTAGTTGCTGGTCGCGGTCCCGTCGATCGACATTGGCGAAGGTGTCAATCATCTGCTGTTGAAAGTCGCACCATATTGACAGACTGCCTTCGCGGTTTTCATACCAAGTACGAGCGCTGTCGTCAAGGTAGAAATAGGCGCGGGAGAGCTTTTGCTCAGCAGACCACTGGTTGATCTTGGCAACACGTTCATAGTGTTCAAGCCAGTCTTCAACGTCTTCGTGTGCGCCACCACCAAAGCGATCAGGCACCAGTGGTTGAAAAAGCGTTACCTGAGAGGGGTGGGGAGGAGCGCTGGCTTGGAGTACCTGTTGCGGGCTGGCGTTGGCCATTGGTAGATGCAGGCGGCGCCTTGTGGAGGGTCCCGGCGAATGGGTGAGCTCGGGAGCAAGGCCGCGCAGCCGACTAAAGCGATGCACAGGGTTGCGATAGGTGCGTCCGGGCTGGATGAACGACTCCCAGTGGGAGTGTGGAGCATCAGGCAGGGATGTGGTCCAGCACCTCCACCAGTGTCGCGGTGCAACGCGGACAAATGAGAAGGACAACTTGCGACATCGTGTTCAAATCAGATGAACAGAAAAACGTCTTCCTCGTCTTTCACACCGAAAGCTACTGTCCCACTAGCCGGAGTCTGTGAAACCTCACCATCGTCATCGTCGTTTATGTTTATACACGTGTCAATATATATATATATATATATACATATATATATATATATATATATATATATATATATATATATATATATATATATATATATATATATATATATATATATATATATATATATATATATATATATATGCGTCGTAATATGGCCATATAGTACCCGTCGATTTTCGTCCTTTTTCATTTGTGCGCTCAAAAAGTGAAACAAGAAGGATTTTCAAAGGTAGGCTACGCTATAGCTGAAGAGGCGGCGTCGAAACCTAAGTGTGTGTTTTGTCGGATGTGTGCGAAAAGCGGCAAACAGTTTCGCGGTAAACAATTCACTCAGGGAGGTATGCCCTACATTTAGAACGACGACGTATTCTACAGAGGGGCTCTGTGACTAAGATATCGTGCTGACGGGCCCGTGGTCGCAGGTTGTACTCCCCAACCGAAGCCTACGAAATTCCGTGGACTCGGTAGAGAAAGCGGCTCTCGCGGGAAACTATCACTGCGTCCACACTTGATTAAAATGTTGCCTACAACATCTTACAATTAATCAATCGCAATACGTCAACTGAAGTATTTAGCGCAAACATAATTACTCGAATTTTCTAGCAATGCTGCACCACTAATAATTCAGAATGTGAGAAAACTCTATTGTCGACAGTTGTCAACATTACAACGTCTCATTCGGAGGCGCGATTTTGCTTGTAATGACAATTTCTGCACATGGCGGGCTAGTCCAAGTTGTGAAAGCCTGGAGAACGTTCGCAGCACTCACCTAGGATTGCAGGGCTGGCTAGACTAAGTGGTATCATTGTCACGTCCGTGATGCCGATGCAAGCCGCCGACCGATCGACACCCAGCAGCTCAGCCGTGAGGACGGCTCTGAAGCACAACAGAGCTCCTTTGAAGATTCCATGCATCAGGGCGGCAGCCGCAACAACCTCATAGGCGTGCACTTGGGGCATCGCAATCAGGATAGCGGCGATGAAAACAAACCCGAGCACGTAAAGGGAATTCAACATGCCTGGCCAGATGTCGGACAGGAAGGGCACCGCCACACGACCGACTAGGGCACCGAGTGACGAAAAAGAGATGAGTGTCTTCGCGATGTCCAGTTAGTTGCCCTTGTCAATGGCGTAGTCCACTATTGTAGTGGAGAACTGCACAAAACTATAATTTTCAACGATGGTGGCCACGACAATGATATAGAAAGATGGTGTGACGAAGAGTGCCAGGGAATGCCTTACAGAGCTGTTTTCAGGAAGTGGTGGTTTACAAATCGGCCGTGTTTCTCGAGGTCTTTCTGCGTTCCTGCGGGAAAGATAAAGGATTCTTAGGCATATTTTAATGGGTGGCGTTTGCGTCGTTCTAACTGTTTTGAAGTTATTACTGCCACTACCGGAGAGATCACCTATCCTATGATTCGTCATATTTAGCCCTCTCATGCATAGTCACCTCATATCAGGACATCTAAATGGAAATAAATAAGTGACATTGGTTTACGATTATTCCTTCCATTTCTCCATGATGCTCTGAAGTAAGGACAGAAGGTTTTAGAAGTACACCATTGAAGCACCAAGTGTCCTTGTTATGTTTTGATTTAATTTATCTTCGCGAAATGTCAGTAAACCTAACTTCAAAGTGATCCGACTTCATACCACGCCGACGCCAGCTTTAGAGCCGGCAAAGCAGTCACAGCAACAAGGGACCCACGTGGTCAAACAATCGTAAAACACCATCACGACGTTCCTTCCGCGGCAATAGCAGAAATACTGGCCATAACGCAAGCCATCACACAGCATGAGCACGCCTCTCAAGAAATCACGGCCAGGACGGACGCACAGGCAGCCCTACGGGCCATCCTCCAGAACTAACTCCCTCCAAACGCACTGGCTGAGCTGACTACTTATGGGCATCATAATCCCGCTATATTAGTTCACCTGGATTGGACACCAGGCCGCTCTTCTTCCTTGGGCAACTCCCGGACCCACGCTGAGGCCTCAATACCGTGGTGTTTACATACCTCTCAGGGCTGTCCTGACATTTACCTGCCGACAGTGGACCGCGCAGAACGCCATAAGGAACGAAGGGCCCGCCTGAAATCCCTCCTAATAGCCCGAAGAGCGCTTCCTAGACCGCCCGATACATTTTCGAGAAGAGAAACCACGCCCTTGAGGCAAGCACAAACACACTCTCTAGCGAATGACTTCACACTGCATAAAATACAACATGCCCCGAATACACCTCATTGCCAAGTATGCGGTTCCATACCGACTCTATCCCTTACATACTGACACTGCCCCAGAGCCAGTACGCCACAACGCCATTCACTCCACTCTGACATACTTACATGGGAGGCCTGGGTTGCGAATCTGGGCGAACCCACCTCCTCAGGAGCAACTCTGCTTAACCACGTAGCGCTCGCGGCCGTTTCGCTAGCTTGATATACACCAACGTTGGTATTGTGTGACATGACTTTGTGACCAACATAAATGACTTGTGGTAAAAAGAAAATCATGCCAGGCATTTCATATACAGCGTGACTTACATGCTACGCTCATGGTGTGGTCGCGGCCGTTCGCTAGCTTGGTTATAGCGTGACGTGACCCCATGGCTGTAGCGTGACGTGACCCCATATGAACAACATCAATCCCAGTTGCTAACATGAAAATAATGATATGCATGACGTGTACGACATCATTTACATGCCACGCTCATGGTACGCTCGCGGCCGTTTCGCTAGCTTAATACACACCAAAATTGGTGTTGCGCGACGCGAAAGTATGATGAACATAAATTACAGGTGGTGACATGAAAATATTAACACGCATGACATGTATGGCATGACATACATGCCACTCTCATGGTGCGCTCGCAGAAGTTTCACTAGTTTGATATGCGCCAAAATTGGTGTTGCGCAACGTTACTGCATGACGAACATGAATGAGAGGTGGTAACATGAAAATCATGACATGGTTGTCAGGTACGGCATGATTTATATGACACGCTCATGGTGCGCTCGCGGCTGGTTCGCTAGCTTGATATACACATAAATTTTTATTGCGCAACGTGACTGTATGACGAACATAAACGACAGCTGGTAATATGAAAATCATGACCTGCATGCCATGTACATCATGATATACGTGACACTGTCATGGTGCGGTTTCGGCCGTTTTGTTAACTGGATAAATGCCAAAATTGGTATGTCATGACATGAATGCGTGGCAAATGTAAATCATAGGTGATGGCAGAGCTGGGCAAAGATACTTTGAAATTGTATCGCGATACGATACAAGATACTCAGGCAAGAAGTATTTGGGATACAGATACAAGATACTGCAACACTGATTGTATCCGATACGATACATTCCAATTGTATCTTAAGATACTTCGATACATTCTCAAATTTGTTAATATATATGTGTATCTATACAATGCAGCATTAAACGCCTATGCACATAAATGTTCGCTTGAAAATTTATTAACTGCGACCAATTGTGTTTTATTTGAAAGAAAACTCTCTTAGTATATCAAAAGTTTTGTACTTCTTGCTGAAGGGATATCTGTTTCATTCCGAAACAACTTATTGGCGTTGTTTTAGTTGCTTAACATGACAGCTCTTTATACATTTCGCTGATAGCGATTCTTGCTTGTAGCTTTTGTAACTGATGGGAGCTAGTCGCTACTCTGCTTGCTGACCAGCAAGCGGGTTGCCAAGTAACCACATGAACTTCAATAAGAAGCCTCCGCATGATGGTGCAAATACCGATATGGAGTTCTAACTTGCCGATAAACATATTACGGTTTTCGCAATAACGGATCACCGGACAGGTGTACGTCACCAGGAACATATGCAGCCCAGAAACGTTTCAGACGAATTGTACAGTTGCGCAAAGCGCTGCAGGACACCGCCGCTATTCACGTTATTGACACTTATAGATCCCATTACCTGGTGATTAGCAACAGTAAAAGAATTCAGGGAAGCCTAAACAAAGAAAACAAATATATCTAAGTAATATAGAAAAGTGGTTCGGTATCAAACACAGCGAATAAGCACAGAAACGCGATACAGGAGACACCCCTAAGAGCTACTAATAACTTGCGTTTTACGTCGAACAACCACGATATGATTATGAAAGACGCTGTGTGGAGGGCTCTGGAAATTTTGACCACCTGTGGTTCTAAAACATACATATAAGCACATGGGCCTCTACCATATTCCCTACATCGAAATCCGGCTACCGTGACCTTCGGGCCAGCCATAAACCTCCTTGGGGCCAGCAGTCAAGCGCCATAAGCACTGGACCACCGCGGCGGGTAACCCCTAATAGCTACGATAATTGAATTCAGTGCCTATGGAAAATGGCGTAAAACGACTCTTTGGGACGCTCATGAGAAAAACGGAGCATTTGGCATAACAGTGTTTGCCAACGTATTTGCCAACGTATTAAAGATGGCGCCTAATAATTTACGTTATTATAATGCAAACTCAAATTTGCTAATTTAGTTAGCACTAAGCAGAATTATCGTTACTGCATACTCCAGGCGCGCCCATATTATTATATATTTGTTCTCAACATCACCTTTACATAACAGTAAATTCAAGTGGAATATAGGTATATAAACTTATATTCCACTTGAAGAAGAACAGCGGCAAAATGACGCAGACAGTTAAAACTAGGAATAAAGCAGAGAGCTTACATTGGCAGCACGTTAAAGGCATATTGCAGTAAGCAGACCGGCAGAAAAAAAAAGACAAGATAGAGACATAGGTAATCTACGGAATAGAAAAGAACGACAGCTAAGAAATAACTTCTGCTAACAATCAAATTATGATTTTAAAAACTCTGAAAGAAAAACAGACGTAAGCTAAGATAGCGTCTGTTAGGTGAATGCGTGTTCTGTTAAATCCAGCATCGGTACAGTTGGTGCTGTAGCTGTTGCAACTGCTGGACACCATCACTCCAGTTCTCGCAAGTCTTCAGAAGTCTGTTGTTTGAGAACACTAGCAGCACGACCATGACTTCACCGTCGACAAGATTTTTGGTTGCATGGGACCGCGCATACAAGTTGCATAAAGCAACAAATGCGCTGCTCTATTTTCAGCTACGGGACTGACTCACTGCCTGTGGTGTCAAGCGCAGAGCAGCCGTTACGTCGACGGCAACAGTGACTTTTCTCTCCTCCTCTCTATAACCTTTATTCCCCCTCCCCCCTTCCCCAGGGCGGGGTAGCCTATCGGGCTCAGCCCTGGTTAACCTCCCTGCCTTTCAACCTTATTCTTTCTCTCTCTCTACATTCATGAGATCCTTCAAATCGCTTAAGTGTGAAAGCCACGAGAGGCAAAGCAACCCGCCATTCTTGCATTCTTTAGACTTCGTAACGAAGGATCACACAAGAGGAACTTCGATAATGACTTTACAGCGGCATCAGCATGTGTGCGAAAGACGCCGCACGCATTGTAGTACGCGGCACAGGAGAGTGGCTAAGTGCCAAGTGTCATGGCACTGACAAAACTAAAAAAAAACGATTAAACAAAAGTTCGGCTGGGCGCAGACGTTCGCGCGCTTGTCTCGAGACGACGCGAGCGCCACCTCGTAACTCTGCTCATCCAATATATAGGGACGCTCAGAGCTTATCGCCTATCCTCGCTGGCAAACTCATGCGGAAAGATAAAATAATGTCACTGCCTTTAATTTTATTTCAGTGAATTAGTGGCAGCAGCATCAGCTTGAGAAGCTCGAGCTCAGCGAACGTTATTGCTTCGCACGGTGGTGGTGCGATCGCAGTATCTTGTATCTTAAGATACACGATACATTCGTCAATGTATCGGAAATACAGATACAGATACTTGTTTTGCGAGACGTATCGCGATACAGATACAAGATACCCGAAATGTATCTAAGATAGTATCGAAGATACATGTATCTTCGATACTGCCCAGCACTGGGTGATGGATTGTGCATGCCAGAATATGCGTTACATTAGCATGATAAATGCCTTATTGTTAACGTATGCATGCACGACAAACAAACGATATATAGTGCACTAGATGTCATGACATGAATGACTGAATTTGCCTCAAAGTCAATCAAGGTGATGAATGCAGCTCTTAGCTGGCTGCTTCGCATTACATCAACTCTCACAGTGCGTGGCATCTGCCGGTTCTTTAGGAGCAAGTTTTGAAAAGCGTTTCACGTGCCTAACTGAATACCCTGGAAGAAACGAATTGTTAAGGACGAGGACGCACTTCCTTGCCCACTTCGAGTGATACCACAGCCGAAGCACGATGGATGAATACCTGCGTTGTTCATGTTGTGTCCAGCTATGCTGACGAAAGCCTGAAGGGACGACGAGGCCGTACAATCGCAAAGAGATATGCCTAACTGAGATGCGGAGGCCTTTCTTCAAAGAGGTTTATAAAAAGCACAAGAAAAGAGTGGCCCGGTGCAGGAGTGATTTTCCCAGCATAACTTTTAAAAGATTGGCTGAGCGCGAATCGCAATAAAAGAAATGAGCGCCGACCGAACTGTCTCCATTTATGAGCGCTTCTCGAACGTTTACGTTTCCTTACAGCACTCGACCATAATTTTTTATACTAAGAGCATCGGATCTTACATAACATGTTGCGAATATTCCAAACTCTGTTTTTGCGTCGACCATAGAGACACAAAACTGGCACGTATTTCCATGTATACTGATTCCTTGGAGGAATCTGCCGATAAAATTTATGAACTCGTTTTGCGCAGTTCCTTTCAATTCCTATAGAGATACAACTGCTAACTTCGTTACTATATTGTTAGTGTTGTACGTTTGTAACAATCAGTAATACATGAGCAAATATACCGCGAGTGTTTTGTGACGAATTATGCAGACAACTTTGTAATATAAAACATTGTGGGGTTGTGTGCTAACTGTTCTTAACTGTTCTTTATGTCTCCATATGTTTTATAGGCAATCCAATTTACCTATGTACTTGTCGTTCATTTCGCATGAATTACAATTTATATACATGCTCGTGTACGGACTTGTCATGGTTTTTAAGCTGAACAAATGAGAACTGTGGAGTCATCACGTAAGTAATATTTATTACCATATGTGGAATGAAATTCAATTTTTCTTCTCGCAATCATCTTTCGTCCATGTACCATATCTCCGCCTTCGGTCAAACACAGCGAACACTGAGTACACGAGTGCTTCCAGCAAATTGGCTGCTGCTAGCATGCGGTAAAATCCGTCGTAGGGGCCTCTCCCGTCCCGGTAGGATCCTAGGAGAAACGGAAAAGTGTGGAGCAGTGGGTAACACAAGAAGTACAACATGGAAGAGTGTATGCTTGGTATGTTGGTAATTCTTGTTTCACTTTGTGAGCGCACAAATGAACAAGGACGAAAAGCGACGCTGACACAGCGCTGCTTCCAACATATGCTTTATTTTCTACAGTGGCGCATACATATATATATATATATATATATATATATATATATATATATATATATATATATATATATATATATATATATATATATATATATATTGTCGCGGTGCAACGCGGACAAACAAGAAGGACAACTTGCGACAGAGAAGCAGCGTGTTCAAATCAGCTGAACAGAAAAACGTCTTCCTCGTCTTTCACACCGAAAGCTACTGTCCCACTAGCCGGAGTCTGTGAAACCTCACCATCGTCATCATCGTTTATGTTTATACACGTGTCACTTGCCTCTCCTTAACAGAGCATCGGCCCGATGCTAAACCAGAACCACCGTTTTATGGAAGCGCAGAGTCAGTCGGTGACATAGGGCTTCATGCGTACCACATGCACGAGTTCTGGCCGGTGCTGGCGACGCCTTGTGCAGTAGGGACTGTCGGGGACGACCTCGTAGGTTACGTCACTCAGCTGTCGCGATACACGATATGGCCCGAAGTATCGCCTTAACAGTTTCTCGGACAGTCCACGTTTTCGTATGGGCGTCCAAACCCACACTCGGTCGCCGGTTGCGTAGGTTACTATTCGACGGTGGGCATTACAGCGGCCTGCATCGTAGTCTTGTTGTTGGCGGATTCGCAAGCGTGCGAGCTGCCTAGCTTCTTCCGTGCGTTGAGTAAACACGTCGGCGTCCGTGTCGATGTCGTCCCATTCGTGTAGTAACATCGCATCCAACATCGTCCGTACCTCCCGTCCGTGAACGAGGCTGAATGGAGTCATGCGAGTCGTTTCTTGTTTAGCTGTATTGTATACGAACCTGATATAGGGCAAGATTTCGTCCCAATTTTTATGTTGGACATCCACGTACATCGAAAGCACGTCCTCAATAGTCTTGTTTGAGCGCTCTGTTAATCCGTTCGTTTGCGGGTGGTAGGCAGTTGTCTTACGATGAGTCGTGCCACTTAACATCAAGACATGGTCTAAAAGAGCTGCCGTAAATGCGGTTCCGCGGTCTGTAATCACGACGGTTGGGGCACCATGTCGCAGTACAACATTCTCTATGAAAAATCTCGCAACTTCCGCCGCTCTGCTTCTTTGGAATGCCTTTGTTTCGGCGTACCGGGTCAGATAATCCGTTGCGACGATAACCCAGCGGTTCCCTGCAGTAGAAGTGGGAAGTGGACCCAAAATATCCATTCCGATCTGGGCAAATGGTGTTCGTCGGACTTGAACAGGTTGCAGCAGACCGGCTGGTTTTGTCGGAGGTGACTTGCGTCGCTGGCAGTCGAGGCAAGTACGAATGTGGTGCTTCACGGCTGTGGTGAGCCATGGCCAGTAGTATCCTTGCCGAACTCTTGCCAATGTGCGCATGTAGCCTAAGTGACCAGAAGTCACCTCGTTGTGACATGCTTGAAGCACTTCAGTACGAAGGTTTGCAGGAATGACGAGCAAATAGGGAAGTCCAATCGACGAGAAGTTTCTTTTGTAAAGGACGCTGTTCCTTAAACAAAACGACGGCAATACTCGTGCAAAAACTCTGGGTGCATTTTGAGACTGTCCGTCTAAGTAATTAATTAAACCAAGCAACTCAGGGTCGTCACGTTGTTGTTGGGCAATCGTGGACGTGTCAAGAACACCAAGGAATGCAGTTTCATCCTCATCGGGTAGAGAAGCCGACTGTATTGGTGATCGGGACAGGCAGTCGGCGTCCATATGTCGCTTCCCCCACTTGTGTACGACCGTCATATCAAATTTTTGCAGCCTCATCGACCGGTGGGATCTTTAAGATTAGTCAACCAACAAAGTGAATGATGGTCGCTAATAACTTTGAAGGGGTGACCATACAAATACGGGCGAAATTTCATAACTGCCCATACCACGGCGAGGCATTCTTTCTCTGTTGTTGAATAATTAGCCTCTGTGCGTGTTAGCGTTCTGCTTGCGTAGGCGATGACTCTTTCCGTGTCCTCTTGCCGCTGCACTAGCACAGCTCCCAGACCCACATTACTAGCGTCAGTGTGAAGCATCGTGGGGGCTTCCTCGTCGAAGTGGGCAAGCGCTGGGGGTGTTTGAAGACGTTGGCGCAGATCATTAAACGCAGCTTCCTGTTCGTCATACCACTGAAAGGCAACGTCGTCCCTCGTGAGCCGAGTTAAAGGTGACGTAATGCGTGCGAAGTCCACGATAAACCGCCGATAATAGGCACAAAGGTCCAGAAAGCGTCTGACAGCCTTCTTATCGGACGGTACTGGGAACTGTGCAACGGCGGCAGTTTTTTCAGGATCGGGCCGAACGCCTGTGTGGCTGACGACATGACCAAGAAATTGTAGCTCTTCAAAACAGAAGTGACATTTCTCTGGCTTCAACGTGAGGCCCGCGGACCTTATGGCTCGTAAAACAACTTCCAGCCTCTTGAGGTGCCCGCCAAAAGTTGCGGAAAAGACTATGACGTCGTCAAGATAAACCAAGCAGGTTTGCCACTTCAACCTCGAAAGGACGGTGTCCATGAGCCTTTGAAAGGTAGCGGGCGCTGAACACAAACCGAAGGGCAATACTTTAAATTCGTATAAACCATCTGGTGGCACAAAAGCGGTTTTCTCCCGGTCTCTTGGATCTACCTCGATTTGCCAATATCCGCTCCTCAAGTCCATTGAAGAGAAATAGCGAGCGTGTCGAAGTCCGTCAAGCGAGTCATCGATGCATGGAAGCGGGTACACATCTTTCTTGGTTACTTGATTCAGCTTCCTGTAGTCCACGCAAAAACGCAGTGTGCCGTCCTTTTTCTTGACTAGTACTACAGGTGATGCCCAGGGGCTTTGTGATGGCTGAACCACGTCATCTTCAAGCATTTTCGCTACTTGTTGCTGTATCACTTCGCGTTCCTTGAGAGCCACACGATAGGGATTCTGGTGAATAGGTCTCGCCGTGTCTTCGGTAATTATTCGATGCATCGTTAGCGGCGTACGGCCAACTCGTGATGTCGATGAAAAGCAGTCCTGGAATTCGGCTAGCAGCTCAAGAAGTCTCGTTCGTCCTTTGACAAGGTAGTACCAACGTCAAGAACGGGTGCTGATTCTTGTTTAGGCGCTTCGTCCAGTATCGATAAACAGCCTTGGACTTCTACAATATTGTCAAAGTAAGCGACGGCTGTGCCCTTAGGAAGGTGCCGGCGCTCAGCACTAATGTTGGTGAGGAGCAAGTTCGTGCGTCCAGCAGTGACAATGACAATACTTCGCGCAACTGAAATGCCATGGCTAAAGAGCAGTGAGTTAATTTGGTCGGCAATGCCTTCGCTGTCGAACGGTGCGTCCCCTGCCACCGAAACAAGAGTGCGTGACCGTGGCGGGGTGACCACATCATGATAATTTAGACGCAGAGGTTTATGTGCCGCCCCTGAACAATCGACTAAACCAGGGCTGTTGCGGAACGTTATTAAACTGTCCGGGATGTTGATGACGGCGCCATATTCCCTCAAGAAATCCATCCCAATAATTAGGTCTTTGCAACATGAGGCGAGAACGACGAAGGTCGCCACGAAAGAAGAACCGCCGATGTTGATTCTCGCTGTACACCTTCCGATAGGCATCAGTAACTGGCCTCCTGCGGTCCTTAGGTGAGGTCCCGTCCACGGCGTCTTTACTTTCTTGAGGCGTACGGCGAGGTCTTCACTTATAATAGAGAAGTCGGCACCGGTGTCAACTAAGGCGGTCACTTGTTGTCCGTCCACGAGAACGGCAAGGTCTGCGGTCACAGTTTCGTCGGTGTTACGTCGTGTCGGCTTTACGGCGTCCTGTGGTGAGAGTAATGGGGGCTTTTTTTCGTCGTCTTGACGGCCTGTGACCTTACCCCCGGAGGTCGCCGCCTTCAGTTTCCCCGGCGTGGGCTGGGTGACCTCCTTGCTCGGAGGTCAGCAAAAGTGCGGTGATGCGATGAAGGCGAGTGGGCAGGAGACGGAGAACGTGGTCGATGTCCCAAACCCGGCTGGTAATCAGGTATGCTCTCGTCATCGTTAGTACGGCGGTCGTCAAAATGGGGCCGGGACGCTGGAGGTCCTTGAGAACCAGTGTTGTCGCGGTGCGATAAGTAGTCGTCGTTGGCGCGTCGACTGTCAGACCAGGGCCTTAGAGGGCGAAACGAATCTACGCGGTGCCAGCAATGACGATAAATATGGCTCACACCTCCGCAGTTAAAAAAAAGTGGACGCCTATCTACGGTGCGCCAGGCGTCTGTTTTGCGAAGCTGTGGACGTCGCAACGGCTCCTCTTGTGACGAAGGCCATGGCATGCCAGCGGATGGCTGGTCGTATGGCGGCAGGACGGCAGGTCGCCTCGATGTGTCCTCCTGCGGTGGTGGCCAAGGAATGGCTGCAGTTGGCTGGCGGTACGACGGTGGAACGGGTGGTGGGCGTCGAAGAGCGGCGGCGTAGCTCATGGGACGCTGATCTTGAGGAGTATCAGCCGTCGAGAATGCTTGACGGATTTCGTCGCGGACGACGTCAACGACAGACGCTTTGGGCGCTCCATTACCGGAGTCCGCAACTTCTGCAGTTCCTCACGAACAATCTCCCTGATCAAGTCACGCAAGGAGCTATGATTGTCAAACGTCATGGCGGCGGCGTGAAGTTGGGCGCTGCTGGATAAGCGGTCGTACTGTCGGCATCGTTGGTGAAGTGCCCGCTCGATAGCCGTAGCCTCCTTGATCAAGTCCGCCACGGTGCTTGGCGGGTTGCGCAGAAGTCCGGCGAACAACTGCTCTTTTACGCCGCGCATGAGGTAGCGCAACTTCTTATCATCGGTCATATGGGGGTCACCTCTGCGAAAGAGACGGGCCATGTCCTCGGCGAACATCGCGACTGTTTCATTGGGTTTTTGAACTCGTAACTCTAGTAGTTGCTGGTCGCGGTCCCGTCGATCGACATTGGCGAAGGTGTCAATCATCTGCTGTTGAAAGTCGCACCATATTGACAGACTGCCTTCGCGGTTTTCATACCAAGTACGAGCGCTGTCGTCAAGGTAGAAATAGGCGCGGGAGAGCTTTTGCTCAGCAGACCACTGGTTGATCTTGGCAACACGTTCATAGTGTTCAAGCCAGTCTTCAACGTCTTCGTGTGCGCCACCACCAAAGCGATCAG
The DNA here is from genome assembly GCF_013339695.2 of Rhipicephalus sanguineus. Classification (NCBI taxonomy): domain Eukaryota; kingdom Metazoa; phylum Arthropoda; class Arachnida; order Ixodida; family Ixodidae; genus Rhipicephalus; species Rhipicephalus sanguineus. Next base: position 109,650,651 of record NC_051179.1, read on the forward strand.
GCACCAGTGGTTGAAAAAGCGTTACCTGAGAGGGGTGGGGAGGAGCGCTGGCTTGGAGTACCTGTTGCGGGCTGGCGTTGGCCATTGGTAGATGCAGGCGGCGCCTTGTGGAGGGTCCCGGCGAATGGGTGAGCTCGGGAGCAAGGCCGCGCAGCCGACTAAAGCGATGCACAGGGTTGCGATAGGTGCGTCCGGGCTGGATGAACGACTCCCAGTGGGAGTGTGGAGCATCAGGCAGGGATGTGGTCCAGCACCTCCACCAGTGTCGCGGTGCAACGCGGACAAATGAGAAGGACAACTTGCGACATCGTGTTCAAATCAGATGAACAGAAAAACGTCTTCCTCGTCTTTCACACCGAAAGCTACTGTCCCACTAGCCGGAGTCTGTGAAACCTCACCATCGTCATCGTCGTTTATGTTTATACACGTGTCAATATATATATATATATATACACATATATATATATATATATATATATATATATATATATATATATATATATATATATATATATATATATATATATATATATGCGTCGTAATATGGCCATATAGTACCCGTCGATTTTCGTCCTTTTTCATTTGTGCGCTCAAAAAGTGAAACAAGAAGGATTTTCAAAGGTAGGCTACGCTATAGCTGAAGAGGCGGCGTCGAAACCTAAGTGTGTGTTTTGTCGGATGTGTGCGAAAAGCGGCAAACAGTTTCGCGGTAAACAATTCACTCAGGGAGGTATGCCCTACATTTAGAACGACGACGTATTCTACAGAGGGGCTCTGTGACTAAGATATCGTGCTGACGGGCCCGTGGTCGCAGGTTGTACTCCCCAACCGAAGCCTACGAAATTCCGTGGACTCGGTAGAGAAAGCGGCTCTCGCGGGAAACTATCACTGCGTCCACACTTGATTAAAATGTTGCCTACAACATCTTACAATTAATCAATCGCAATACGTCAACTGAAGTATTTAGCGCAAACATAATTACTCGAATTTTCTAGCAATGCTGCACCACTAATAATTCAGAATGTGAGAAAACTCTATTGTCGACAGTTGTCAACATTACAACGTCTCATTCGGAGGCGCGATTTTGCTTGTAATGACAATTTCTGCACATGGCGGGCTAGTCCAAGTTGTGAAAGCCTGGAGAACGTTCGCAGCACTCACCTAGGATTGCAGGGCTGGCTAGACTAAGTGGTATCATTGTCACGTCCGTGATGCCGATGCAAGCCGCCGACCGATCGACACCCAGCAGCTCAGCCGTGAGGACGGCTCTGAAGCACAACAGAGCTCCTTTGAAGATTCCATGCATCAGGGCGGCAGCCGCAACAACCTCATAGGCGTGCACTTGGGGCATCGCAATCAGGATAGCGGCGATGAAAACAAACCCGAGCACGTAAAGGGAATTCAACATGCCTGGCCAGATGTCGGACAGGAAGGGCACCGCCACACGACCGACTAGGGCACCGAGTGACGAAAAAGAGATGAGTGTCTTCGCGATGTCCAGTTAGTTGCCCTTGTCAATGGCGTAGTCCACTATTGTAGTGGAGAACTGCACAAAACTATAATTTTCAACGATGGTGGCCACGACAATGATATAGAAAGATGGTGTGACGAAGAGTGCCAGGGAATGCCTTACAGAGCTGTTTTCAGGAAGTGGTGGTTTACAAATCGGCCGTGTTTCTCGAGGTCTTTCTGCGTTCCTGCGGGAAAGATAAAGGATTCTTAGGCATATTTTAATGGGTGGCGTTTGCGTCATTCTAACTGTTTTGAAGTTATTACTGCCACTACCGGAGAGATCACCTATCCTATGATTCGTCATATTTAGCCCTCTCATGCATAGTCACCTCATATCAGGACATCTAAATGGAAATAAATAAGTGACATTGGTTTACGATTATTCCTTCCATTTCTCCATGATGCTCTGAAGTAAGGACAGAAGGTTTTAGAAGTACACCATTGAAGCACCAAGTGTCCTTGTTATGTTTTGATTTAATTTATCTTCGCGAAATGTCAGTAAACCTAACTTCAAAGTGATCCGACTTCATACCACGCCGACGCCAGCTTTAGAGCCGGCAAAGCAGTCACAGCAACAAGGGACCCACGTGGTCAAACAATCGTAAAACACCATCACGACGTTCCTTCCGCGGCAATAGCAGAAATACTGGCCATAACGCAAGCCATCACACAGCATGAGCACGCCTCTCAAGAAATCACGGCCAGGACGGACGCACAGGCAGCCCTACGGGCCATCCTCCAGAACTAACTCCCTCCAAACGCACTGGCTGAGCTGACTACTTATGGGCATCATAATCCCGCTATATTAGTTCACCTGGATTGGACACCAGGCCGCTCTTCTTCCTTGGGCAACTCCCGGACCCACGCTGAGGCCTCAATACCGTGGTGTTTACATACCTCTCAGGGCTGTCCTGACATTTACCTGCCGACAGTGGACCGCGCAGAACGCCATAAGGAACGAAGGGCCCGCCTGAAATCCCTCCTAATAGCCCGAAGAGCGCTTCCTAGACCGCCCGATACATTTTCGAGAAGAGAAACCACGCCCTTGAGGCAAGCACAAACACACTCTCTAGCGAATGACTTCACACTGCATAAAATACAACATGCCCCGAATACACCTCATTGCCAAGTATGCGGTTCCATACCGACTCTATCCCTTACATACTGACACTGCCCCAGAGCCAGTACGCCACAACGCCATTCACTCCACTCTGACATACTTACATGGGAGGCCTGGGTTGCGAATCTGGGCGAACCCACCTCCTCAGGAGCAACTCTCCTTAACCACGTAGCGCTCGCGGCCGTTTCGCTAGCTTGATATACACCAACGTTGGTATTGTGTGACATGACTTTGTGACCAACATAAATGACTTGTGGTAAAAAGAAAATCATGCCAGGCATTTCATATACAGCGTGACTTACATGCTACGCTCATGGTGTGGTCGCGGCCGTTTCGCTAGCTTGGTTATAGCGTGACGTGACCCCATGGCTGTAGCGTGACGTGACCCCATATGAACAACATCAATCCCAGTTGCTAACATGAAAATAATGATATGCATGACGTGTACGACATCATTTACATGCCACGCTCATGGTACGCTCGCGGCCGTTTCGCTAGCTTAATACACACCAAAATTGGTGTTGCGCGACGCGAAAGTATGATGAACATAAATTACAGGTGGTGACATGAAAATATTAACACGCATGACATGTATGGCATGACATACATGCCACTCTCATGGTGCGCTCGCAGAAGTTTCACTAGTTTGATATGCGCCAAAATTGGTGTTGCGCAACGTTACTGCATGACGAACATGAATGAGAGGTGGTAACATGAAAATCATGACATGGTTGTCAGGTACGGCATGATTTATATGACACGCTCATGGTGCGCTCGCGGCTGGTTCGCTAGCTTGATATACACATAAATTTTTATTGCGCAACGTGACTGTATGACGAACATAAACGACAGCTGGTAATATGAAAATCATGACCTGCATGCCATGTACATCATGATATACGTGACACTGTCATGGTGCGGTTTCGGCCGTTTTGTTAACTGGATAAATGCCAAAATTGGTATGTCATGACATGAATGCGTGGCAAATGTAAATCATAGGTGATGGCAGAGCTGGGCAAAGATACTTTGAAATTGTATCGCGATACGATACAAGATACTCAGGCAAGAAGTATTTGGGATACAGATACAAGATACTGCAACACTGATTGTATCCGATACGATACATTCCAATTGTATCTTAAGATACTTCGATACATTCTCAAATTTGTTAATATATATGTGTATCTATACAATGCAGCATTAAACGCCTATGCACATAAATGTTCGCTTGAAAATTTATTAACTGCGACCAATTGTGTTTTATTTGAAAGAAAACTCTCTTAGTATATCAAAAGTTTTGTACTTCTTGCTGAAGGGATATCTGTTTCATTCCGAAACAACTTATTGGCGTTGTTTTAGTTGCTTAACATGACAGCTCTTTATACATTTCGCTGATAGCGATTCTTGCTTGTAGCTTTTGTAACTGATGGGAGCTAGTCGCTACTCTGCTTGCTGACCAGCAAGCGGGTTGCCAAGTAACCACATGAACTTCAATAAGAAGCCTCCGCATGATGGTGCAAATACCGATATGGAGTTCTAACTTGCCGATAAACATATTACGGTTTTCGCAATAACGGATCACCGGACAGGTGTACGTCACCAGGAACATATGCAGCCCAGAAACGTTTCAGACGAATTGTACAGTTGCGCAAAGCGCTGCAGGACACCGCCGCTATTCACGTTATTGACACTTATAGATCCCATTACCTGGTGATTAGCAACAGTAAAAGAATTCAGGGAAGCCTAAACAAAGAAAACAAATATATCTAAGTAATATAGAAAAGTGGTTCGGTATCAAACACAGCGAATAAGCACAGAAACGCGATACAGGAGACACCCCTAAGAGCTACTAATAACTTGCGTTTTACGTCGAACAACCACGATATGATTATGAAAGACGCTGTGTGGAGGGCTCTGGAAATTTTGACCACCTGTGGTTCTAAAACATACATATAAGCACATGGGCCTCTACCATATTCCCTACATCGAAATCCGGCTACCGTGACCTTCGGGCCAGCCATAAACCTCCTTGGGGCCAGCAGTCAAGCGCCATAAGCACTGGACCACCGCGGCGGGTAACCCCTAATAGCTACGATAATTGAATTCAGTGCCTATGGAAAATGGCGTAAAACGACTCTTTGGGACGCTCATGAGAAAAACGGAGCATTTGGCATAACAGTGTTTGCCAACGTATTTGCCAACGTATTAAAGATGGCGCCTAATAATTTACGTTATTATAATGCAAACTCAAATTTGCTAATTTAGTTAGCACTAAGCAGAATTATCGTTACTGCATACTCCAGGCGCGCCCATATTATTATATATTTGTTCTCAACATCACCTTTACATAACAGTAAATTCAAGTGGAATATAGGTATATAAACTTATATTCCACTTGAAGAAGAACAGCGGCAAAATGACGCAGACAGTTAAAACTAGGAATAAAGCAGAGAGCTTACATTGGCAGCACGTTAAAGGCATATTGCAGTAAGCAGACCGGCAGAAAAAAAAAGACAAGATAGAGACATAGGTAATCTACGGAATAGAAAAGAACGACAGCTAAGAAATAACTTCTGCTAACAATCAAATTATGATTTTAAAAACTCTGAAAGAAAAACAGACGTAAGCTAAGATAGCGTCTGTTAGGTGAATGCGTGTTCTGTTAAATCCAGCATCGGTACAGTTGGTGCTGTAGCTGTTGCAACTGCTGGACACCATCACTCCAGTTCTCGCAAGTCTTCAGAAGTCTGTTGTTTGAGAACACTAGCAGCACGACCATGACTTCACCGTCGACAAGATTTTTGGTTGCATGGGACCGCGCATACAAGTTGCATAAAGCAACAAATGCGCTGCTCTATTTTCAGCTACGGGACTGACTCACTGCCTGTGGTGTCAAGCGCAGAGCAGCCGTTACGTCGACGGCAACAGTGACTTTTCTCTCCTCCTCTCTATAACCTTTATTCCCCCTCCCCCCTTCCCCAGGGCGGGGTAGCCTATCGGGCTCAGCCCTGGTTAACCTCCCTGCCTTTCAACCTTATTCTTTCTCTCTCTCTACATTCATGAGATCCTTCAAATCGCTTAAGTGTGAAAGCCACGAGAGGCAAAGCAACCCGCCATTCTTGCATTCTTTAGACTTCGTAACGAAGGATCACACAAGAGGAACTTCGATAATGACTTTACAGCGGCATCAGCATGTGTGCGAAAGACGCCGCACGCATTGTAGTACGCGGCACAGGAGAGTGGCTAAGTGCCAAGTGTCATGGCACTGACAAAACTAAAAAAAAACGATTAAACAAAAGTTCGGCTGGGCGCAGACGTTCGCGCGCTTGTCTCGAGACGACGCGAGCGCCACCTCGTAACTCTGCTCATCCAATATATAGGGACGCTCAGAGCTTATCGCCTATCCTCGCTGGCAAACTCATGCGGAAAGATAAAATAATGTCACTGCCTTTAATTTTATTTCAGTGAATTAGTGGCAGCAGCATCAGCTTGAGAAGCTCGAGCTCAGCGAACGTTATTGCTTCGCACGGTGGTGGTGCGATCGCAGTATCTTGTATCTTAAGATACACGATACATTCGTCAATGTATCGGAAATACAGATACAGATACTTGTTTTGCGAGACGTATCGCGATACAGATACAAGATACCCGAAATGTATCTAAGATAGTATCGAAGATACATGTATCTTCGATACTGCCCAGCACTGGGTGATGGATTGTGCATGCCAGAATATGCGTTACATTAGCATGATAAATGCCTTATTGTTAACGTATGCATGCACGACAAACAAACGATATATAGTGCACTAGATGTCATGACATGAATGACTGAATTTGCCTCAAAGTCAATCAAGGTGATGAATGCAGCTCTTAGCTGGCTGCTTCGCATTACATCAACTCTCACAGTGCGTGGCATCTGCCGGTTTTTTAGGAGCAAGTTTTGAAAAGCGTTTCACGTGCCTAACTGAATACCCTGGAAGAAACGAATTGTTAAGGACGAGGACGCACTTCCTTGCCCACTTCGAGTGATACCACAGCCGAAGCACGATGGATGAATACCTGCGTTGTTCATGTTGTGTCCAGCTATGCTGACGAAAGCCTGAAGGGACGACGAGGCCGTACAATCGCAAAGAGATATGCCTAACTGAGATGCGGAGGCCTTTCTTCAAAGAGGTTTATAAAATGCACAAGAAAAGAGTGGCCCGGTGCAGGAGTGATTTTCCCAGCATAACTTTTAAAAGATTGGCTGAGCGCGAATCGCAATAAAAGAAATGAGCGCCGACCGAACTGTCTCCATTTATGAGCGCTTCTCGAACGTTTACGTTTCCTTACAGCATTTCACACTACGCCCACTGGACGAAGGGGTCTCGGGATTTTAGGATAAACCTGTGTCGCTAAAGATGCCATAGCCTGTGATAAGCGATATGCCCGACGAGGTAATCACCCTTGGTTTTGCGACGTTGTCGCTGCTCCGCATAGCGTCCGGTCCCAATTCCCGATTCTCGACAGGCGCCGCTTTGCACCACTGGCATCCGATTGACATCGGAGAAGGGTGCCTCGCAAGCATGGCGATCGGAATTGAGTGCATAATGATCCCTGCGAACAAAAATAATCCACCTTGGAAGCCATATATGTCTAGTAGGCGGGACAGTATCAGTTGTCCGACAATTCCCGCTACGCCCCAGCCAATGCCATAAAGGATTGAGAGAGCCGTCGCCCGGCATTTGGAGAAGTAGAGCAGGATGTAGATGGTCGCGAACGAGGTGTACAGTCCCATTCCGAAACCTGCAAGGAAAGAAAAAAGAAAAAGAAAACCCAGATATATTCGGACCGCAGAAACTATTACATCAAATACATCGAAGCACTGTGAAACACTTCTCTAGCTTTCGGCGTGTACTAAGGGTGCTTGTGATGGTTGCACGTATTAACGCGAAAGCGTTAACGAGTTCTTTTCGCGGAAATTATTGTATCGGCGTCTGCATCTTTCGTTGTGAGGGAAAAATGAGCCTTGTCCGTGAGCGCAAACTCGATGTAGATTGAAATAAACAAATACAATATCTTCGGGTCGAGTGGGACCGGGGATTCGAACCTGTGAGCCCTCGCTCCGTGGCGCGATGGGTTTAGCCGCTCGGCCACCAGGCATAGATCTGCTAGCTTGCTAACGGCGAACTATTTATATTTACCGGTGGTGGTACGCTGATCTCGGAGGTGCTTAAGCGTGGCAGAGGCTTGACTGTCACCCGCTAGATGGCGCAAAGGGCCCACGGGAGCGCTTTAAACCAGAGTTCTTCAATCATACCCCTTGCAAAACTCCAAATAGGCTCTGTGTATCAAAATCCGAACTTGCCATTGGCCGAAATCGTGGGGGTCTGGTGATTTTAGCGTCATCTGTTGACCAAAATATAAACTAGTAAACGCTATATTTAACTTTGCGCAGCATTGAGCGTCGCCGCATACTGCCAAACATGGCAGCGCATAGAGCTGCGGTGTGTGTGTGTGTGTGTGTGTGTTTTGTGTAGTGCTGCGGCCAGGTGGCTGGACAATCTGGAAGCACCCGCGAAATTGGCCACTTGCATGTCCGGGTTTTCGGAATGCAGTTTCTCAATTGGTATGATTGAAGAACTCTTCGTTAAACGGCATGCGAAGCGAGGCTGGCGATTGAGAGGGCGATACGAACACGGTGCGATTACGCTATGGCGTTCTGCTCTCGAAAGCGAAGACCAAGCGTCCTCCAAGTTTTTGATCATTTGTCATCACTGCGGCAGCCATACGGCTGATTTGATTTTTCGATGCTCAAACTTAGTTTCTGGACGACACCGTTGCATTACCAGTGCGATTACAAGACCCTGTCTAACCACTTACCGGTAATGTGATTGTTGAGAAGAAAAAGATACGGCTAGCTTCGTAAAGCGCAGAGCTAGTTGTGCTCACCGATAAACGAGAATCTTCTAGGGTCAATCTTAGCTTCATAGATTTTGCGAAGACAGAACACGCCTTTTAATCAGTGGACACGTGTGCTCTGTCCCTAACATGATGAGTTCAATTTCTGCTTTTATGAACAAGCACTATGCTTGTTTTCGAAGCGTTCCCGTTACTGCGCGTCGGCTTTTTAGGCTGAAAAAAATTGATGCATAGCTGATGCCGCCAACGTTAAAATGAGACACCTGTTATTTGTTATATTGCATTAGAAATTTGGTCACAGGTGGTAGGACACTAAATCAAGTTAATGGTTTAGTGATGCTTACGCCGAAATAGTCGCCTCATTTTTAGCACGCAGCACCATGCATACGTTCGTGTTGGGCATAAGGTAGGAGGCAGTAAGCACGCTTTTTTCTTTTATGCGAATGCGAGTACGTAGGCAACAGTGATTCAATGGAAAATCAACAATAATACCGTACAGCCTCCCGCATGTATAACTTAACTTTATCGCGCGACTATCGAACACACGCAGGGTCAGCGCCTAACTACGATGATAATCTTTGAATATGTTCTTAGTATATACGCGCGGGCATAAGAAGGACTCTAGTGCAACCACCATCGCTTGCGCTGTTTCATTCAGGCCGACGCACGCCGCATCATAGCGTCTCGATTGGTGTAATCATGAAAGCGAAAAAAGGAGGTGAACACAACCAATGCGAACAGAAACTTCGGTAACACGGAAGTTTGGAATAAAAAGGTCACTGTTTCGCTGCAAAAGCGAAGCAACGAACTGCATAACAAAAATTGGGAATGTTACACGAAGTAAGCTAACCCCTTTATTATCCGATCTGGCAAAAGCAAACGCGTATGCTGCAGCGATCGACGCAACCATCGTGCCGTCTATGACTTTATCAAAACTAAGTGGTGAGAACAGCGCGTATAAAGGCATCAACGGTCTGAGGATCCCTCTCATTGTAAAGCGCGCGCGACTGCACCAGGTCGAACCAAGTGCGGAGTTCCTGTCAAAGCCACGAAGCCCTCCCACCACCCCTATGGCCTTCCGCTACGCGATGAAAGACAAAGGGGGCCTGCTCGTTCTATCCACTTGAGTGGCAATAGTTGGCTACGCTCGCACGCGTTGACTCGCTCCTAAGACATACGACAGGCCAGGGCTATGTAATCGATTTGGTCTTTACACGGGACCTCACAGCGTCACCGACGCTGACGACATGAACACGCCCGCAGTGTCCATATAATTGCTATCACACACACAAAAAAGAACATGATATTCATGATGTTAGTACTTTCGAATTATCTCCGCGATGCAGGCCCTTAAATTACAAAGGCACGAACGGTTTCCACCTGAAGGAAACAGCATAGCATAGGACGCCTGCACTACGTATAGCTCGGTGCTCTTGCGCATATTACTACCGGTTTCTCAGATTATCGCTGCCGAGTGACGTTGACATGGCGTATAGTGGAGGCTCGCGCCATTATAGTTAAAAAAGGTGGAAGCTGCACATGAGAAAGATAGAAGAGAACGTATGTTTACCGTGCATAGCGCCGAAGGTTATGCTCATACATGTGATATTAGGGGAAAAAGCTGAACCAATCAGCGCCACGCTGTTGAGGATGGTGCTAAGAAGAATGATATGGTAGATTCTCATGCAGCGCTGTAGCGTGAAGACTCCAACTCCTGAAAGAGATGAAATGGCCGATCTGATTTGCTTTGCGAAAAGATGTCGAAGAAACGCGTCCATGCAATCATGCATATTTTTACATTAAACAGCCCGTTCCAGCTCAGTTGTATTCATTCATAAGGACAAACATATTTAAATTGGCTTGTGGCTGCTCGTGCACTTACGTAAAGCTGTTAATCTTCAATTACAGCTGACGAAGACGAAAAATACGTGGGACGCTGAAGGCTCCGCGTTAAGAGATACGCGGCTATTTAACACCTGATGACACACCCCCACCATCAACGCAAGAAAAGGTCAGGCAGAACAATCGCCGGCTAAATATGCCAGACAAACACTGCCTGTTGCAGATATAGATAGATAGATAGATAGATAGATAGATAGATAGATAGATAGATAGATAGATAGATAGATAGATAGATAGATAGATAGATAGATAGATAGATAGATAGATATAGATAGATAGATAGATAGATAGAAACGCTCAAAGTCCCAAAGGTTCGCTAAGAAATGCTTCGCATTTAAAAGAAGAAAAGTCGTAAGCTCACATAGCGATGATGTGTGGTGCGCGTTTAGAAACTCCTGTGAATATAGCACATGCTTCGCACAGCCAGCCAATCAATGGGCGTATGCGTGTTGAAAGAGATGTTTCTACGACAAAATATTCATGCTTGCGATTAAGCATAAATCAAGCAGAGTGCTTTCAGGGACTCTACACATAAGGGAAAACACACGCTCTCATGTGGTGACATGTGCATTGACGCCAAATTTGTTTTCTGTTTATTCTGTTTTCATGCTTGATTTGCTTGTTTTGATCCTCCGTCTCGATGTCAATCGTGCGTGCTAACATGTGACATAATGGTCACATACTTATCGACATATGATACATATTTATGTCCATATGATATGACAAACATCCGCTAAGTGACAGTGTGTTTTGCGAAGCACATGTATTTTATGACATTTCACTTCGTTAGTTGCATATCAGCACTCGAACTTGGGTTACATGTGCATTTTTATAGCCTTTACGAGATGTGTTAGTTCTGCAAGGCTCTTATAATCTCATGGATATGTCACTTGAATCTGTTGGACCATGTTGTTTAATCACCTCAATTCTTTCCTCGCATTGTTTTGTTTTTCATTATGTTGTCATAGTGTTTTTTATCTGTACAGAGTATTCTCACTGTTGACACAGTTTCTGACAAGAAAAAGCGCTGGTATTGTGTGTACGTCTTGTTTTGTCCTATTACAAGTATGCTGTTAATTTTTGCCATGAATCAACACCAAGTCGCCCACTCGTCAGTCCTAAACAGAGCAGCGGCGGTTGATCAAGAAGCTAGTGTCCAACGTGTTCATATTCAAAGGGAACCTCACTGACATTCACACCCCTTTAAACTATAATGCTGACTTCACTGACATCAAACACTACTCGAATGGTGGTACACTGGACAAGAGTAACACTTCTAGTGTTGTTTCGCCTTTTACAGCGAAAGCTGTTATGAGATCATTTCACCGGCCGTTTTTGGCGCCGTAGTTGTCCGCCGCCGCCGCCGCCGCCGCCGGTGTCCGTAACCAGTATCGCTCGAAATAAGAAAAAAAATGACATAAGAAAAAAAATCCAGGATGGAACGAGGTTCGAACCTGGGCCCTCTGCGTGGGAGCCCAGTATTCAACCTCTGAGCCACGCCGGTGCTTGAAACTGCTTTGCAAAGAGGTCCTATACAGGCTTCATGTCGGGAAGGAACCACATTAGCATATGCAATATAGCGTGGTAGAAGAGTAAAATAAGCACCAAGCGTCGCACAACGCGAATTCTGTAACCAGGCGTCACACAATGCGAATTGCGCACCGAGTAGGTTGTTGAATGCTTCCAACCCATTACAAAGGACTCTGCCATAATTCTTCATCGTCATCAGGCACAGCATCATCAAAATGCGCATAATGCCTTACATGCGTTTAGCAGGTACCAACGCTCTCCGTAGAATGACGAAAAAGGCACAGTGCCTGCTACCCTACTTCTCAAAAATTACAATGATAGCGTGATAGATAGGAGATAGCGTAGCGTAGTTTATAGCGTAGTGGGTTCCTCGCATGTGCACTTGTATTGGTTGCCAAGGAAGCCCATAAGCGCATGATCCACTTCCTCGGGGTCTCAGTAAAATTACAATGATTTATAGCGTAGTGGGTTCCTCGCAAGTGCACTTGTATTGGTTGCCAAGGAAGCCCGTAAGCGCATGATCCATTTCCTCGGGGTCTCAGTAAAATTACAATGATTTATAGCGTAGTGGGTTCCTCGCAAGTGCACTTGTATTGGTTGCCAAGGAAGCCCATAAGCGCCATCCATTTCCTCGGGGTCTCAGTAAAGTTCTTCGCCACCCACCCCCCGTCTCTCTCCCACGTCAACGTATGTTATACAGCATGACGGGAGAGGGAAATAGCGACCGGGCGTCACCCAATGCAAATTACATAACTGGTGGGCTGTTCAAAGATTCCAACCCATTACAAAGGGCTGAGCCATAATTCTTCATCATCATCAGTCGTCGCGTCAACAAAGTGTACATAATGCCTTAGAGACGTGTAGCTGGTGCCTCGCTTCTCCGCAGAATGACGAATAATGGCTTAGTAGGTGCTTCCCAACTTCACAAAAATTGTGATTAATGGCGTAGTGGGTACCTTTCTAATGTACTTGTATTCTAGCCCCAGGAGAGCTTAACGGGCTCTAGAAACGCCGCTCTTCCAGCTTTCGCTGTGACTGTGCTGCGGTTTCAGCGCAGGCCTGGCGTTTTTTTTTACCTTCGTGTATTTTTCGCTTTGTGTACTTTAAGTGAAAAGTCCACAAGGAACTACTTAGCAGCCTCTCAATTTTGCATTTGTTTCCTGCTTTGTTAAAAAGTTAGCAATAAGTATAGTCAAGTGTGAGTCCTTGGCAATAAATGCATTTTTATGCATACAGAAAGCCTAATGGACTTTTTTTTGTACCATTTTCAGGAAGACATTTCTGTCAAAGCAGCAAGAGTTGCTCGCTCACCTGCTTGCGTGTGATACAGTGTATCGTGGCAAAACTCTCCCGTGCCTCACTGTACACTATCTTACAGCATTTGGGCAAATACTGAATTGATGCAGAGTGTTATGCATGATACGGCGTGCAACCTTTCCAGTAGCGTGTGCATTTGAAAATTTCGCATTGTTCAAAACGACACTGAGTGAAACCGGCTTATTCAGCAAACTTATTCCTAAAATGGACAGTTGGGCAAGTTGATGTATATTCATAGTTAAAGAAAGTGCGAAAAAAAATCCACAACAGTGAGAAATGACAATGAAAGGCACAGGACGACGCGCTACTAGCAACTGAAGTTTGATGCAAACCAGAGAAACATATGCAGAGAAAGTACAAAACAATTACAAAATAAAGAATCACGCAGTCGCAGAAAGAGTACAAACACGCCTAAAAAAGTCAAACACATGTTAAACTTCAGTTGCTAGTACCCCGTCGTCATGTTCCCTTCGTTTGAATATGTGTTGCGGTTTTGTTTTTCTGCATTCTTTAACTATGAACGAAAGTCCTGACTGCTTTACAGGCTCTATACGTGCGTGGTCAAATTTTATTCATCCTCATGGTATGTCAAGTCCTAGGATCTACTGTGGCAAGCCATCACCCACTATTCAGAGGAATGTTTTAATTTTAAGCATGTGATTGCCTAATTTCAAGTTGACCTTACCTTGCAGCCATAAGGCTGGGCTTAATTCTAAATGTCGTAATTATGCATGAGCCATAAAGTGTGGAATTCAAGATTCAGAACATTAAGTTGCAGATGGCACTGGCTGGCATGGAAATATTGTACACACAGATGCACTACTTATGCATAATAGAAGTATGGGTACATTGCAGTCATGTGACAATGCCGACAAGTTCCCAAGCAAAATATCAGCAGAAATTTACGTTACTGTTCAGGAATCTGTGATTAAATATATGATGTAAATATATGAGTAGCGATGTCATTTAATGGGCATTGCTGAATGCTTTTATAAATCGTGGCAAGTGGATCTACAATAAATTCTAGACTTTTATGCAGGAAACACAACTGTATGATAACGTGCGACATGTTTTGATGCCATAGTGCAAACTAATGTAATAAAAAAAAATAGAACATGCCTATCTGTATGGTTGCATATTTCTCAAAAGTAAAGCTAGCCTTATTGTACTAATTTAGTTGCCTTCATGTGTAGGTTGACACCAAGTTCCCTGTGCATCTCACTTCTTTGAATTGTGCTTAGATGCTGGCACAGCGCAGTGCACATCAGTGTGAATTATGGTATTTTACACGCTACTTTCATGTTGCTTTACTGCTGTGAGTTATATATAGTGCTTGGGCTGTACTGTATATGTTGTTTGACGTGTTTAGTATTGAGTGTAGGTTGTGTGTACAAAGATCAAAATATACATATGCTTACACTGGCATGAGAACTGCTACTTATTTGATTCCAATAAAATGGTGCAAACACTGTTTCTTGTGTCAACTGAGGTAAGACTATTTGTTGTGCATGCAAATGGAAAGAATGGACTTCTGCATGGAATACAAATTGGCGAAACACTGCTCGCTCAATGTTGCGGCTTGTGTTTTATTACCAACAAAAGTGGAACAGATGATTTACAGATTAGAACACACTGTGGAAGAGAAATAGGCGAGAGGCAGTCAGGCAGCAAGTCATCACTGTGTTCTAACGTAGATTGGGTGATATTTAATCAAGCGTAGCATAAATGAAGGTTTCAGTTGTACAAGTTAACTTCAGCATAATGTGCAGGTAGACGAGGGAGTGCACATATGACCTACGTTTTCCGGTTTTCTACCTATTTGCTACAGTTCTGGCGTTTCTGTGCTATGTGTATAAAATTCTGAATCGCAAACAAGCCAACCCGTCTACCGCTGTGAACATAGTATACTAGCAATTCAAGAGAGCGATTATTTTCTGAAGAACAGCTGTTTCATTCAGGAAGACTAATACATTGCGTAAATTCATACTGCGTCTATGCAAGAGGAGTGCCAAATACACACGGATGTTCACTAGGGACAATTCCAACTGAATTAACTTGTTTATTTGGAGGGAGACATATCAACGGTAAATTTCAGGATGCTGTGCTTAACCAACGTTACTATATTAGCCTGACATCAGGGCACGCATTTGGCATTCGCTTTAACAGGTTGGCGTGATGCTTAACAATAACGGTTAATTATTAAGATAGTAGGTAGTCTCCGAGTATGAAGACAACTAAATACTCAATATCAGTTATAGAGAGTCACTGTATGCCATGCTAAAGCGCGAATGGCAAATAAGTGCTAATTGCGGAAATAGATTATCCTTCAGCAGCTGAGAAGGTAAGGCTGAGAAGGTAGTAACTCTCGCAGGTACCGGAAGTGAGCCATCTTTCTAAAAACTCGCGAGGAAGTTTTTCCATATATCAGCCCGTTTATTTAACTAAATCAACTATTATACACAGTGTCAACGGGAACAAGCGCATCTGATCTAAACGCCGCTCTTGATTTGTGTCGGCTATTGGCCAATAATGATGCTATGTCTTTTGCGACGCGAAGAAACAGATTCGCGACGTCAGGTGACAGGCGCAACCCACCGACGAGAGTGAGAACCGGCCTCTTTTTTGAGAAAAGGGCCCCTGAGAAAACAGCAACTTCGCGCTCCGCTTGTAACCTTTACGAGGCGCGCACGACTGCAATATTTGGCTGAGTGGTTCATAGCCGTGTCTGCTTTCCGCAGGATGTGTTATTTGAACAAGCCCAATAGATGCTTCTGAACCCTTGAAGACCGCAGTGGTACAGTTGTTACGGTGCTTGGCTGCTAACCCAAAAGACGCGGGTTTGATTCCGGCCGCGGCCGCTAGATTTCAGTGGAGGTAAAATGTTAGTGGCCCGTGTGATGTGCAATGCCAGTGTACCTAAAAGAAACCTCTAAATATTATAAACCTGTACGCACGCTTCTTTAAACAAGCGCTGCAGTGCTGGCATCCTAGCTTGGTTGCCACGTTGTCCCAGTATGGTATCAACTTCTTCACTACCGACCAAATATTAAAGCAAGAAAAAAGACACTGTTTGCAAATTATGATTTCATGTTGTTTCACACATGAAAAAAAAAGCGTTGGGGCAAAAACTTTATTTTGTATTGCTAATTCTGGGTTATACTACTTTAGATAATTTTTAAACTATTCCCGAAGGCAAATTTCATAACTTTTGTTGACCCATATTTGCATGGACAAAAAATGGTAATTGCGAGACTAATTGAAAACCAGGCCTAAAAACCGCGCGCTGCACGGTATCCTTAGCGCCGTATAGGCTTGTTTGCGCACCCGGCTGTTCACTTCTGCTGCTCTTCACTTCTGCAGTTCATTCTTGGAGTATGGGGAAATACATGTAGAGCTACATGTAGCTCTACATGAGGTACATATAGAGCTGTGACAAAATGAACACTCATATGTTTCTTGTGAATAACTGAACTATAAGTGTACGGACACGAGTGCACTCTGTGCACGAGCAAAGCACGAAACATTCGAAAATGATCAGGCCCAACAACTTGCCCGACAGGTGACTAGCCAAGGCAAGCACGTTCTCCGGCCAGGCTGCCTCCTCCCTCGTGGCGCCAAACTGTTCCATGAAGAGAACAAATAGCAGGCCGAAGCAAGTGGACGGCATGCAGATCAGGAATGCCCCTGCGGCCATTGCTGCGGGCACACCCCAACAAAGGTCCATGTTGGCCAAAGTATCAGCGTGTCCATCCCCAGAGCTTGGACGGCGAGTGTCAGGCATTGGTAACTCTCTGCAAAAGTCACCACTGGCGTGCTGGCTGACCTTTCTATAAGGAAGGAGCAGGAGAGATAGGAAAGGCAGGGAATGTTAACCAGCACAACTGGTATGCTGCCCTACATTGGAAAAAGGGATGACGGTGGGGGTTTGAAGGACAGTGTTAGGTACAGTGTTAGAAACATAGAGTGTGTTAGAAAGATAGTGTTAGAGGGCGAAGCTCATACAGAATGTCTATCCCCTTAACCTCGCGACATCACTACTGGTCTATAACCGCTTGAGCAAATTTGTGATCTTCAGGAATTTTACCAGTGCCTTCATCGCCTTCATCGATGATGACTACTCAGGAGAACATCCTAGAATGATTGCTGCCGATATTGGTCTGTGGTGAATGCGAGCTAGAGATAAGAAAAGCGGTAGAGTAGACCAATTTAATCATTAATAAACTATACTATGGAGATCAGGTTGCAGCAGCCAGTCGCAGCCATGGCGACGAGTTTTCCACACTCGCCGCCATAGCTGCGACTGACGCTAACTAATAATCCCAGGTTTAAATGCACATAAATACCCCATAAAGTGGACGGGAGGATGACCGTCGCCGAAGCTCAGTGGTAGAGCATCGGACGCCTTATTCGAAGGTCGCATGTTCGGTCCCTGCCGGCGACAAGTTACCTTTTCGTCCACTTTACTTTCCTCATACTTTATCCTAATTACAACGAATAACATCCCCTATACTTTCTTTGGCATTATTGTCTGTTAGTTCTCATTAATATTGTTATATTAGGTTACAATAAGCAGCATATTTGAAGATTCACTGGAAGGTCCGACCCTGTGGCAGTGACGAATAGATTACTAGCAGGGAAAACAATCGGCACACATGTTGCGACTTCCCTCTACTCTTCTTGGCAACTACCATCCCAGCCGTGGCAGCCTTATTTCGATGGAGGTGAAATGCTCGAGGCCTGTGTACCTAGATTTAGTGCATGTTAAGAAACACGACATGGGCAAAATTGACGCAGTCTCTCACTAAAGCTTCCCTCATAATCATATCGTGGTTTTGGGGCACACAGCCCCAATATATATTGTAGTCTTGGAAACTACCCAGAATGTAAAGTTGGACCTATGGCAGAGTAACCTCGCTGTAGATAGCATGCTTGGACAGCGTCAAAAGAATACTCACGCGATCTGAACAGAACATCTCGTTTATGAACTACAATACGCTCTCTCTTTCATGTGTGACTAAATTTTCGCCGCATTATCTTCAGGCAGCAACAAGAATTATCGCTAACGGCTGCTTGATCTTTTCTAATGCCCGTCGTGCGCCTCCCGTTCTTGCGAATGTCTGGTTTTGGGCTCTAATGTTCCCAGAAGCTATGCACCATCTCACCGAATTTCAAGTTTTGCTAAACTGTTTAATGTTGTTCTATTGAACTAGACACGAACCTTTTACGGCGGATCCGAAGGGCCACTACCCACTCTGGGCTCCTGGCTGCACTGTCCGTGAGCTTGCTTTGGCTTCTATTCCCTGGTTGAAAGTAACCTGCTCAGTAAACGCATAAAGCGCCGCCTGCGCATTCTTTGGTAATTTTTATTATTTAGTAGTGGTGCTGCTTTAGCACCAAAGTTTGAATGAAATGTTAGTGCTGGTAATAATTGACACTCGGCATTATGGCTGTGAGAGAGTAGTAAAAGATTTACCACCACTGATAATTTCGAATAAAGAAAACACAAATTATCACAAGTGCCTTCATTTGTCTATTTGTGTTTATTTGTATAAATTCTTCTCAAGCTTACGTTATGTACGTCTCGTGACATGTTCCTGGCCCTTAGATGATGATATTGTCACGGGGTCATGACGTGGACGAAGACCGCAGGCGACGTGTGCGAGATGAAAGTCTTTATTTGGCCGAACTTGTGGCCGAGAAACGGAAAGGTAATTTACAGCAATACACACTGTATGCGCTGATAGCGGCGAACAGAGCGTCGACCGTCGATCAACTGACAAGCGGTGAAGCGCGTCGGCATTTAAACATGTGCCGTGGAATATTCCAGCGTTATCGCTGGCTGTCGTGCAAATTCTAGAATAAGCTCGAGTGTGCGCGTCTTGCACGCAATCTTAACAAAACGATCTACAATGATCGCGAAGCTTCTCGAACAATGAGGCGCGGTTCGCGCTGAGCGTTGCTGACAGTCTTTGTGGCCGAAAACCGTAAACAGAAAAAGTGATAAAGAAACGCACGTGGCAATGCCCCCCTCTGAAAAAGCATCATCCCGATGCTTAAAACAGAACACGGGGGGGGGGGCAATACATGCAACAATAAAGCAACAAAGTACAATAAACAATAAGCGCAAGCAAGAAAGTACAATAATAAAGCAAAATGACAGTCCTCAGATTCGCTAACGCGCGTAATATGGTTTGAGGCTCACGACATGGACGACTTCAGGTCGTGCGCGGCGCCGCTGAGAGTTCGTAATGCCGTCAGGGACAACCTCGTAGTCGAGTGCGCCGAGGCGTCGGAGTACCCTGTACGGTCCGAAGTATCGTCCAAGAAGCTTCTCACTAAGTCCGCGTCGTCGTATTGGCGTCCAGACCCAGACACGGTCGCCGGGCTGGTACTCCACGAATCGTCGTCGAAGATTGTAGCGACGGCTGTCGGTGTGCTGCTGGTTCTTGATGCGCAGGCGGGCGAGCTGTCGAGCTTCTTCGGCGCGCTGTAGGTAGGTGGTCACGTCGATGTTTTCCTCGTCGGTCACGTTTGGTAACATGGCGTCGAGCGTCGTTGCCGGGCTCCGTCCGTAGACCAACTTGTATGGCGTCATCTGTGTCGTTTCTTGTACGGCCGTGTTGTACGCGAAGGTCACGTACGGAAGGATGGCGTCCCATGTCTTGTGTTCGACGTTGACGTACATGGCCAGCATGTCGGCGATGGTCTTATTTAGACGCTCGGTGAGGCCATTGGTCTGCGGGTGGTAGGCGGTGGTGCGGCGGTGGCTCGTCTCGCTATATTTGAAGATCGCCTGAGTTAGGTCCGCAGTAAAGGCGGTACCTCTGTCTGTGATGAGGACCTCTGGGGCGCCATGACGCAAGACGATGTGCTCCACGAAGAACTTGGCTACTTGG
Organism: Rhipicephalus sanguineus; assembly: GCF_013339695.2. Taxonomy (NCBI): domain Eukaryota; kingdom Metazoa; phylum Arthropoda; class Arachnida; order Ixodida; family Ixodidae; genus Rhipicephalus; species Rhipicephalus sanguineus. The sequence goes on from NC_051179.1 coordinate 109,670,829, forward strand.
GCGGCACTGCCTTTGGGTAAGGCCTTTGTCTCGGCGTAGCGAGTGAGGTAGTCAGTTGCCACGACGATCCACTTGTTTCCGGTATTGGACGTCGGGAACGGCCCCAGTAAGTCCATCCCGATTTGCTGGAACGGCCGTCGAGGTGGCTGGATAGGCTGCAGAAGTCTGGCTGGCCTAGTGGGCGGTGTCTTGCGTCGCTGACAGTCCCGGCAGGTCTTTACGTAACGGGTGACGTCGGCTGAAAGGCGCGGCCAGTAGTACTTCTCCTGTATTCTTGCTAGCGTGCGAGAAACACCCAGATGTCCAGACGTCGGGTCGTCGTGGAGAGCCTGGAGGACCTCTGGCCGCAATGTCGAGGGTACCACGAGAAGGCAATCGGCTCGAAGCGGTGAGAAGTTCTTCTTCAGGAGAACACCGTTGCGCAAGAAAAACGACGTCAGTCCCCGCGTGAATACCTTCGGAACAACGGTGGTCCTGCCCTCGAGGTAATCCACAAGGCCCTTCAGTTCCGGGTCAGCTCGCTGTCGTTCGGCGAAGTCGTCGGCACTAATGGCTCCCAAGAAGCTGTCATCATCCGGGTCGTCGGGCGGAGGTGGGTCGACGGGGGCACGAGACAGGCAGTCGGCGTCGGAGTGTTTCCTTCCGGACTTGTAGACGACGGTAATGTCAAACTCTTGAAGTCTTAGGCTCCACCGTGCGAGGTGACCTGAAGGGTCCTTCAAGTTAGCTAGCCAACACAAGGCGTGATGGTCGCTCATAATTTGAAGGGCCTGCCGTAGAGGTAGGGGCGAAACTTTGACGTAGCCCAGATGATGGCGAGGCACTCCTTTTCTGTTGTGGAATAGTTGGCCTCTGCCTTAGACAGCGACCGGCTAGCATAACTGATAACCCTTTCCAGTCCACCCGTCCGCTGCACAAGGACGGCGCCGAGTCCTACGCTACTTGCATCGGTGTGAATCTCCGCATCGGCGTATTCGTCGAAATGCGCTAGTATCGGAGGTGTCTGCAGGCGTCGTTTGAGTTCCTGAAATGCTTCAACTTGCGCTGTTTGCCACCTGAATTCGACGTCGGTCTTCGTGAGCTGCGTTAGTGGCTCGGCTATCCGTGAAAAGTCTTTGACGAAGCGTCTGTAATAGGCGCACAAGCCACAATCGGCGCACGGCCTTCTTGTCGGTGGGTGGCGGGAAAGCGGCGATGGCAGCTGTCTTCTGCGGGTCCGGGAGCACTCCAGTCTTGCTGATCACGTGACCCAAAAACAAGAGCTGCTGGTACGCGAAGCGGCACTTTTCTGACTTCAGGGTGAGCCCGGAGTTCTTGATTGCTTGAAGTACGGATTGAAGTCTCTGGAGGTGTTCGTCGAAGTTCGAGGAGAACACAACGACGTCGTCCAAGTAAACAAGGCAAGTCTGCCACTTCAAGCCAGCTAATACAGTATCCATGACTCGTTGGAAAGTCGCAGGTGCCGAGCAAAGACCAAAGGGCATGACCTTGAACTCGAACAGGCCGTCCGGTGTTATGAATGCAGTCTTTTCTCGGTCTCTCTTGTCGACTTCGATTTGCCAGTAGCCGGTCTTGAGGTCCATCGAAGAAAAGTACTTTGCGTTGTGGAGTCGGTCTAGGGCGTCGTCTATACGTGAGAGAGGGTACACGTCCTCTTTCGTGATTTTGTTCAGGCGACGATAATCGATGCAGAAACGTAGGGTCCCATCCTTCTTCTTCACTAACACCACCGGTGACGCCCACGGACTCTTTGAAGGCTGGATGATGTCGTCGCGTAGCATTTCGTCGACTTGTTTCTTTATGGCCTCACGTTCTCGCGTCGAAACTCTGTACGGGCTCTGACGAAGTGGCCTGGTACTTTCTTCGGTTATGATGCGATGTCTTGCGATCGGTGTCTGCTGAAGTCTGGATGACGATGAAACGCAGTCCTTGTATTGCAGGAGCAGAGTTTTGAGCTGGTCTTGCTTGACCTTCGGAAGGCTCGGGTTGAGGTCGAAACCTGGTTCGGGACCTCGACTCGTCGAGTCAGGTTCGGCAGCATCGAAGAGGGCGAAAGCATCGCTGGCGGCTACACATTCTTCGATGTAGGCGACCGTCGTACCAATGTTGAGGTGCCTATATTCGTGGCTGAAGTTTGTCAGCACTACCTTTGCTTTACCGTCACGCTGCTCGGCTATACCTCGTGCGACGCAAATTTGACGGTTCAGGAGTAGGTGCTGATCGCCCTCGATGACGCCTTCAAGGTACGCAGGTTTTTCGGTGCCGACGAAAATAATGACGCTGGAACGCGGCGGAATGGTCACCTGCTCTTCTATCACATTCAATGCATGGTTCCCTGGCGTCGCGCGGGGCGGGAGCGCTTTATCTGAGGTTAGTGTTATCGACTCAGACCTCAGGTCGATGACGGCGCCGTGTTCACTTAGGAAGTCCATTCCAAGTATTACATCCCTGGAGCAGTTTTGTAGGATTACAAAGCTCGCAGGATAAGTCCGGTTATTGATGGTGACTCTCGCCGTGCAGACACCAATCGGCGTTATCAGGTGGCCTCCAGCTGTCCGGATTTCGGGTCCACTCCAAGCGGTCTTTACTTTCTTCAGCTTGGCGGCGAATGGCCCACTGACGACGGAATAGTCGGCCCCAGTGTCGACGAGAGCGGTGACGTTGTGGCCGTCGATGAGAACGTCGAGGTCGCTAGTTCGTCGTCTTGCGTTGCGGTTGGGTCGCGGAGTCGGGTCACGGCTGCGTCGGTATGTTCCGCTGCTTCCATGTTGCGTCGTCGGGTCTTCTTCGGTCCGCGAGGTTTCGTCGGCAGGGCTTCGTCTGCTTCGCGTCGTGTTCTGCAGGTCTCGTCACGTTGTCGTCGGCGGCGGCCGCGGAGGATCTTCGGCATTTCGTCGTACAGCAACCGCACCTCCATCGGTTGCTGCCCTTAGTTTCCCGGATACGGGCTAGGTAGGGTGCCTTGATGCCCGCCCGCTCCGCTGAGGGTGAGGACAGGCGCGTCGTCTGCTACGACGGCCGCCATTGCGAATCCCGCCGCAGCTCTGCAGCATGCGAAACGCGCTACACAAAGCGCTTGCGGCGCGCGGATACGTCCGGAAATAAGTGCACGCTAGTGAGCTTTCTCTTTTTCTTTTGTTTTTTGAAGCTTGGGGAGCTTTTATTGCTGTTGTTGCCTAAATGTTTATTAACGAAGCATGTAATTCATGCAAGCTGATGGCCTGTGCATGTGTTATGCGCTATAGCCTAGAGGTAGACGTACACTCCGCTTTGTTGAAAACAAATCCTCTTCCTTACGCTGGAAACGACAAAGTCTATAGCCTTACTTAATTTTCTCGTAAGCTCTGCATTCCATATACACAAATAATTATCGTTTAAAGTATTTGTATACATGTCAGCAGCAGCAGTATATGTATCTGAACACACACAATTTAGTGTTGCGAAGCTACCTAAGCACGATTAAGGTGGCTCATTTTGCTAAGTTTGCAAACAATTTACTCGTTTATTATAAATGGCATCATACATATTGTACACACAATAAAGGGCGGAGGAGCAGTGCGGTGCGAATATCCTGCTAAAATGAAACGAAAGCTCCTTTATCATTATTATTGCTGACATTTCTTGCTCGCAATCTGTAGCCGCTACTGTATCAGCACTCGAGGTGCACCTTGAGTCCTTATCAAAACGGTGAATACGTTGTTGAGTAGTATGCCGTAAAACTTTGCATGCGCGCAGTATCAGTGCGTTTTTCCTTATTTTTCTGTATCTGCAGGTTTTCTCGCATGCCCAATTGCATGCACATTTTATTGAGTGTTTTCAATACTGTTTTACACTTTGTGCGGCAGATGCAGGGCGTCGTTTATTTGTCTCTTTTGTTAATAATAATATTTGGGGTTTTCCTTGCCAGAACCATGATATGATTATGAGGGACGCCGTAGTGGAGGGCTCCATGAATTTTGACCATCTGGTGTTCTTTAACCGGCACTTACATCGCACAGTATACGGGCCTCTAGCATTTCGCCTCCACCTAAATGCGACCGCCGCGGCCGGGATCGAACCCATGACTTTCGGGTCAGCAGCCGAGCTCCGTCACCACTATACCACCGTGGCGGACGTATCTTTTAGGGCGAAAGCCTTAAATGCCTCATCAAACGCGAAATTTGACCGTCGGCGTCCCGCATCTACGGCGTCAGCATACCACGACGTCGGGGACGGGGGATGCAAAAAGTCATCGTCACGTGATGACGTCACCATATGACGTCATCATAGCTTCACAAATTTTGGCGTGACGTCATATGATGCCGTTATCAAATGACATCGTAGCTTGGTCAAAAGTGGGCAGATCACGGAGGCAGTGCAAAACCAGGTGACGTGCTTCCGATCTTGGAGGCAATGCAAAACCGCGCTAGGTGCGCAAAAAACTAACAAGATGGCTTTGAGTTTTTATTTCATTAACTGGTTTTTCATGACGTACTCATTGTACAACTTGATTTTATTTCTTGTATTTTTTTTTACTGACATAGCGTGTCTACTGTACACAATGCTTCCCCGTCTTCTTCTTGTTTTCATGCGTCTTCTTTGCATAGACGCTTCGCGAGAAGTGTTTGTATGCGCATTCCTGTATGAGCATTTAGGGCTTACATTATAAATGAATAAGTAAATTATGCTTGCTCAAAGAAATAAAATACTGAGTGTGTGTGTTTGTGTGTATGTGTGCGCGCGCGCGCGCGTTCATATCCAGTGTACAGACCATTTATTTGTGTGCGTTAATGCTGCGCTGACAGAAGCAAGTACACAAATAAAACGCTAGTTACACAATATAACACAACTGCCACTAGTCGATTCACAGTGATCGTAAATGATTAAAAAAAAACAGGAACTGCGTAAATATTTAAGAGAGGACGAAAATGTAACCTTGAAACGCAGAAACAGGGAAGGATAAAAAACATTTAACTGCACACACACATACGTGGGCATCAGACCAGCACAGAAGGCGTACTGGAAACACGGAAAGGAATATAAAAAACAAGAACCCGCCGTGGTTTTGGTTATGGTGCTTGACTGGTGACCCGAAGGCTGCGGGATCGAATCCCGGCCGCAGCGGTCCCATTTCGATGGAGGTGAAATGAAAGAGGCCCGCGTACTTAGATTTAGGTCTACGTTAAAGAACAACAGATGGTCAAAATTTCGGGAGCCTTCCGCTATATACGGCGCCTCTCATAATCATATGGGATTCTTGGGACGTAAATTCTCACACATAATTATTATTTGGAAAAAAGAAGGATGTGATCTGCAGACAAACACGCATAATATATTCCATGATACATTTCAAATCACGAAAATAGCGAAAGCAAAAATCAAAGGCAGATACAGGACCAACCAAGTGCAGTAAAGAATGTTTGCGAAGAAAAATGCAGGATTCATGCACACGTGAACCAAACCATTTTAAGCATGTAGCTGATATCAGTTTGCCTATTTATTACGCAAGGTTAACACTGCCAGAAGTTACTTTTGCATGTGCATTCGAAATACCGGCCGGAAACTTACGCTGCAAGTGCATAATGTGTTTTTCAGATGCCGATTGTCACGTTTGATTTTTACTGTCCAAAGAAACCTCGTATCTTCTAAAACGATACAGCTCCCAGCGTTTCTGGAATGACTGGTGCACTGCGGCACGCAACACCCGGCCATGGTGACGGTAGCGAGCGCATAAAACTGGAGGGAAACGAGCGCCGACCTAAAAACCGCACGCGCGCCACGCACAAGAGACCGGGCGGGGGATTCAAAATGGCGGCCACGCTGCCGCCAAGGCCGAAGAGGCGGCACCTGCCCTTTCAAAAGCTGACACCACTCTAAGCGGGGGCGCGCGCATCGAGGCACTCTAGGGCTAGGGGACCGGCCCCGATTTGGGCCAGTGTACTGCCGGCGGTGCGGTGACATGTAGCGGCCCCAAGGTAAATGTAAATGGTAGCGAAGCTTCCATAGAAGCCCATACGTTCAGAAAATGGCTGCTCATCAGCTGCTCATGGGGCTTGGCGCCATCTGTGTGAGGAGGGAACACTTCCGGCGGAACAAAAAATAAAGCGGATGTGACGCAATATCCGGTAAAAAGTGACGTCATTTTGTTGGCACTAGCGCGAAATTTGACCTCAAAATATTTTTCCTAGGCCCCTGATCACTAAGGACTCGCGCTACAGCGAGCCGGCAAGCCCTTGGCGAATGCGCTTGAAGCCAACGCTAGCTAAACTAGTATCGGCCCGTGAATAAACAGCCGTGTTTAAGTGTACCGTCGTGGAATTCGCCTTGGTTTTACCAGGAAACTTTATTCTCTGAGCTTTTATTCTGCGTTCGTGTGATCTTCCACAGCGTGAATAACGTAGGCAGCAGCGTACATCTCATATTTGCAGCGTTGCTTATTTGCTTCACACATGCGCAGGGGACTTAAAGAGCGCATTGCATGCGTGCTTCAGTTCTAACGAGAAGAAATTACGCCTGGTCACGCCAAAATAATGATATTTCAGTTTTATTCAATGGTCACAATAAAGCAATTTAACACACCCTACACAATGAGCAACAAATGTCATAAGTACAAAAGGTGCGTACACTACGTGCACTATGTTTTGCCTTTTGTTCCGATAAATTAACCTTACGTGTAACGTATCAAGACATGCGAATTGTAGCGATCGTAGCGCGACAGATAACTTAGCGATCTGCTCACCGATAACCGGAAATATAGTAGGCACCGCATGTTCACGAAGGAAACCGGGCAGCAGGAATACTGATCCATGAAAATCCAGCAAGCACTCTACTCCGAACCGTTGCCCCGGTGTCTTATCTAGAAGAGAGGGCTCGCCAGGCGTACGCGTGTTGCTATTGCATCCTTGGAACACCACATCGTTTCCGCTAGTACCGAGGAAAGCGTTCGGCGTGAAATGTTAGCCGCCTCGTGCCGTTGTCCGTTGAACACCGTAGCCAACACGTTCACCAATGATGAAACGCACATCGCAACTTCGCGCACACAAAAATCAAATTCTCACCACAATAATTCACAGCACGCATGCAAGTGCGAAACACCAGCACACCTGAGGGGGTGTGTCGCCGCAGGACGAACTTTACGCGCGCCTTTCCGAACACTACAAGGACTGCGTCGCAGAGCAATGGCATGTGTCATTCTTTAGAGGGCGCTAATAAGAAGATTTTTGATAATGCATATACATTTTCATGAATTCTTTGTACACTGGATCTAAATAAATGTTATTCTGAAATAAATCTCGGTCATAAAATATAAATATTATTTTGTTGTTGAATGAAATTAGGTTTTTTGTTATTAGTGTTTGTTCCCACCACACCTAGTCGCGCTTCAATCGCTACTCCCATAACTCCCCATGCTGATGTCGCTGACAATAGGATCTGAACCGCTTTTCGCCCGAAGCTTCGCGACCTATTTGGATAGACCTTGGCGGCCCGGCGAAGGCGAGCGGGAAGGTCGTCGTTCTTGCCACTGTGTTCCGGTGAGGTAGTCGTCGATGTCGCGAGGCCGTTCGCCTGGCTGTGGGCGCGGCGCGTTGACGGGGAATCCTCGAAGCCCCATCTGTCGGTACTGACAGCGGCGGTACGTGTGGCCGGCCACCCCGCAGTGGTAGCAGAGCGGGCGGTTGTCAGGGGCGCGCCAAACGTTCGTCTTCCTCGGCGTGTATCGCTGGCCGGCTGGCGGGCGGTATGGCGTCGGTGGTGGTGGCGGCGGTGCCTGGCGGCGGAACTGCTGCGGCGGCGCGGCGTCTTGACGCGGGCGAGGAGGGGGGCGTTGCGTCGGGCTGCAGCAGCATAGCTCAGTGCTTGGAGCTGCGGCGGTGCCGGCTGAGGAACACCCAGTGACTGTTGAATCTGCTCGCGTACAACGTCAGCAATCGACGTCCCTTCGGGCGGTGCCAAAGGTGCGAGCTTTCGCAGCTCCTCTCGCACGATGGCTCGGATCGTTTCACGCAGGTCGTCGGAGCAGAGTGGTTGAACGTCTGCGTACGCTGGCGTCGAGTGGCGATTGAATTGTCGGGTGCGCATCTCCAGCGTCTTCTCAATCGTCGTCGCTTCGGAGATGAATTCCTGGACAGTGCACGGTGGGTTCCGCATCAGACCCGCGAACAGCTCCTGCTTTACTCCTCGCATGAGGAAGCGAACTTTCTTGTCTTCCGGCATTTCGGGGTCGGCGTGGCGGAAGAGTCTGGTCATTTCTTCTGTGAAGAGCACCACGTTTTCGTTTGGGAGCTGGACACGGGTTTCCAGTAGAGCCTTGGCCCTCTCCTTGCGGACGACGCTTGTAAATGTGGCGAGAAACCTGGTGCGAAAAATGTCCCACGTCGTCAGGGTTCGCTCTTGGTTCTCGAACCAGGTCCGCGCGGCGTCTTCCAAGGCGAAGTATACGTGCCGTAGCTTGTCCTCACTGGTCCATTTATTGAAGACGGCGACGCGGTCGTACGCTTCTAGCCAGCTTTCCGGGTCTTCAAATGACGACCCGCGGAACTTTGGCTGCTCCCTGCGTTGTTGTAGTACGACTGCCGCGGGCGATGGCACAGGAGCTGTCATCGTTGCCGCCGTCGTGGTCATGGCCTGTGTCTTCCGGGTCTTATCAGGTAGAAGCCCGTACTCTGGTGCTAGACCTCGTTGTCTGCAGCTGGCTCGCTGGTCGGGGTTGGCGTCGACGTCTTCTTTGCGACTTGGACTGGGTTCACGGCTTGACGGGGGCGTCCGGATCATGAAGGAAAAGCACCTCCACCAGATGTCACGGGGTCGTGACGTGAACGAAGGCCGCAGGCGACGTGTCCGAGATGAAAGTCTTTATTTGGCCGAACTTGTGGCCGAGAAACGGAAAGGTAATTTACAGCAATACACACTGTATGCGCTGATAGCGGCGAACAGAGCGTCGACCGTCGATCAACTGACAAGCGGTGAAGCGCGTCGGCATTTAAACATGTGCCGTGGAATATTCCAGCGTTATCGCTGGCTGTCGTGCAAATTCTAGAATAAGCTCGAGTGTGCGCGTCTTGCGCGCAATCTTAACAAAACGATCTACAATGATCGCGAAGCTTCTCGAACAATGAGGCGCGGTTCGCGCTGAGCGTTGCTGACAGTCTTTGTGGCCGAAACCCGTAAACAGAAAAAGTGATAAAGAAACGCACGTGGCAATATCAATGCGCAGAAACGATGTTACGTCAGGCGACAGAGCGCCTTTAACCTCAAATACCTGGCAGAAGTAGCTGAAAACGAACGCTGTGAACACCGCGTAATATTAGGTCTGACATAAACATTGTAAATCTTTTTTTCATTCTGTTCTGATCACGGTGTAAGAATATTCAGGTGTTGACACTGCGCTCGCCTAAGCGGCCAGAAAATGTTCGGTCGTCGGTCCGTTGAGCGGTGCACCATCTAATGGCTTGAGGCGGAGAGTGCCCGCGAGTAGCCGAATCACGGTGGTGCTGCGCCATCGCCGCCGCTCTCGCCGTTGCCTCTCCTGCTGCTCTCTCGATTTCGCCCCTCGACGCCGCTTGGCGGATGCACATTATCCAGCAAAATGGCACAGAAAAATGCACGTTATCAGCAGCATGCGCGTTGCTATGAAGACGACTGCCCCGCTTTTCGTAGCGCCCTCTGCAAGTCATCTGATAAGAACCCGAACATTATCTGGACGCGCGCGGATTGCGGTTTCCCATGCGTTGGGGCAAGAGTGTCATCACCTGAGTATATTCTTACACCGTGGTTCTGATACAAAGCTGAGCGCTTGTTTCCTACGCTGCGTAATTCATCATGACGATGTTCATGTGTAACGAGTATGTCTCTAATTATGCTTTCAGTGCCTTTTTCTTTTCCCGACCTTCCACATTCATCGCTTCTTGTGACCATGCAAAAATATGGTAATCGGCGGAAATGAATGAGCAGTGAAGACAGGGACCTCTATGCGCACTCTCAGCAGAATTCAATAATCATAAGAGCTGCAAAACTTCCCGTAGGCTTCATGTACCGAAATCCGTGCATGCTATTGGCCGAAATAATGGAGGTCTGGTACTTGTGGCCTTGTGTGAGCTGGAAAACAAGCTAATACACGGTAGTTTTCTGTATACCGGTGCTCAAGCTTGCAAGTGATGCCGCATTAATGAATTGAGCAATGCTGTTACGTTTGCGGCGTAGATTTTCAGATGATTGTGGGCCTCCAGAACTCCTCAACCTTTCTTGGAGGCACTTCTCATTTTTGCGGCTGCAATACGCGCAATGCGCAGTGACAGCGGCTACTACAGCAACTGTGGCGATGAGGTGTTTTCTTCATGGCCCTCAGGTGGCACGTCGCTTTGCAGTCCATCTCAAAGTCTTCCATGGACACGTCTAGGTTTCCGACCGGAGTTTAAACTTGGCACGATTGAATAACTCTGACCTTCAGGGCTGTCGACACACATTCGGATAAAAAATATTATACTTACAGTATTGTACCCAAAGCGCTTCATGGGGAATACTTGACAACATACTTGGCAGCAGCGGCAGCGGTATACAGACGGCCATCTAACTTGGATGCTCAACTCTTTAAAGATGTTACCCTGCCGCATGTAAAGAGGATTGCTACACTACTATTCTGAAGCACTGAAGACACTGAATACGGGACTGCCCACCAGCTGGATGAAGTGCGCAAGCGAAAGATTAGTTGTTGCTTTGTGGTGAAAGACAATTTCACCGACTAGGCGCTTCGCTTATCCCTCTTCCTGGTGACGCCCACTGTTAGAAAAAGGGGTTGCGCTGCCGTTTCCTGGTCATTTGGCAGCAGCGGCAGCGGTGTACAGACGGCCATCTTACCTGGATGCTCAACTGTTTACAGGTTCGTTGCACCTCACCCAAGCTATTTTCTTATGTTGTTCTGTTGTACTTGCTGCTGCTGCTGCTGCTGCTATTTGTGCATTTTTTCTGCCATTGAACCTTGCATAAAACCTGCTTGTTTATTGTACGGGCTGCTTGTCAATGGACAACATGTATTATTGTAAACTAGATTGTGGTAAACGCGGTAGCGCCATCAAAGGCAGTCACCAGTCTACGGAATGTTCTGATTGCTCAGTCCATTATCATATTGGGAATACGTGCTCTGGAGTCTCTGAGAGCACTTATCGGTCTAAAGGAGATGACTATAAGAAGGCGTGGCTTTGCTTGTCATGTCGTAAGGGCAAATCAGGACAGAGTACACTTGTGCCTAAGCAATCTGATGGTGCTATAGCCACGATGCTGGTTGTAATAAATCGGAAGGTTGACGAATTACTACCCCTAAAGAAGACACTGCATGGGATTGAGGAATCAATTAAGCTGTTGTCGGACAAATATGAAAGGATTCTTGAGACCGTTGCGAAGCATGAGAATGACCTAAAGTGGCTAAAAAGCAGGGCTGATGTTCTAGAGACATCTAACATGAGTGCAGAAATAACGACTGTTCGTGCTTCAGTAAATGAACTTGAATATCACAATCAAAAGCTCAATATTGAAGTTCACGGTGTGAGGCAGGACAGCAGTGAGTGTCTGATTGACAAAAGGAACAAGATTGCGTCCAAACTGTAGATTGCCCACCTTGACTGAGCAAACTGTTACTTCGATTCACCGACTTCAGCCGAGAGGTTACAGGCCACCAGGCATCATACGTTTTTCGAACCAGTAAGTGCGAGACAAATGGCTTCAAAAAAGGAAGGCTTTGGCTGACAGCCACAGAGGACTTTTCATGACTGAAAATTTGACCGTGCAGAAACAAATGCTTCTAAAGGCTGCGAAAGAATGGGCGCGAGTAAACAAATTCCGTTGTTCATGGGACCGTGCTGGAAAAAAAAAAACATTTCTGAGAAGGGTTGAGGTCGAGTGCCCACACATGATAAGATCGGCCGCTGATTTGGCTAAGATTGTTTATTGAGCTCGTGAAAATGAGTAACTTTGATGTTAACATGGCTTCTTCGTCGTACTCAAACATGTCGTCATCTTTGAATTTCCATGGTAATGCACGTGCACAAAGTAGTCACTTTATAAGCTGCGTGCACATCAATTGCCAGTCTACGAAAAATAAAAATGATGAACTTGACGCCTTTTTAAGCAGCGTAAACTTTCACTCTCATTTCATAATGCTTTCTGAGACGTGGTACAGCGATTGTTCGATACCTTGGCGCCCGCCGAAGTATCAGTGCTTTACGAATTCCAGAAAGAACTCGCGTGGTGGTGGTGTCAGCTTGCTTGTGTGTCATACAAAGTGTGTTGACGAATTTTCCTGTGTTAGTAATGACTATAAGATTTTGTCAGTTTTGCATGCTCGCACAGTTTATTACGTTGTCTATAGACCGCTGCAAGGCTTTTTTGTATTTTTCGAGAAGTTTTTAAAGCAGGTTGTTGAATGCCAGTACAAATTGATTTGTGGCGGTGATTTCAATCTTGTCATGTTGACTGACTGTAATTCCACCCGTGATTTCAACCTCCTTTTAAATACATATGGTTGCTTCTATGTTATCAATACGCCAACAAGGATAACGTGTGGCACATCTACATGCCTTGATTTGTTCATTACTAACCATGAATCACCCATTGTTAATGGTAGCACTATTCCTTATAGCTTCAGTGATCACATGCCTGTATTTATTACTGTTAAACGGAAAGCCAAAAGGATCGCTGAACAAGTCGGTTTTTCGCAAATGATTACGGAAGACAGGCTTTCATGCTTTCGTGAAGACCTACGTCACGAGTTGTGGGATAAAGTTGTGGCCGCTACAAGTGCTGATAGCGCATGTGATGCTTTTTTGGAAATATTCATTGCTTACTATGATAAGCACTTTCTTTCTTGTCGTGAGGTTTCTGTTGCGACAAGGATACGTAAACCCTGGGTGACACGTGAACTGTTTCAAAGGATAAAAGTAAAGGCAAGGTTATTTCATAAATTCCTCACGTCACGGAATCCCGATGACCTAAAGCTATTCAAGTCGTTTAAAAATGATCTTAATAAAGAAATACGCGCAGCAAAAGCCGCGTATTACAGAAAATAATTTTCATCTTGCGTCCATGATAGCAATAAAATATGGCGTTTGCTTAATTCTTTGTTAAACAGAGCGCCCACTCCAGCTAGCATAAGTATAATTTCAGATGGAGTGAGAATACCCGATGAGAGAGCGGCAGATTGTTTTAACGATTACTTCACTAACCTGCCTACAGGCAGTGTGAATGGCGATGCATGCCGTGTCATTAAATCGAATTGTGAGCGATCAATTTTTTCGCTTTCCACGACCGATTCAGAAGTAATTGCAGTATTTTTAGAACTAAGTGATAGCAACTCTTGTGACGCAGATAATATTAAAATGAAGGCGCTAAAACTCATTGTGGATATAATAGCACCGGTACTTGCACATATTTACAATATCTGCCTTGCTTCAGGTACTTTCCCAGAAAGAATGCAGATTGCGAAAGTAGTTGCACTCTTTAAAAAGGTGACAATAGCGTACTCTCTAACTATAGACCTCCATCCATTCTTCCTATTTTTTCGAAAGGTTTGCAAAAATTATATTTGTTACAATATCTGAATTCCTAGATAAACACACTTTGCTAACTAAACATCACTACGGCTTCCGCAAAGATAGATCAACGCAGCTTCCTTTCCTTGAACAAAAGGAATTAATTCTAAGGAATTTTGAACAGCGCCTACTCAGGAGTTTTTGTTGAGTTTTCAAAAGCATTCGACTCCATAAATCATGAACTCTTGCTCAGTAAGCTAAGTCTTTACGGTATACGGGGTATTGCACTTGATTTAGTTAGGTCTTATTTCGGTCATAGACAGCAGTTCGTACAGAACAATAGTATTAAATCTCAAATTAGGTCAGTTAACTATTTAATATTTTTGTCATTGACATTGTAAACGTTGATGTCAACACACGTTTTGTGATCTACGCCGACAATACTGCGTTATTTTTCTCGTTCCACAGTCCAGCCAGATTGATAATAACAGCGAATGCAGTTCTGAGTAAACTGCACTCATGGTCCCTCAACAACGGGCTGACTATTAATCCCGGAAAATCTAAAGCGGTGCTATTTCGCAATAAGAATACGCATGTAATTATTGAAGGAGGTCTAGTATTAAATAATGCCAAAATTGAACTTGTAAATTTTGTAAAATCGTTAGGTGTAATGCTTGATCAGAATATGACCTGATGTAGTCATACTGATTTTCTTGTTGGTAAGCTTTCGCAAATCACGGGAATCCTTCACTCACTCTATTACCTTCCTCGTTTTATCAAATGCCTAGTACACAACTCACTTTTTATGAGCCATTTAAATTATTGTTCCTTAGTCTCGGGAACAACTTCCGCAACTAATATACACAGGCTATACGTTCAGCAAAAACAAGGCTATTCGGGCTATTTGTAACAAACCATACGATTATCCACCAGCACCTTTATTTCAGGATCTCAAGATACCAAAAGCTGTGTTAAAGTATCGCTTAGTCGGGGAGGAGCTTCGCGCCAGCGCTCAATGTTTTACATGCGAAATCATGCAAACCGCAATTAAACTTTGCAGCGAGATATCTCGGGGCACAGACATGCCAGAAGAATTCTCCCAAGTGAAACTGTGTAGAAACGCGACTTCCTCCAACTTTTCAATACAAACATGTCCGTTCGCCTTACTCATTAAAAAGTTCATTATTCAATCTTAGGTAATCAGGCGGCTGAGAGCAATAATTATTGTCTCACTCTGTGTCCCCCTGGATACATAAGCTATCTGCAAAGGTGGTTTTCACGTTCTTCTCAGTGCCGAATTTTAACAAAATCAGAAAGCCTAACTTTGAACAGCCGGTATATGTACCCGTATGTATATTGTAATGACGAGAACAGGGACAACGCCTGATTGCTGGGCTGGCTGTTCGTGTTCGTCCGCTTCGTCTTTTTCGGCTTCGCGCTACCTGTCGAGCATGCGTGAGCGCCCGAGACCCGGTTCCGCGTTTCTTCATTATGCTCGGCCACGCTGCCACATTGCATGGAGAGCCGCCGAAATTGCTCTACCTGCAACAAGATGGGAAACATACCGAAACCATCAAACGCTTAAAGAGCACGCTGGCAGCTACCACACAGCTAATACGCAGATTGACAGGTAAAGGTCACGGCCTGCGAGGAGCAGATACTCTGCGAGTGGTACACGCGTATACCATGAGTAGAGTATTGTATTCTACACCTTACTTCAACCTTAATGTGACCGAAATCCAAACAATAAACTCTATAATTATACAAGCCATAAAAGCAACGCTCCGCCTCCCAAAAAACACCAGTAACGAACGCCTAGCAGAGTTAGGTGTTCATAACACCATACAAGAACTAATCGAGGCACATCTGCAGGCACAATATCTCCGACTAGCCAGCACCCCTACCGGAAGACATTTACTTTCAAAGCTTAAAACTCGCATCCCCGCCAATCATGATTCCCTGAAGTCCCTACCCAAGCAAATTCGCGAAACATGCTGTATTCGACCGCTCCCCCGTAACATGGACCCCAACCGAAACCGCGAGCGATGGAAAGCCAGAGCAGCAACTCTCCATAAAGCGTACGGCGGGGAAAGGGATGCTATCTGGGTGGATGCTGCATGCGATCAGCACGGAGCCACAGCGGTGGTCTACAGACCGAACACCCCTCTATTAATAAAAAAATTACCTCATGGAACAAAACCAGAAGAAACTGAAGAGATCGCTATTGGGCTAGCGCTCAGCAGTTCCAGTGCTACGTACCTACATCCTCAGTGATTCAAAAACTGCATTGCTAAATTACGCTAGGGGCAGAGTTCACCCTACCACATTCCACATGCTGACCAGGAACCCCCCTTCCTCCCGCAGCGCTGAACTCATCTGGGTGCCCGCGCATTCGGGAAACCCTGGCAATGAGGCCGCCAATTACTTAGCCCGAGGGTCGATAAACCATGCATAGGTGGATCTCATGGAAGGTTTCTCGAAAGAGAGTGCGTGTACCTTTGCTGAGCTCACTGGGAATGCTCGTGCTGAAAGGCAAATATACCCCCCCCCTACTCTTCCCTTACTACCAGGGAAGAGCACCTATGGCGCCGTCTGCAAACGCGGACTTTACCTACCTCCTCGCTCCTCTCCCACTACCGACCCATCCTACCTTCCTGCCCTCTGTGCAATGCACCAAGGGCAAATCTAACCCACATTCTCCTGGCCTGTACGTCTTCTCCTTCTCCCGGCGGGTCGGTGCCACTCAAAACCTGGGAGGACTGGGAGACCTCGCTACGTTCCACGGACGCAGCAAAGCAGAAGATCGCGACCCGCCGGGCTGCCAACGTCATGGACTTATTAGACATGAGCGTTTGAGTGTGGTGGGGTCGCACAGAGACCCACGGGGCCTGGGATGTCCTGAATTTTCTTGCAATAAAGTTTTTTCGACTCGACTCTCTGGCAGGCAGCATTGAGAGTGCCGCAGTGGTGAGTCTTGTGTGCACCGCGACTTGTCTTGCCGACCTTCCGAAAACTCTTGTGGGCGACATTGACAGTGTCGGGGTGGTCGTTGAATGCCTCGGTCACGCTGTTACCTAACGCGGTGAATGGCAGAAGATGACGCTATCGGCTGACACTTGTCGCGCGTCCTCGGGACAAGGTTCCGCGCTGCCGAGTCATCAATGTCCACTACTTTAGCGCCGCGCACGTGTGACAGATGCGTCTACCAATAAACCTCATGCTCTCTGGTCAGTCTAAGAGACAGGACGTGCAAACACGGACACAGGAAAGAAGTGAAGCCAACAAAAACGCCGTTCATTATCCCTAATTTCAGCCGTTTATGTGCTGAAATGAGGGATTTGTATTGGTTCTCAGGTTGCTCCGGTTCTTAGTGATTTTCATCTTAGCAAGGCTGGCAAACGTTCAGAAGGCGCGCTCGGTAATTCTATTATTAAGGACTTTCGTTGTTTTGATGATTGCTCGAATTTTTTGTGGTGATGAGGACTTTTATTCCGTGGAAACCTCAGGGAGCGAAAAATTTGAATGAAATGGAGGAGGGTTCATCTTCACTAAATAATTGTTTCAGGATAATGGAATACAATATCTACAGTGTTCCTTAATGTTTCTGAAGAACCACGTCACCTGGCAATGTTCTCGGAGATCTTCAAAACCGCTGGTAAATGTTTCTTCAAAGTATTCTATGTTGTAAAAAGCGGTATAGCCTGTCATGCGTTAAGTCTTCTCTCACCAAGTCGTGTGAGCACAAAATGAGTGCCAGCTTTAATGCACAGCCTGCGCATCTGTTAGATCTAGGTTATCCTCGTGCTGCAGTGGCCACTGCGGCGGAACCTTTAAAGAAGTCGGTTGTTTTAAGTCCAAGTGTGGTTACAGAGGGCGATAGGAAAAAAAATGTGTCGCGCGTATTCCTTACATTCAGCGCGTATCTCACAGGCTAAAGCAAGTGGGAAGTAGATACGGTGTTAATGTTGTGTTTACGGCTGCTAATAAGCGAGGTAAGATTTGTGCCGCTGTGCAGAGAAAGAATGAGCGAGAAACAGACAAGAAGCGAATCGAGATTTGTTGCGTAACAGACACAAATAAGTTCACTGATTGCCGTGTATAGGGTTCCTTTTAGCTGCATCCGCTTCTACGTGGGATAGACGGGCCGCTGTTTTACCCACAGACTATTGAAGCATAAGAGGTCGCTAACCGAAGGTTCACCACCTGATTTTTCTTTACATTACTGAGAGTGTAAGTGCATGCCGAAATTTGATGAATGCGCAGTTTTGTGTCGGCACAGGAACAAAGAAACGCGTCTAATGATTGAGGCATGGCATATCGATAAGAGCAGTAGCGCATGCGTGAGTCAACCGTCCATTAACTTGCATAAAGAAGAAATCAAATGCCAATAATAGTTATCTTTCATGTAGACCCCCACACCTACCGGATTGATAAGTTCGCTTATTGTCTGGGCGTGCGCCGATAAGTTTTCGTGCCTTCTTTCTTTCCCGCCGTTGTGCGCCATTGCACGGCGTCTCGGGTGTCTTGTCTTTTGTAGCGTTAGGTACACTTTCCTAGCCGGCGCCAATTTCGCGTGGATCCTCATGAGCCGTACTGCGCATGAGCGAGGATCAGTGATGTCACACAGCTGGGTCACTGCTCTCCGCGCACTCCGCTACCGCGCTCTCTCCGCCACCGCGATATTACGTTCTCTCCGCCACCGCCGCGCGCGACTCGCCGCAGCTGGTCTGCGCATTCGGGAGGAGTCGCGTCGTAGCCATGGCATACACACTGGCGCCAGCGCGCGCGCAGCGATTCGCCTTCGCTGTGCAGTCGCCGTCTGACACTGCGCTGGAGCCGATTGATAGAGCCTCTGACTGGCGTTTGCAGGTGGGTAACGCCATGGAAAAGGAGAGCGCAAATGCTGCTCAACGACGCGGATCCGAAGTAGTTGCCTGGCAATTAGCGGTTCAGCGTACGAAGAATGGACAGAAGAAGGCTGATAATCCTAGACAATCTGGAAAGCTCAGAATAATCAGCTGAACCTTTGCTAACGCTAGCTATATCCTGGCATAGCCTAGCTAAGCCACTGCAATTTTTTTTATTGTGTCCGTGTTTGAACGCTGTGTCTTTTAGAATAAATACTCACCAACTAGTTCAGTTCTCTGTTATTCCAAGCTCTTTGGTCAACAGAGAGCGACAGTTAGAACGCATAGGCATGTCTTCAATGTCTGCAGCCGTGTTGGCTTCGCGTCTCCATCAGCGAGAAATCTTTGAACAGGATGGGAATATTTGTGCAAACGCCTTCTGAGGCCCGTCTGCAAAATTCTGGAACCACCTAATGCGGAGTCAAGGATGTGGAGACATGTCTTCGGAAGCCATCAGTACAGCCACTGGCATATACGGACTTTAGCGAGAAGTCTCTTGTGTCTGCCGTTTGGTTCTCACTCAGCGCAAGATGACAATCTGTTGTTAGGGGCTCGTCCGGCTTCGGGTCTGGAAGCGTGTCAAGCATTAGAAGTGCTGGCGTCTTCATGTGCATAAGTGATGATGAGAGTGGGGCCCACATCATTGACTTCGGCCGCTTGGAGGCGGTCTCAGTCTCAGGAAAAGAAGATCGTGAGGTGGGTCCCAACGCGGAGTCTGAGTTCTGGACCGCGAAGCCCATCTTGCCCCCTTTGTCAGCGTCTGTAGAGGGGCGTTCCGCTAAGCTTGCTGTGAAGCAGCTGCAGAATACACATGCACCATCACGTGCCCCTGAGGAGCTCGGTGTCTGATAGAGGTATACTGTAGATGAATTGAAAGCTGGGCTAGTTGGTGACAGCTCTTGCACATATGGAAACACAACGAAACACTCGCAACTACATGTTTATTGGAAGCACATGACCTAAATGACAGGTATAATAACACCCTCACACCCATGTGATCACTTTAAAGCATACAAAACCAGTTTATATCCTGAATACGAAAATTTCAATATGTTCAATACCCGAAAGAAGGCACCTTAGAGCAGAGCACAGCTCCACCGTCGGGACGGTGCCCTCGACGATCTCAGTCACCAAGGGAGGGCAAGGTGGTGGAAAACCGAGCCGCACTGTCCAGGTTGTGCGTCTCAAAGCTCCTATCGGCGACAGAAGGTGGGTAGACAAGGAGGCGGCTGCAGGTATGTGAAAGCGGTCGAAATAGTAATATCAGCCTAGCACATCATTCAAGCGAGGATCGCCTGATGTCTTGGTATGCGTGCCATGCCTTGGCGACATCGCGAAGTTGATAGATGGCCACTTGCCATTTTAGATGGTCCGGCCAGGACCATTGAAAATGGCTGAGATATTAGCGAAGAAAGAGTTCTACTGAAATAACAATAAAACGGCCACTGCTCCCACAGAAAAAAAACATGCTCACTGTCAGCATGAGGTGGGGCAAATGCTTATGCAGCACTTAACAAACTAGTCCTGCTGATATATATATATATATATATATATATGCGCACAATGCAACAGGTGGGTTGTTCTGAAGAGGTTCGGCATGGCGCCTGGCAAAAGGGTCACGAATGGAAGCATGGAGGAGAGAAAAAAATATAGGAGGGAGCGCGCCTAGCGTTCACAAGCCAATCTCCTCTGAAGCCCCGCCATCCTCCTTTGAAACCGCGCCAACCTCCTCTGAAGCCGCTTGCTCCTCGCTTTCGAGACTCATTTCCCATGATGCTCCTGTTTCATTTCCTTTTTTGGTGGGCTCATGAACAAAAAAAGTTACAGTTCGCCGCAAGGGCGAAGCAATGAATTCGATAGCAAGAAACTAATGCTATACGAAGTGAGGCTCGCCAACGGATACTCTCAGTTTGAACAGCGCTCCTGTTGCAAAGACGGCTGAAGCAGCGAAGGAAACTAGCGTGCTTCAAGTGTCGAGCTGTGACACTTGATAGTTCGCGCTCATCTTCTGTTTGTTCGTTTAGCGGCGTCCCTTGAGCTCGAGTGACTTTCGTACTCTCCGTAACATGAGCGCGGACATCACGGTGAAAGCTTGAAACATCCCTCTTCCCCTCACCACGAGAAAACCACGCGAGCAGACAGCGGAGATATCTCACCACGAGAAACAGCGCGAGCAGACAGCGGATTCTCCCTGCGCAGATATAAGGCGAGCTCGCCGACGACTTTTAATGCGCCCTTCGCGCTCCTAGCGCCATCTCGCTGGTGATGAAGAAACGCTTACGCCTGCCGCCTCTGAGTCCGTCCAGCGGTAAAGGGTGTGTATATAACGCTCGCTGTTAGCTACGTGGAGGATCTGCGTTTCGTGGCGTAGTGGTTAGCGCCACTCGCTGCGGAGCAAGGGGTCCCTGGTTCAATTCCGTGCTTCCGAAGCATTTTCTGAATTATTTTAGGGGCGAAGCTCCTTAAAGCGGCACCCGTTCGTCCCCGTCGTAGTGCGTAACCAGTCTTAACGCTAGTACCAAATCTTGACCTCCAAGGTGGTGCCGGTGGGAGATTTCTCCTGTGCGTTGTTGAACAATAAAAAATTAGCAGCGTGCGCGTTAACTAAAAGCCGAATTCTTCTGTCTCTCATTCCCCATTAGCAGCCATTGGCATGTTCCAGTAGGAAACGTTAGTAGAAGTGTAAGTGTTAGCTAAAAGCCGACTTCTTCTGTCTCTCATTCCCATTAGCAGCCATTGTTTACCTCCAAGGTAGTGCCTGGTGAGATTTCTCCTGTCGTGGGTAAACAATAAAAAGTTTGTTCAAAACGCCGTTGATTGATAAAATAAACCAACGAAAGACGCCAGATGTTTCTAAAGCAAAACGAAAAGACGCCAGATGTTTTCTAAAGCAACGCTTTTCTAAACAATGAAAATTCACAGCGTACATGTAAAATTAAAGTAAGCTGCAAGTCGTCATAACTCTCATCGAACCTTTAGTGTAAAGGCGCCCGATCTCACGTAGGTGATGGTGTACTGGGCAGAATTCACGGAAGATTCACGGCTTACCGATGCACCTCCGCAGCTTCGCCCACTCATCATCATTCACACCGTGGATATGCTATGATTTTTTTCTTTGGGGCTTTTATATATATATACATACTTATACATATACGGCGCATGAAGGCGGCGACGGCAAAATCCAGCCGAGACTGTGCATATAATTGCTATCGCAATAAAACAAAAATTGACGAGCGCGCGCGTCTAGCGTCTACAAGCCAACCTCCTCGGACGCCGCTCCCCCCTCTCACCGCCTGCCGATCACGTGAGGGTGCTCATTTCCCAGCATGCCTCTGTTTTATTTCTTTTGGCTGGGCTTCAAGAATGTCACGTGACGCTTCCTCCTGGTTTTTTTTTCCTCCATGTATGCAAGACAGCGTCAGCACACATACAGACCGAGCGCCTAACACGCGAACACCATCGTCTTCACTCTCGCTGGCACAGAGCTGGCGCCGACGCGCATCGGTACAATATATATATATATATATAGATATCTTTCATATATATATATATATATATATATATATATATATATATATATATATATATATATATATATATATATATATATGAAAGAAAACTAGTCACAGTGAAAAACATAACAACATTTATTCTGAGCTTTCGGCCGGGGACCGGCCTTTATCAAAGAATGCATTCGTACATGGCGTACGGGTTTATGTACAGATTTTGTCAATACATAGATGTAGACACACCTTCGTGATTCGTCGGACTATGACATGGGAGGGGCCAGAACAACAACAACAGCAAACAAATCCCAGGGAGAGAGCGACACGCATACAAGATGACACACACATCATTGAGCTCTGTGAAGAGTAGAGTATAGGCGGGGTCAGAACATACACAAAATAAATAACAAACAGCGAAACGAACCTACGTGTGTGGTTCGGAACGAGAGGCGGAGGGGGAAAAAAAGAAAAAAATGACAAAGATGCGAACGCACCTACCACGCTAAATGGGGAGACCCATCAACTACGGGACTAAAGGAGAATACGCTCACGGACGCCGGATGTAAACGTGCCGCACGCGTTTCCTTGCTACCTTCAAAAAGCGCGTCAAAAGCAGTTAAGTGTTTGCCCATCCATGCGCCTTTTAGAGAAGGGGGTTCGGTACGGCTTTTGAAGTCGACCGGTCTCCGCGGGCATCTTGCAATTGCTCGCGGTAATGACCATAGCCCTCCCTCAAAAAGAAGGATACGACTCGCCGGTGAACAAGATTGAGGACAGCTGCTGTTAGGCGCAATGTGTGGGCAGATGACATATTTCTTTCAATCAAGAGACAGGATAAACATATACATATACATGTACATATCCGTACATGCACACACACATATAGATACATACGGATATACATACACATGCACATACGTACTCATATGAACCAACAACCGATGTTCAAGCGAGAAAAAAAGGGGGGGGGGGTAGCGCATTCGTACTTGCAGGAAGGGGGGAACGAGCACGCACGTAATACCCGTAATCACAGTACCAAACTTAATGACATATGTATTTATCAAGAAATGGGTCCAGGCTCGAATAGCACAATGCGCGACGTGTGTAATCACATGTGTAGATGCATGCACATCAGGGTAAACGGATGCTTCAAATTCTGCATCCCGAGTACAAAAGTTTCTTGGGAATCGGTCACCTAGTTGCCGGCAGAATCAAATTTTTCGGGTTCGTTGCAGGTCAAGCATGATAGTCGGCCTATGCTTTCATTTATGCCACCAGAGACACTGTTAAATTTGTGGATCAGGTATGATTCACGAGCCTCCCGGTCATAATGGGTTTTGAAATTGGATTGGAGTAAAATGTATGGAAGGGGTGGCCAAGGTTATTAACATGTTTAGATAGAGGAAGGTGCGGTAGAGCCTTTACGTGTGCTCTGTGATTATTGATTCTCATCCTGAACGCAGTCTCAGTTTGACCAATGTACTGTGCATGGCATAAGGTGCACTCGAGAAGGTAGATTATGTTCGCGCTGTCACAGTTGAAGTTGCCTCTTATCTGATAAGAAAACGAAGACGCGGTACTTGTGACGGTGGACACTTTGTTCATCATTGGACAGAGTTTGCACTTAGGCTTGTTGCAGGGGCCGCTGCCTGTGAATTCAGGAGTGTGGACTTTAGAGGACGTTACAATATCTCTAATGTTCTTCGCCCGTCTGTAGACAACGCGTGGAGGTTCCGGGAAAACACATCGTAACTTGTCGCTTTCAAGTAGAATGTTGTGGTGCCTTCTGAGGATGCGGTTTATGTTAGGC
Organism: Rhipicephalus sanguineus; assembly: GCF_013339695.2. NCBI lineage: Eukaryota > Metazoa > Arthropoda > Arachnida > Ixodida > Ixodidae > Rhipicephalus > Rhipicephalus sanguineus. Next base: position 109,694,551 of record NC_051179.1, read on the forward strand.
GGGGAAGCTGAATATGTTAGAATGAGATTGGGAGTAGTATTTGCGGGTTCGGATTCTGTCTTCTTTATCAGGTGGCGGCGTTGACAGTTGGAGGCGAAGTCGGCCTGGTCAGAACAAATACGCCTAAACCGAAGAGACTGGCTGTACGGTATGCCGAGTTTACAGTGCTTGACGTGGTTGCTGCTAAAATGAAGGTATTGGTGTCGGTCGGTTCACAGAGCACAATGCTGTGTGTGTCATCTTGTATGCGTGTCGCTCTCTCCCTGGGATTTGTTTGCTGTTGTTGTTGTTCTGGCCCCTCCCATGTCATAGTCCGACGAATCACGAAGGTGTGTCTACATCTGTGTATTGACAAAATCTGTACTTAAACCCGTACGCCATGTACGAATGCATTGTTGATAAAGGCCGGTCCCCGGCCGAAAGTTCAGAATAAATGTTGTTATGTTTTTCACTGTGACTAGTTTTCTTTCATATAATTAAACCATTAGCCAGGAACATTCTTTCGAAACCTATATATATATATATATATATATATATATATATATATATATATATATATATATATATATATATAGAAAGTTGGCAGTCCTGGTCTACCGCTAGAATGACATTAGTTGTGCGACCACATCCCATGTTAACGTTTTGAGGAGGCGGTCGCCTTCCCTCGGTGCAGGAACCCTGGGCACAAATTCTTGTTGTCACGTGGTTGTGATGGTGAAGAATGCAAAACACAGCCGGTAAAGATGAAACGCTATTGGGCGAACTTGAGTCTAGTAAAAGAGGCAACAATAAAAGTACAAGGAAAGCGGCACAACCTGACGTCAGTCGTCGGCAACCTGATCGGTGGCAAAATGCATCGGGTTTTATTCATGCGTCACAGTAAATTCTGGTGTTAGCAACGGTGCTCGCGTAAGCTCTCGAATGAACGATTATTGGCGTCCTGCGCGTAATCGTAACCGGACAATCTGAAACATTCGCGAAGTCTCCAAAACATTGGTGCCCACGCTCCGCCCGGCGGTGGTGTGAAAACCAATCACATTCAAATAAAGGAATAAGGGTGCATGCCAATATGACCTGTAATCAAACACAAACACGAACTGGGAACAATGCCAGGACTTTCGCTGAACTTAAAAATTTCACAGCGGAAGTACAGATCTTGAGGAGGACCGGGGGACATAGAGGGCTATTTTGTAAAAACTCTAGACGACAGCCGAAGCAGCCGGGCACTGGAAAAAGCACTCCAGCCACTGTCTCCAAAGCTTCCAATCACTAATAATACCTTTGAATCGCTATTTCACAACTCGAGCATTGTTTAGAGTTTCTGCAATGTTTTCTACAGCTGAGTGAGCAGTAATTTTGTTTATTAGTGTAGTTGCTTTTCTCCGACTTCCACACTATATTAAGCTCAATATAGACTAGTATTTAACCAAAAGAAAGTACTTGCGATGCCATCGACACTGCTGAATTTCTACTTACGGCTTTGGGAGGAGGGTTGCGGAGTTTGAAGCAGTGTTCAGGGCGCACTTATAGAGGCGAATACGGCAGATCACTAGCACAGGCAGGTGAAGTATACGAGCAGTTCAGATGTCTTTGTTGGCTAGGCTGCGTACGGGCTTCGCTAATGCGGCGTCAGCCACATGGAAAGGAGTGTTCTCTCTAGTATAGTCTAGTCTAGTCTCTAGTATAGCGTCCCAAATGACACCAGCGCGTGCACGAAAAGTCGCTTAGTCCCCGGTGTGCCATGTCACCATTTGACAAGTTACCGGGCACCGACCGAAGAGCTCGCTAGGCTTAGTATGGTATGATTATTCGCCACGCCAGCTACGATGTACTGGGCTAAGGCGACGTGAATCATCAATCTTGGAGACCGGATTTTAGGCAAATGCCTATTTTGTTCCTTGCGATGCTGTTGCGCCATTCTCATATATGAGCATTAACAACAGTCTAATAAGGGCTTTAAAGTGTTTTTATAGTACCTATAGCCTAAATGCCTATTTTGGGCGTTCGTGCATAAATGCCTATAAATGCGTATTTCGAAATTGGCGCCTATATTAGCACTAGTTAGCCTGGAATTTGGCATTCGAGTACAGTTTCAGACCGCTATTCATGCTACCGGGCAACTTATTCCACCAGAGCCCATCGTCACAGCTTGGCGAACATGGCTAGAGGCTGTTGATTATTACTGCTGCTACTTTTCGGACATCAAAGTAAAAATTAACGGCTTTTCAGGTGACGAGAGTGTTACAGTAGGAAGGCTCAGGCTGTCCGCTATGTGCATAGCCTGCAAGGAGACCTCGCTTACTTGTGCGCTAACGTCAAGTTCTTGGCAAACATTATAAGGAAACTTCACATTTGAGAGAAACTCTAATTGAGAATATTGCGATTATTATTCTCCAATTACAGTAACGAATCGCCGCCTTTCCTGAAGCACCAGTGGCCGAAAAGGCACGAGCGAAGTTACGAAATATCTTGGACAAGAATTTTCATTCCTTAAAGAATTCTTGGTTAGTGAGCACGCTAGGACCCTAGTATCGGTTAAGCCATCGAATATTCCTAAATTCAACTACGCTCTAATAACATCTGTCCACGTCGAGCATTACTTCTCAGCATACGGGCTTATTCTCAAGTGACAAGAGGTACAATTTTGAGTCCAAAAACCAGGAGGTTGTGGCAGTTTGCTATTGTTCCCGCAATTTAAACAGTGATATTCAGACTACGGCCAGAGTACTCTCCAAACAGATTGTCTGCCACTATTCCAGCAGTCTTATGGGACAATTGCACGGCCATGTTCAACTGTTGGCGCCTTCGTGCAATCACTAACAATAACGTTTTTCTTGTTTTCCTGTCGTAGATACAGGTCACGCTCGTCTTCCCTTGAAATTATTTGCATTTATGTAAAAATGGATTCTGCCTTTGCTTATGACGTTGGAGCACTAAAACGCTGTTTTGCCGGCCTATTTTCGGCGCCTAAAACGCGCTTTCTAGTGCCTAAAAATCAGGCCTCTATCCATGATCGTCCACCACACACTTCGACCGTGACGTTTTCGAGACCGGACTTTATTGAATACGCCGTCTGTGACGAAAAGTGAGAACATTCGATCGAATCGGCGCCTACAAGGCCTTTGTTGCCAGGCTGTGGGAAGGAATGAGTTCGGGAAGACTTATTGTTAGTTTCGTTTACCTTCGACATTGACGCGTGCGCTTCATTTTAAATTTTTATGTAACAGGTGTGTTACACGTATAACGAGGGCGGCGCCTGTATGACAGAATAATAAGGCGGCGCCTGCATCACAAAAGTCAATGGGAACGCTCTTTTAAGAGTCCAGTGACTCCTCCAGAAATGCTAACTCTCTTTTTCTGCTTCTACTTTCCAAAAGGGGTCAGCTGGACACCCGAAGGCAGTCACGGTGTCCTGACCCTCTTTTCACTTTTTTTTTCATAGAGTGTGTGGCCCATAGGGAACTCGACTTGAAGTATGGGCGCTGTGACGCTCGTACGACTGACCTATACGTTACTGGGGATAGATAGTGCCGGCGAAAGCGTTTCCCGCCGTATTTGGCAGCAGCGGCGTCGCGGCCCTAGAAGCAGTGCCGCCGAACCCGAAGCACGGATGAATAAATAAGAACTGGGTACTTTATTAGATACGCGTGATTACAGTGAATTATTTTGTTACCGTTATTGACATTTCCGAAATGTAAAAGTTCTGCAACTTCATGTAAGCACCGAAATGGCTTGACAACTGCAATTTTAACCAGTCTGCAATTTAGTTCAAAGAGGAGGAAGTGCTTTCTTTCTCGCCTTGAGTATGTTTACTACCGCCGTTGTCACCTTCTCCCCACTCATGGCTTCATAAAGCACGTGTACATATCAGCACTATATGCATTGAGCCTATCAAAACCGCGCGCTTGTTGGCTACATGGTGTTATCTCCGCTTGCCCAGACAAAATCGGACGAAACGAAGTGAAATTAGCTGATCGCGCACGACAGTCATGCGAGAAAAGGAAGAACGGGTGGGGCACTCCATGACAAAGCAGGGTAAGAGAAAATTGACAAACGATATTCCTCGTATCTGGACCAATCGAGAGTTTGTTTCTATATGACGTCACGTGACGTCCCCCTTCTGGCGTTACGAAGTGCGCCGACAGAAACGTTACGAATTGCACCGACAGAAACGCCTGGAGAGGACAACGCGCTCGTTTTTTTTTGTACTTTCAGAGATCTTTAGGGGCCATTTAGGATCGAAATCGAGATTATACTAGCGCATTGATGGGGCGGTGCGCTCTCTTCGTCCACTTCATCTTTTAAGACCTTGTAATTATGGTTAATTTATATATTGTTAATTCAGATCATGCTGATTAAAACATTGCAAGTTAGCACTTTGGTAATTAATTCCTTTCTATTTAAAACCATGCTAACTAATCCCATGAAATTAAGACATTGAAAATAAAGCATTGCTAGTTAAGGCCGAACTTATTAAGAATGTACTCATTAATCGTCCGCTTCACGTGGACAGGATGACTCTTCGCGAAGCAATATAGTTCGACGCTCCGCTTGCCTAACCAAAGTTTTTATGAGAACCCAGCGTTTCCTTCGTTCCCAATGCGAGCCCGCGCGGAGCGCGGCTCATTACGTTGTTCCTGGTAACGATATTGTCATTTGTGTTTTCAACGATCCCCAGCATGCCGACAAAAACACAGAACCTGCGTCGGTGAAGACTAACAACAGTTCTTGGGCCCTCCCCACGTAATATACAATTCTCCGATGGCTAAGGAGTCGGTGAACGTTCCGAGGATGTTTTACCAACATCGACTCGGTATCGTCCGGCTAGTCAGACATAGATACATTGTGACTCACAACAAATGAAATCCGAAAGATCTGCGCGTGCGTGGAAGCGGGGGCGGCAGTGCTGTGGCGACAGGAGATCCTCAGAGAATATTCCCAGTTACGATATTTCTGCCGTAGATGACGCTTCCCGTCAAGAGCAGTGGAGCTGCTCGACGATGCTTTGGAAGTCTATATCCACATACCACAGGTAGTGGTGTGCGGGTAGGTGCAACAAGTGACTGGTAGAAAGGATTTTATGTTATGACGTACTCGACAGGGAAGTCTCATGTACCTAGTTAAGGAGACGACCACGAGAGCGCGAAGACGTAGGCGGCCAGACAGACAGACAGACAGACAGACAGACAGACAGACAGACAGACAGACAGACAGACAGATAGATAGATAGATAGATAGATAGATAGATAGATAGATAGATAGATAGATAGATAGATAGATAGATAGATAGATAGATAGATAGATAGATAGATAGATAGAAGAAATGCTTTCAATTTGAAAAGGTGTCCTTGCACCTGCAAGCTCCCGGCATCAGATGTTGCGTGGAAAAAATCATACAAACAAGTGGAAATAACACTAACCTGTGTACAAAATGGGGCACGCACAATTGTAATATGTACCAAAGGGCATGCAAAAATCTGGCGTTTTTGTGCGGAAATCTTGCAACTATCTTCCAATGAAGAACACGCTGTAAATCTCTTGTACTTCAGATTCGCAAATACAGCGGTGCTGTCTGGAATCCATAAAAATCATATCTTGTTAAATAGCTGGCGACAGTCCCAAAGAAGGCGCTGCGCTTTATTGATCTCGTTCATTCTAAGAATGACAGTGTGACTCTACTGAGCAATCGTGCTGCCACGCAGACACTTGCTACCCGCTATCAGGTTGCTTTTCTGAAATTCACATATATGTTGAATAGCGATAACACAGCTGCTATTAAGAGAACGAATGACACATACAATCCTTACGGCACTTGTCCAGCATTATTTATACCAAGTGTATCAGGTCTTATATAACACGCTGTGAATTTTACAAACAGTACGTTTTTTGGTACGCCATGGAAAAACTAGGCTGCCATGAGGCTCGACAAATGATGAATCGTTGGAGGCATTCACCAATGAAATTAAACTCTTGTCGCGTAGTTCTTTAAAATCGCTATAAATATATAATTGCTGAATTCCTTACAATACTGTTGGTTTCGAGCGTGTGTAACATTGAGTTATATATGCTCAAACACTCATTATTTTTCGTGATTAGATATGATGAAAACTTTGTCGCATAAAATTTTTTTGGGAAGTTTGGTAACTATTCATAACAGCTGCTTATGTGTTTCCATATGTCTTGTTAGCAATCCACTTAACCCATGTACTTACCGTTCACGCACCGTGCTTTCATGATTCAGCATATGCTTGTGCATGGACATGTCACGTGATCTCTGAGGTACACTTGGGAACTGCGGATTAATCGCGTAAGTTATATTTATTAGCATATGCGGAATGGCTTTCAATTCTTCTTCTCGCAATCGTCATTTGTCCATGTGCCCTTTGTCCGCCTTCGGTTAACCACAGCAAACACGGAGAATACGAGAGCTGCCAGCAAGTTGATCGCTGCTAGCATCCGATAAAATCCGTCGTAGGTGCCTCTCCCGTCTCGGAAGGATCCTGGGAGATTCACAAAAGCGTGTAGCCGTGGGTGGCATGAGGACAAGATGTTTCAATGGCAAGCTGCGCTACCGTTGATGCGAGGAAAGGCGGTGTGCAAACCTTAGCTTATATTTTGACGCACATGTGCGAACAGAAATTCTTGCGCGATAAGCATTTGGCTCAGGGAAGTATATACTACTTTAGAAAATGACGAATAACCGTGCACAATCCATAGGCATAACAGCACAGACTTGACAAAACACCTGATTCTTCCTAGTTTCATGTTACGTTTGGGCAGTTAGACCTACGAACTAGGCATCACCAACTAGCCTGCCAACGAATGTTACTGATGACTCTACACAGTGGCTCTGCGACCATGATATCGTGCTGCAGGAGCGAAGGAATATCGGTGGGATGCCAATAAAAAAAAAAAATGCCAGGCCTGCGCGGAAAGCGCAGCACAGTCACAGCGAAAGCTGGAAGAGCGGCATTTCTAGAGCCTGAGACCCTGAGGAAATGGATCATGGGAGCCTTATGGGCTTCCTTGGCAACCAACAGAAGTGCACTTGCGAGGAACCCACTACGTTATAAATCATTGTAATTTTTGAGAAGTAGGGCAGTAGGCACTGTGCCATTTTTCGTCATTCTACAGACAGCCGTGGCACCTGCTAAACACATGTAAGGCATTATGCGCACTTTGTTGATGCTGTGCGTGATGACGACGAAGAATTATGGAAGAGCTCTTTGTAATGGGTTGGAAGCATTCAACAACCTACTCGTTGCGCAATTCGCATTGTGTGGCGCCTGGTTACAGAATTCGCGTTGTGCGACGCTTGGTGCTTATTCTACTCTTTTACCACGCTATATTGCATATGCTAATTTGGTTCCTTCCCAACATGAAACCTGTATAGGACCTTTTTGCAAAGCAGTTTCAAGCATTTTTGTCTCTTCTGTTAACTGCCGTCTATGTGGTGTGCCGGAAACAATAGAGCATTGCTTTATTAGCTGCAAAGACGCTATTCTGTTCTGGGATGTCCTTCAGAGAGCACTGAAGAAAAGTTTTGTCGTCAATTCTCACACCATACGTTATCTTATACCAACATCGCTTGATGAAGTGCCATATGATATGTTTTTCCTCATGGGTATGCATAGCTTATGGAAGACACGTATGCAGGAACGTAACGCAGAACCCACCATTTCTTCAAGTATGCACTTCATTCGCATGACTATTCAGCTAAAGGACATTTATGACGACCTGGACTTTAGACCGGACTGGTACCCCCTCTTGGTGAGGTGCTCGGCCTCACCACCTTTCCAGTATAACACGATGTGAAGAACCCTGACCATTCTACTGCACGTTGTGTTAGCCATCGAGTGTGCACTTAGTAACGCTTCAGCGCATATTGTCGCTATGTGATTGTACTTTTGCTTGCTTTATTTGTGCTATTATTGTGCACTGTAATACTAAGTGTGATAAAGACCCTGAAAGAAAAAAGAAAACCGGCATGGCTCAGAGGTTGAATACTGGGCTCCCACGCAGAGGGCCCAGGTTCGAACCTCGTTCCATCCTGGAATTTCTTTCTTATTTAGTTTTTTTTTCTTATTTCGAGCGATACTGGTTACGGACACCGGCGGCGGCGGCGGCGGCGGCGGACAACTACGGCACCAAAAACGGCCGGTGAAATGATCTCATAACAGCTTTCGCTGTAAAATCAACCCTTGTAGGTAGCTTTGAGCGCATACATCGTTAAGTACAATGAGTCCGTCTACAGCGACTTATTCACTGAACCACAGCCGCTACACAAGAAAGAAATGTTTTTATGTAGCGATTGCTGTAGTTCTAAATCCCGCGCTAAATGCAGTTTCACTACTGAAAAACCCGAGGGAGTGCGTAGCACGGGCACCCCGCGATTCCCTTTCGTAGAGTTCCCACTGCTCCGTTTAAGAAATCGAAGATGACGCCAATGTTTAAGGTGAGCGTGTAAGTTTTCCCCGGTACGAGTAGAATCTTGTTAGAGAGTTTCGCAAACTCGGTGTGCGAGCAGCCCGCTTCTTTTGGCTGCGCTTTATCGTCTTTCCACTCGATACGGCGGTTCAGATACCTGTCGTCTGCAGCGAGTTCCGTCAGGTTGTCTCCTGCTTCAGATATATCACCGGAGAAGCGCCGGTGAGAGGATAATTGTGCACTTAGCGAGCCGGTGGCACCCTCTCTTGCTCGGCGCGGGAGTCATCCGCATCTTTCCGAAATGTTTTTAGCGATTTTACGTTAGTTATTGCCAGTTAGCATAACCGGTTTGCTACCCTGCACAGGGGTAAGGAATCGAAGAGATTGAAAGAAGAGTAAAGAAAGAGAAAAAAAAAGAGAGGGGGACCACACATATAACGTCTCAATCCGGCGCCTTGTGTGCTATACAACACCAATATCAGTCTATTGCTGCTTGTGCAAGTTTGTTGTCCTTACGATAAATGTGTTAAGCTGCTGGACGAATCATTTCACACTTTCGTGCTAATCTAATAAAAACGACACAGTAAGATAGGGCGTGAGCTTGGCGTTGTGCATTTTTGCGGAACATTGATTGATATTATTGCTCATGCGCTATCAGAAACGAAATATACGTTTTCCGTGGCCGAGATTTGGTGAAGGTATGCAACAAAACTAGCAATCGTTATTAGATCGTCGTCAGCGATTTCCTAGGTATTTGTAAATGACCATGTTTAAATATAAAGGTAATTGGTTCTTTAGTAAAGATCGGACGCATTAGAAATATTGAGTGGCAGCGGTTTTAAATATACAGGGCGTCCCGGCTATCACGCAGCACTACTTAAAAAAAGAGGAACGTTGTTGCGCGTAGCACACCTAGTGCGTATTGTTCCCAGTATACTCTAGTAGCCACTGCTAATTTTTTCGTCAGTGAGGTTTGTCAATTAGTCCGAATTATGTTTCTAGCTCGATAAATACTCAACTAATCATTAAAATATCAATGAGGCATATGTATGCATGTTTAAATGATACCTAACCTAGTGTTTTCAACAACGTACTAATTGCGCTAGAAGAACTTGTTTTTGGGCGAGTTGGTGCCTTAGTTTCCTGAACATATCGTAAATCGCGCGATGCTAGGAACATGAAAAAGGGCCGGAGGAAAGAGACAGAAGAGCGCCAAACTACCAACTGTTTATTGCCAGCGCAGGCTGAAAAACAGGTAAACTTCCACACATGTGCAGTGGAGTGGAAAAGTTACCCCAAACATGACATCACGTGAGCAGGTCATTAAAGAAGCACAACTCAGACTGAATGAGAACAATGGATGTGTCACTGACACAAGCGGAACGTTTACTTCTAATATGATACGCCTCTAGTAATTCCCTTGCTGTTTGATCTCTGCTTTTGCCGATAATCTTAGCTTGCGCAAAACGTGGCACACACGAGCATGACCTGACATGCCGTGAAGGTGCGCACCACCACTCTTACCAATGCTGTTGGTTGGCATGCTCCCTGAGGCGGTCGTTGATACACCGACCCGTTTGACCGATGTAGGTCTTGCCACAGCTCAGGGGAATTTCATATACAACCCCTTCGGCACAACGCCTACGTAAAACCTGTGAGGCGTTGTGCCGAAGGGGTTGTATATGAAATTCGGAGGCCCTGTATATTGCAGGTTGTTCTGCAAGCTGCCAGCTAAAAAAAATGATTAGCGCTGACAGCACAGTTTGTCTTTAAAAGGCATTGATAGTGTGTAACATACATGCACGACAAAATAAATTTCATGGAAAACCATCATTTAATGTTTGTTTATTGAGTTTCTGATATAATTCAGGAATTGTGGCAGGTAAGGCCACAAGTCATGTCGATTTTCGATCAATTACGCTCATGAGAGCAGTTTATAGATATGCGCTCTGTTATGTATGAGTTAAATGTGTTCCCATTTAATTTCTGTGAAAAACGTCATTTTACGTACCGTATTTACTGGAATCTAAGCCGATGTTTCTTTTCGAAAAAAAGACGATGTGCGAAAGGGGTAGGGGGAGGTCGGCTTAAATACGAGTACCAAGATTATGTTTTTTTTCTGGCCTTGCGAATTTCGGAGGTCAATCAAGGGCGGCCTAGATTCGAGTAAATACGGTAATAAAATATTCAAACTCTGGTATATGTAGTCCCATTCCTTAGGAAGGAACATTTTCATATTGACGTCATTTCAAGAATGCGTTTAAAGTGACTATGCACTTAAAACTGAGAGGCTACATTTTCTTATTTGCTATCTGCCAACTAAGGACAGAGCAAACACATTAGTCGAATCTTCATTAACAATGTCATGCCACTAATCCCTAAGCTTTTGAGAATATTCTGTTTCCGGCAATTGTAAAAATATGTATAATGCCCCCCTTTGAGTCGCGCTGTTGCTCCTAGTGGCGTTTTCCACGTATAACATATTCACACACATAACATAAACGTGAAGTATGTTTGTAGCACTCACCTAGGATTGCAGGCGCGACTAGGCTAAGCGGTATGATCGCCACGCCCGTGACGCCGGCGCAAGCCGCCGACCGATCGACGCCCAGCAGATGAGCGATGAGGACGGCTCTCAAGCACAACAGAGTTCCTTTGCAGAGTCCATGCATAAAGGTCAGCGCTGCAACACCTTCATAGGCGTAAACTTGCGGCATCGCCATCAGGATAGCGGCGACGAAAACAAGCGCGAGCACGTAAAGTGTATAGCGCATGACCGGCCAGATATCGGACAGGAAAGGCACCGCGACACGACCAACGAGTGCGCCGCATGACGAAAAAGAGATGAGTGTCTTGGCTACATCTAGTGTGATGCCCTTGTCCATGGCGCAGTCAACCAGTGTCGTGGAAAATTGTACGTTGCTATAATCGTCAATGATGATGACCGCAACAATGACGTAGAAAGATGGTGTGACGAAGAGCGCCAGGGCGTGCCTTACAGAGCTGCTTTCAGGTAGCGGTGTCTTGAAAATCGGCCGTGTCTCTTGAGGACCTTCTGCCTTCCTGCAGGAAAGGTACCGGTATTCTTAGGCAGTGCATAATAGGTTCCGTTGGTATCGGTTTGACTTAAAAAGTGAGTTTGATGAAAGTGTGCTTGTCCCAATCTAGAGGATTACGTATCCCACCATTACAAAAATGGATTTAGACAGTCTATAGAGTGTCTGTAGACCTCTTGTAGATAAGTTTGCCTTTATGTAGATTTAGTATTTTGCCTAAAGAAAATCTTTTGACAGTCTATAGACAAAAGTTTATAAATGCGTGTACTTTTTTGTTTAATTGCGTTCTATAGATTGTCTATAAACAAAAGTTTTAAAAAGCGTATGGTTCTTTTTTTTATTGTTAGTCTATATACAATCTATAGACAACAGTTAGGTTGATGAAGTTTGTTTTTTGTCTAATTCCAGTGTATAGATTGTTTATAAACAAAGGTTGATAAATTGATGTTATTTCCTATTGTCAAATCCCAGTCTATAGATTGTAGACAGAAGCTAAAGTGGAGTTATTAAATTTTTTTGCTGAAAATAAGGTTTTTCATTGAAATTTTAATAGACGTGTGTACTTTATGCAATTTTGCAACCTTTTTGTTTATATAACATCTAAGCATGCACTCCTTATTGCCCCATTGGGCCCTAGCTTAAAGCTATGTTAGAAAAGAACTAAGGGGGCTCGTTAATTATTTGAACCACAACGTGAAATTGAGCAGGAATGCGTTTTTTATATCTCATTAACACATTCTGGTGCACATGGCACATATATATTTTCCCTCGTAACTCGCATGCTCACATTAGAACTAAAGATGTCTCCAGTAAGCATGTCGCACTCTATGGCTCACCGACTGGATGTATACTGCAAAGACTGTGTGGTTCTTTCCGCCTTCGTTGCTACAATGCAAAGGTCAATGTATTTCGTGGAATACTGGAAAGCGCAGCTTTGAAGCGGGACGATGGGCAAACAGTGAACAGAGTACAACAGCTCTTTTTCAAGACAGAAATAGCAGGGCCCACTGCAGTGCTTTCATTTTTGTTACTATTCAATATACAGTATTTCGCCAATCTTTTCATATACGAAGCACTGTGCCCAGAAACCAATTTTGTTAAAACTATTTTGCGAATTAGCTGTGGCCCTTTCGCTAGCTCATTATATTTGTTCATTTTCACGACATTTTCCGAAGGTAATATGTTAATTAGGATGTTCTTCAACAAATATGCATTTTTCTGTTTTCATTACGACGACGTGCAATGTAATTTTAAATCGTGTTTCAGTAAGCGATTTCAAATTGATAATGTGTGAATGCACTTGCTTACATCTTCCGCTGAGAAGTTTCAAAGAGATATCACTCGGCACCACGGACACTTGCTGTCAAAGGCTCAAGTTTTCCACATGCTTGTGACCATACACACAGACACGGCCGTGAGGGCAACAGCTGTTACAGATAGTAGTAAAAACGGACCGTTCGTTACATATCCTGTACACGAACGGTCAGCGAACGGTATGTTTAAACAGCAAGCACTGGAAATACAATTGAAGAATCGCTCAGAAGCGGCCTCCCCACTAAGGAGTTGCTTTTTCGTTCAGGCACTTCCGTGAAGGCCAAACCCCACGCGAAAATGCACGCGACAGCGACGAGCGACGCGACGTAGACCGTCTTCCCGCACTTGAATGGGCAAACCCCATTCACGCGACGGCCTCAGCGAGCGATCTCCACTGTTTCTGGCGTGAGGGCGTTTACTCGTACCAAAAGTGGCCCGTTCTCAGCGGTATGCAATGTAAAATACGATGTTTTGTTGCATAATGGTACATAAAATGTTTATCATTGTCTTGCAGAATTTTTTTCGATCCCATCACAGCTGCTACGTGCTGCCAAGCCGCGTCACAGACGGCGCGGCACTTGGTAGTTCCCGGCCCTGAGGTTCCGGCGTTCGCGTTCAACAACGTCAATATTGCGCTCGTCGCCGTTGGTCATGTTGATGAGCGTTGTTGTTGATGCGCGTCAATAAGAAAGTGGCCGCAATCAGCAATACGCCATTGATGCATCTTGTTCCGGTGTTTTGCTATTGGCTGCTTGAGCACAGCACTTCCGGGCGATGAGCGACGGATTCCAAATGTTCCAAATCTGAAAAACCGAGCGATTGCGCGAAATCGACCACGCGAAACGTCGCGCGAACGGCTCGTTTCGTCGCTCATAGAATCGCTCGTCGCTGTCGCGTGAATTTTCGCGCATATGGGGTTTCGCCGTTTCGCCTTGAATCGTGAAGGCGCGCGAGCGAACACGATAGGGAAGGGGAGAAAAGCGAGAACCGGTGCGGCAAACGAACGGAAGAGGGCGCGCAGCTGCAACTCAGTTTCAAATCGCTCGCTGAGCGAGAGCCAATCAGTTCAAACCAGGGGGCGCGCAGGCGCACTGGTGTTTAAGTCGTTCAGGCAGTTGAGGTGGTTGAGGCATTTGAGGGTCGTTGTATAAGAAGTTCTCGCAGCGCAGTGTGTAATGCCGAAATAAGTTCGTTGCGCGCATGTATTGTTACCGCGTTGAATAATATTACGTGCTGGTATCGTCGCTGGAAGTCGTGGAATGGACACGTACTTACACGGCGTGTCGGGACGGACGCATCGTTGTTTGACATGAAATCGCTGACGGCCATGTGTTGTCGTAGCCCCAACGAGCGCGATGCTTTGAACAAGATCACAAGCGCGCGCCTTTTGACGAGACTGTCGCCGCAGCGAATATCGCACTTCGGTGAGTTCAAGAACATTGCCAAATCGCGTGACTGTGCATGACGACTTTGTGTAGGTAAGGGCTCGTTCACACAGGCGTGAAACGCTCCGTCACGTCACCGTCACGTCAAAAAACGTACAGCAGACGCGACGTAGCAGTGTACGAACAGACGACGGCAGTTGCAGCGTCGACAGCAGCACGTTTTTGTGCAGTGTTGACCGACTGAGGGACTTGTCCACGCAGCTCAAATGCTTCGCTGGCGCTCTCACGACTCCACTGGGCGCTCCTCCTCGCACCACAAACACACACACACGCACAAAAGCAACCACTTGTCCCCCCGTTTTATGGCCCATTCAGCCAGGCGCGCGTTCAGTGTTTCAAGGCCACGGACCCGGGGGCCGTATGCAAGACGCGTGGCTCTTCTCAGAACTCGGAACTCCAAACGTAAACTTCTGATTGGTTCGTTTTCTAGGGGCGGGGCTCCGTCCCCGTGCCGGCGACGGAAACGTAGAGCACTGCTCTGCGACACCGTCAACCGTTTTTTCCGGAGAAAACGTCCCGGAAAGCCTCTCCCCTGACGGAAATTGGCGACGTGACGTTGACGGAGTGTTTGACGGCTGTGTGAACTAGCCCTAAGATTGCCCGAGCGGCGAGCTGCCATAACAGAGATGGTGTGCAAGAGGAAGTGTTTGATACGAAAGCATGCGTTGTACTAGTGTCTCTGCCTTCTGTGGTGTTCGTTATACGCTTCCGCGGAGCCGTTGCCGTGGGCATCGAATACAGCTAAAAGCAGCTTGTGTTATGCAGGCCTTGTGTTGTTGCGCCCTTCTTCCTTGACTGTATGCAATGGGGCATCCTTGCATGAAATGACGCCCACATGCCTTGTCACTATAAAATTGAGTCTGCTTTTAAACATTACTGGTCACCCTGTGCCCTTTCTATGGTGGAAATGCAGCAGACGTTATCGTTCAATAAGCATAGTTACCCGCCACTGTGGTCTAGTTGTTAAGGTACTCGAGTGCTGACCCACAAGACGCGGAGGTCGAATCCCGGCCGCGGCGGTCGCTTTGCTTGAGACCTCGCGAAGTGCTTGAGGCCCATGTTCTTAGATTTAGGTGCACGTTAAAGAACCCCGGGGGGTCAAAATTTCTGGAGCCCTCCACTACGGCGTCGCTCATAATCGGGGTTTTGGGATGTTAAACCCCATCAATTATTGTTATAAGCATGGTAATAGGTAACTAACGTGCAAATCAACTTTATAAAAGTAGACGGGTGTGCAGATAGAGAGACACATGTACACACACGGCGCGGTCATGCATACGCCATGCTGCTCAGAGGCTACGTGTTTGTAGCTGCGTCGCCGTCTACGGTGCCGCGCTCGTTTTTGCAAAGAATGGACGCAATTGTTCTATATTAAAGATTTTAGTCTGTCTGTCGCGGATCGTAGCTCTTGGGTGTGTTCAGATACAACCAAATCATTCGATTAGCCAAGGGAAAGCATAGCGGACTTTAATTGTTGGCTTTTACTGTAGTGTATTAATAATGACCTAAATTGAAATGGAATAAAGTGAACCAAGAATCACCCTTTGCGTCGATGATATCTCAACGCCCGATGTTCTACCGATTGAGCTACGACGGAAAGCGTTTCGCTATACACTTCGTTGGGTATTTATGTGTGTGTAGTCCCTTGGAGTGTTAGCCTGCGCCACTCGTAGTCAAGGCGGTGAGTGTGGAACACTCTTTTTTTGCCAGAGTGCGTCACGTGGCACGCGATCTTTGCATGGGGCGGCAGCTGACCGATAAAACGTCGCATGCGAACTTGAGGCATAAGTCAGCCGGGGCAAGGACTTCGCGGTGAATGATAGAAAAAAAAGGGGATTTTCCGAGGGCCTCGTTTCTTTGTTATACACAACCTAAACGATCGAAAAGATCCCCTTCTTTCGTAGATTCAGCGAGGGCGTCGCCCCGGTAGACTTAAAGCATCAAGTTAGCATGCGAGGGTTTGTTGGTGAGCTGCTGCGTGGTGCTAAGACCCCGCCGCGGTGGTCTAGTGGTTATCGCGCCAGACTGCTGATCCGAAGGTCGCGGGATTGAATCTCGGCCGCGGCGGCTGCATTTACGATGGACGCGAAAATGTTTGAGGCCCGTGTACTTAGATTTAGGTGCACGTTAAAGAACCCCAGGTGGTCCAAATTTCCGGAGCCCTCCACTACGGCGTCTCTCATAATCATATCGTGGTTTTGGGACGTTAAACCCCAGATATTATTATTATTACGTGGTGCTAAGATCAAGTGCCACGTGATGCCGTCTGTCAAAAATGAATGTTCCAAACTCACCGCCTGGGCTACGTGCGGCGCTGGCTGAGACTCCTAGAGATTACAAATGCATAAGTACCCAACGAAGTATACGGGGAAGCGCCAGACGCGTAACTAGAAGGTTATGGATTCAGATCCCACCGACGGAAAGGGTGATTTTTCGTCCACTGTAATCAATTTCAACGTACGCCATTATTACTACACTACAATTAAAGAGACACTAAAGAAAAACAATGAATCCGTTTAGATCGATAAAATGGGCTCTGAGAACTCTAATGTCGTTAATTTCGCCACCATAGGTTTATTATTAGAGGAGAAAACCAAGGTCAAAGTTTCATTTTTAAATTTCGCGCCGAAATCTTCCTACGTGACGTCACTGATTTCAAAGTGTATTTATCTTATTTTGGCGCCATTTGCTGAACAAAACTACCCCAAACTTGGTATGTCAAGTCTCTGGCCCCCTCAGAGGACAATGTACTTCATTTTTACCGATTAGGAACTACGTAGTCCCTAGTAGGCGCCGTCAAAACATGTAACGTCACGGCGAATGGTGCGGAAACTTCGAGGTGGCGTCGCCACCCACATTTTGTTTTTGCGTATTTTCTTGCTTACTAAGCATCTTCTCGCAGCAAGTGTGGGTTTTGGTATCGTGAAAGAGTACTTTACTAATATGAAAAAAATCGTTTTGCTCTTTAGTGTCCCTTTAAAGCCGACAATTAATGTCCGCTATGCTTTCCCTGGCTTAAGTGTCTGTTCGATTAATTTGGTTGTGTCTAACAAAGAAACGAGGCCCTCGAAAAAATTCCCATTCGCTCGTTCATTAGGTTTGTACACGAGGCTCACTGTAAGGCAATTCATTTGTCTGAAACACGTTTTGAACTGGTAGTAACAGTAAGTACACACATACAACTACAAACTTGATTCATTCGAAGTAGCACACCACGTATATGTAAATTATTGTTGGTGGATGTGAGCTTCAGTTCAATTAAACTTGTTAAGTGCATGCTCTCCTTGTTGCTGTATCTGTGTGAGAAAGATTGGGGCAAATATTGGTCCTGCCACTCCATATTTTCTTTGTTTGATGAACCATACGTCGTCTGTCTAGTAAAAGTTCTTTTAACGGAGAAGTACCTTCGTTACATCGTATGCAAAAATGGGTCTTCATTTATTTTTCGCGCATGCTTTGTCGTAAGTTTTTATATTTTTGTATCTTTTTCTGATTAAAGCTCTGTTGTAAGTCAGCGCTTGTGCTTGTCATTCTTTTCTGTGTGCTTTGCCTCGTTTTCTTTTCCATAACTTATTGGGATAAATTTATACATCACTAATCTACAGGAACGGCCTCTAGGCAATCTATGGATAATCTACAGACATTTGTCTGTGGACATTTTATAGACAAAAGTGAACCAAAGTGGATTTATATGAGCCTATAGACTTTTGTTTATAGACATTCTGCAGACATCGATCTAAACGCATGAATTTTTATTAATCTGCAGATTTTCTATAGTCAGTCTATAGACTTAGACTTTCTTGTAGACTAGTCTATAAAAACGAGTGTGGCCACTATTCCATAGACTGTCTATAGACCAGTCTAAAGAACGTAGCTATAGAACGTCAATTGATTTTATCGACAGATGTGTACAAACTCTATATAGACTAAACATATTTTTGTAAGGGCACGATCCGTGTTAATGATCAACCCGCCAAACCTGTCCTAATATACGCTACCAAGTTGGTGTTATTTATCGCTGTTATTTGCGCTAGGTATTTCACACTTGCTGTGCCCTTACAAAAATATGTTTAGATAGTCCATATAAAGTTTGTAGACATCTGTCTATAAAATCAATTGACGTTCTATAGCTGAATTCTTTAGACTGGTCTATAGACAGTCTATGGAATAGTGGCCGCACTCGTTTTTATAGACCAGTCTACAAGAAAGTCTAAGTCTATAGATTGGCTATAGAAGGTCTGTAGATTAATAAAAATTCATGCGTTTAAACCGATGTCTGCAGAATGTCTATAAACAAAAGTCTATAGGCTCATATAAATCTACTTTGGTTTACTTTTGTCTATAAAATATCCACAGACAAATGTCTGTAGATTATCCATAGGCTATTTCTATGACCCAGTATATAGAGTGTCTACAGACTTATTACCTCACAAATATACTGTGGCCTACAGATTGCCTAGAGGCAGTTCCTGTAGATTAGTGATGTATAAATTTATCCCAATAAATTCTGGAAAAGAAAACGAGGCAAAGCACACAGAAAAGAATGACAAGCACAAGCGCTGACTTACAACAGAGCTTTAATCAGAAAAAGATACATAAATATAAAAACTTACGACAAAGCATTGCGCGAAAAACAAATGCAGACCCATTTTTGCATACAATGTAACGAAGCTACTTCTCCGTTAATAGAACTTTTACTAGACAGACAATTTATGGTTCATCAAACAATGAAAATATGGAGTGGCAGTACCAATATTTGCCCCAGTTTTTCTCACACAGATACAGCAACAAGGAGAGCATGCACTCGCTTAACAAGTTTAATTGAACTGAAGCTCACATCCACCAACGATAATATACATATACATAATGTGCTACTTCGAATGAATTAAGTTTGTAGTTGTATGTGTGTATTTACTGTTACTACCAGTTCAAAACGTGTTTCAGACAAATGAATTGCCTCGTGTACAAACCTAATGAACGAGCGAATGGGAATTTTTTCGAGGGCCTCGTTTCTTTGTTAGACACAACCAAATTAATCGAACGGACAATTAAGCCAGGGAAAGCATAGCGGACATTAATTGTCGTCTTTAAAGGGGCACTGAAGAGCAAAACGATTTTTCTCATATTAGTAAATCACTCTTTCACGATACCAAAACCACCACGCTTGCTGCGAGAAGATGCTTAGTAAGCACGAAAATACGCAAAAACAAAATGTGGGTGGCGACGCCACCTTGAAGTTTCCACACCATTCGCCGTGACGTTACATGTTTTGACGGCGCCTACTAGGGACTACGTAGTTCCTAACCGGTAAAAATGAAGTACATTGTCCTCTGAAGGGGCCAGAGACGTGACATACCAAGTTTGGGGTAATTTTATTGAGCAAATGGCGCCAAAATAAGATAAATACACTTTGAAATCAGTGACGTCACGCGGGAAGATTTCGGCACGAAATTTAAAAATGAAACTTTGACGTTGGTTTTCTCCTCTACTAATAAACCTGTGGTGGCGAAATTAACGACATTAGAGTTCTCAGAGCCCAATTTATCGATCTAAACCGATTCATTGTTTCTCTTTAGTGTCCCTTTAATTGTAGTATAGTAATAATGGCGTACGTTGAAATTGATTAGAGTGGACGAAAACTCACCCTTTCCATCGGTGGGATCTGAATCCACAACCTTCTGGTTACACGTATGGCGCTTCCCCGTTTACTTCGTTGGGTACTTATGTATTTGTTATCCCTAGGAGTCTCAGCCAGCACCGCACGTAGCCCAGGTGGCGAGTTTGGAACATTCATTTTTGACAGAGGGCATCACGTGGCACTTGATCTTAGCACCACGTAATAATAATAATATCTGGGGTTTAACGTCCCAAAACTACGATATGATTATGAGAGACGCCGTACTGGAGGGCTCCGGAAATTTGGACCACCTGGGATTCTTTAACGTGCACCTAAATCTAAGTACACGGGCCTCAAACATTTTCTCCTCCATCGAAAATGCAGCCGCCGTGGCCGAGATTCGATCCCGCGACCTTCGGATCAGCAGTCGAGCGCCATAACCACTAGACCACCGCGGCGGGGTCTTAGCACCACATACAGCTGACCAATAAACCCTCGCATGCTAACGATGCTTTAGGTCTACCGGGGCGACGCCCTCGCTGAATCTACGAAAGAAGGGGACCTTTCGATCGTTTTGGTTGTGTATAAAAAAGAAACGAGGCCCTCCAAAAATCCCCTTTTTTTTCTTTCATTCACCGCGATGTCCTTGCCCCGGCTGACTTATGCCTCAAGTTCGCATGCGACGTTTTATCGGTCAGCTGCCGCCTCATGGAAAGATCGCGTGCCACGTGACAAACTCTGGCAAAGAAGAGTGTTCCACACTCACCGCCTTGAGTACGAGTGGCACTGGCTAACACTCCCAGGGACTACACATACATAAATGCCCAGCAAAGCGTACGGCGAAGCGCTTTCCGTCGTAGCTCAATCGGCTGAGCATCGGGAGTTTAGATACCATCAACGCAAAGGGCGATTTTCCGTTCACTTTATTCCATTTCAATTTAGGCCATTATTACTACACTACAGTTAAAGCCAACAATTAAAGTCCGCTATGATTTCCCTTGGCTAATCGATTGATTTGGTTGTGTCTGTACACACCCAAGAGCTACAATCTGCGACAGACAGACTAAAATATTTAATATAGAACAATTACGTACATTCTTTGCAACGTACATTCTTTGCAAAAACGAGCGCGGCACCGTAGACGGCGACGCAGCTACAAACACATAGCCTCTGAGCAGCATGGCGTATGCATGACCGCGCCGTGTGTGTACATGTGTCTCTCTATCTGCACACCCGTCTACCTTTATAAAGTTGATTTGCACGTTAGTTAACTATAACCATGCTTATAACAATAATTGATGGGGTTTAGCATCCAAAAACCACGATTATGAGCGACGCCGTAGTGGAGGGCTCCAGAAATTTTGACCACCCGAGGTTCTTTATACGTGCACCTAAATCTAAGAACACGGGCCTCAAGCACTTCGCGAGCCCTCAAGCAAAGCGACCGCCGCGGCCGGGATTCGATCTCCGCGACCTGTGGGTCAGCAGTCGAGCACCTTAACAACTATATATTTAGACCACCGTGGCGGGTAACAATGCTTATTGAACGATAACGTCTGTTGCATTTCCACCACAGAAAGGGTACGGGGCGACCAGTAATGTTTAAAAGCAGACTCAATTTTATAGTGACAAGGCATGTGCACGTCATTTCATGCAAGGATGCCGCATTGCATACAGTCAAGGAAGAGGCGCATAGACAGCGACTCGAACAAGAACTTCACACGCTGGACTCTGAGCGAACGTTTTCCTTAGCGAAAATACTAGGCACATGGCCGACTAGGTCAAACCGTAAAGCAATGAAAGTGCTCCAGCGTTATTTTGAAGACACTAATATTTGCGATGGCTACTGAGTTCTTGAACTTATATGACTGTATATATATATATATATATATATATATATATATATATATATATATATATATATATGTAACGTATGAACAAGGCGATGGTAGGAGAAGGCGACGAAGAAGAAGTGCGCGTGCATTAGAATAAATGCATGGCAACTGAACCACGACGCGTCTCTGTTTTGTAACGTTACACAAGCCGACAGGATCGACCTCATCAACCTGCCATGGCTAAGCCGAAGCCTCCGCTCAACATACCGAAGTACAAGGGAACACCAGAAGACGTCCCCGTCGACAAGTGGCTTCTTCTTTTCGATACGAAGGCGGTCGAGGCATCGTGGACACACAGCGATCGGGTCAGTCAGTCCAGAAATGATGTGGCACTCTTTAAGGTCGGCCAAGGAGCCCAGTCGTTTTTTCTCGTCGTAGTAGTCCTTGATGGTCTGCCCTCCTTTCAGCCGGTAGTGAATGAAGAGACGGAAGGCATCTCCGTCGGTCGTAGCAAAGCGGTTTTGCATGCCGCTCTTGATATCGTCCCATGTCTCGCCTTTTCCGAAAATCTCTGTTAGGTACCACTTGAACGCTTCCCCTTCGATGTATTCGCTGAACTGACAATGTATGAAGTCAACATCAAACATCAAAAAGGCGTAAGCAACGTAGAAGCGGATACACTCTCCAGAGCCCCCATAGTTCAACTTCTGTCACACGACGAACTTCAACGATGCGCCAATGAGCACCCAAGAGGACCGTATTCATTGGAAAACAACATAGTCATCGTCAAAAGAAAAGGACTAAGGAAGATATATGTGCCACATGAACTGCGCCCTACCATTCTTAAGAACGCACATCAACATTTCGGGCATGTCGGAGTTAAGAAGACACTGTCACTCCTGTCTCCACAATACTATTGGCCGGATATGGTAACCGATGTTGCCACCTATATTCGGCATTGCGATACATGCCAGAGATGCAAGAAGACGAAACAAAGAAGTATGGGACACTTGAATCACTGCCTCCAGCTGAAGAGCCCTTTGACCTCTTCGCAATGGACACCATTGGAGGATTTTCTGGATACGGCTCATCAAAAAGGTTTATCCATTTGGTTATTGATCATGCTACTCGCTACGTATGGGCGTTCGCTCATAAAAGTGAAAACAGTGACGCCTACATCTCATGCCTGAAAACCATTTTTGCTGCGGGAAAACCAAGGAAGTTCCTTTCAGATCGTGGAACGGGATTCACTGCAGGAAAATTTAAGCAGTTCCTAAAGCACAACCGAATACATCAACTCTTCACTTCATCTCATCATCCGCAATGCAATGGTATGAATGAGCGGACAAACCAGACCATTGTAACCAGACTTAAATGTAAGATCAATGACGAGCCACAGAAGTGTTGGACAAAACTGCTCTCGGAAGTAATAGACGAATACAACAGAACGCCCCACGAAGTTACTGGCTACGCACCTTCATTCCTGATGTATGGAATTCCATCGTATCCAACTATTCTGGAACAACGAGAAGAAACTGTTGAAGAAGCGCGGAAAGCTGCGGTTAACAATTCCATCGCCTACCACAATAAGAACAAAGTCGTCTATGATAGGAAATTTCTCCCGATTGAGTTCCAAGTCGGTGACTTCGTCCTTTACGAGACACCATGGCATCCCAACAACGGCAAACTGAGTTCCATCATGGAAGGTCCTTACAAGATTCTACGCAAGGTCTCACCAGTGAACTACGAGATCAACCGCTCTGTGTTTCCTTTAGGTAGAAACTCTGATATTGTTCATGTTAGCAAACTGCGGCGTTATTTTGTACCTTCTGAACTGCGACTTTCTCGGGGGGAGGGGGAAAAGTGTAACGTATGAACAAGGCGATGGTAGGAGAAGGCGACGAAGAAGAAGTGCGCGTGCATTAGAATAAATGCATGGCAACTGAACCACGACGCGTCTCTGTTTTGTAACGTTACACATATATATATATATATATATTCTGTTATCCTAACAACTATGTGGAAAGGGGTAGCCGTCACCAAGCAATGGTGACAACAACTCCTTCATTTATTTTCTATTTCAATAAAAAAAAAGGCGAAACAACACAAGGCCTGCATAACACAAGCATAGCATCGCGCAATGCAACGCGTATTCTTCAGGCTGTTTTTAGCTCTAATCGACGCACACGGCAACGGCTCCGCGGAAGCGTATAACGAACACCACAGAAGGGAGAGACACTAGTACAAGGCATACTTTCGTATCAAACACTTCCTCTTGCACACCATCTCTATTATGGCAGCTCGCCGCTCGGGCAATCTTACCTACACAAAAGTCGTCATGCACAGTCACGCGATTTGGCAACGTTCTTGAACTCACCGAAGAGCGATATTCGCTGTGGCGACAGTCTCGTCAAAAGGCGCGCGCTTGTGATCTTGTTCAAAGCTTCGCGCTCGTTGGGGCTACGACAACACATGGCCGTCAACGATTCCATGTCAAACAACGATGCGTCCGTCCCGACACGCGGTGTAAGTACGTGTCCATTCCACGACTTCCAGCGACGATACCGGCACGTAATATTAATCAACGTGGTAAAAATACATGCGCGCAACAAACTTATTTCGGCATTACACACTGCGCTGCAAGAACTTTTACAACGACCCTCAAGTGCGTCAACTGCCTGAACGGCTTAAACGTCAGTGCGCCTGCGCGCCCCCTGGTTTGAATTGATTGGCTCTCGCTCAGCGAGCGATTTGAAACTGAGTTGCAGCTGCGCGCCCTCTTCCGTTCGTTTGCCGCACCGGTTCTTGCTTTTCTCCCCTTCCTTATCGTGATCGCTCGCGCGCCTTCACGATTCAAGGCGAAACCCCATGTGCGCAAAAATTCACGCGACAGCGACGAGCGATGCTATGAGCGACGAAACGAGCCGTTCGCGCGACGTGTGGCGTGGTCGATTTCGCGCGATCGGTCGCTTTTTCAGATTTGGAATCCGTCGCATGTCCGTCGCTCGTCGCCCGGAAGTGCTGTGCTCAAGCAGTCAATAGCAAAACACCGTAATAAGATGCATCAGTGACGTATTGCTGATTGCCGCCACTTTCTTATCGACGCACATCAACAACAACGTTCATCAACATGAACGGCGACGAGCGTAATGTTGACGTTGTTGAACGCGAACGCTGGGACCGTAAGAAACTCTATGTCTGGGACCCGCGCCGTCTGTGACGCGGCTTGGCAGCACGTAGCAGCAGTCATGGGATTGAAAAAAATGCTGCAGGACAATGATAAACATTTTATGTACCATTATGCAACAAAACATCGTATTTTACATTGCATACCGCTGAGAACGGGCCACTTTTGGTACGAGTGAACGCCCTCATGCCGGCAACAGTGGAGATCGCTCGCCGAGGGCACCGAGGGTATAGTGTAGCCGAGGGTACCGAGGGCGTCGCGTGAATGGGGTTTGCCCATCCAAGCGACCGCTTGCGCGAAGACGATCTACGTCGCGTCGCTCGTCGCTGTCGCGTGCATTATCGCGTATATGGGGTTTGGCCTTCACGGCAGTGCCTGAACGAAAAAGCAACTTCTTAGTGGGGAGGCCGCTTCTGAGCGATTCTTCAATTGTATTTCCAGTGCTTGCTGTTTAAACATACCGTTCGTGGACCATTCGTGTACAGGATATGTAACGAACCGTTTTTCTACTATCTGTAACAGCTGTTGCCCTCGCGGCCGTGTCTGTGTGTACGATCACAAGCATGTGGAAAACTTGAGCCTTTGACAGCAAGTGTCCGCAGTGCCGAGTGATATCTCTTTGAAATTTGTACCGAGCCAGTGTCACCATCGATGCCTCGCCCTTAGGGCGGCTGCAAATTCTTTCTTACTGATGTTCCCTGTTAATTTAAATTAATATACGAGAACTGAAATCTGGGCGAGGTTGTAAGAATTAGCGCTCGTCTCGAGTTTATGTTGCTTCCTTGTGTCCCCGTAATTTTCGCGCTACATGCTCTACGATAAATTAATATATTCTAAGCGGGAGATGTAAGCAAGTGCATACACACATTATCAATTTGAAATCGCTTACTGAAACACGATTTAATATTACATTGCACGTCGTCGTATGAAAACAGAAAAATGCATATTTGTTGAAGAACATCTTAATTAACATATTACCTTCTGAAAATGACGTGAAAATGAACAAATATAATAAGCTAGCGAAAGGGCCACAGCTAATTCGCAAAATATTTTTAACAAAATTGGTTTCTGGGCACAGTGCTTCGTATATGAAAAGAATGGCGAAATACTGTATATTGAATAGTAACAAAAATGAAAACACTGCAGTGGGCCTTGCTATTTGTGTCTTGAAAAAGAGCTCTTGTACTCTGTTCACTGTTTGCCCATCGTCCCGCTTCAAAGCTGCGATTTCCAGTGTTCGACGAAATACATTGCCCTTTGCATTGTAGCAACGAAGGCGGAAAGAACCACACAGTCCTTGCAGTACATCCAGTCGGTGAGCCATAGAGTGCGACATACTTACTGGAAACATCTTTAGTTCTAATGTGAGCATGCGAGTTACGAGGGGAAATATATATGTGCCATGTGCGCCAGAATGTGTTAATGAGATATACAAAAACCGCATTCCTGCTCAATTTCACGTTGTGGTTCAATTAATTAATGAGCCCCCTAGTTCTTTTTTAACATACCTTACAGCTAGGGCCCAATGGGGCAATAAGGAGTGCATGCTTAGATGTTATATAAACAAAAAGGTAGCAAAATTGCATGAAGTACACACGTATGATAAAATTTCAATGAAAAACCTTATTTTCAGCAAGAAATTAAATAACTCCACTTTAGCTTCTGTCTTTAGACAGTCTATAGACTGGGATTTGACAATAGGAAATAACACCGATTTATCAACCTTTGTATATAGACAATCTATACACTGGGATTAGACAAAACACAAACTTCATCAACTTAACTTTTGTCTATAGATTGTATATAGACTGTACCGGTGCGCATCGGCGCCCGCTCTGTGCCAGCGAGAGTGAAGACGATGACGTTCGTGTGTTGCGCGCTCGGTCTGTTTTCTGTGCTGACGCTGTCTCGCATTTGTGACCCTTGTGCAAGGCGCCGTGCCGAACCTCTTTAGAAGAACCCGCCTGTTGCATTTGGTGGAGCTGCTGGGTAGTTCCCCTCCTCGTCCTGGAGCTCCGCAACCGCACCTTACCATCTGCCTCCGCAATGACCGAGGACACCGTTCCCTCTCCAGCCCCACCTACACCCACGTCGGTCATGTGTGCTGGGGTGTTTCTTCAACGTGACCCTCCGATGTTCAGCGGCACTGACGAAATGGATGTT
The DNA here is from genome assembly GCF_013339695.2 of Rhipicephalus sanguineus. Lineage (NCBI taxonomy): Eukaryota > Metazoa > Arthropoda > Arachnida > Ixodida > Ixodidae > Rhipicephalus > Rhipicephalus sanguineus. Next base: position 109,721,595 of record NC_051179.1, read on the forward strand.
GAAGACTGGCTGGTAGAGTTTGAGCGCGTGAGCGGTCCGAACAAATGGGATGAAAGTGGGAAAGTTGACGCACGTCAGCTTTTACCTGACTGATGTGGCCAAGCTATGGTACTTCAACCATGAAGCCGATTTCACCACCTGGTCGGCTTTCAAAGAGAAGCTCACTTCGTTCTTCGGTAGGCCAGGCGTGCGAAAGCTTCGCGCCGAACACCGCCTGCGTGCCAGAGCCCAAAAAAACGGTGAGACCTTCACCAGCTATATTGAGGACGTCATCGACCTCTGTAAGCGGGTGAATGTGTCAATGGCAGAATCTGACAAAATAAGGCACATTCTGAAAGGCATAGATGACGATGCGTCCATATGCTAGTAGCCAAGTGCCCCTCAGACAGTAACGCAAGTCATTGAACTATGCCAAAGCTTTGATGAGCTGCGTAAAGAGCGCCTTTCTACCCGTCGCGCCGGAATTCCGACAGCGGAACTCTCAGCCTTGGAAACTAGAAGCACTGGCGCTGAATATTCCGCCTTGCTGCCACAAATTAAGCAGTACGTTCGTGAGGAAGTGGCTCGCCAGCTCTCCCTTGTGGCATGTGTCAACGAGAGCCCCACGGCGCTGGATCACTCGCTCCGCCGGGTCATTCAGAGTCAAGTTGCTGAGGCTCTCCCACCTCCTGTTCCAACAACGCAAGTTGCGGCGCCTCTCACTTACGCTGAAGCCGTTACCCATTCATATGCTCGACCGACGCCAGTACCATCCGGCTCAGTCACCAACTTCTACTCGTCGCCACGCCCTGTCCGCCCGGTACGCCCTGTTCACGCACCACCCTTCTCGCCTCCCGGACCTTCTCACAACCCCTGGCGTACTCCAGACAACAGGCCTATCTGCTATGCCTGCGGTATTCCTGGCCATGTTGCACGCCACTGTCGTCGCCGCGGTCTGCATTCGCATGATGGACGCCACCAACCTCGGCTACATGCCACAGCAACCAGCACGCCGTACCCCTGCTGACTCATCGGACACTTATTCGCACCGTGCCACTTTCGCCTCCCGTCGATCTCCTTCTCCCCGGCGCCGCTCCATTTCTCCCATGCTCCGCCGTTCCAACTCTGCTCAGGAGGAAAACTAAGAGCCGCAGTTCCTGAGGCAAGAACTGCGCCTTCGTCGAAAATTTCAAGGCCTCATCTTTCGCCCCCTAACGAAATCGCAGTTTTTTATAGACGGCTGTCGCGACCAACGCTCTTGTTGACACAGGAGCTGCCGTTTGTGTTATCAGTGAACTATTATGCCGCAAGCTCAAGAAAGTGACGATACCGGTTTCTGACCTTCTATTACGGACGGCGAGCTCACAGCACGTTAAGCCTTCGGCCGCGTGCACAGCACGTGTTTTCATCAACGACGCATTCTATATTGTCGAATTTGTTGTCCTCTCGCATGCGTCGCATGACGTCATCCTCGGCTGGGACTTCCTTTCCGCACACCATGCTGTCGTTGACTGCGCTCGTGCTCAACTCGCTCTGTCCCCTTTGGGTACCACTGTCCCGGACTCCCCAAGCCCGTCGCCTAAATTGGTCGTCGCTGCTGAGGTCGTCATTTCGCCGTTCTCCGCCGCCTTAGTGTCCGTTTCCTGTGACTCTGTCTGTGATTCCAGTGCCCTGTTTACACCGTCTGAAGACTGTGCGCGCCGACGAAACCTTGTACTCCCCTTTTGCTGTCGTTACACTTGCGAATGGTGCCGGTGCAGTCTACGCTTGCAATCCATTCCCCTGCTCATCAACTCTGTTACAAGGCGAATGCATCGGTCGTCTGGACACTTTTGATGCCATCTTCCCGTTGGATGCACCCTACGATATGGCAGCACTACCGATAAATGCCGTCACTTCCGCCACCGCATCTGCCTCACCTGACCAAGACGCCTTCTTGCGTAGCATCGATAACGCGCTTACGCAAGCTCAGCGCACAAAGGTTGTTCAACTGCTTGAACGCTTTCGTGGTTCATTCGACGTCGGCCAATTATCATTGGGGCGCACGTCTGCGGTTGTTCATCGCATCGACACTGGTCACCATGCTCCACTGCGACAGCGTCCCTTCCGAGTATCGCAAGCCGAACGTCGCGTTATTAGCGATCACGTAGATGATATGCTGCAACGCGGCGTGATTCAGGAATCCAACAGTCCCTGGGCTTCTCCTGTCGTGCTGGTGCGAAAAAAGGATGGTTCGATCAGATTTTGCGTTGACTACCGCCGGCTAAACAACATTACGAGAAAGGATGTTTATCCCCTACCACGAATCGACGACGCCCTGGATTGCCTTCAAGGAGCCGAATATTTTTCTTCTCTGGATCTGCGTTCAGGCTACTGGCAAGTGCCGATGGCTGAAGCCGACCGTCCAAAAACAGCTTTTGTCACCCCTGACGGTTTATACGAATTTAATGTAATGCCCTTCGGGCTTTGCAACGCGCCTGCAACCTTCGAGAGGATGATGGACACTATTCTCAGAGGACTCAAATGGCAGACCTGTCTATGCTATTTAGATGATATAGTGGTCTTTTCTGCAGATTTTCCATCTCATATCGCTCGCCTTGAACAAGTTCTCGAGTGCCTCACTACTGCTGGCTTGCAGTTAAACTTAAAGAAATGTCATTTTGGCGCCCGTCAGCTTACCATTCTAGGCCACGTCGTCTCGAAAGGACGGTATTTCACCAGATCCTGCCAAACTTCGAGCGGTTGCCGAATACCCCAAGCCCAGCACTCTAAAGGAACCCGAAGCTTCATCGGCTTGTCTTCATATTTTCGGCGCTTCATTCGCAATTTCGCCTCCATTATTTCCCCCTTGACACAGCTTCTCGCCGGCAGCACCGACCGCACAGCTTGGAATGCCGATTGTGATGAGTCATTTACGACGCTCCGCCGACTTCTCACGTCCCCACCAATCCTGCGTCACTACGATCCCAACGCGCCTACAGAAATACACACGGACGCTAGTGGCGTCGGACTTGGCGCTGTCCTCGCCCAACGCAAACACGGCTTTGGCGAGTATGTTGTAGCATATGCCAGCCGTACCCTCACAAAGGCAGAGTCAAATTACTACGTCACAGAAAAGGTGTGTTTGGCAATTGTTTGGGCAATCGGTAATTTCGCACCTACCTCTATGGGCGTCAGTTTGATGTTGTTACCGACCACCATGCCTTATGCTGGCTGTCGTCTTTGAAAGACCCGACTGGACGCCTCGCTCGGTGGGCTTTACGCCTACAAGAGTATGACATACGTGTCATTTATCGCTCCGGGCGAAAACATTCGGACGCTGACGCCCTATCTCGATCGCCACTGCCTTCTGACACTGCCTGCTCATCAGCTTCTACATGTGATTCGTCATCTCTGACCATCACCGACATGCCGGCCGAACAGCGCAAAGATCCTTGGATCGCTTCCCTTCTTGACATTTTGTCTTACCATCCCCCTGCCTCCGTTTCACGCACCCTTCGTCGTCAAGCTCAACACTTCGCCGTTCGTGAAGGCTTGCTGTATCGTCGCAATTACCTAACCGATGGCCGCAGGTGGCTCCTCGTTATTCCTCGTCATTTGCGTACGGACATTTGCAGCGCCTTCCACGACGACCCCCAATGCGGTCATGCTGGCACATTCAAGACGTACTCCCGTCTGCGCCTGAGGTACTACTGGCGAGGCATGTATCGATACGTTCGCCGGTATGTTCAGTCATGCCCTGCGTGTCAACGCCGTAAGCTACCTACTCGCAGCACCACTGGTCCTCTACAACCATTGCCCTGCCCTGCCCGACCATTCGACCGCGTCGGAATTGATCTTTTCGGCCCACTCCCGAACACTCCTGACGGCAACCGCTGGATCATAGTCGCCGTAGACCACCTCACACGGTACGCCGAAACATCTGCGCTACCAGCTGCCACCGCGAAAGATGTCGCCTGGTTCCTTCTTCGTCACCTCATTCTGCGACATGGTGCACCACGTGAATTGCTAAGCGACCGTGGCCGCGTCTTCCTCTCAAACGCAATTGAGGCCCTTCTAAAAGAATGCCACATTGTACACCGCACCGCTTCCGCATACCATCCCCAAACTAACGGCATGACGGAACGCTTCAATCGTACCCTTGCCGACATGCTTGCGATGTACGCGTCGGACGATCATACCAACTGGGACCGAGTACTTCCTTTCGTCACATATGCTTATAACTCTGCGGCCCAAACTACCACCGGCTTCTCTCCCTTCTTTCTCCTGTACGGACGTGAACCTTCATGCTCCATGGACACCATTCTGCCCTACCAACCGGACATTTCTGAAGCCAAACCGATTTCTGAAGCTGCTGCTTACGCAGAAGAATGCCGTCAACTGGCTCGTTCGTTTACTGCGCAAGACCAGTGTCGCCAGAAATCACGCCACGACGCTGCTGCGTCTAGTGCCCATTACTCCCGGGGAGCGCTCGTTTGGCTCTGGGTCCCGTCCACAACTCCAGGCCTCTCCACCAAACTCTTGTCAAGGTACCAAGGCCCTTACCGCGTCTTGGAGCAGACATCTCCCGTGAACTACGTCGTCGAGCCAATCGACTCAACGGCCGATCATCGCTGCCGCGGCCGCGAAACAGTTCACGTGGCGCGTCTCAAACCCTGCTACGACCCGCCTGTAGCATCTTCTCCCTAGGTCGCCAGGTTGGCTCCTTTTTGTGCGAGGAGAGATTGTACCGGTGCGCATCGGCGCCCGCTCTGTGCCAGCGAGAGTGAAGACGATGACGTTCGTGTGTTGCGCGCTCGGTCTGTTTTCTGTGCTGACGCTGTCTCGCATTTGTGACCCTTGTGCAAGGCGCCGTGCCGAACCTCTTTAGAAGAACCCGCCTGTTGCAAGACTAACAATAGGAAAAAAAGAACCATACGCTTTTTAAAACTTTTGTTTATAGACAATCTGTAGCACGCAATTAGACAAAAGATGACACGCATTTATAAACTTTTGTCTATAGATTGTCAAAAGATTTTCTTTAGGCAAAATACTAAATCTACATAAAGGCGAACTCGACTACAAGAAGTCTACAGACACTCTATAGACTGTCTAAATCCATTTTTGTAAGGGTGGTTTCAACGAAACGTGAGTGAAGATCAAGAGCAGGACTAGGAGAAGCGTCGGGAAATAAACGTCTGTGATGGGTTATTTTTATGTTTCTCCGTTCATTTTTATCCTAAAGCCACAAAGTTTACTTTAGGTGCTGGCCCTGGCAGTCAATATATTAACCTTATTTGGTTGTTACCTGTGGAACGCATGTCAAACATGATGGCTTAAAACTCGACAAAATCGTTTACCTGGCCAAGCAAGAGGTAGAAACATTCTCACAGAACATATCAGCTTAACTTAGAAACACATTAGTGAGGGTTCGCTAAATCAGCTGCACCTGCTTGTCATCCTACGCAACGCTCTCGTCGGAGCATGTGCCCGGAGAGACTCCGACAGAATGGGTACAGCACCACCACTGCCTAGGTGTAATTACCGATGATCGCCTCTCTCGGCGCTCTGCCATTAGCTCTGTGCGGCGCAAATCTGAGTCCCTTCTTAAGCTCGTGGACTCTGACTGCAAGGTGCGCTGGCTTCGATCAGACGGTAGCGCTGCAGGTCTGCCAATCATCTATACTGTCCGGCGTGATGTTTGCCTTGCCAGCCTTGAATGTGCCGCCTAACGTTTGAAATAAAAAGCGACCATCGTGTAGTCCTCCACGTCATCCTAGGCAACCTTGTGACGCGCAGTCCGTTCCATTAATTCTTTAAGCCCACAACATGGCCTTGAGACTTGTAGAAGATGATTAGATAGTGTTGCACCACATGTAGCGTATGCACCGAGCACCATATGGAAAAGCGCTGACGAATGAGCTTATTCAGTGCTAGTTCTCTCGCATGGGGAAAAATGACGGCATATTTATTGGCATTAACGGCTATTCGGATGATACCACTTTATTCACAACCTTCGAGGTGCGCAGCAAATGCATCTTCCTCCTTTAGCATTTGATTCTAGAAACGCGTAACAAAAGTCTATCGAGTGTGTTTTGGCACTTTTACAGTTAGCCAAGTCACACTTATTTTAAAAAAATAGAGGCCACCTTATAGTGTTTGAGGACGCATTTGTACTGAGCGACGGCCAAGACATTTCTGCAGCTTTCTTTTACTCTTCTACTGACATCAAATAGGTAGTCCATCAGCGACTGCTGGACTAACAGCGATAGAATCTTCCGTCAAAGTTATCTCTAGTGGGGTGTCCCTCACTGCCCAGTTGATATATTCTCACGTTGGCATTGCTGGAAGTGAAGAGGTCTATTGTCTCACTTCAACGTATCCCCAAAAAGAGTGTGACTGCTCATAAATTTCCTCTATGGTCGACAACGGTCGTCGGCTGCTCCGCAAGGTAGCACACAGACGAAAGTGTCGCAAATGAATTTAGCGCTTCTCGAGAGGGTATGCTGCTCGACGAGGCCAGGCGCATAGAGCTCTACTGAGTGTTATCAACGCAACGGACCTGGCCCAACGTTTGAAGACTTTTTTCCGCATTTTATTTTTTTTTCCGATTCAACGTAGTTTTTTTTTTACTTTCCTATGTGTGCTAAAACATGTTGGAGGGCTGGTAGGTTAGCATGCATGATAGAGTGAGTAAGCGCGATTTGACAATGACGTGGAAGGAAACAGAGAAGAACACGGCGCTTGTTTTTTTTTTCTCTATCTACTCTCCTTTCTTCCTTTTCTCACACTCTTCCCTTCACTTGAAAGAGTAAACAGCGTTTGTGTCCCTCGAAGTGGCAGTTGTCAGACTGTTCTCGTCCCATTTCCTCAGTGTAATTGTGTACTCATAATATATATGTGTATTCATATCGTATAACAATAATAAAGAGTACCACAAGAAAGCTGCGTAATAAAGAACATGCGAATCGGGGACCTTCGACACATTCTTGCCGTCTGAACTAAGCGCAACGGGTGAGAGCGAGCCGAAAAAAGAACCAACGATGAAAATAATCGCCTTCGAGAATGTTTCTCGAATATTTGCGACTTTCTACTATATCTCACTCCGTGCTTACAGTTTAGAACAGTCTTTAGGACAAATTCGTGTCGCTAAAGATGACATAGCTTGAGATAAGCGAAATGCCCGATGATTTAATCACCCTTGATTTGAGACGTTGACGGCGCTGCTCACACCATCCTGTCCAGATTGGCGAGTCTCGTCTGTCGCCGTTTTGCGCCAGTCACATCCGATGGACACCGGAGAAGGGTGCCTGGCAAGCATGACGATCGGAATTGAATGCATCAAGATCCCAGTCAACAAAAATAATCCGCCTTGGAAGCCGTATGTGTCCACCAGGCGGGAGAGTATCAGCTGCCCGACAGTACCGGCTACGCCCCAGCCAATGCCGTAAAAGAGGGAGAGAGCCGTCGCCCTGTACTTGTAGAAGTGCAGCATGATGTAGATACTCGAAGATGTGGTAAACAGCCCCATTCCGAAGCCTGCGAAGAAACAAAAGCAAATAATGCCCACAGCTATGCGGACCGTAGCAAGTATTACATCGCAGATATACGAGCTCTATGAAAAACTCTTCATGCTCTTGGGAAGTACAGGGGTCTGTGCAGGTGCTGGCTGTTCTCGTTGATGATCTGTCATCATTCGGGCGGTCATTTGGCAGCATTCGTATCTCCAGTGGTGAAACTTCCTTTCTGGACGACATCCTTGCATTTTACCAGTGTCATTACAAAAACCCTGCCTGACCTCGTACGCGGAGCCCTTAATGTGAGATATGAGGAGAAAAATTGCGGCTAACGTTATGAAACGCCGAAGTAGCTGCGCTCACCAATAAACGACAATGTTCTACGATCGATGTAAGCCTGATATATTTTTCGAAGACAGGACGTGCCTTTGAATCACAGAATGCGTGCGCTCTGTCCCTGTCATAATGATTGCATTTTCTTGTCCTATCCACATAGTATTACTCTTATTGTTTTCAAAGGGTTCTCGGTACTACGCTTTGTCGTTTATCGGCTAAAATTGACGAATGGCTGCTGCTGTCGATGTTAAAATGAGACAGCTTCTCTTTCTTATATTGTACCACATATTTTATGAAGGGCAGCAGGCCAGTGCCGCAAGTCGTTAGTGTTCATTACGCCGAGATATTAGATATGAAGTATCTTAAGGCGGAGCTCAATCCGGTGGTGGTGGTGTGCGGCGTGACCACCCCTACATGCGCATGCGCATACCCTCTACACAACTCCTCACCACTCACCCTCTCTCCTTCCCCTCTCCATTCTCCCCTTCCCCTCTCCACTTTCCCTCTCCCCTCCCCTTTCCACTCTTCCTCCGAAACGCGGGCTAGACATGCCAAAATTCTCTCCTGCGCAACGCCGCGATGAGCTCGAGCGCATGCGCGTCCCCTCCCCTTCTCTCGCCTCTCCTACGCTGCCCCCCTCTCGCCCGCCAGTCGACCGCGTTCCCCGCTCACCCTGTGAGAATTAACGGCCAGGCTAGATGGAAGATACGACGCGCGTAGCGTCCCTCTTCGCGTTCCACTACGCGAGGTCGGTAGCATGCCCAACGAACGCCAACGGAACGCGATCGTGCAAATGCTCCGGCTTCGCATCGCCTCATGGTCCCCTTTAGCGGGAGATGGTATAATTTTTTTTGCTCTGCTAGTATCACTTACAGCGTGCATACCTTCGTGTTTCATGTTGGATATGATCTGCAAACACACTTTATCGCTTTATGTCAATGCGAACACGCGGAAGCCGTTATCGTAGCATTATCCGATGCAATATGAGCAGCAATGGGCACCGTGCATACGTTAGGAGCCGCCGCAGTTGCGCGCTGCTTCCAGCGCCAAAACGGCCACGGCAGCAGATCTGGCGGGATAAGGGAGCAGACAACGCAGGCGGCGGCAAGCCACTGCGTCGTGTTTTGGAGCTTCGCTTGAGGCATTTCCGTTCCCGTTTGCTTCCAAAAATTGTTCGCAGCTGTCCGAGAACGTAGCGTTAGCGCGGGTGCTTCTTTTCGCCAGACCTCGTGTATGCTCAGGCGAATGCGGCAGCATTAAATACATGAGCTGGCGGAAGACAACCGAGGTGACGAGCCCGTTGAGCGAAACTGCGCACGTGTAACGCGGGCCGTCTCACTCACCAAAGAATCGCAGCTTATCACCTTCGGGCTAACGCGGCAGCGAACTCAGCGGCAGCTTGAAACTGGCGATACCAGCAATTGCACTGTCACGGCCGCTGAATGAAAAAAACGCTTTCCATCGAACGGCCATGGCGCTGCATTCGCTGCGCCGACTTAACCAGTGCAGCCGAGTTCGTCGTCGTGGCTCGTGTTTTGCTGCCATGGCACTGCAAAGCGTGCCAATTATTATTACGTTTGGATTCAGAGAGCTACGTGATATATTTTTATAGTTTCCTCCGTGGAGCTAATCTGAAGAAGGGCAGGGACCTCCTCGAAGCGGGGCACGTTCACGGCGTCCTGGAAGAGGTGTTGCTGGGCAGATCAAGAATCACGGGCAAATGCAACCCCAGAAAAAAAATACCCCATCTATTCACAAAACTCACTTTTGTCGTCGAACGAGTGCGATCCACCGTTCACGCCGATTCCGTTCATATTCTCTAAATAGAAACCGGTAAAAACGCGTGCCCGGAGAATTCCTGTAGGTGTTATTGCACCCCACAATGCAGCAATTATTCCTTGAGTTCGGCATTCCTACGAACAGCGGAACCGGCACAAAACGAACTGCCGGCGAAAATACCTCGCTTCGTCGCAGTGAGAGCGTGGAGCGAGCAGGGGTGCAATCAGGGAGCGATGTTGTCTGCTATATTATTCTTATCGTCCACCACCTGCGGCTGACTGATCGCGTTGATAACGCGGACGTACCGTCGCTCTGGTCACTGGCCAAGCGCGAAAAGCACGAAAAGTATAGTCATCGTAAAAGGCATAGTTCCTCGACTTCACCCCATTGCGAGCGCGTCAGAGCATCCCGCCAAATCTGCGCTTCTTGCCGCTAGGGACGTCTTCGCTCGGGCAGCGGAGTTACGTCTGCACGGAGCCTATATCCTACTGCCTCGCGCATGTTTAAGTAAACTTTCTAACGCGACCGACGGCCACACGATGTGTCAGCGCCTAACAACGACGACAACCACCGAAAGTAGCAGTTGTACGTAGATATGCGCAAGCGCACGAGGCATCTTCAGTGCGACCGCCGTGTCCCGCACTGTTTCACTTATGCCGATGCAGGCCGCATGATAGCCACTCGGTCTGTTGAACTAAGGAATTATGAAGAAGCAGAGCACAACCAGTGTGAAGAAAAGTTACGATCATCTAAGATTGGGGAAAGTCCGGTAGAACGCAAATCATGAATAAAAAAATCACAGCATATCCACGGGGTGAATGATGATGAGTGGGGCGAAGCTACGGAGGGAATCATCTGTAAACCGTGAAACTCTTCCGTGAAATGCGCCCAGTACATAATATAAAGAGTGTGAAACATCGTGTATATATTAAACATCAAACTTTTATTGTACTGTTGGTTTACGTGGTCCCTTCGTTATCACTTGTGATCGGTGAAATGCAAGGAAGAAGTCCGCTCCCGAGCGAAAGAGCGCCAAGAGCGACCGCATTCCCCGCTCGCCCTGTGCGAATTAAAGGCAAGGCTAGAGGGAAGACAGGACGCGCGTTCCACGACGCGAGGTCGGTAGCATGCCCAACGAAAGCCAACGGAACGCGATCGTGCAAGTGCTCCGGCTTCGCATCGCCTCATGGTTCCATTTAGCGTCCCAAAACCAAATATATTGCTCAAGGTGTGCCTTGCGTTTTTCGTAGAAATAATTTCTTTATCATGTACACTGAGACGGAAAGTTGAAAGCTCACTAGAGTGTATCGCCCGCAAAGTATGTCTTTTAGTGTGATTTAACTCTCGTACGGCAGGGTCCTCGCGCCGTTGCCGGTCCACCTCGCCCGTTGACGATCGGGAGAGGTGGCTACATACAACTACTACTACTACACTTTAAGAAAAACATCTGGCGTTCTTTCGTTCTGCTTTTACAAAACATCTGGCGTCTTTCGTTGGTTTATTTCATCAATCAACGGCATTTTGAACAAAATTTTTATTGTTTAATCACGCACAGGAGAAATCTCACCAGGCACTACCTTGGAGGTAAACAATGGCTGCTAATGGGAATGAGAGACAGAAGAAGTCGGCTTTTAGCTGACACTTACACTTCTACTTCTACTAACGTTTCCTACTGGAACATGCCAATGGCTGCTAATGGGGAATGAGAGACAGAAGAATTCGGCTTTTAGTTAACGCGCACGCTGCGAATTTTTTATTGTTCAACAACGCACAGGAGAAATCTCCCACCGGCACCACCTTGGAGGTCAAAGCGTAAGACTTGTTACGGACTACTACGATGACTACGACGGACGAACGGGTGCCGCCTTAAGGAGCTTCGCCCCTAAAAAAATTGGGTAGGTCGAAGCGTGTAAGGAAAGGTGGTTCAGCTCCACTACCTTGAAACCTCGCGAGATCCGAAGCATGCTGTGTGCGTCGGTGTTTCCCGGAGAAAAACACTGCTAATGGGCAACGAGAAAGAGACAGAAGAAGAGGGGCCTAACCGAGGTAATTCGCCACATTGCTTCGAAAGAGATTGTTTTTTTTTGATGAGGCACTGGTAGTGCCAAGCCTGAAACCGGGTACGTATACTCGTGGACAACTTTTCTTGGCAATGAAGCGAAGGCTACAGAGCCACAATGCACGTATCCTACCGCTAATTAATGTAGTTCCACAATTGCGTCCGTATTTTCTGCGTGAGATATATAAAAATACTCCTTCATTTTTTTACATGTAGCTTTTTGAGACGGAACGCAGTGCACACAAGCGAGATATTTGTCTTTCTTTTACTTTACACGTTGTCACATTGCGCTTTTGTGTGCGTGAAAAAGTCGGGCCTTGTACCCGTACCTTAGACGCTAAGCAGCGTTTGCGTCGAAATGCAACGCTGGCCATCACATTCCACGGTGTTACGAGACGCGCGCCAAACCGGACTACTTCGCGTAGCAGTACATGTGCAGACGCTCCGCCCCCGTAGCTTTCCCTTCATTGCCAAGAAAAGTTGTCCGCGAGTATAGCAAGAGTGTTTCAGCTCCACTAACGTCGTCGGCTATTTGTTGGGCTGTGTGGTGCCTAGTAGAGCACTACCACTTGGCAGATATGTTTCAAGACGTGGCGTTTGAAATAGATGACTTTACCGTAGAGATACACGTTTGTGTCTCTGGTTTTAGAAAAGAAACTTGATTGCCTTGGCAAATTTTGTCGGGGATTCTGACACCGCTGCTAAGCGAAACATAATGTTTTATGCAGTAACGACGAACCTTTAACTCATAATATGCATAGTATGAACCGGTGGCTAGTAGTGGGATTTAGCCAACATTCGTGGCGCACACCCATTTATGATGGGCCGTGACAACGACATGACGGGCCGATGTGACGGCAACAAGGCACGCCGACAAGCGGAGACCCTATGGTGCTTCGCCCTTAACATTTAGGAGCCCTTCCCTTATCGTGGATAAGGAGTAAGCGAAGTTTGCCCTGTGTGTTCTTGACCTACCCACTTCTCTTTATATCTTTTCTTTTCTACCCCAATGCGCAATGCACGCTACATCACTGCACGGGCCGTGATCTTCGGCTCGGGCCCCACCCGAGCCCAGCACTCGTTGAAGTTAACCCGCCCGAACCAGGCCCGGTGACTCAAAAGCGAGTCCGGGCCCGGCCCGAACCTGAGAAAAAATTTCACCTACCTGCCCGGCCCGACCGCAGATCGGGCCCGACAGAGGCCCGAGCCAATAATCTAGGTGGTGTCGCACGAACATGGAATCGACAGGAAGGTGTTTTACGTAACAAATATCCACGCTTTGTTGGCGCATCTACGCTAACAAGTACGCTTTAATCTACGGTAATTCCTTGTACAAATTGGCCTCATTGTGGTAACAGTTGGCCGAACATGCTGGGTACGGTGAACAGCTATTTGGCAATGGTATACTGTGCTTATATTTATTGCGATAGCATTTATATGGACACACTCGGCGGATTTTTGCCGCCACCGTAGCCGTCATGTCCCGGATATGTATATTTATGTATATATAAATAAAAGTTAAAAATAAAAATAATTCAGCAGAAAATAATTCCCAAGCGCTCGAACGGGATTTCGAAGCGGCGATCCTTCGCTCCGTAGCTTGATGCTTTAGACAATTACGCCATGCCTCATTCGTTCGGCAGGATGCTAACGGCAAAATGCAAACGGACGCGGAGTTGGGTGAAACGGACGGGACGCCACACGGGGCCAAATTAAAATTATGCGAGACGCGGGTCATGTTGCATCGTTGCCAGCGCTGCGTTTGTGTCGTATCGCTGGCGACACACGCTAGTTTTCCATTTTGGGGTTGTAGCTCCACGCCATTCGCGGCCAGTCGGCCAGGGAAAAATTGGCCGCGTATCTGCGTGCTTCGCTGCAAATGTCGTGTAAAGACGATAGAAGAGGCGCTGTGTGAGATATGGACGCCATCTGGCAATACGTCGGGAAACATGAGTGCTGTGTTGCGTGCTGGTAGTCCCGGCGCAGCAGCAGGCGAAGACCGGCGGTGACCAACGCGACCGGCGGGGACGCCAGCCAGCCCGAAAACGCGGTTTGGCGCGAAGCGCTGAAGCAGAGAAACGTCCGCACTCAACGAGTACTCTCCACACATTCTTTTTCTTTTATTTACACGTCGCCTGGGTAAAACAGGAACGCCAGAGCGGCGCCCACAACCGGCAGCCTGAAGGCCGCCCACAACGCTGCTTTTTCATTTTTTAAATATTTTTTTTCACCTTCTTGGCCTTCTCAAAACTAAAGTTTTTCAACACCAACCCATGGCATTCGTACAGTGCAATACAGAACCGAAACCGAAACACAACAATGAGCTCGTGCGAAGGACACGGAGGAAGGCAAATTTCAGCGCAGTCGCATTTTCAGCTTTGTTGAAACAGCGCTCACTAGACGACGACGAAGTAAATGCCTGTCCTGTGCCTTCTTTTACTTCGTCGTCGTCTAGTGAGCGCTGTTTCAACAAAGATGAACGCATACCAACTCGCTCAAGCTTCCATTCTTATGCATTTACAGCGCAGCTTAAGAAACTAGGGTCCTTAAAATTACGTATGTATGCATTTTCTATTAAAGGAACACGCCACCTAATACTTACCTAGTGATGTTGCACCTCAGATATGCATGATATTTACTTTTTGATCGACAACGTTCACAAGTATGAACAGCCATACCAGTTCAAGACGGCTGGCCCTTGGGCAAGTGGTTCAACTTTGGCCGAGTAGCTGAATCGAGGGACGTGCCGACAAACAGAAAGACAGAAAGACAGACCAAAATTTCTGCGTTTAAGTTCCCCACGAAAGACTATCGTCTTTAAAAGAAGAGAGTATCGTGGCTCGTGGTGGCGTGAGCAAGTGGGAACGCTCTGACTATTAACGCGGTAGCGTTAGAGAGCTCGTGTCGCAGAAATTCCGCTGTCGGCGTCGGCACCGTTGGTTGTGAGCGGAAAATCATACGTGAGCGAAAAATCGAGAAAGTAGCAAATAAAATAAACGATAAAATCTTCGGTCCCAATGAGGATCGAACCCGGGCCGTTCGCGTGGCAAGCAGGTGTCTTACCACAAAGCCACGATGTTGCTTGCAGCTGCTTCGGACAAAAACACTACATAAATGTCATGTAGTGAAAGGAGTCTCGACGCATTTTGTTCGGCAGGTGTCACGACGAAAACGAGCCCATACGGTAGGCGCATTCGCGAGGCAATCAAACTACGTCGAAAAACGCCGGGATAGTGCAGCCATCGCCGCTAAATACACACACGAACTTTCAAACAGCTCTAAAAATGGACAACTATGTCCATCTAGAGGAAAACATATCAAGCCAACGCAGCAAACACTAGATAATGTGCTGCCATCTGTGAGGCATTGTGAGAAATATGTCTCGACTTTTCATGGCATCCGAGAGGGCCGGCGCGCGGCGTATATCTTGGAGGCCATGCGACTCTTGCTTTAGATCGAAAGCCTGTAAAATTCGCGCGCGCGCGTGCGTGTGTGTGTGTAACAATACACATTAATAAGTATGCACTTAGTGGTTGAAGTGCGCACTAGGGGCCGGATTTCGCTATCGCGTTCAACTCTTAAAGGCGAAGCTTAAGGGTCCCCCAATTTTTTGCATACTTATGGCACAGGAGGGAAGAAACGGGACGGCTGAACCAGAATCGCAGTATATATGTTACACCGCGACCAAAATCCTGAGGCTAAAATTACAGCGCAAACGCACAAGACACCCACGAAGAAAATAAACGTACGACACAATCGCTGACTAAGAAATTCTTTATTCTTTCATACGCAAATGCATAAATATAAGCCCAAGGCAATCTTACCGCACATCCGCACGCAACAATAGCTCTAAACCAAAAGGCGTAAAAAGTATTATAGCGTATTAGATATGCGAAGACATGAAATCATATTCAGATGGGTGCTGGGACAAAGAAGGACAGAAGAGGTAAGAATTCTTAACTATAGAACAAAGAAGTGCGTTTGCGCTGCAATTTTAGCCTCAGGAATATCTACCAACTAGAGCCAAATGAAGCTTTATCTTAGTGACGCCAGCAGGGAACGCGAGCCCTGGCTTCACGTGCCACTGCCAAGCGCCGTCTTCGTTTTCTTCTGTTGAGGACGCGCGCTCTGCGGTGTTTGCCGCCCAAAGCAAGGTGCTGCAGGCTCTAGGGACAATGCGAGCGCAAGAGTCCGAGAGTGGCTTGCGTTCTGCGCATGCGTCCTGAGGCGCGCAAATTTCATGGGTTCCCAATGGGAAAACTGTCTAGTGTTTCGCCTGAGTCAAGATGTGTGACTTCAACTTCTACTTTGACATATAGGGGTAGACGAAGAATGAAAACAGCGCTAAACACGGGACGAGAAACACGGGACGCTAAACACGGGACGAGCTTCAGATATCCCACCGCGCTAGTTTTTTGAACTGCTTACACTATACGCAGCGGCGCACAAATCTGCCTCGCGAATTGTGAAGGCGTTGGCAGTCGTTGTTCTCAGACTTCCAGCACTGAAGCAAATTTCTGATGTCTCTATGGTCTTCCGCAGAATCAACATAGCTTTCCAGCTCATCGCTTCATTTCTCTCGTTCCCGAACGCCGCCCCACTCTTGAATATTATTGGGGCTGCGTGTTTTCGGAGTTTATTTCTCTTGAAATTGGGTGGTGTTTTTGTAATTTATTTGTTTGGCAGAAATTCGGCGTTTATTAGAGTTTATTTCTCGTAAATTTTCAATTCTCCGAGATTCGGAGTTTAATTTTGCATTATTCTCAGTACTCCAAGATAGACGTAATCATATCTGAAGACGAGAACATCAAAACACGCGAAGCGTATTTTAGTTGTCTTAAAGGTGTGAACGCACGTACGCACATGCACACACGCACAAAACAACTAGGTTTCTGCGTATTACAACTTTAAAGATTGTTGTAATAGTCGCAAGCATACTTTACGAGGTTGCTGTCACTGATGGAAGCACGCTCCTTTCGCTTGACGATTCTCAGCTTTCAAAATGTCTGTTTCAACGTTTGCACTAGAAACAGGGAGAGCCAGAAGACGCAGCAAGCAATGAGAAGCACTGTCCGCTGTCGACAGTGTGGAGTCTCCAATATGACGGGAGTTTAACTATGTTACTGATTTCATAGCTCTGATAGTTCGCAAAGTCACTCATGAGCTAGCTCACGTAAGTTTCAAGAAACAGTGACTTAGAGATCGGCTTAAAATATTGTAGATTGTTCTGTGAAGCTTACGCACAAGACGCGAGTAGTCCAGTTTATTCGGGAGCTTGCGCAAGCACCAGGGATAACGCTGGGAGCTTCCATCTTTGCTGTAGAAAAGACGACATGTTCTGCCGACGGTGAGATTACTGACGGCCGACGACTGTCGTCGTCGGTATGAGTGTGTACCACGCTGTGCTTGTACTTTCAGCAACTTAGTCTTCTGGGCACAAGTTAGCCCAGTAAAGGGTTTCGTCTCTACCATTTGACTGCCGCCTTCTTCATGGTCGCTACCTCGTGACAATATCAAGATGTCGTCTCGCGCTCCCGGGATCCTGCATAAGTTGACGTCTCTCGCTCCGTGCGCGACAAGCCCTGTGTTAAATGTGTGATGGGTGCGGTCCACGAGAGACTGTTGACGTGAAGTAAAGCTTATATCGGCCAAGCCGGCATATGTATCAATGACCGCTTAGAACACGCCCTTTCGATAAAATACGGAAGCCGGTCATACTCACCGTTAAAATCTGACTCTGTAGGATAAATCCGAATTTTCAAACTTTTTACCGACGAGTGTTTATCGGATGTTTCTCGGATTTATCCGGAAACACAGACCCCTAAATACAATCTATAAAACTCCTCTTTCAGGGTTTCTCTTTTCAGGTTTCAGTTGTGTATGTTATGCACGGTTTGTACTGTGCTCTTTTTTTCTATGATATTACGGTGTACGCCTTGCTAAAGAAGTTGTACCGGTAGCAGGTAGCGATTGCACTACGTGAATAGGACGCAGGAAGTGGACGAAGAGATTTCGATCTATTATCAGCGTTCTTTCCAGTTTGGTAATAAAAGCGCGAATAAGCTTCTCGACTCTTGCTCATTGTATGCATACGGTTCGAGGTAAGGGGTCATCCCCCGGTACGGAATTCGTAATGGCCTTTTTTCAAGACAGATGTATCGTCAAGTGATCATGCCAAGCCCCACACCTTGCTTAGTGAACAAATGCTATTCCTGCACATTGCAATGCTGTTGGGGCAGTATCATGGAGCTCTCGCACCATATAACAGAGCACTACGAAAGCTCAGACGTTAACAGTCTTGGCACACATAGCAGGCTGTGCATGTCCATGTCGCGTCGCATGACTACTGGGAACTGAGACGGAGCCACGGAAAAAGAACTTGTCTTACAGTGATTCTATGTATAGCGAGATCAGCGCAGACCTTTCGTTTTATTGGACTGCAGGAACTTTCAAGGACGTTGACCTCGTTTGGAGCTCTGTATTCGGTCTTCCGATGATAAGTTATAGACATAAATTTATTATATTACATTAATTACTGCGATTACAAAATGACATTTGCGATATAAAATAATAGCGAATATAAATAATAGCGAAGAAGGACCCTTCAGGTCGGCTCGCACGGTGGAGCCTACGACTTCAAGAATTCGACATTACCGTCGTTTACAAGTCCGCAAAGAAACACTCCGACGCCGACTGCTTGTCTCGTGCCCCCGTCGACCCACCACCGCCCGACGACCACGATGATGACAGCTTCTTGGGAGCCATAAGTACCGACGACTTCGCCGAACAACAGCGAGCCGACCCGGAGCTGAAGAGTCTAGTTGAATACCTGGAGGGCAGGACCATCGTTGTCCCAAAAGTATTCAGGCGAGGGTTGGCATCACTTGCCTTGAAAAACAACGTCCTCGTAAAGAAGAACTTCTCTCCTGCCCGAGCCAGCTACCTTGTCGTTGTACCTTCAGGACTGCGACCAGAAATTCTGCATGCCCTGCACGACGACCCGACGGCTGGACACCTCGGACTTTCCCGCACGCTCGCACGAGTACAGGAAAAGTACTACTGGCCGCGCCTTGCCGCCGACGTCACTCGCTACGTAAGGACGTGCCGAGACTGTCAGCGACGAAAGACACCGCCCACAAGACCAGCCGGCTTCCTTCAGCCGATTGAGCCTCCTCGGCGACCATTCCAGCAGATCGGGATGGACCTCCTGGGGCCGTTCCCAACGTCGACTTGCGGAATTAAATGGATCGTCGTGGCCACCGACTACCTCACCCGCTACGCCGAAACAAAAGCCCTGCCCAAAGGCAGTGCCGCTGAGGTAGCCAAGTTCTTCGTTGAGAGCATCGTCCTTCGACACGGCGCCCCAGAGGTTCTCATCACCGACAGAGGTACGGCGTTTACGGCTGACCTAACTCAGGCGATCTTGGAATACAGCCACACAAGCCACCGCCGGACCACCGCGTACCACCCACAGACCAACGGCCTCACCGAGCGTCTAAATAAGACCATCGCCGACATGCTGGCCATGTACGTCGACGTCGAACACAAGACGTGGGATGCCATCCTTCCGTACGTGACCTTCGCGTACAACACGGCCTTACAGGAAACGACGCAGATGACGCCATACAAGTTGGTCTACGGACGGAGCCCGGCAACGACCCTCGACGCCATGTTACCAAACGTGACCGACGAGGAAAACATCGACGTAACCACCTACCTACAGCGCGCCGAAGAAGCACGACAGCTCGCCCGCCTAAGGATTAAGAACCAGCAGACGACTGACAGCCGCCGCTACAACCTTCGACGACGCCACATGGAATACCAACCCGGTGACCATGTGTGGGTATGGACGCCAATACGCCGACGGGGACTTAGTGAGAAGCTTCTTCGACGATACTTCGGACCGTACAGGGTACTTCGACGCCTCGGCGCACTCGACTACGAGGTTGTCCCTGACGGCATTACGAACTCTCAGCGGCGCCGTGCACGACCTGAAATCGTCCATGTCGTGCGCCTCAAGCCGTATTACGCGCGTTAGTGATCTGAAGGCTGTACTTTACCTTTATTATTGTACTTTCTTGCTTGCGATTATTGTTTATTGTACTTTCTTTTTTTTTTTGCTATTTATTGTTGCGTGCATTGACCGTAACCCCCCCCCCCCCATGTTCTGTTTTAAGCATCGGGACGATGCTTTTTCAGAGGGGGGCATTGCCACGTGCGTTCCTTATTATCACTTTTGTTGTATTCCGTTTTCGCCCACAAAGACTGCCAGCGACGCTCAGCGCGAACCGCGCCTCAGTGTTCGAGAAGCTTCACGAGATTAGTAGATCGTTTTGTTAAGATTGCGCGCAAGACGCGAACGCTCGAGCTTATTCTAGAACATGCGCAACAAGCAGCGATATCGCTGGAAAGTTCGATAGCGCCTGTATAAAAGCCGACGCGCTTCACCACTTGTCAGTTGATCGAGGGTCGACGCTCTGTACGCCGCTATCAGTGCATACCGTGTGTATTGCTGTAAATTAACTTTCCGTTTCCCACAAGTTCGGCCAAATAAATAGTTTCATCTTGAAAACGCCGACTGCTGTCTTCGTCGACGTCACGACCACGTGACAATATATTTAATAAAGCACAGAATAGTGAGATGTTAACTACATGATCAGCTAGTCTATCAAGTAGCTCTATATGCAAGAAGCAAAAGAAGTTCAGCATTTTCCCCTTGTATAACGTTTCGAAATAGCTTGCCAAAATAAAGGAAAGCGTTTTTCTGGAGATATATTATGTGGAACGATTCAGTATGCACAACGTATATGGAGCAATCTTAAGAAATGAGCAAAGCCCAAGCCCTGCCCGACCCGAGCCCGCCACCTCAAAACCGGGCTCGACCTTGATCCCGGAGCTTCAGGCCCGAGCCCGGCCCGGGCCCGCCGTGAGAACTACTTTACACGGCCCGGCCCGGCCCGGCCCATGGGCCGGGCCGCAGTTTCTACCGGGGACGCCCCGCCCCCCTCGCGACGTAAACAGCGCGTGAAACACACAAAGACGAGTAACCAAAGAAGACTAGCACTGACTTCCAACCGAAATTTATTAAAACGAACGTGTCTCTCGGTTCCCTTTCCATGTCTGCCCTCATGGGCAACTGAATGAGCGGTGACAGCGTGTGCCATCTTGGTCTCGTTCTCATGTTCGCGTTAATAAATTTCAGTTGGAAGTCAGCGCTAGTCTTCGTCGGTTACTCGTCCGTGCGTGTTTGACGCGCTGTTCACGTCGCCATACCAACTAGCCCGGTCACACACCTTGTTCCTCCCTCGACCTTTCGCTGCGCAACGAAGGACTGCCGGCGCGTTTCCTCGCAGTTTTAGCAGCAAAGGCTGACTACGCCTGCGCGCTTTCACACGCTCATAAAACCTACGACGCGCGGGGCTGTCTATGTTATCGATTTTTACTTTATACAGAACATCACGGCGGCGCCGACGGTGACGGCATAATTGCTCTGGGAGTGTCCATATAGTATCACAATAAAAAGACAATATTCGTTACGATGGCATTTGGTACAACCCGCGATGCGGCCGCTTCGATAACAAATACAGGAACTTTCTCCATCTGAAGGAATCAGCATAGCAAACGACACTTGAACTACACATCTATGGACTCCTGCGTATATTACTTCCGGTTCCTTAGATTACCGCTGCCGCGGGACGTTGAAATCACGTACAGTAGGGTCATGTCTACTATTCGCCAGTACGGTAAGCTGTGCGTAACAAACTAAAAAAAAAACGGACTCTTACCGTGCATAGCGCCGAAGGTTATGCTCATACAGGTGATATTAGGCGAAAAGGCTGCACCAATCAGCGCCACGCTGTTCAAGACACTGCTAAGAAGAATGATATGGTAGATTCTCATGCAGCGTTGTAGCGTGAAAACTCCAAACCCTGAAAGAGAACAAAATGCCAATACCCGATGCATACGTCAGATCATCAGTACGTATTTTTGCGTTAAAGGGCCTCTCACAACCCGGAGTTCAAAGACGAGGGAGTGGTTTGCTTCTCGCCTTCACTACCCTTCCTACAGGCGATAACTCCTCCGCCACGTATGTCTTAAAATGACCTGTACAATGCCCGCAATAAGCGCAGAGCGCACCAGGATTTCGCGCTTGTTGGCTACACGCTCTTATCTCCGTTCGATTTCCTGGTCATCCACATCAACGAAACTTTTTCTTCTGGTTTCTCTTTGTCATATGTTCGTGAGCATTTTACCAACGTAATTATCCGTGTCAACTGAACTTTTCCTTCGAGTTTTTCTGTGTGATCTCTTCGTGCGTATTTTACCAACGTAATTTCCGACACGGAAATTACGTTCGTAAAATGCGCACAAAGAGATGACAAACAAAAAGTATAAGAGAAAGTTTCGTTGGCGTAGATCATCAGAGAGTCGAACCCCCTACCTCTCGGTCTGCGGCGATAGATGCCAGGCACTCTACCCACTGCGCTACCCTCACACATGCCCGATGCCTTACTAACGCGCCTCATATCTCACACACCTTCTCCAAGAGAAACACGCCAGTGGAAAGTGAAACGCATTCGCGCGTTCACGGCTGAAGCTATGAACTCCGCCTCTCGCGTTGCTGAAGCGCTATGTGGTAGTGTATGCATGAGCAGAGACGTATGTTACCCTATCGGTGGCGAGTGTACGACTTCCCGTTTTCTGTCCACAAATGACGACGCTTTGAATGAGCGCATGTCGAGTACCATTGTTTATTATGTGCTTCTTGATGTCATCTTTGCGCAGGATTACGCATACCCTGTGATTAGGTGCATGTTAACTACTTCAACTACCAGAAAGGTTTAATCATGATCGTAGACGTTACTCGTCGGGATGGAAACGCGCCACCAGGCGTCAACGTCAGTGCGTCGATGTTAAATGGCGCTAGAGCTGCCGAACATCACTAGTCATTATACAAACTCTCATATATCAATATACAATGAAAAATCAACTACATCTATGAAGACAAGATTCACTTTCTTGTTATACTTATTCCTACAACAGAGGGATCAACCATGTTTTTTAATATAAAGTATAGGTGGAATAAGCCTTCCGAACCGTCGTCGTCATGTGAACTACCTTCACCGCCTCACGAGCCAGGCGCTCGTGGCACTTCGGCTGAGCCGGGAAACTTTAACAGCTAGAAGAAAATAAACTTAAGGCTCAAATTTTTCCACCGTATTTTTTTATAATCAAACAGGCATTAACAGTCGCACCTGCCTGTCGGAACTGTCGTGTGTTTCGACTAGGCACGACCACTCCAAGAAAGTGCATGCATACAGTTGCAACACAAATCATTTTTCCAGGCCTTTTTCTTTCACAAACTGTACGAGATTGGAACTTGTTACCGGAAGACTACGTTTCTGTACCTAATAATCATAATTTTTATTCCCGATTGTGTTTGCAATAATGTATAATTGTGCTAGTTTTTGCTTCAACTTTCTGTTACCTTTCAACATGCTAACCTATTGTCCTTTCACCTTGTTTATCGTGATGTTAAACTTGTTTCATATATTTCTTTTGTATTTCACTGTAAAACATGTAACATATGATCCTACAGATGTCTCCCCTGCGATAACGTCTTTGAGGCAACGCAGGTATACTGTAATAAAGAAATAAATAAAACGCTTCGGCAGGGGCCGCTAGTCCCCTGGCTAACAACTTTCTTGCTGCCTCACATCAGCCCCGGATCATACGTCACCCGAGGGCGGAGCCACTGTTCTGCTCACTACCAACGAGCGCTTATCTGCCCAAGTTAGGTTAGAGAAGAACACAATAAAAAGTGTACTGCATTTCAGTACTCATACAGAGACCACTAATCGCGCACATTAGCCAAAGATTCCGTGATCGGACACTTCTGCATCTTCGCGCTTTTGCTGCATCGGGCGCCAAAATCCCTTTTCGCTACTTTAATGTCTAAATGAAACCGTAAAACTGGTCTCTTGAGGAAAACAGGGCTCGGCTCAGTTAAGCCAATTCGGATGACAATACTTCACTTAGCGGGGTTGTACCAGTTCGTGTTCTGAGCGGTTCTCTGTTGCTTTAAACAGCACGCTCCAGCTCAGTGATATGCACTCAATCAAGACAAAGCATACTTATATATTTGTTGGCGCTGACACGCACGTAAACACATTAAGCTTTAATTATACGCGAATGAGCTTCAATTGTAGATCATCCTAGTTTCTCCCCCTCGGTTAGAAGTGAGCTGCTCATTTTTTGCTTTAGGCACATTGACTGCAATGACATGGTAATGCCTGGCGTATGTGGGTGATATTTTTTTTCTCGAGTACGGCTCCCTGTTAGGAATTGACACTGGTATGCATAATCCTGTGCATACTCGGAAGTTTTTTGAAGAATCGCGAACATTTTGCTTTCGTCAGGCTACTAAGCATTGCGTTTGCCTTCTACACGCTACTATTAAGACCAACTTGAATGTTTTCTGTGGTTACCCGAAGGTCGCGGGATCGAATCCCGGCCGCGGCGGCTGCATTTTCGATGGAGGCGAAAATGTTTGAGGCCCGTGTACTTAGATTTAGGTGCACGTTAAAGAACCCCAGGTGGTCGAAATTTCCGGAGCCCTCCACTACGGCGTCTCTCATAATCATATCGTGGTTTTGGGACGTTAAACCCCAGATATTAATATTATTATTAATGTTTTCTGTGGTTAGGTTGTCACCGCATTTTTTTTCACAGTTCGTCGCTATCAATGCTGACCTCCCCCCAAGTCTTTCTTCAGAACTATTATGGCAGCCTTTCAGTAATGGCGCCAAGCGTGAAGTAAGCACTGATCTCCACTAGGAGGAACTGGATGGCGCATCGAGCGCGCGTGCGTGAAGCCACCGGAAGCCGCCGTTTTTGTCCCGGAAGCCACCGCCATCACCAGCCAATTGCTGCCGGCGCGAGAGCTTTTCTCTTCTTTTTTAGAGGAATGCATGCCTTTAGCGCAGTAAACTGTATGAATCGACCGGTAAAGTCGTCAGGGAAGACATTTCACGCGTAAATTCCTCAAAATTGTATTACTTTTTACGCATTTTGTGAGAAAATCGTGGTGTTTGATCACTTTTTTTAGTGGGGTGTGCTGAAGTTGTTTCGTTTTTGTCATGCAGTTTGCCACACTTGAAGCCGGAAATATACGAGAAGTGGCTCACTAACTTAAAGAGGGAGAACTGGACGCCGTCTCCAGGAAGCAGACTTTGCAGCGACCAGTTTGCCGAGTCATCTTACAACTGCTCGGGTGCAAGAACTCGTCTTCGGAACGATGCCATCATCGCTCCCGGATGCCATTGCGCTCCTGGATACCATTGCACTCATTGCTACCTTTTTGGTAAAAAGGAAACTCTACGGAGAATCTGCTATCGGTGTTGCCGCAGTGATGCGTGATTGTAAGGTTTCCTGTACGTTGGAGCACTCCGCCGTATTCGGACGGTGGCGGCACGGCGTCTGTCATCTTTCGTGTAGCGTCCGTCGGCGTCTAAAGTGAGGCGTAATCGCAGAGTTTGTTGCACGCACTAGCTGTACGTTGCAGCACTCCGCAAAAAATACGATCATAACAGCTTCCACCCGAGAATACTTAAATTGCGTGCCGAAGACGGGCAGAATACGCCAGCTTCCGGGACAAACAGGGGACCTTCCGGTGGCTTCACAAGCGCCCGCCTCGGAGAGCGGCGATGCGCCGTCCAGCCTTTTTAATGGAGGTCAGTGGAAGTAAGAGCAGAGCTGGGTGGCCTGCCTTGTTCGTCTTTATTGTTCTCTTACTTTCTTCTATTTCTTTCTCTTTCTCTCTGTTTCGTGTGACTCCTTTTGTGTCTATTTCTTTCTATTTCTTTCTTCTCTCTCTATCTATTTCTTTCTCTATCTCGCTCTTTCTATCTGTATATGTCTTTCTTCCTTCTCTTTCTTTCTCTCTCCCGCTTCTTTCTTTCTCTGTCTCTATTTCTCTCTTCCTTTCTCTTTCTGCCTTGTTCTCTGTTTTTCGTGTCTGTATCTTTCTATCTCTTTCTATGTCCTTATTTACTTTATTTCTCTCTAATTTTCTGTTCTTAATTCTATCGTTTTCTTTCTCTCTCTCTAATTTTCTTCTTTCTTTCTATCTTCTTTTTTTTTTGTCTTTCGCGTTCTTCACGCGCTCCAATCAGAGTTTTTCGCTTAACACTCGCACCTGCTGTACTCGGTAGTGGGGCTTGGCCAATTCCTGTAGCGCATACCCACCTGTAGGGTTTCGCACGACGTAGCACAAATTACCGATAACTTAACCCTTCGCTGTTAAACCCCACCCCTTCATACCTGCTCTCGAGCGCATGTGCCACACACCAGGCATTGAAGCGAAAGTTTGAATGTATCAATCGGCATGAACCGTCTCGTCGTTCTCGATGCAATTCTTCAGGATATCAAAATCGACCTTGTCTAACGGAGTTGATACATCGCTTATTCGGATGCCATTGTTCTTGTTAATCGAAATGGCTTTAAAAGCGAACCGTGCACCGCTATTTCCAGAATGCTAATGTCGAAACAACACAAACATGATTATTCTGTAAAATGCGCAACAAAATGTACACAATTCTGGACTTTCTTCTCTGGTTACAGAGCATGTTCTATAAAACAACTATTTATACACCATTCCACGTGTCCGATACCAATATTCCTATAATTCGTGTGAGCAGCAATAAAAATAAGATTAAATCCTGCGGTTATACACGCTATAATCTCGATATCTTTACAAGGCACACCGTAGTTCGTAATTCCGGATTGATTGTTACCTACAAGAGGTCTATAACGTGCAATTAGAAGTGAGTATACGGCTTTTCCCGCGTTTTATTTTTAGCCAAATGTGGCCGCTGTAGCAGGAAATGGCCCCCGCGTCCTGAAACTTTGCAGCATGGCACCCTAAACGCCAAACTACCAGAGGTCAATGGAATTGAATATGCGTCAGCGACTGCGCATTCAGCGATGGAACACTGCTCTTCAAAAGCACAGCGCGGATAAACAGGAAATAACAAGGAACACACAACACAAGCGCTGATGCTTATGGTTTTATTGTCCTTCTCATTGTCCTGTTTTATTCACGCTACAGTTGTGAAATACTATGAGTTAACTCTACCAAATCAACGCCTCACAGCGATGGAACACTTTTGCCTTGTTTGCCAAACGAGGCTGGAGTCTTCAGGAAAGCCACCCAGCTATGCCAGTTCACGAGCACTTTTTTTCTAGCGCAGTTCTTAATTTTATCACACTCTCACATCACAGATAACATGCGTCATTGCGCGGCTAGAGGCATTCCCACTATTTGTCACTTATCTCAAATGACTTTATAAAAAATTGTAGGTGAGATTTTGGAGAGCATAACACGTTCTTTGGGGCCTGGGCAAGTTATTTCGGTGTTACAATTGGGAACGCGAAAAATACAAGATCACGCAGCCAGCTGCGCCAAGATCTCGAGTAGTGAACCCGAGTCACTACATTCATCACCTGCTAACGGCGCAACAGGAAATTAGACGTGAAGCCCCATTTGTGCAGTAGGTCGGCTCAGTTTTCTGCAGCGGGAAACGCATAACACAAGCAGACTGCTACAAGTTCAAAAAGGCACGGCTTTACAAGGCTATGTGACCTTTATAAAAGGTCACCACAGACCTCATTGTCGGCGCTGTCCAACCGTCCTGGAGCACGACAAGCAGCACTCCATACCAGACCTCTTAACCTTGAAGATTGCCCGCCGGGGTGCCACAGTGGTGACGGTGCTGGACAGGTGACTAGAAACAGGCGGTTTTGATCCCGACCGCTACCGTTAGATTTTCGCGGAGGATAAATGTCAGAAACCCGTGCACTGTCCAATTTCAGCGCACGTCAACGAAACACCTTAAATATTAAAAATACGCTAACTTCTTTAAATAAACCTTATAGTGCTCCCAGAGTAGCTCCGTTGCGCGTTTTTACAGCATTGTTTCATGGGACATATCAGCATCATTTGCGAAATATTGTTACGGCCAAGGTGAAATTTATGTTTTTATTTACAATGCTAGTGAGTGCAATATTGAAACATAATTTATATCTCAGCATGAACTGGAGATTTTTTTGGTCTGGAAACGTGCTCCACACGATTTGCTTGCTGGATGTGTACGACGCAATGTCTCTTGACTTTCAATGTGTGGTCAGACAAGTTTCATAGCGTGATAAAGTGAACGTGTAAGTGGTGAACATATATAGGTTAGCCTAATGCGACGTCGTGATTAATCAGGCGGAAAATTTCCCCTGAAGGCAGGTCACAAAGAACAGTTACAGGTTCGTCCTTTGTGTTGCGGAAAGTAATTCAACAACTCTGACTTTATTCAAGTATTCAGAGAAAAGGTGAATTTTCCGTTGCCATTATTCAGAGTTTCTACGGAGCAAAAATACCAACAAGCAGCAATAGGACCATGTGGATCGGTGATCAAGTCATCACGTATAGGTTTCCTGCCAGTGACTGAGCTATGAGGTGAACAGACGCGCGTGTACTCCGTGTGCGAGCATATGCATTAAACATTCGCAATTGATCTGGCGCAGCGACTTGCCTGACAGGTGGCTAGCCAAGCTAAACACGTTCTCCGGCCAAGATGCCTCCTCCCTTGTGGCGCCAAACTGCTCCATGAAGAGAACAAACAGTAGACCGAAGCAAGTTGATGGCATGCAGATGAGGAATGCCCCGGCGGCCATTGCTGCGGGCACGCCCCAACAGCGGTCGATGTGGTGCAACGTGTGAGGACGTTCATTGTCAGAGCTTGGGCGGTCAGTGTCAGGCATCGGTAACTCCCTGCTGTAGCCACCACTGGCGCAATGGCTGATCTTTTTGTAAGAGATAATAAAAGATAAAGATAAAAATATATTAGGTCATTTAAATAGTCGTTAAATTAAAATAAAGAGACCAGGGGTGCTATGCAGGACGGCCCGAGTTTGGCGAAACTCGGGATCTTTCCGAGCTCTGGCGACACCCCCTTTTGAACGAGCTAACAGTACGAGTAGGTGAAATCCATCCCTCAGCGCGCGCGCCGTTGCACTGGTTACGATGGAACGCGGCGTCACATCAAGGGCGGTCGAAAAGGTTGGGTGGTGCCGTCAAATTAGGGGCAGCTTCTTTCATTTGTTTGTCGTTCCACTAAGTGCAGATGTGCACCAATGCAAGAAAAGCGGCCGAAAACTCTTCTAACTATATTTTTTATGTGTGCGCGGGCCGTTTGAATTCATTTTCAAGCGTTTAATGTCTGCACTAAGTATCCTTTCAGTACCGTGGCCTCTGAGATTAGATCCGACCGAGCGCTTTACAACACCGCGGCTAGAGCTAATCCCCGAGGCCACGCGTATAATCACCATGGTAAGCCAGTACATTCTAGTGCTTTGCTCGGCCAGCGCGCGTTCTCGTCCTTCTCTACTTCATCGTCTGCTCGCTCCCAGAGCACATGCGCCCGGCTAATTAGCTAATTGGCTGGGCGGTATACCTAGTTTGTCAGTGGACTTAGTTGGGCCACTTTGTTCTGCATGTCGATGAAGTGGATGCGCTTGAAAGACGTGTCCCGTCTCTTCTTCGTCCTCCTCTTTCAAGCGCATCCACTTCATCGGTATACCTAGCTCAGTTAGGACGAGCTATAACGAAGCTGATTAGGCCAAATCATGCTAAGGCCGAGCTAAGCCACGTCTTACTAAGACCATGCTAATGAAGTCGTGCAAAGCTAAGAACAAGGTAAAGAAAAGCATGTTAATTAACACGACGCTAATTAGGTGCGTGTAATTAAAACCAAAATAATCAGGACCTTACTCACTGAGATCGTGTTAATTAGGATCGTGCTAATTACTTCTTTACCCTTAGCAAACGATGCCCTCAGCATTCAGGACCTTGCGTATTAAACCTGCGTAATTAATGCCGTGGTATTTAAGCCATTATCAGTTAATGCTAATTAACACGCCGTTTATTAAGATCGTGCTGATTAGGATAATGCTAATACATCTGCACTATTCAGGACCTTGCGAATTAAGCCCGAGCAATTATTGGCGCGGTAATTAAAACACCAACAATTAATGTTAATTAGCACGATGTTCATTAGGAGAGTGTAATTATAAACAATATAATCAAGACCTTACTCACCGAGACCGTGCTAATTAGAATCGTGCTAGATAGTATTACGCTAATTACCTCTGTGCTATTCAGGATCTTGCGAATTAAACCTGGGTAATTTTTGTCGTTGTAATTAAAACGTTAGCAATTAAGAAAGGACTATTCAATATCATGTTAGTTAAGACCTTCCTAATCAATAGCACCAATATTGAGACACGGTCATTACTCCGAAGCAGACCAAGCATAGTGAGTAGACGAGCCACGTAAAAAGCTGGAAGAAGCTATGTGATCACAAGCTCCTCCGATGGCCCCAGCATTGCACAAGTAGTGCAAGCTGCCCAAATTATTTTACGTGCCAAGAAGCTGCTGAGTAGCGTCCACCGCATGAAACACTTGACAGGCACACCAGCACTATGACAGTCACGAGTTGAACTGGAGCCTTTTCAGAATCAACGAGTTTGTGCCCGAGTTCGCGCGTCAATCAATTTGATTGACAGACGCCCGCGGCGAAGAGCGGGTTCACCCACGGCGTTTCCTCTTGCCGAGTAGCAGTGCTCACGTCGCAACGCCGGCGAGCGGCAGGATTCATCTAAGAGCTTAATCGCACAGACTATGCACACACACACGAAGAACTAAAGGTTATATCATCACGTGGCTACGATTATCTCGCATTCAATTTCACTGCTCTCACGACCTACCACGCACAGCTATGGAGCAATTGCCCCTGGTGGGATTTGCGGCGAGAAATGTTACTATTTACTTCTTTGTGGAGACATTGTTTCTACCGATTCGCTACTACAGAAAAATCTTCAGACGTGTAATGTAAGTATAGCAGCTATCTGCCCATTTATTTATCTGTAATATTCCAGAGAAACGAAACGAGCTGCACCAGAGTGCTGTGTGTGCGCCCTTGTTGCCTTCGGGAGTGGAAATTTCCATGCTGCAGTGGGAATTAAAGAATTTTCCGAAAGAGGACAAACGCCCACAATCACGCCCGTGGGAGGCACGATGATCAGTTGGCAAAAAGATAGCTGCACTGTCAAAATGTTGACTGAGTGGCGGCGCTGACGCGTTCGCACGCGGCGTTCTTTCGAAAACCGCCGCAAATGCCACGCATGCGTTTGTGACGCCATGCTCGTTCTTGTAGCCGTTTTTATCAATGCTGCTAAAGTGTGCTCTGCACTGTCTTCCTGTCATGCTCGTCGTAATGCAAGCTCGGAGCTAACTCGTGTGCCCGAGAAGCTCGAGCCATCCTGCATAGCACCCCAGGCTGCAGCCCGCTTAAGTGGTTTGTTGATGTTCCGTTGATGATCAAAAGGAAATACTTGCCAGCATGTCTTTGCAAATTGATTTCCGAATAGGTATTTATTAGTCATGGTCTCGTGCTTTCAAAAGTGAGAAACTTGTTTTATAACGAGAGGAATTATACGGACAATTAGGGCTCATTTTTGCCATCGTAATCACCGTCATATTTGTCATGATGTCCATGATCGATAACATGTTACGCGCGACGTATGTTCTATGTGTAAGTGAAAGCTTGCGGCGGCTGCAGTGGGGCGCTGCTCCATAAGCGTTAGAGCGCGGCGGCCGGTTCCGTCAGGCGAAGGAGCAAAAAAAGGGGGTGCAGGCGGAAGGCTGCGTCATTCGGGCACCAGCTGTTAACATCAATCAATAGCGCGTGTTCACGCACGCGCTATTTCTGCTATCTAAACAGACATTAGTTTACGGCTCCTACCCTTCCACATGGACTCCCACCGATTACTTAGTCCTAAGGCGACAGGCAGCATGAAAACAGCTGCGCTCGGTTTTAGAGTTAAGAAAGAGCGGACCCTAAAGACTTCCCTAGTCGCTGGCGTTACGTCATCTAACACTTCAAATCGTTGCTATCGCATTCGCTTGTTCGCCCTTGCTGCGAAAGTGCGGCCCCTTCATGCGCTTTTTGCCGAAGGACCAGCGAAAAAGCGGCCTTTGCAAAAAAAAAGGTCACACTTCCGCATCAAGGGCGAAACGTTCACGAAACTACTCCTCGGTGCAATACGCAATTGCATTTGCACGAAATAATCTCGAACGTTACGGCCTATTACTGCTTTGGCTTTGGAAAAGGTTGGCCCGAGAAGAAGTAAGTGTAGTGTACGTTAGTCATTACTGAACTGCGGTTAAACCCGAAGACCACCAAAGGCGCGCACAACGAAGTGCCTATTTGGTTACAATAAAGTGTATATCGGAACATTATTTGTAAATCGTTCCATGTGTTTGCGACACATAGATTACTGCAGAGAAAGAGTGGCGACGATTAATCGGCACACATCAATAGGCTTACGAAAAGGAAAGTGACAGCCACCCATTTGTAGGACGAACGCACAAGACCGGATCCTAAAGACATAGCCGCTAGCGTTACTTCATCTAAGATATCGACGATGTGGATGCGCTTTGACGAAGCGGACAGAAAAGAGATGGGACACACAAAGCGCATCTCTTCTCTGTCCGCACCTTCAAAGCGCGCCCACATCATTGACATGCAGAACCAAGTAAGGACGTTGTCAAACTTCATGCAACAATGCAATATCTTCGCCTCGCATTAGTTTCTTCGCCCTTCATTTCAACGCCTTTCTGAAGCCGTTGCCCCGGAAAGGCGATAGTCTGGGGTTCAGTTCCCGGACCAGGATGAGTTTTTCGCCAAACAAAAGGCTTTCTTTCTGATAAATTCATATTGATTCCCCTTTCCCTTTCGTCACCCTTGCATCACCTTGGGGGATATTGGAGAACCTATTTTCATGAGTTGACTTCCTGCTAATATTATTAGCAACTATCACGACTGAAATACACTGCGCGCTATGGCCGAAAAGCCTTCCTTTAGATAACATGTTTCGACGGTGCCGGAGCACTCACACGACCTTACTAGTACATCTGAGTTATCAACTACAATATGCTTTCTTTTTCATCTTCGACTGCAATTTCGCAGCTTTAGCTCCACGTAAAGCTGGCTTTTTCACTGACAACTGCTTGATATTGTTCTGTCGCAGTAGACACAATTCTTTTACAACAGAGCCGCAGGGGCACTACCCACTAAGGTCTCGGGGCTGCGCTATCTGTGACCTTGCTTTGGCTTCTGCTCTGTGATTGAAGGTAACCTGCTGAGTGAATGCAGAAAAGGGGTCCTTGCGCATCCCCCGAGAACTTTTTCAATCAGTAATGGTGCTGCTTTAACACCAAAGTTCAAAGAAATATTCGTGCTGGCGATAATTTACACCCGGCATTGCGACGGTGAGAAATCAGAAAAAGATGTGTCACACTGATCCCTTCCGATAGAGGAAAACAAAAATGGGCGTAACTCCTTTTATTTCTCGATTTATGCTTAATGAGGAGAAGAGGTAGACGGCTTGAAGCAACAAAAGAGTCGTCGTTCGACAGCGTAAGTGGTCGAGGTGAGAGGCAAAAGCCCACGGGAGGCCGATGAATATAAGTGTTCGAAAACCCGGTATGGACTAGATATTCCAGCAGGATTACCCGTGCTGGAAAGTGGGGACATCGCGGCAATAGCAGCTGCTCTACCGATTAGGAGGGTAGTCGGTACTGCCGGTACTTGGAGTCCACCTTGTCGCATTGTTATGAGGACACAGGAGAGCCACAGAGAATCTCCTCCAAGGTCTCGGGATCGCTGTCGATTTTCATCCGAGTTCTCGGGATGACGATCGCCTCCAACGAGATCAACGGTGAAACTATCAACAGACTCTCTCACAAGAATACTAATGCCATCAGGCTCCTCAATATGGTCACAAATAGAAGTGGTCTGAAGGAGGACAGCCTTATCATGTTGACTCACTGCTTTGTCATTTGTCCCATGGTATACATTGCGCCCACGTACAATTTTCATAAAGGCACAAAGAATAAGATTCACACCATCATTGTCAGGACATACAAGTTCGCCCTCGGCCTCCCGGAGTACACCAGCACTGAAAGGCTACTCCAACTGGCGATTCACAACACTTTGGGTGAAATAGTGGATGCACCATGATTACTACACATCGATTACACATCGTCGTGATCACCTTAGTGAAAACAAAACACGCATCTACTGCTAAGACTAGAAAACAGGGGGCAGCTGACAAAATGGCCATTGCCCCAGTCGTAACTGACGCAGGCACTCAGATTATACTGAGAAACTCGCGCAAGCTGGGAGGGTTTCTGCTAAGTTTGGGATTTCTATGGAAGCCGTTCGTATACTCATGAACACCGACCAGGTGTACCAGGCTACCTTGATGTAGTGGCCCGTCGATACTGTGTAAGTCTGCCCAAACCGACCCTACTTCAACAAGATAGCGCAATCCGCCGCACTCGACGCTGTAGCTCGTGCAGGAGGAGATAGACTTCTCGAAGATTACTAGGATCAGGATGAACTTACGGGATACCACGGACTAACCAAGGAGTTTTACATTGCCAGGCGGAGCTACCCTCCGCCTATTGGCGCTCATTGCGGAGCTCATGCAGCTCTTTGGAGGCAGCTAGAAATTAACACTTATCCCAATCCACTGTTATGCCATCGAGTCCTCCCTGATGTCTATAACACCAGTAAGTATCTGTAAGGTCTGCTAGAAACACCCGACTACGCTTATGCATATGTTCTCGGAATTGGGTGCTAAAGTCGAAGGTATTAATGCCGATGTGCTCTGGGCGAGCTAGGAAGCCACCCTGCGCAGCTCCAAGGTCGCCGATCAACTCTGCGCAGTCCGGGGCGTTAATTCGCAGAACAATCAATAAAGTTTTTTGCAGCCATCTATTCGGGGTCGCGACACATTTTTTTCAGACCGGCGAGAAGTGAACATGCCATGAAGTCTGGCCGCTGTCTACGCACAGCCAGTGCAAAGGCAGAGGAGAGTAGATAGTGTTCTCCGAAGAGAGAGCTCTCAGGAAACGGCTTGCGGGTCCGGTTATCAGCCACACTGGTTTCCTTAAAATAACAGAGAGCTCAGCTATTTGTCAAGTATTCATTCTAAAAGGCAGCGCGTGTAAACACGGATACAAAGAGGTCAAGACGGTGTCTTGAGTTCGTTCTTGTGTCCGTGTTTGCACACTCTGTCTTTTCGAATGAATACTGATGCCCGCTAGTTTGTCATGGAAAGCTTCTTCAACCAGGACCTGATGATGTCCATGGCCATGATCAGTGTGGTGAGAGGGCCAGCAGTGTAGTTAGCAACACTATCGACGGTTGCAGGCCCCTTATTCCCGACAATGCCCATATGTGTTTGCCTGGAGCACCGCACAGTCCTTCAGTCATAGCCGTTGTGAAACTGCTTTCCGAAACTGCTTTTTTGCGGGAGCCTACAGATTGCCGTGCCATCTGGGAGGGAATTACAAAATACTACATTGCTGCGGCGCCGCCCCTGCGTGCTTTCGCAAGCTGCTCAGAGCCGCATGCAGCGGTGGCGTCGTCGCAAGCAATAAGTTCATTTTTTGGTCAACAGATAACGCGACAATCAGCAGACCCCCGCAGACCCAACGTTTCTAGAACCAGTTCACTTTAGCAGCTCCCCATAGACGCTTGCTCTCCAAAGTGGACGCGACAGCAGACGCAAGAACTAGCGGCGCTGCAGTTTCATCTTGCATCATGCCTCACACGTCGTCTGCTACAACGCCCCTGTGACCTATGGTCGTTGCAGCTTTTGACGGCCGTGACAGCCGAGGTTTCAACTTTTTCAATAACCTCGAGTGTTTCAAAAAGCGATCATTTCACAAGCTCTGCTCCGTAACCATCAAAAGATAATCAAACGTGACCTATAGTAATGGTACAATCTCGCACACTTCTAGCGGTCCTCTCGCACGAATATTCCATTGCAGTCAACCTGTGTTTAGCCTCCACGATGGAACAGTGGTTACGGTGCTCGGCTGCTGACCTGAAGGTGGCGGGATCGACCACAACTACGGCGGTCGCACTTTTTTCTACGAAGGCGAAAGTGACACTGGCTCATGTACTTAGATTTGTCATCCTAAGCAAGTCATAAAACAGAGGACCGTTGTTAATTTTGGGCGAATTAATTCCAATTTCTCGAGAAAGGCGTGCAACCCGAACTACGGTAGAGCAAGGTACCTTGCAAGTCAGTTATGCGGAATCCCGCAAGGTGGATGAAGGGTTAAGAAAGGGAAAATAGACAGCCACCCATTTGTAGCACGAAGAAACAAGGAAATCCGTATGGATTTCCTTGTGGCTTCGTGCTACAAACGGGTGGTTGTCTATTTTCCCTTTCTTAACCCTTCCGCCACCTTGCGGGATTCCGCAGAACTGATTTGCAATATGTGTCCAGTTGCTTCGAGTTGTCGATGAATTCGCCCTCGCGCTGCCAATTGCTAGCTTCCTGGTTAGCTCAATTGGTAGAGCGACCGCCCCGGAAAGGCGTTGGTCCCGGGTTCGATCCCCGGACCAGGACGAATTTTTCGGCTGAAGGGTTAAGAAAGGGAAAATAGACAGCCACCCATTTGTAGCACGAAGCCACAAGGAAATCCGTATGGATTTCCTTATGACTTCGTGCTACAAATGGGTGGCTGTCTATTTTCCCTTCGTTAGCAAGGTACCCGATTTGCATTCCCTGAATTCGGTTAGGCGACTTGTAGCGAAGCTATAGTGTTCACTATTCTGGTGGGATAGGCGCTCAGAAGATACTTCTTGCAAGTTCCTGCCCTGATTCGGAGAAGTGATGAGCGGTGTTCGTTTTCTAGCCGCTCGTACATCACGCACATCGACATGGCATTCTTC
This sequence comes from Rhipicephalus sanguineus, assembly GCF_013339695.2. Lineage (NCBI taxonomy): Eukaryota > Metazoa > Arthropoda > Arachnida > Ixodida > Ixodidae > Rhipicephalus > Rhipicephalus sanguineus. The sequence continues at coordinate 109,758,110 of NC_051179.1, forward strand.
AGCTTTGTCCCTAGCACTTCCCTAGCAATCACCGTTCGCAAACAATCACGGACGGAATACGGAGAAAGCGAGCACAGAGAAACGCGCAACGCGTCGCAAGCGGCTACTCCTGGCACGTCTGAGATCGCTGCGGCAGGTGCGTCGCCTCCGCGATTAGCTTAGGCAACGTGCCATGGAGGGCAACGATGCGTTGCCGTATTCGATCCCGGGGGCCACGGCAAGTGAAGCAAAATGGAACAGCCGCGCCGTAACTTCACGCGTCGGCCGCATGTGCCGGCATGCGAGCGGAGCTACGAAACTGTACTGGTCCTAAAAAAGTAGGGCAGACTATTGTCAGTTTTGCGTCCAATAGTTTGTTCTGAGCAAGTATGAGGAAATAGAATAGACGCGTGGGCGTTATTGCAATCATGAATAAATGATAAAAATATGAGGTTATCCGTGTTGTCAAACAATATATATCATCGATGAAGCGTTATTAGTACGACGGTTTCAGTGAACTCCTTGCCAGAAAAGTCATGCTCGAGTACGCCCATGAAATATCAGCATAACTATGATCGATGAGTGTGCCTATCAAGATGCCATTAACATTAAGGTCATTATTGCGGTTAAAATTGGAGCTGTTAAATCCTAAGTCTAACTTTAAAACTGCCATCAAAGTGGAGCTGTCAACAACTTTATCGCATACAGAATCGTAAGAGAGAAAAACTGCCCGCATTCCACCTGCGTGTGACATGTTGGTACATGGGGATGCTACGTCCAAGCTAATCTCACGGACGACAGAAAGGTCAACAATGTCGGACAAAAAGTGGGATAGTTTCTTTCATATGAAATAAAAAAGAAGACGGAAATTGTTTATGTAGTGTGCCTACACAGTGGATAAACCAGTAGTAAACACAGTAAAAAATGTTGCAGTGGCTTAGCTCGGCTATGCCAGGATAACGTAGCGTTAGCAAAGGTTCAGCTGATTATTTTTAGCTTTCCTGATTGTCTAGGATTAGCTTGATTATCATGCTTACTACTGCTCTAATGACACAGACACGGTATACGTGTTTTCTAGCACATGTATATTTATTTTGCCAGGCAACTGCTTCGGGATCCGATGAGTTAAGCTTCTCCTCTCTTCTGCGCCGTTGAGCAGCATTTGCGCGCTCCCTCTCCATGGCTAAACCACACTGGCAAACGCCAGTCAGAGGCCCTATCAAGCGGCTCCAGCGCAGTGTCAGACGGCGACTGCACAGCGAAGGCGAATAGCTGAGCTCGCGCCGGCGCCAATACATCTGCCACGGCTACGACGTCACTCCTCTATAAAGCACAGACCGGCGGGGGCGAGTGGCGCGCGGCGGCGGTGGTAGAGTGACCTAGAATAGGGGCGTGTCCAAAGCGACGCGCGAATACATGGGAGGAGCGAGGGCCTTTTGCGGTGAACTCCCGCGCCGCGGCGCTACCGTGCCGCACCTGTGGACTTTCTCCTCGGCGGATGCCGCGCGAATGCTACGCGCCTGATATTTTGGCCGCTATTAGCCAAAATTGCGGAAATATGGGTAGTATTTAATACTGCGTTGCTACAGCCTAATACTGCAGCGACTCGTGGCACAGAGAACGCGTTTGTGTGTTGTGAAACGGGGATTTTGTATATTTACTTTCAGCTGGTTTGTCACCACAATGGTCTACACTTACGCGGCTGTTTGAGGAACGCATTCTGCGCGCACTTCATCGCGAGAGAACGCGCTTAATTTACTTTCGTGTAGAATGAAGAACGTATAACTTGCTGCAGGAGAGAATAAAATGGAGATAAGCAGGAGAACGTAGCAGATATGCACGTCGTAAACGGTTAGCTCATGCTACGCGTTTGTACCCTTTCGTGTCCTTTCTTTTGTTTAGTGCGTTCGATTTGTTTTACAATGGTGCCTCCCGCACTCTGCTGTTTCAAGCCATTTCATGCGAAGCCGAATGTGTCTGTCTGCGTGGCCGCGGCGCCAAAAGTAAAAAAATTACTCGCGGAACTCGCGTCTTGATCGTTCGCTTGGTATACATGAAAATTGACATGCAATGCCGGGGCACGAATGTATGCCTAACATGACAGACAGGTCATGGCATCACTAACTTGACATGCTTGCCATTTGCGTTACGACTAACAATAATATGGCGTGTGGCGCGCAAACCCGCTTTCTTCTTCGAGAAATAATTCTGACGATATGTGGTCTGACTATTTGTCTCCGTAGATAAAGACGTGGTGGTTACCAATATCGACGTGAACATGCAAACCTTACCCATACATTTGAAGAAATGACTGCATAGGTAAAATGTACGCGAAAAAATCACATGAAAACAAAAACACGGTCCCTTATGCAATTCATATACCTGAGAAGGCTCGAAAACGAAAGCCATCTTTTTCGTCAGTCGATGCATTGATCCTCCCTCACCCCTCTCCGAAAGCTTTCTTCACATAACGTGGTTTTGGACGGCCCACAGGATCCAAGGCATTGCAAGCTTTCTGCACCTCACCTGCTTTTACATTGCCTTCGTCATCGGCCCCAGATCACGGAGGCAATGCGAAGCGACCATATGATGTGATGGCGTCATCATATGACGTCACGTTGAGTGACGTCACGATGACGTCATTGCGGCTTCACAAATTTTGTCGATCTGTGACGTCATCACGTGATGATTCTGTGCATCGCTCGTGTTGGCGACGCCGTACGCCGACGGTCAATTTTCGTGTTTGATGAGGCATCTGAGGCTTCTGCCTCTTAAAAAAAAACAAGACAAACCAAAGTTAATGAAATTATAGCAGTGCAACATCGTGTATGCCTCACTTCATGTTACGATCGATCTCCCTAAAACAAACGTGAGTCTCAGCTCAGAGCGGCTGATTGCACGCGTCTGCGGGACAAACAGGCTTGCTTTACCCGTCTCGTCATCTTTTTGTAATTATTAAAGATATGACCAGAGGCGCTGTTTAAGTGCTCCGGAGCTTCAGGACGAAAGCGTGATGGGCGCTATATTGAGCTCATCAGGAAAAGGCGGGAAATTGCGGTCGGGTGCCCTGTTGACGCGCACTCAATTACCGCGGAAACAATCTTTTTGTAAAGTCTCTGAACCGCGTGAACGCTAATCTCCGAGAACCGGGAAAACATCTTTAGTGGAGAATGAGTTGCTTCCTTTCGTATGGTGAAGGTTGAAGCAATGCACGCATCTCGCGCGAACTTTTCATACTGACGTTGAGCGATCCCTGTAGCACGGCCGCTACATAACCTGTCTTTTTATGCAGCGGCCGTGGCTGCATATATACATATATATATATATATATATATATATATATATATATATATATATATATATATATATATATATATATAATCGCATGTTGCATTTTTTCAGCCTAGGTGAATAAGAGATCTCTGTATTTGAACAATTTTCCGAAGCGATTTTGGAATTACGCTGTTATATTTGTAAATTTCTTGCCGTATTTTCGTTCAGGCAGCTACTTGAATTGTACAGCAAGGATGGGGGTATTTGTAACTTTTTTTTCGTGATATCTGGATATTTGCGAAGCATTTTCTATATTACGCCTTTTATGCCAAAACTTGTTGAATAAGGTTAGCTTACCTGGCATCGCTTTTCTTTGAAAAGTTTGCGCACGGTGAACCTTATTGTACGCTACCTCAGAAGCAAAAATAAGCCAACAACATTGCGGTCGTATGGCCGTCTCTACTCTTTCTTTTGTTTCCCTTACGTCCTCGCGGTGGGCTTTGTCCACAGTAAAGCGCTAGTGGGTGCTAACAAATTGTCGAATAAAGCGCTGTGCATATGGCTAGCAAACCACTCGCGACCATGAGTAAAAAGCTTGTAGTGAGAAGTGGTCACAGCGCGTGTAAGTTACAACTTTTTATTACTCATAATTCTTGCGTGCGCGATGCTATTCCCGATTGCCCGTGAAAATAAGTTTTTTTTTTTTCATTCTTTCCTTGTACATGTTCGTTTCGCGCGTTTTTACCCATGTACCAATGTTCTCGAACCAGGGTGTCGGAACGGAACGAAAACCGAAACCGATAAACGAAAAAAAAAAACGACATTTTTTACCGGAACGAAAACGTAACCAAAACTTTATATATTATTTCGTTCCGGAGTGAAACCGAAATTTTTTCCATCGTTTTTCGGTTCACGAGAAAACTTCGCGATCCGCCACAACTGAGCTCGTGCAATGTGAGTATATCTCAGGGTACAGTATTAGCGCGTACCTCAGGCAGGAATTCCAAAGCAAAGATATGTTGAAATTGTGCGAAAAACGAGAACAGTGGCAACCAGAGATGTTTATACTAACGCAAGTGGACTTTTACGCGCCTCTCACGCAGGCCAAAGTGGAGAGGGAATTGTCGGCGCTGAAGTTTGTTACAGCGAAAGCTGTTATGAGGTCACAACAGCTGATTTGGCGCCATAGTTCTCCGCCGCCGCCGGTTTCCGTGACTGCTACCGCGAGAAATAAAAAACAATTGAATGAGAAACAAATTTCTAGGGTCGGATGGGATTTTAACCCGCGCCCTCTGCGTGGCAGTCGGGTCTTTCACCACTGTGCCACGTTGGTGCTTGTAACTCCTTCGCAAAAATGCGCAGGCATCATGTCGGGCAAGGAATCGTGCTAACATATGTATTATAGCATGGCCGAAAAGTAAAATAACAACCAGTCATCACACAATGCTAATAGCGTGTGTGTGGTTTAATGCTTCCCACCAGATTTGCGGAGTTGCCACTTCAGAACTGAAATGACTCCGAAATCATTCCACATTTTCGCGACCCTGGAATGGAATGGGGACAACGCTTGGAAGAATGGAATGGGAATGGAATTAAGCGCCCTCTGCACGCAATGGAGTGGGAATGGAATTACGTCTTTTTCCGAAAATAGAGCACGTTTTCGTCTACGTGCCGCTTTTCGAACTTCAAACATTAGTAAGTCAGCCTCGAATTTAACAATAAAGCAGTATTTTTAAAATTGCTTGGCTGATTACAAGCACGGTATATTTATAAGTAACGCGCCTACTACAAACAAAGGCATACAAACAAATGCATTATCCCAGCAGATACTGAAGAGAGAAACACACTACCCCTGTGCGTTGGTTCGCTGATGCCCCCACACGAAAGTGGCGAATACTCTATGCACAACCTGATCTTTATCTCACGAGCAGTTTAGTACCTGACACACGTAAATAACCTTTGCGACAAGGAAGACACTGCATACCTGCGCACAGGCGAACACAGAAAGTTCTTCTCACCACATCCATGCTTGCGAGGCGCGCTTGACAACCATCAGTGCTGACGAGCAGTGCGGCCCAGTGTTCCGTATTCGATACAAAGGCACAAGGTGCCCGAGCGGTGCACTGTTCCAACTAATACCAGCAGATCTAGAGGGTTTTGTTCCTCATTAACCAAATCTTAGTTTTCTCCATATTCACGACCGCTCCAGACGCATGGCAAAACTGCTTAGTCTTCTTGAATGCTACTTTTTTCAGCATAAAAATACACTATGTCGTCATTTTAGCATTAACACATTTAAGCTTATACATTATTAAAACATCACCATTCGTTAAAACGTGCTGTAGCGGGAGAGCTGCCCCTATGGGAATTAGTAGGGTGCTTGTACTGCACCAGATATGTCACCAAGCTACTATCCCTCGACCTTGGTAACGTGCTTTTCGTACGTTTGCAGTTCTTAATGCATCTGATGGCATCAGCTTTATGGGGTGTTCATTCTTAGCCCAATAAAACTATCAAGATTTCTTTCCTACTTTGAGGAATCGCAGGAATGGAATTGAACAGCCCGGCCATTCCCGGAATGGGATTCGGCTAAGTTTTTTATTCCGAGGAATTGAAAGGAATGGAATTGCGGCAAGTCCTAATTCCCCGGAATGGAACTGGAATGGTCTCATATTCCGCAGCACTGCTTCCCACCCACTACAAAGTACTCAGCCATAATTCCTCATCGTCATCAGCCACAGCACAAAGTGCACTGCCTTACAGATGCATAGCGGGTACCACGTTTCTCCAAAAAATGACGAAAAATTGCATAGTGGGAACATCGCTACTTGAGAAAAATTACGATGATTTATGGCGTAGTGGGTACCTTGCATGTGTACTTGTATTAGTTGCCCCAAGAGAATTTACAACGGGCTCTACAAAGGCCGCTCTTCTAGTTTTCGCTGCGACTGTGCTGCGTGTTCCGCGCAGGCCTGGCGATACCTTTATCAGAACAGCGGTTTGGGGCATCAGAGAGTACACTCAGTGACGTGCTGCTTCTGAGGTCGTGCTCACTCCCTTGACACAAAGCACTGAGCCCACTAAAAAAATCGTATTTATCTTTTGAGAAAATAAATAAGTACTATGACTTTGAAATTAATACTGCTTTGTGAAAATTGGTAGGAATTCGTGGTAGAGTTGCTTCCGCTCATCTAAAGAGCGTGTTTTATCCTTGTCCCACTTTCCAAAGACGAGGGCAAGTAACTACATCACAAACCCAATGTTTTTTTATGATTACCCTAACTTCAAATTTTTGCGTAAAAAACCGTTACGAACCGTTACAGAACATTTTTTTCGTTCCGGAACAGAAACGGAACGGAACTTTTTGCGGTGGAACGAAACTAAAACCGAAACGAGAAACATTTCGTTCCGACACCCTGTCTCGAACTCTATCACCGGCACTAGGTCACGCCGCCTGACACGTTTTTTTTTTTGCATTCTGTTGTTACCCCAGCATTAACACGAGGCTTAAAGATGGATAAGCTCCATTCCGCACCGCATTATAAAAATTAAATAGACTTCAAGCGCCCTGTCTGGAAACTCAGCGCAAAAAACTACAGCGCGCAGGAGACGCGCCTCGCTTAACGTTGGTGTTTTTACGGTGTTTTGTCATTTTATCTTTTGCTTGTTCACCTTTTGTTACTCTAGGTATGTTATGGTGTGACAGTATTTTCTCATTTTATTTTTGTGTTTGTTTACCTATTGTTAACCTTTTTGCACAGATGTTTTCGGTTTCGATTGTACACGGTGCTGTCGGTTTCCGTTTCGTTTACAGTGACGGTCGGACGCGGCTGGATTGAGAAGCCTCGGCGAACAAGAGAAAGAAAACTTCTCCTAGGCGGGAGCGCGCGCTCACTTATCATCATCAAGGAACTCCAAGAACAAGAGATAGACGACGTCTCTTTGGCGCGAGCGCTGTCGGTTTCGGTTTTATGTACCGTGACGGCCGGACGGGGATGGACGGACAAGGCTCGGCCCTAAGGTGCTTCGCCCCATGAATTGGTTCTTTAACCACACCTATGCAAGGCGAAGAGTCGTCCGTGGTTTCCTGCGGTATGTATGTTTTGGGAGCAGATAAAAGAGAAGCGCGACCGGGCTATGTGGAAAGAGGAAATGCAGAGGGGACTTAGGCATCTCTTGCTTCTCAGTAAGGTTAGTTAGTGTATTTACAGCGACAGCTTTATATTTCTCAGTGGGGTCACCATCTAGCTGCCTGTAAAAAATGCTATCACAAGGTTGTCTGGAAGCTTCGCTGTCATAATTGACTTTGTTTAGTAGTACCACGGCTCCGCCTTAATCGGCCTGTTTATTTATGATGTCATCACGGCCTTTCAGCTGCTACATTGCTAATATTTAATGTGGTCAGCGGTTCCTTTTAAACGGAGCTTGCTTGTGGTAAATAGCGAGTACGTCTAGTTGAAGGGCAGCGATATATAGGTCCAAGCCCTTATCCCATTGGGTGGGTGGGGCCAGGGTGTAAGATATATACTCTTTAAATGAGGACACTCACGAGTCGCGATCGACCTGATGAAGCCCGCTCACCGCAGCGGATAGCTATCGCCGAGACGACGCAACTTCAAGACAAAAATGCGCTGTCCTAGCAACCACCGCTTCGCGGAAAAGATGAATTTCCTGGCCAGCTATGGCATGCTAGGAGGTAAACCTCGAAATGCATGCCGCGTTTACCGCGGGTGCTATGGCAACCATGTTGGTTGCCGTAGCACCAATACATCGCGTTATTTGAAGTTGCGTCATTACGCCGATAGATAACCACTACCGTCACCGGGCCAATTGGACGCGCACTTTTGTTGCTTTGTCTGGTCGACCGCGCCTTGCAAGCGAGTCCAGAAGTGTTCCCACCTAAAGAGTATCAATATCTCACACCGTGGGTGGAGTCCATTGTTTGTAAGAAGAAAAAATGGAAGTCCAGGCATTAGCATGATTTTTGGTCAAGAAAATATTCTCGCAATCCTAAGTTTCTGGAAAAGGTATCTAAATCCTTCATGAGCTTAAATTTACTGCAGCCCCCTGTCTCTGGACAAACATTTAGTCCTCGCGACAGCAGCGAGGTTTTATTATCGGAAAGTTCGTAGGAAAATAAGCGACAAAGTTGACAGAGGTGACAGATAAGTCGAGATTGTGGGCCATCTGAGGATGGGACTTTATTAGACGACGAGGGAATATCGACTACAGGAATCAGGGGAGCAGTGTGAGGTGCAATAACATTGTCTCTCAAAAGCTTTCAATTTCTGGAGATATATGTAGATGCCCCGGGAATTTATATGAACTGTAAGCGCCCGTTGCTCGACTCTCTCTCTCTCTACACACACACACACACACACACACACACACACACACACACACACACACACACACATATATATATATATATATATATATATATATATATATATATATCAGTTAGGGTGTACCAATAGTGTGCCCTGGAATTGAACACAAATACCAATTCGAATCAATGCGGGGCTTTCGATAATGTTAAAAATTTCAGAGCGGCGCGGTGGGTGACGCAGATGTCCAGAACCGCCTCGTGACTCAGAGGTCTAGAATGCAACAGCTTCGGATGGCGGCCTAAACCGTGGGCAGCTAGGCAAAGCCCTTTAGCTACGCTCTCCGTAGGTTGCGGTCACTATTATTATATTTTGTTCGCTATTAGAGAACCGTAGAAATATTTAGACGTTCTCCAATGTTCTGCGTGCCTCAGTCAGCCGAAATTTTATTTATTTTTGCAGTTACACTTAGCGGAGAGCCACACTTTACAAAATGCAATATAGAGGAGTATATAACCAGAAGAAAATTTTGCGATGCCGTCAAGACTGCGGAACTTCTACACTCACGGCTTTGGTAGGAAGGTTGCGGAGTTCGAAGCGATGATCACGACGCATTCACATATGGCAGAGCCCTAGGACATGCATCTGAAGTACACGAACAGTTCAGATGGCTAGGTTCAGTTGGCTAGCTGATAATCCTGCTTCACAATTGCGGGGTGAGCCGCATGTGTACATTATCTGCTTATGACATGCTGTAAAGTCTCACGACAGGAAGTCGCTGCTACATTGAAGCCTCGCAGGATGGCGGATGCAGTGACGCAAATAAAATTCTAAAAAGGCTCCTTCCAAACCCATACAATTGTTTTGCAGCTTTGTCCTCGTAACCAATAATTTCTAAACGCTTGAACGTGTAGATAAGTCCGCACATTCATAGTTCTGGCAACAGTTGCTTTGTCCGCGCTTAGAGCTTCGCAGTTCGCACACGTATCGTAAGTCATTTGGTTGACTAATGCAATGTTGGGGAGCGCAGATTTATTGAGATAACGAGGCACACACTACTCCGCATTCTACAAATAATCGCACAAGAACAAACTAAAGAAGCGGCAACAACAAACAACTGAGAGAAGCGCTGACAGCCGCCTAAACACGCATAAATGCGCATGCCCACATGGTTAGAAACGAAACTGCCGCAGCCTGGTTAAAAAACCTCAAAGGCACCTGATGCATTCACCTAAGAAGACTCGAGGGCGAAAGCCATATTTTGTAGCTTTAGCTACACTGGCCGAGCTGGAGCAGTTTGGCGTGGCAGTCCGAGAGGCGTGCTGCGCATGCGCGAGGAGCAGTGACACGATACGGAGCACAGCTGGCGCACCTGAGCCGCCACCGCCGCGCGCACCTCGCTGGTCTGCGTATTCCAGACGAGTTACGTTATAGCCGCGGCAGACATACTGGCGCCGGCACGTGCCCAGCTGTGCGCCTCCGTTGCGCAGTGGCCGTCTCACGCTGCGCCGGGCGTTGGGGCCATAGAGACGAGAGTGTGTTACTACACTGACCACCAAGCCGTGTTTGTGTCAATAGAGAAATAGCGTTGAGCAAAAAATAAATATGCATGTGTTACATGATGCCTACACCGCGTGTGTGCCATTGAAGCAGCAGTAAGCATGATAATCAAGCTAATCCTAAACAACCAGGAGAGCTAAGAATAATCAGCTGAACCTTAGCTCACGATACGTATATCCTGGCATAGCCGAGCTAAGCCACGACAAGTTTTAAATGCGAAGCATTTCTTAGCGAACCTCTGGCACTTTGAGCGTTTCTATCTACGTATCTATCTATCTATCTATCTATCTATCTATCTAGCCGCCTACGTCTGGGTGCTCTCATGATCGCCTCCTTAGCTTGGTGTAGACCAAAATTTGCATGGGAGGGTAAGAGGATTTGCCGAATATGATTGCCAGGTCATGACATGAATAACAATAAAATCCTGTCGCGTACGTCGTCAAACCCTTTCCACTAAACACGTGTGGCACATACCCGTTTACCACGGGCCGCGGTGTACGGGTATGCGCCACAGGTGATTGACAGTTTATATCTACTCAGGAACGGCGAGAACAGACATTGGTAACTTAAATGCTAGAGCGTTAAGAAAAACCAACATCGGCAGCGTTGACTCAACGAATGGAAAGAATGAAAATTAGGATCCCAGCAGGAATCGAACCCAAGCATTCTGCGTGGCAATCGGGTATTCTACCACTGAGTCACGCCAGGTCTATAAACTGGTTTGGAAAAACAGCCTACGCAGGCGTAATATCGGTGCAACGTCAATTGTGGTTGTGGTGCTGGCTATCTAATTTTACAAGAAAGCAGTAAACACTACATGATACTCCTACGATACAGGCGTCATATCAGATTAACGTCTCTAGTTCCAGTGTTGGCTCCACTTTCATAGCAGTCTAATAAACATTACGTTTGTATTCCTATGATTCAGCAAGCTATATTGCTATGATTCAGGAAGCTATATTGCTCGACCCCGGAGGAATACATTAACGAAAGTTACATATGATATCGACATCACCGAACCGTAAAGTGCAGTTCGTCTACCAGAACGACGCAGTGTCCTCTTAATTTCTTACGAGGCTGGGCGATGGCCTCATGCTGACCGAGGATGAAGCCAGATTGATTGACAGCCGCTTTGTAGACTAGGCTACGTAGGCCACATACGCCCAGGTAGTCTACGAATACCACAAACACCATCCACTGATGTTGGTCTACGTAGCACTATCCAGGCCTACCAGCCTCGACGGCCTATACCTCACCAACGCGAAGGGTGGCTTCAGGTTCTGACATGTCGCCGGCTCTGTCCACAGACAATTTGTCGACGAAATGACCGAGCCATCCGCGAATTCCGACAGCTCTACTATAACACATACTTCCCAACACATGGACCCCTCGTCACCACGATTACGACCGAATCCTATAACAAGTCATGACCAGCTGCTGGTGCTCACTGATCACGGTGATGATGGCCTTGTTCAAGAACTGTCGACAACTTATTCCACACAAGCACACGGGTTCGTGAAACGTGTGTGCGTTCTCCATCATAAGGGCCAAGTATAAGCACTACATATCAGCTTAAGGCTTCGGTTGTTGGTAATGCCCACGTTGCCGTTGGCAGCGTTGCCCAACTGTAAACAATTGGTTATGTAACACATATGCGGCTCTTCAACATATATATGTGTGCGTATAAAATTTATACAAATCTTTAGCGTCATTTTGTAACGTGTCGCTCAGAAAAAAAGTTACGTCACTGTCACCAACCCGCCGCATGCTTCGCATAACATCGACTCCCACGGTACGTGGGATCTGCCGAATTTTTTTTTCTTCTGAGCCTTTTTTATTAAACCTTGCCCGCTGACGGTTTCTGCCCCTCATATCGTGATGCATGGCTACGGGATCAGTCCACCTCTTAGCATGCGGCGATGTCATGTGATACGTCGACAACACTGGCGTTTAAAGAGTAACTTATGGCGCGACGTCATGTCAGCCCTCACGTTAGAGTACATATGTCAGTATTACCAAAACTAAGTGCATTTTATGGTGCAGTCATGTGAATATCATATGTGATTTTCGCTAATGTATTCCTCCGGGGTGGAGCAATGCTTCAAGATAGTTTGCTAAATCATAGGAATACAAATGTAATGTTTATTAGACTGCTATAAAAGCGGAGCCAACACCGGAACCGCAGACGTTAATCTGATATGACGCATGTATCGTAGGGGTACATATGTAGTGTTTATTGCTTTCTTGTAAAATTACATAGCCAGCACCACAACCACATTTGACGTTGCACCAACATTAAGCCTGCATAGGCTGTTTTTCCAAGCGAGTTTATAGACCTGGCGTGGCTCTGTGGTAGAATACCTGATTGCCACGTGGAATGCTTGGGTTCGATTCCTGCTGGGATCCTAAACTTTATTTAGTCCATTCGTCGGGCCAACGCTGCCGCTGTTGGTTTTTCTTAACGCTCTCACATTTAAATTACCAATGTCAGTTCTCGCCTTTCCTGGGTAGATATAAACTGTCAATCACCTGTGGCGCATACCCGCACACCGCGGCCCGTGGTTAACGGGTATGTGCCACACGTGTCTGGAGAAAAGGGTTTGACGACGTACGCGACAGGATTTTCAAGTTATTCATGTCATGACACGACAGTCATATTCCTCAAATCCTCTTACCCTCCCATGCCAATTTTGGTCTACTCCAAGTTAAAGAGGCGATCATGAGAGCATCCAGACGTAGGCGGCTAGATAGATAGATAGATAGATACGTAGATAGAAACGCTCAAAGTGGCAAAGGTTCGCTAAGAAATGCTTCGCATTTAAAAAAAACGAAAATATACATGCATAAAAAAACATGAACAAATCGTACCACGTACTCCGTATTAATTGACCGCTCGATATTATCTTCGCTTTCGCACTGGTCACTTTATAATGGGGATGGAAGTAGCATAAGATCTCTGAATGGGAACAATCATGAACAAAGTAGGACCCATGTCGGTTAATAGGCAAAAAAGGCATTAAAATCTAGCGTACCCTTCGGATGGCATTAGTCAATCCGATGATTAGTGCTTCCGAAAAAACACCAATAATTCGGTGACCACCGTGTTAACTACTGTGATGAGTAACCAACGTAACGCTGGAAACTTCGATGCCACAGATGTAAAATGCCCACGCGCTTTAATGCTGATCAGATTACTCCACGACTGATTACTGTCCTCGCGGCAATCAGTTTACAGCGCGAATTGTTTGTACCTTCATTTTCACTTTCCAGTAAAAGTTCACCCAAATAAATGTTCCGTATTTGCTAGTCTTCCTGGAGCGTTCTTCGCCGTCACAACCACGTGACATCTGGTCGAGGTGCTGGCTTGTGCATGCTTCGGGCGCACACGCAAAGCCGCCATTCAAGTCCTCGTCGTGAACAAGGAGACGCTAAAAATATCCCAGATCGTTGAGCTAGTCGCAGGGAGCTAGGGCTACAGCCAGAATACAGGCTTCTTCGCGACCACGCGATGTCAACCATGACTTCAACCTCGAAACCAACAACGTCCGCCCCGGCTGTCTATACATCAATTCGGCTGCTTGAACCCAGGGGTCCTCCAACGTTCCGTTGGCGACCACTCTAAAACCCCGAAAGCAGGCTTGAAAGGTACAACCACGTCGCCCTTTTCAACAATGGGAGTGATGAAGGCAAGCTACGACACGTTTATTTCCCCTTGTAAGACGGACGCCACTCGGACATGGTTCGAGAAACGAGAGGCCGCGTTGACAACCTCGGACCTTTCTCGCGCTGCATTCCTGGACACCTGCCTGAGCGTCGTCCGTAAGGAAAGAGCCAAAACTCTGCTTGAGACCCGTGTACACCTGTCGATCGAGAACATCGCTATGTACATTGACCATGTACCCTGTTCTGTCCGAGGAGAATAAGATTTGCTTCCTGGTGCGGTGAGGTAAGCAAGAAGTTTTTCTCGCCGCAATTCCGTCGCCAGCAACCGCCGCCACCTCTCGCGATCCCGCCCGCCTGTGGGACAACGATACGTCTCACGAAAGACCGATGTTTGGCGCGCCCCTGACAAACGCCAGCTCTGGTACCACTGCGGGGGAGCCGACCACACCGACCGGCGCTGCAAGTAGCCCGAGATAGGACTACGCGGCTTCGCCGTCAACGCACTGCGTCCGCAGCGTGGTGAGCGGCCATACGACACTGCCAACTACTTGGCCGCCACTGAATGGTCGCATCGACGTGCGTCGTATTCGCCACCGCCAGGACGCTACCGGTAGTGCAACAATCGCGCACGATAGTCACGCGATACAAGGAACAAATGGCGGGAAACTCCATCACGAAACAGGGTTGGAGACAATTCACAACTTATATTCCTAGTATATAGACCAATTGAGAGTTTGTACCTTAATTACGTCACGTCACGCACGCTTCTGACGTTACGAAGCGCGCCGACAAGACAAGAAACGCCTGGAGAGGATAACGCGCTTGTTCTTTTTGTATTTTCGGAGATTTTTGGGGCCCCTTGGAATTGAGAAAAAAATCACAGCATATCCACGTTGTGAATGATGATGAGTGGGGCAAGGCTCCGGAGGGAATCATCGGTAAACCGTGAATCTTCTGTGTAACGCCCCATCAATCATCATATAAAGAGTGAAAAACACTGTATGCATATACAAACGTCAAACTTTTATTATGCTTAAATAGATTATGCTTGGCTTGCGTTGTCCCTTCATTATCACGGCTTCATGGTTCGTGAACTGAAGGGTAGCGGTTCCTGTACCGGTTGCAATTGGAAATTTGAAATTACCAGGTCTATACACGTCCCTCAGATGGTCGTTCGTTTCATATTATCAAAGGACGTGCACGTGAGAGCATATTTGGCTGCCATATGTTGTATTAACAACATTGTATAACTCATTGCTCTTCTCGGTAATATCGACATTCAGGTCACCAGCTAACACAAATGGTCTATTCTTGTACTTGTCATAATTACACAATGCTGTGTCAATGAATGTTTTGATATTCCCACTCGACAAATTGGGTGCAAGGTACATGGTCATGATGATGCATCCATCAAAATCGATGGCAGCATATTCACTGTTGTCGCTCTGAGTCATTGGTAGTAGTTTCAGATGTTGTGCATTTTCTGTTTCACATATACGGCCACACCACCTGCAGGACGCTCTCCATCATCGATGCACACGACTGGAACGTATATTTTGTAATACGGTCTTTCGGCGTTCCACGTCTCGTTCGTTCCACACAGAACATCCACCGCTGTAAGTATGGGGTCCCGTTTCACATGGTCTACAAGCTTGACATAAAACCAGCTAGGCTTACATGGTAGGCCGGAAACTACAGAAGGCAACAACAAGTAAAGAAAACGTAAGATAACGGCAATCATTTGCCAAGACGTTCGATCACTGCAAAGTTAACGGCTATCTCGTGGGTGAGTCTCTGTAGCCTTGTCTTCCATCCGGCGACTCCGAGGGAAAGAGAAAGCACGCCAAGAGGGAGCCTCAGGGTGTGTTACTTCTGAAATGTTGTCCTCGGGCGTCGTTGAAAACACGAGACGTAGTAAAGAAGAAAGAACGCCACACAGGTGAACACGCAAATGAGAGTCTCACTCGTCAACGTCATCTTCTTCTTCTACTGCATACCAGAACGTGCGCTTCTCACGAACTAGAGGTGGTTACTACAAACAAACAAACGGAGGATGGACAGACCCACGGCATAAGGAGTTCGCCCCTAAAAGACAACCATCATCATCGGCCTCTATCTTCTAGCGCATTGCTTGGGCGTTGCGCGTTCTCTTCGTCCGCTTGGTCATCTTCTCAGGCCTTGTAAATATCGTTAATCGTTAGTCATCAACTAATAGCACGGTAATTAATATACTGCTGATTAGCACCATGTTAATTAAGGCCCTGCTATTTAATACCATGCTAATTAAGCCCTCGCCAATTTTTTATTTTATTTATTTATTTTGTACAATACTGCAGACAGTAGTCCAAGCAGGAGAGGGTGTACATAAAGAGACACACAAAGGCGAAAAAATCAAACATTACTGCGTAGCATGGGTGATGTGGATGGTAAGGAATTCCACTCTGTGATTGTTCGCGCGAAGAATGAATATTTATACAAGTTAGTTCTTGCGAATACAGGCTCGATGTAATAACTATGCTTGTGACGTGAGGCTCGACCGATGTGCTTCTTCAAGTAACCGTCAGTTTTTATTCCAAGCTTACCAAAATCAACAGATGCCAAAAACTTCAAACGTGCCTCTTTCTCCTTTCAGATAGTGGCTGTAATTCGGCCAACTGTAACATAGCCGAAGGTGAATAAAGACGTCTGAAACGTTTGTAACCATAGCGGACAGCTGACCTTTGATTTTTTCGAGTTTTTCTATGTTTACCTGGGTGTAAGGATACCAGACAGCACTGCCGTACTCCAAGGAAGGCCTAATCATTGTTTTGTATGTCATCAATCTGAGGGAAGGAGGGGATTCGCCCAACTTATGGCTCAGAAGGCCTAATTTTTTCCGGGCTGTGGAGCTTATGTTATTCACATGGGTCGATCAGTTAAGAGTGGAAGTTAGTTTTATTCCTAAATACTTGCATGCCTGAACTTCAACAAGGTGGTTATTTCTATATGATACGTAAAAGGAAGTTTGTTGCATTTGCTAGTGATGCTCATGTGCACAGTTTTCTGCAGGTTAATTACCATTTCCCATTTATTGCACCATTGTGCCAATTTATTTAAAGTGCCATTCAGGGTGATCTGGTCAGATACAGAATTTACAGGCGTAAATATGACGCAGTCATCTGCGAATAGTTTCAAACAAGCAGACGAGTTCGCTACATCTTGAATGTCATTAATATAAATGTTAAAGAGGAGTGGTCCAAGGACGGACCCCTGCGGAACTCATGAGTACACTTCTGAGAACCGCGAACTGGATCCGTCAATGTTTACGTATTGTTTTCGATTTGATAGGTATGTTTTAACCCAGTGAACATTGTGAAAGGGTAAACCAATTGCTCTCATTTTTGATATTAACTTTGAATGCACTACCCTGTCAAATGCCTTGGCAAAGTGTAATGAAGTCTAAAGTCTAATCAATCTGACCGCCTTTGTCAAGAACTTTGGTAAATTCATGAACTGCTGTGACTAATTGAGTTACAATGGAGTATCCATGTCGGAAGCCGTGTTGTGCATCAGTTATTACGTGTTTTTGCGCTAAAAATCATTTATGTATTTCGCTAATATATGCTCAAGCATTTTACAGGAACAAGAAGTTAGGGATATGGGACGGTAGTTATCTATCTGTAATGGGGAACCCTTTTTAAAAACAGGAATTACTTTTGCGACACGCCAGTCGTCAGGTAACGTGGCCGTATCGATAGACTTCTGAAAAATTGTTCCTAAAAGGGGAGCCGCTTGTACTGCATATCGTTTAAGAAAGGCGTTTGGAATATTATCCGGTCCTGGCGACTTCTTAATGTCTAAGCACAGGAGAAACTCAGTCACGCCATCAGTAGATATACTAACTGTGTTAATATTTTCGTTATCGTAGAATTCTTCGGAAAGCGACTGTGTCATCGGAGCGCATGGCTTCGTAAAACCACTTTGAAAAAACATGTTGAATGACTTAGCTATTTCTTTTTTATCGGTAAGGGCACTTCCGTTCACAAAAATGTGATTTATTTTGCGACAATTTTTTGGGGACAAAAACTGCCAAAATTTGGCAGGATTTTCCGTAACAAAGCGACCGAGCTTAACAGTAAAATCGCGCTCTCTTGATTCTTGCAACTTAAGCTGTAGATCGAGAGTTAACTTGAGATAAGGGTCCTGTCATATTTTTGTTTTCTATAACGTTTTATTCTACGTTTTAACTGAATAATTTCTCTCGTTATCCACGGGTTATCTCGACCTATCCTTTTAATTTTATCTGGAACGAAGGTATCAATCCAATGCTGGCAGCATCTTTTAAACTTTGTCCACAATGTGTTGACGTTATCATCACATAAAGAAAAAAAGGGTGTCTTCCAAATGGAGCATAATATTTGAGTCGTCAGCTGCATCGTAGTTTTTAACATTTATCGATTTAGGGTTGCATGAATCAGGATTACGTGGAAGGACGTGGAATTAAGACATTGCAAATGAAAGCATTGCTAATGTAGAAAAGAAGAGTGGCCTCAGCGGCATCGCTCTGCGCCTCAGCGGCATCGCCATCGATATGATCTCGTGGTTGCTGCGCCTGGCCGAACGCTGCTGACCGCTGCTTGTTCAGCCACATTCTCTGCTGATAAACCTCGTAGCAAGTGGTGGAGGCTGCTCGGTTTCGATCGCCTGGAGCTTAGGAATCGCACTCTACTCTCCATCGTGCCCAACGACGCAAGCGCCAGTGATCCAACTCCTCCAACGGCACCTCCCACTCTACTCTGCGCCGGTTCCTCGCGTCCGCTTGATCCCCCAACTTCATGGGCACTCACAACAAGGACGTGGACGATTGGATCTCCACGTACGAGCGAGTGCGCGTTCACATCAAATGGGACGACGACTCCAGGATGAGCTACGTTTCCTTTTATATGTTGGACGTCGCCAAAATGTGGTTCATAAACCACGAAGCTGACCTTCCCACGTTGTCGGTTTTCAAGACCAGTTTCCCTCAAGTTTTCGGTCGGCCTGAGGTACGGAAACTCCGCGCAGAACAACGCTTGCGTACTCAATCCCAACAGCTTGGTGAGAATTTCACCAGCTACACTGAGGACATCCGTGACCTTTGCAAGGTGTTGAACGCGCTGATGCCCGAAGAGTAAAAAGATCAAACAGATTATGAAGGGCATTGAGGACGGCGCTTTCCAAATGTTACTGCCGAAGAGTCCTCGCTCTGTCGTCGAACTCACAGAATTATGCCAGAGTTACGACGAGTTACGCCGGCAACGTCTTCACACCAGACGTCCTTCGGCGCTGGACGACTCTCTCGCCAGTCTTGGCATCGGAGACGACCCCGCGCCTCTGCTGTGGAAGATTCAAGAGTGCATACGCGCCGAGGTTGCTCGTCAACTCCCTTTGATGTCTTGCGTCCCAGACCAACCACGCAGTTTGGCACCTACGCTCCGCGACTTCATCCAAGACCAGGTCGCGCAAGTTATTCCTCCAGCCCCTGAGCCACTGCCAGTCACTGCACCACTCACGTACACAAAGGCCGTTGCCCGACCTCTTCACCAGACGCTACAGCCACGACCTATGTATCAACCGCCGACCTTTTCGCTGCCGCCTATGCCGATGCCACACCGGCCGCCTTTTCCGACCCCCAAGCCGCAGCATCGAGTGTACTCTGACCAATGGCGGACCTACGATGTCCGTCCCATATGTTTTGCTTGTGGTGGTCTTGGCTACGTGGCGCGGCATTGCCGTCGTCGCACAGCTTCTCCTCCGAACATTCGACGAGTGCCGTCTTCGCTCCTCAGTTTTCTCTGTGCCTTCCAGCAATCCGTCCTCTTCATTTCGCCCTGATCGCTCATTCGCACCTACCCGCCGCTCGCCATCTCCACGTCGTCGCTCGCTTTCTCCGATGCGTCGTCGTACCGGGCCCACCGAGCAGGAAAACTGATGGTCGCAGTTACCGAGGCGCGAACTGCGTCCACGTTGCCATGCACCAGTCCTCACCCCTCTCTAGCCAACGTAATTGAAGTGTCGGTCGACGGTGTCGTCGTCATGGCACTTGTCGACACAAGAAAATCCGTAATTTCCGCACAGCTGTGCCGCGAACTCTGAAATGTTCTTACGCCATTATACGGCTAGCCGCTCTGAACGGCGAACGCACAAAACATAACATTTCTCGCGGCCTGCACCTCACGAGTCGTCAACCAAGGACTTGTGTATATCGTGGAATTTGTTGTGCTAGTGTTCCCATGACGTAATATTAGGCTCGGACTTCCTTGCATAATAACGCCGTTATTGAGTGGTGTCACGGCGAGCTCGAGCTTTCTGCACTTGAAGACTTTGATGCCGCCGAAACTCCCCTTTCGTGTTATAAACTGTCAGTACTCGGCGACACAACCGTTCCTTCGTGCTCTTCCATGCTTGTACCTGTGTCCTGCGCCGCTATTTCAGATGGCGATGTTCCTTTTACGCCCTCTGACCTCTTCATTCCCCGCAAGGGTTCTCCACTGCCCGTCGCTCTTCTTACTGTCAGCAGTGGCGTCACGAAAACGCTTGTTCATAACACACTGGCGCGGTCCTTATCTTTATTCTATGGTGAATGCCTCGGTCCCGTACAGCCGATCGGCACCGTTCATATTTTTCCCGCTCCGGCTACTTCACTTTCTACGGACCTCAGCGCACTCACTTCTGACCCTGCCGTTGATCAGCCACTCCCTGACGCTTTCCATCGGTCCATCGATGCCGCAACGTCTTCAGAACGAAGCTGGTGATCACCCAGCTGCAGAAGCTCCGCTTTTATTTTAACAGCCATGCTTTCAAAAAGGCGTTTAAAGGGACACTAAAGAGAAACAATGAATTGGTTTAGATTGATAAAGTGTGCTCGGAGAACTCTTGTGTAGTTTATTGCACCACCATAGGTTTATTATTAGAGGAGAAAATCAAGTTGAATGAAACAACTTTATTGCAAGATCCGGCTAGTTGCTGGTCCGGGCCAGACCGCTCAGATGGAGGACGGAAGACCTTGTCTTCCACTAGCCTCCCTGGCCTGCTGGATAGCCCAGGTTTAGTCCTGTAGATCGGAGCTGAGCAGTGTTTTCCGCCATCGCTCCCGGAGAGGTTCTGGGGAGTCTGTTTGCTGATTGGAGCACCCCCATAGCATATGGCTTAGGGAGGCCTCTTCTATTCTACATGCTTTACATATTTCAAAGTTTAATTTTTAAATTTCGCGGCGAACTTTGTAATTCGTGACCTTAAAGTCTTCAAAGAGCATTTAACGTAATTCGGCGCCACTGGCTCGACGAAATTTCCACAAACTCGGTATGTCAAGTCTCTGGCTCCCTTATAGGACAATGTACCTCGATTTAACCGATTAGGAACTACGTAGGCCCAAGCGGGCGCCGACAAAATTATGTGACGTCACGGCTAATGGTGCTGGAATTCGAAGGTGGCGTCGCCACCTGTATTTTCTTTTTGCGCGTTTTCTCGCTTGTTAAGCGTCTTCGCGCAGAAAGCATGGTGTTTTTGGTATCGTGGAAGACTACTAATGCGAGAAAAATGTTTTGCTCTTCAGTGTCCCTTTAAAAGGCGTCCTTGTA
The DNA here is from genome assembly GCF_013339695.2 of Rhipicephalus sanguineus. NCBI lineage: Eukaryota > Metazoa > Arthropoda > Arachnida > Ixodida > Ixodidae > Rhipicephalus > Rhipicephalus sanguineus. Next base: position 109,779,510 of record NC_051179.1, read on the forward strand.
CCTACAACCTCACGGCATGAGATGTTGCACGGGAAGTGTCATGAAAACAAATATATATAACACTTACATGCGTATTAAAATGCGAGACACACAAAATATACACGGCAAAGAGCACACGGGGATCTCGACATTGTGTGCAGAAATCTTGCAACAGCACCTTCCAATGCAAAACACGCTGTAAACCTTCTGTACGTCACAGTCGCGAATACAGTGGTGCTGTCCGGAATCCATATAAAGCGTATCGTGTTAAACAGCCGGCGATAATCTTAAAGAACGTGTTGCGCTTTGTTAATCTTGTACATTCTTGGAATGACAGTGTGATTCTACTGTGCAATCATGCTGCCATGCAGACACTTGCAATCTGCTAACAGGTTACTTCTCTGAAATTCACATACCGGTTGAATAACGACAGCACAGGTGCTACTAATGAGAACGAACACCATATACTACCCTAACCGCACTTGTCCAGCATTATTATTACCAAGTGTTTGAGGACTTATATAACACGCTGTCAATTTTGGAAGCAGTATGTCTTTTCGTGCACCGTGAAAAAACGCCAGGCCTGCGCGGAAAGCGGAGCACAGTCAGCGCGAAAGCTGGAAGAGAGGAATTTCTAGAGCCCGTTCTTAACTGTCTTGGGGCTACTAATACAAGTACACTAGCAAGGTATCCACTACGCTACAAATCACAATACTTGTGAAGTTGGGAAGCACCTACAACGCCATTATTCATCATTGTGCGCAGAAGCAATGTTCCAGCTACACATATGTAAGGCATTATGTGCCCTTTGTTTACGTGACGACTGATGACGATGAAGAATTGTGGCTCAGCCCTTGTAATAGGTTGGAAGCTTTCAACGGCTCACCAGTTACGTAATTCGCATTATGTGACGCCCGGTCGCTATTTCACTCTCCGACCATGCAATATACCATACGTTGACGTGAGAAACAGAGACAGAGAGAGGAAGGAAGAACTACATCGAGACCCTGAGGAAATGGATGACTGGCTTATGGGCTTCCTTGGCAACCAATGCAAGTGCACTTGCGAGGAAACCACTGCGCTATACCTCATCATAATTTCTGTGACATAGGGAAACAGCCACTATGCCATTTTTCGTCGTTCAACGGAGAGCCGTGGTACCCGCTAAAAACATGTAAGGCATTATGCCCACATTGTTGGTGTTGTGCCTGATGACAAGAATTATTTCAGAGCCCCTTGTAATGGGTTGGAAGCATCCAACAGCCCACTCGTTGCGCAATTCGCATTGTGTGACGCCTGGTTACAGAATTCGCGTTGTGTGGGGCATGATTGTTATTTCACTCTTCTACCACACTAAATTGCATATGTCAGTGTGGTTCCTTCTGGACATGAAGCCTGTATAGCGTCTTCTTGCATGGCAGTTCCAAGCACCGGCATGGCTCTGAGGTACAACACTGGGCTCCCACGCTGAGGGCCCAGGTTCGAACGCCGTTCCATCCTGGAAATTCTTTCTTATTAGTTTTTTTTCTTATATCGAGGGATAGTGGTTACGGACACCGGCGGCGGCGGCGGCGGCGGACAACTACGGCGCCAAAAAAAAAACGCCAGGCCTGCGGTGAAACCGCAGCACAGTCACAGCAAAAGCTGGAAGAGCGGCGTTTCTAGAGCCCGTTGTAGGCTCTCTTGGGGCTACAATACAAGTTGACTAGAAAGGTACCCACTACGCCATAAATCACAATTTTTGTGAAGTTGGGAAGCACCTACTAAGCCATTATTCGTCATTCTGCGGAGAAGCGAAGCACCAGCTACACGTCTGTAAGGCATTATGTGCACTTTGTTAACGCGACGACTGATGACGATGAAGAATTATGGCTCAGCCATTTGTAATGGGTTCGAAGCTTTAAACGGCCCACCAGTTATGCAATTTGCATTGGGTGACGCCCGCTCGCTATTTCCCTCTCCCGTCATGCTGTATAACATACGTTGACGTGGGAGAGAGACTGGGGGGGGGGCCCAGAACTTTACTGAGACCCCGAGGAAATGGATCATGCGCTCATGGGCTTCCTGGGCAACCAATCCAAGTGCACCTGCGAGGAACCCACTACGCTATAAAGCATTGTAATTTTACTGAGACCCCGAGGAAATGGATCTGCGCCTATAGGCTTCCTTGGCAACCAATACAAGTGCACTTGCGAGGAACCCACTACGCTCTAAGTCATTCTAACTTTTGAGAAGTAGGGCAGCAGGCACTCTGCCATTTTTCGTCATTTTACGGAGATCCGTGGTACCTGCTAAACGCATGTAAGGCATTATGCGCACTTTGTTGATGCTGTGCCTGATGACGACGAAGAATTATGGTAGAGATCTTTGTAATGGGTTGGAAGCATTTCACAACCTACTCGTTGCGCAATTCGCATTGTGTGACGCCTGGTTGCAGAATTCGCGTTGTGCGACGCTTGGTGCTTATTTTACTCTTCTACCACGCTATATTGCATGTGCTAATGTGGTTCCTTCCCGACATGAAACCTGTACAGGACCTTTTTGCCAAGCAGTTTCAAGCACCGGAATGGCTCAGAAGTTGAATACTGGGCTCCCACGCAGAGTGCCTAGGTTCGAACCTCGTTCCATCCTGGAATTTTTTTCTTATTTCGTTTTTTTTCTTATTTCAATCGATACTGGTTACGGACACCGGCGGCGGCGACGGCGGCGGCGGACAACTACGGCGCCAAAAACGGCCGGTGAAATGATCTCATAACAGCTTTCGCTGTAAAACGGCCGCTGAAATGATCTCATAACAGGTTTCGCTGTAAAAACGCCAGGCCTGCGCGGAAAGCGGAGCACAGTCAGCGCGAAAGCTGGAAGAGGGGAATTTCTAGAGCCCCTTGTAAACTGTCTTGGGGCTACTAGTACACTAACAAAGGTACCCACTACGCCATAAATTTTTGTGAAGTTGGGAAGCGCCCACTACGCCATTATTCGTCATTCTGCGGAGAAGCGAGGTACTATCTGTAAGGCATTATGTGCACTTTGTTGATGCGACGGATGATGACGATGAAGAACTATGGCTGAGCGCTATGTAATGGGTGTGAAGCTTTAAACAACCCACTGGTTACGTAATTATAATTGAGTGACACCCGGTCGTTATTTAACTCTCCCTCCATGCTTTATAACATACATTAGCGTGTGTGAGAGAGAGAGAGGGAATTAAATTTATTGTGACCCTGTAGGAATGGATCATGGGAGCCTTATGGTCTTCCTTGGCAACCAATAGAAGTACACTTGCGAGAAAACCACTACGCTGTAAGTCATCACAATTTTTGTGAAGTAGGAAAGCAGCCACTATGCAATTTTTCGTCATTCTGCGGAGAAACGCGGTACCCGCTAAACACCTCGAACGCATTATGCGGACTTTGTTGATGCTGTGGCTGATGACGATGAAGAATTATGGCAGAGCCCTTTGTAATGGGTTGCAAGAATGCAACATCCCATTCGTTGAGCAATTGGCATTGTGTGAGACCTGGTTACAGAAATCGCGTTGTGTGACGTTTGGTTGCTACTTTACTCTTCTACCACGCTACATTACATATCCTAATGTGGTTTCTTCCCGACATGAAGCCTGTATGCGGTCTTTTTGCAATGCGGTTTCAAGCACCGGCATGGCTCTGAGGTTGTATACTGGGCTCCTAAGCAGAGGGCCCAGGCTCGAACCTCGTTCCATTCTGGAGATTTTTTCTAATTTCTTTTTTTAAATAATAATAATAATAATAATAATAATAATAATAATAATAATAATAATAATAATAATAATAATAATAATAATAATAATAATATCTAGGGTTTAACGTCCCAAAACATCATATGATTATAAGATACGCCGTAGTGGAGGGCTCCGGAAATTTCGACCACCTGCGGTTCTTTAACGTGCACCTAAATCTAAGTACACGGGTTTCTTTTTCTTATTTCGCTCGTGCGGTTACGGACAGCGGCTGCGGCGGCGGCGGTGGCGGCGGGCAACTACGGCGCCAGAAACGGCCCTTGTGATCACATAACAGCTTTTGCTGTAAGAACTAGACCTTCGCGACGCTCCACAAATGATGAATTGTTGGAGGCAATCAGCAATAAAATCGAAGAACTCTATTTGGGAAGTTCTTTCATATCGTTATATCGATACAATTACCGAATTCCTTACAATCTTGTTATCTTTGAGCGTGTGTATCATTGACTCATATATGCTCAAACATTGATTATTTTTCGTGATGAGGTACGCTCCCAACGGTGTCGCATAAATATTGTGGGCCGGTGTGGTAACTATTAATCACAGCTGTTTCTGTGTTTCCACATGTCATGCTACCAATCTACTATACCCATGTACTTACCGTTCGCGGACCGTGCACTTTCTCAATTTCATATATGCTCGTGTATGGACATGTCACGTGATATCAGATGCACAATTGGGAACTACAGGTTAATCATGTAAGTTATATTTATTAGCATATGCGGAATGGCTTTCAATTCTTCTGCTCGCAATCGTCGTTTGTCCATGTGCCCTTTGTCCGCCTTCGGTTAACCACAGCAAACACGGAGAATACGAGAGCTGCCAGCAAGTTGATCGCTGCTAGCATCCGATAAAATCCGTCGTAGGTGCCTCTCCCGTCTCGGAAGGAGCCTGGGAGAATCACAAAAGCGTGTAGCCGTGGGTGGCAGGAGGACAAGATGTTTCAATGGCAAGCTGCGCTACCGTTGATGTTAGGAAAGGCGGCGTGGAAACCTGAGCTTACATTTTCACGCGCATGTGCGAAAAGAAATTGTTTCGCCATAAGCATTTGGCTCAGGGAAGTATACACTACTTTAGAAAATGGCGAATTACCCTGCACAATTCGTCGGCATAACAGCACACACTTGACAAAACACCCGATTTGCGTCACGCCGCAGCTGTTGGCATCTGGCAGTCGCGGCCGAGGCTTGGACGAGGAAAGACGTGTCCGTTGTTGTCTTGGTCGCCTTCTTGAGGAATTCAAGGCTAACCGCAGCCGCCAAACCCTATTATATATATATATATATATATATATATATATATATATATATATATATATATATATATATATATATATATAGAGATCCCTATTGAAAATTTAACCACCATGTGGAATGGTAGATTCCACCATCCATCATTATGGTGGATTATGGTGCTGGAAGATGGTGGCACATGGTGTATGCTGGATGCTGGTGTATGATGGACGCTGGAGAATGGCGGAGTGTCAAACGGCTCTGCAGCGTCGGAACCATCGTGCCTAGCTGTCATACATAAATAATTGTATAGAAGGCGATGTAGAAAGCATTAGTACAAAAAAAAGAAAAATATGAAGAAAAAAAAGAACTTCCGCCACCGGGAGTCGAGCGTGCGACCTTCGGATCCCGAGCCGAGTACTCTAACACTACGCCACGCTGACTTTTTTTTTCTTTATTGCCTTGCGTATCAAGACTACTTACATACTCAAAAAAAAAAAAAAAATCTGACACTTGCTTTGCGTCCTGTAAAATGACTAGCCAACTTACTAATGCACCGTTTAGCTTCAGCTTTGTATGTCTCATACTGGAGACAGACGCGATCTTCACATCCTACTAAAATTTGCATAGTTATTAAACGCAAACAAACTGTTGCCGGTAACGAATGGCACATCGATAATGGCAACAGCGCTAACTTTCTTTTAGAATTCACAACGTAACTAAAAAAAAAAAAAGTCAAGTGGACCGAGGAGCGGGTATAGTCAACCGGATGTTACTGCGAAGTTTAACAGCCGTTTCTTGCTTTTTCCAAAGGGCGACATGTGCAGAGGCTTTATGTCGACTCTAATCTCATTCGATAAATACGCGCGTACAACTGATTGAGTATTGTGATGTTTTTTTTTTTTTTTCGCGCAACGTACAGCGCAGCCGTGCCAGCGCGCTGATGTGACGCTGTATCATTAGCTACAACTGCATAACGGCTGGGCAAAAAACAAGTGCAGTGCGCGGGGAAAAAATGCCATCATATTGGTTCAGTACGGCGAACGAATTGACAAGTCTATGTTCTCGCATACGTGTCAGAGAAGCGCCCGCGAGTGCGACCGGCGGCGGTTGGTTACTGGAGGCGTTTGCTGGAAGCGCGTCGCATCTATGCTCATCGCTTCTTGTGCAGACACCGTACACAAAAAATGCTTCATTTAGGTTAGTCGATGCCCCAGCTGTGCTGTAAAGTAATTCGTACTCATCGGAATCGTGTATCCTGAAACCCAGAAGTGCCGATAACACGTAGACGGACTCGGTCGGTACGCTATGCCTAACCTTTGGTGGCAATCATGGTGGTAGAATGTGATGGTGGAAGTCATACTTGGTGGTGCTTATCTCGACGCAGAGCGAAGGTAAAAGTTTGTGCCGTTTGGCTTCGCATGCATTTTCAGTGTTACCTCAAAGTGCCGCAGAGGTAAGTGAGTGTGCAAGAATTGCCAGAGTTGCGCTTCTAGGGTGGCGGTATCAAGTGGCGCCTGTTTTCTGGTCTACCCGCTGGAAGGGCTCATTTACTTCTCGGCAACTGCGCGGCTATGTAATACAGTTACTGTCACTGGTCACACCGACACTTCTAGACTTGTAAACATCACAATGCAGCAGCACATCGCGGATGTAAACCTGATAAGTACGTGCGTAAAATATAGGGGAAAGTATAGGAAAGTATAGGGAATGGTTTTAGTAATAAACGTAAGGTAATTGTGAAGAAAGAAAAGTGTGCGAAAAGGTAGCTTGCCGCGGGCAGGGACCGAACCTGCGACCTTCGAATAACGCGTCCGATGCTCTACGAACTGAGCTACCGCGGCGGCCATCCCCCCGTCCACTTTATAGGGTATATGTGTGCATTTAAACGTGGGAGTGTCAGTCAGCGCCGCCAGTAGCCATGACGGCGAGTGTGGAACACTCTTTTTTCTGCCTGTTGGCGTCACGTAGCACGTGAACTTATTAAGAGCTGGCAGCTGACCAATAATCCCTCGCATACCACCTGAAAGCATCAAGTCTGCCAGAACGAGACCCTCGCTATGAATGAAGGAAAGAAGTGTTAATAGAAATGCACACATATACCCTATAAAGTGGACGGGGGGATGGCCGCCGCGGTAGCTCGGTTGGTAGAGCATCGGACGCGTTATTCGAAGGTCGCAGGTTCGGTCCCTGCCCGCGTCAAGCTATCTTTTCGTCCACTTTTCTTTCTTCACAATTACCTTACATTTATTACTGAAACCATCCCCTATACTTCCCTTGGCATTATTGTCTGTTAGTTCTCATTAATATTGTGTATAACAAAGAAAACGAGCCCTTGAAATTAACACTTCTTTCCTTCATTCATAGCGAGGGTCTCGTTCTGGCAGACTTGATGCATTCAGGTGGTATGCGAGGAATTATTGGTCAGCTGCCAGCTCGTAATAAGTTCACGTGCTACGTGACGCCAACAGGCAGAAAAAAGAGTGTTCCACACTCGCCGTCATGGCTACTGGCTGCGCTGGCCGACGCTCCCACGTTTAAATGCACACATATACCCTATAAAGTGGACGGAGGGATGGCCGCCGCGGTAGCTCAGTTGGTAGAACATCGGACGCGTTATTCGAAGGTCGCAGGTTCGGTCCCTGCCCGCGGCAAGCTACCTTTTCGCACACTTTTCTTTCTTCACAATTACCTTACGTTTATTACTAAAACCATCCCCTATACTTACCTTGGCATTATTGTCTGTTAGTTCTCATTCATATTGGGTACAGTAAGGAAAACGAGCCCTTGAAATTAACACTGCTTTCCTTCATTTATATATATATATATATATATATATATATATATATATTAGAATGATATGTACCAAACTTGGTATGACGAGCGTAAATGACAAATGGCAACATGAAAATCATGAATTGCATATCATGTATGGCATGACTTACTTGTCACGCTAATGATGTACTCGAGGCCGGTGTGCTAGCTTGATATACATCAAAATTTGTATTGTGTCGCGTGACTGTATGACGAACGTGAATGACAGGCGACAACATGAAAATTATTATCTGCATTTCATTAATTTCATGTTGCCACCTGTCACTTATGTTCCGTTCACAGTCACCTCACGCAATACCAATTTTGGTTTATATCAAGCTAGCGAACCGGCCGAGAGTGCACCATGAGCGTGGCATGTAAATCATGCCGCAAATGACACGCATGCCATTTATTTTATGTTATCACCTGCCTTTCACGTTCGTCATACGGCCACCTCGCGCAATACAAATTTTGCTGTATATAAAGCGAACGAACAGGCTGCGAGCGCATTATAAGCGTGCCATGTAAGTCATGCTGCACATGAGATGCAAGTAACGATTTTATGTTACCACCCGTCCTTTACGTTCGTCATACAGGAATGCCTCGTCATAGCGATTTTGGTACATATCCATTTAATTAAATGACCTCGATTGCCCCGGGACCATGTAATGTAAATAATGTTGTACATGACATGCATATCATAACTTGCACATTAGGACCAGTCACTTATGCTCGTCCTGCACTCTTGTCACGCAATACCAATTGTGGTATATGGGTCATTACACGCCAACTGTCCCAGCCTTGGCGCTCGACCATGTGCGATTTGAATGAAAAAAAAAATCGAGGACTATCTATCCAAAGACAGAAGCCTTCCGCCAAAATTTACCAAAAAAATTTTCAGTGCCGCAAATTCTATGTAAAGTTTTTCCGAAAGCTCGGAACTATGGCTCGGAAAATGCGATTTCAAAAAATCTCTTCTTCAAATATTAGGCTAGGACAAATTTTTCCCTACACAACCATCGTAGGCTTCTCACTTAAAATACGTTTTACGAACGTTTACGCTTTCGAGGGTTTTCCGTGCGGTCTTAAATATTGACAATATGGCCCATATCGGGGATTTTTTCATATAAAGGCGACATTCAGTGTAATGTAATATTTTGCTTTAACTGATTACCAGGAAGTTTTACTGTAGCCCAAAAATAATTTGAGACCTATATGGCGTGAAATGATGTGTAGAGCTGCCGACAAATTTGCAAAAGAAATTCATTTTCGCACACGTTTAATCGTAAATTTACCATTGAGGTGGTCCTAGTAAAATTATGCTAAATAGCGCATTTACTAGCAAGGTTAGTTGCCTACTGACTGAGAATGTTTTATCAAATTACTTTTTGTTTTAAAGAAGAAAAACATTTTTGAATTTGTGTGCTACCGATGTCTAATTTTTCTCGTGTATTCTCTTCGCAGAAGGGCGTCCAGTGGTTAGTACAACCTAGTTGTCTAGTTGTTCGCCACGGAACAACTAGACAACATAATAATCTTTGCGCGTGCTTATTTGAATGCTTTACTAGCGAGTATTGGCCTGAGTTAACGAGAAATGCGAACCCCGCTAGAGTGAATTGAACCACATGAAGTTGTCCATTGAAGGCCGGCATAGTGTGCTTACGCAACCACGGGAAGTGACACCGATGCGTGCAATGAATGAGGGATCACCTGTGTTTTTTTATATTTCGCAGGCTTTTTTGATCAGCCGGAAAAAAGAGGTGTGTACTTGTCCAGTTAGAAACATAAATAGGACTAGTTAACATAACCTTTTTGACGGAAAAATGGGTAGCGGCTATTACAGTATACTAGAAACAATATGCACTATGTGTGCTTCGCGTAACGACGTTCCTTTTTTAAAAAAGAAATTAGTCTGCGTGATAGCTCGGACGCCCTCTATATCGCAGGTTGTTCTGAAAGCTACCAAAATATCAAAATAAATTATATGCGCCAGACAGCACAGTTCAAGTCGTTAAAAGCCATTCTTAAATGAAGTGAAACATACTTGCACGAGAAAATAATCTTGATAGAAAATAGTCATTGTTTGTTTACTGATTAAGTTCTGGATATTATTCAGGAATTGCGGCAGGTAAGACCACAAGACATATAGATTTTCAACCAATTACGCTCATGACAGCTTTGTAGTATGCGCTCGGTAAGGTAGAAATGAAATGTCTTCCAATTTAGTTTCTGAGAAAAACATCATTTAACTCTAATATATGTAGTCCGATTTCTTAGGGAGGAACATTTTTAATGTGACGTCATTCCAAGCCGGCGTTCGAAGTGCTTATGCCTTTAAAACTAAGAGGTTACAGTTCCTCAATTGTTATCCACCAACTAGAGTACGGAGTAGGCACATGATTAGTCGAATGTTCATGAGAAATGTCGTACCTCTAATCCCTAAGCAATTGAGAATATTCTGTTTGCGGCAATTGTAAAAAACACAATACCTCACTTTGAGTCGCCCTGCTGCTTCTAATGGCATTTTCCACTAATGTCATATTTACACACATAACATAAAGGTGAAGAATGTTTGCAGCACTCACCTAGGATTGCAGGTGCGACTAGGCTGAGCGGTATGATTGCCACGCCCGTGACGCCGGCGCAAGCCGCTGACCGATCGACGCCCAGCAGCTGAGCGATGAGGACGGCTCTCAAGCACAACAGAGTTCCTTTGCAGAGTCCATGCATAAAGGTGAGCGCTGCAATACCCTCATAGGTGTAAACCTGCGGCATCGAAATCAGGATAGCGGCGGCGAAAACAAGCGCGAGCACGTAAAGTGGATAGCGCATGCCTGGCCAGATATCGGACAGGAAAGGCACCGCGACACGACCCACGAGGGCGCCGGATGAGGAAAAAGAGATGAGTGTCTTGGCTACATCCAGTGTGATGCCCTTGTCGATGGCGCAGTCAACTAGTGTCGTGGAAAATTGTACGTTGCTATAATCGTCAATGACGATGACCGCAACAATGACGTAGAAGGATGGTGTGACGAAGAGCGCCAGGGTGTGCCTTACAGAGCTGCTTTCCCGTAGCGGTGTCTTGAAAATCGGCCGCGTCTCTGGAGGTCCTTCTGCCTTCCTGCAGGAAAGGTACCGGTATTCTTAGGCAGTGCATGATAGGTTCTGTTGGTATCGGTTTGACTTAAAATGTGAGTTTCAAAATATGCTTGTGCCAACCGAGAAGATTACGTATCGCACGATTCCTCTTAATGATCAAACCGCCTCGCTATATGGCGGTTACCTGTCCTAATATGTGCGACGATGTTAGTGTTATTTACCGCTGTTATTTGCGCTAGTTAATTCATACTTGCTGTGGGTTCAACGAAACATGTGTCAAGATCGAGTGGAACTATAAAAAGGATTGGAAAATAAACGTTTGTGGTGCGTTATTTTTACGTTTCTACGTTAAGAAAGGGAAAAAAGACAACCACCCGTTTGTAGCACGAAGCCACAAGGAAATCCATACGGATTTCTCAGAAATAAAGCCTTATAGTTGCCGAAAAATTCGTCCTGGTCCGGGGATCGAACCCGGGACCAACGCCTTTCCGGGGCGGTCGCTCTACCAATTGAGCTAACCAGGAAGCTAGCAATTGGCAGCGCGAGGGCGAATTCATCGACAACTCGAAGCAACTGGACACATATTGCAAATCAGTTCTGCGGAATCCCGCAAGGTGGCGGAAGGGTTAAGAAAGAGAAAATAGACAACCACCCGTTTGTAGCACGAAGCCACAAGGAAATCCATACGGATTTCTCAGAAATAAAGCCTTATAGTTGCCGACAAATTTCCACAAGGAAATCCGTATAGATTTCCTTGTGGCTTCGTGCTACAAACGGGTGGTTGTCTATTTTCCCTTTCTTAACCCTTCCGCCACCTTGCGGGATTCCGCAGAACTGATTTGCAACGTTTCTACGTTGTTTTTTGTCCTAAAGCCACCAAGTTTACTTTAAGTGCCCGTCTTGGCAGTCATGATATCACCCTTTTTTGCTTGTTTTTTGTGGGATGCATATGAAACATGATGGCTTAAAACAAGGAAACGGTAGAAACATTCTCACAGAACATATCAGCTGGACTTAGAAACACATTAGTGAGGGTTTGCTAAATCAGCTGCAGCTGCTTCATCATCCTAGGCAACGCTCTCGTCAAAGCATGAGCCCGGGGAGACTCCGAGACAATGGGTAGAACACCACCACTACTTAGTGTAATTATCGATGATCGCACCTCTCGGGGCTCTGCCATTAGCTCCGTGCGGCGCAAATTTGAATCCCTTCTCAATTATGTGGACTCTGACAGCTAGGCTAGGTGCGCTGGCTTCGAACAGATGACACCACTGCAGGTATACCAATCATCTATACTATCCGGCGTGATGTTTGCCTTGCCAGTCTTGAATATGCCGCCTAATGTTTGAAATGGAAAGCGACCATCGTGTAGCCCTCCACGTCATCCTAGGCAACCTTGTGACGCGCAGTCCGTTCCATTAATTATTGTCCACAACTTAATAATAATATCTGGGGTTTAACGTCCCAAAACCACGATATGATTATGAGATACGCCGTAGTGGAGGGCTCCGGAAATTTCGACTACCTGGGGTTCTTTAACGTGCACCTAAATCTAAGTACACGGGCCTCAAACATTCTCGCCTCCATCGAAAATGCAGCCGCCGCGGCCGGGATTCGATCCCGCGACCTTCGGGTCAGCAGTCGAGCGCCATAACCACTAGACCACCGTGGCGGGGCGAAGCCCACAACTTGGCCTTGAGACTTGTACAAGATGATTAGATAGTGTTACACTATATGGAGCGTATGCACATGACATGCAAGTAACGATTTTATGTTACCACCCGTCACACCAGCAGGTGGTAACGGGTTACCACCCGTTACCACCTGCCTAGCACAAGAGGGAAAAACACCTATGAATGAGCTTATTCAGAGCCACTTCTCTCGCACGGGGAAAATGACGGCATTTTGATTGGCATTAGGGGTGATTCGGATTGATACCACTTCATTGAGAACCTTGAAATTGCACAGCAAACGCCTTTTCCTCTTTTATCATTCGAATCTAGAAACACGTAAAAAAGTCTGAATAATATGTTTCGGCACTTCTACAGTTAGCCCAGTCACACTCATACAAACAAACAGACGCTAGCTCACAGTATTTGAGGACGGATTTTGTACTCAGCCATGGCTAAGACGTTTCTGCAGCTTTCTTTGCTTTTCGACTGACATCACAAGGTGTTTACAATGCCTCACCCATCCCTATTAGCGACTGTGGAACTAACAGCGATAGAACGTTCCGGCGAAATTATCTCTCGTGGGGAGTCTCTCACTGCCCAGTAGATACCTTCTCACGTTGGCATTGCTGGAAACGAAGAGGTTGATCGCCTCACTTCAACTTATGCCCATAACGAGTGTGACTGCTCATAAATTTCCTGTAGAGTAGACAACGGTCGTCGGCTGATCCGCAAGGCAGCACCCAGATGAATGTGTCGCAAACGGATCGTTCCCTCATTGTACTCCTGCGTGCCTCATCGTACCACAGCACTGCTAAGGGTTGGCCTTGTGTATGTGCGCGAGCGCCTATACCGTTAAGGACTTCTGGAGAGTCCATCGTGTACATATAGTGGCTCCTGTGAGACATTGAACACCGTATATTAGAGTGTCTCGGCATCGCTGATTAAAAACAGATACAGGCTCCTTGCATTTAATTGCTCCCCCCTTGACAATGTACCCTTCCTGGGAGGGTCAGGCACACTAAGCAGTGTAGAGTCTTATTAACGGAACAAATATGGCCCGCGTTTATAGATTTATTTCCGTGTTTCGATTGATTTTTCTCCGAGTCACCTGAACTTTATTTTAGTCTCCTTTGTTGGCTAAAACATGTTGGAGGGTTGGTAGGTTAGCATGCATGACAGAGTGAGTAAGCGCGACTTGACAAGGACGTAGACAGAAAACAGACAAGTACAGGGCGCTTTTTTTTCTATTCTCCTGTCTTCTTTCCACCTGAAAGGCTAGGTAGCGTTTGTGCGCCTCCAAGTGGCAGTTGTCCCATTTCCTCAGTGTCATTGTCATATATCATATAACAATAACGAATAGCACCACAAGAAATCTGCGTAATAAAGAACAAGCGCATCGGGCACCTTCGACACATTCTTTCTCTCTGAACATAAGAAGGAACGGGTGAGAGCGAGCCGAAAAAAGAACCAACGATCAAATAACCGACTTCATAAATGTTTCTCGAATGTTTGTGATTCTCTTCTATACCTGACTCCGTGTTTACAGCTATAAAAAGTCTTTAGGATAAATTCGTGTCGCTAAAGATGGCATAGCTTCTGTTAAGGAAAATGCTGCACGAGTTATTCACCCTTGATTAGCGACGTTGACGGCGCTGCCCACAGCATCCTGTCCAGATTGGCGATTCTCGTCAGGCGCCGTTTTGCGCCAGTCGCACCCGATGGACATCGGAGAAGGCTGCCTGGCAAGCATAACGATCGGAATTGAATGCATCATGATCCCAGCCAACAAAAACAATCCGCCTTGGAAGCCGTATCTCTGCACCAGATGGGACAATATCAGCTGCCCGACAATTCCGGCTACGCCCCAGCCAAAGCCATAAAGGACTGAGAGAGCCGTCGCCCTGTACTTGTAGAAGTGCAGCAGGATGTAGATCCCCGCCGACGTGGTAAACAGCCCCATTCCGAAGCCTGCAAAGAAACAACAACGAATAATCCCCACAGCTATGCGGACCGCATCAAGTATTACATCGCAGATATACAAGCTCTATGAAAAACTCTTCTTGCTCTTGAGAAGTAGAGGGGTCCGTGCATGCGCTGGCTGTTTGTTCTCATTGATGATCTGTCATCAGTTCGGCGGCCAATTGGCAGCATTGATATCTCCAATGTTGTAACTGCGTTTCTGGACGACACCCTTGCATTTTAGCACTGTCATTACAAAACCCTGTCGGCCCTCATACACTAAGGCCTTAATGTTAGAGTCGTGGAAAAAAAATTAAGGGTAGCCTTATAAAGCGCAGAACTGGCTGCGCTCACCAATAAATGACAATATTTTGTGATCAATCTGAGCCTCGTATATTTTTTTAGAAGACAGAACCAGCCTTGAAATCATTAAACACTTGTGTTCTGTCCCTGTCACAGTGATTGCACTTTCTTGTCCTATGTACACAACATTACACTGCTCGTTTGCAAAGCGTTCTCTGTACTGCGCTTTGGCGTTTATGGGCTAAAAATGATGAATGGCTGCTGCAATCGAAGTTAAAATGAGACACCTTTTCTTTCTTATATTGTACTACACATTTCATGAAGGACAGTAGGCTAGTGCAGCAAGCTAATAATAAAGTGCTCATTACGCCGGAATAGTTGCTTAATAATAGCACTGGCATGCGTTCGTGTTTCATGTTCGATGTGAGCTAGAAACACACTTTTTCTCTTTATGTAAATGTGAGCATGTGGAAACCGTGACCATAGCGTTATTCGATGCAATATCAACAGCAATATGGCACTGCCTCGCGCATGTGTAACTAAACTTTCTAACGCGACCAACGACCACACGCAATTCAGCGCCCAGCAACGATGATAATCTCCGAAAGTGGCAGCTGAACATAGGCGCAGCCGCACAAGGCATATCTTCAGTGCAACAACCGTGTCCCGCACTGTTTCATTGATGCCGATGCAGGCCGCACCATAGCAACTCGGTTGGTTTAATTATGAAAATATACAGAAGCATAACACAGCCAGTGTGAAGAAAAAACTAAGATTGGGGAAGGGCCGGTAGCATGCAAGTCATGAATAAAAAATTCAGGAGCCCTTCCCCTATCGGCAAAAGGGGGTGAGCGAAGCTTCACGTGTGTGTGCTTGACCAACCACTTCTCATTATATCTTTTCTTTTCTACCTCATTGCGCAATGCACGCTCCAAACATTTTTCCTGCTTCAATGGCGGGAATGAGACCTTCATTCATGTGCTTACACTGCTTAGCTGCGCAACACTTCAATTGCAACAGGTGACAACGACGACCATGCGTTAAAATTCAGGTAACAATGAATTGTGACAACGCGACATGGCAAGTGACCTCAAAAAAGGTGAAATTGCCATATCAGAAGCGGCTGATTCTAATGTTATACCAAGTAAGGTGCGTTACCATTTGATCTGGCACAGCTAGCGAAGTGACCACCGTCTCGTATCTTCATCGCAAGCCGAGCGGTGAGAACAGCGCGTACAAAGGTATGAGTCGTCCGCTGATCTCTCTCAAGGTAAAACGCGCGTGACCGCGCCACGCCGACCAAACAGCGGAGTTTCTACCGGGGACACGCAGCACCATTCTGCGTCCCCTCCTCGACCTTTCGTCGCTGGACGAAAGACTGCCTGCGCATTTCTTCGTCACTTGAGCGGCGAACGTGGGCTACACTTGCACGCTTTCACTCACGCACAACACATATGACGCGCGGGGCTATGTTATCGATTTATACTTCACACACAGCATCACGGCTGCACCGACAGCAACGGCATAAACGCGCCGGGAGTGTCCATAAAATATCACAATAAAAAGATAATATCCGTGACGGTTGCATTTGGTACTGTCCGCGACGCGGCCCCTTAGGAAACAAATGCATGAACTTTCTCCATCTGAAGGAATCAGCGTAGCAGACGACACTTGAACTGCACATAGCTCGGTACTCCTGCGCATATTACTGCCGGTCCCTGAGATTATCGCTGCCGCGGAACGTTGAAATCACGTACAGTAGAGTCGTGTCTACTGTTCGCCAGTACGGTAAGCTGTGCGTAAAAAAACTTAAAAAAAAACGGACTCTTACCGTGCATAGCGCCGAAGGTTATGCTCATACATGTGATATTAGGGGAAAATGCTGCACCAATCATCGCCACGCTGCTCAGGAGGGTGCTAAGAAGAATGATATGGTAGATTCTCATGCAGCGTTGTAGCGTGAAAATTCCAAACCCTGGAAGAGAAAAAAAGACCCATCTACTCTGCTCTGCGGAAAGATACCGGACATATAGTCAGAGCAGTAGTAGATATTTTTATGTTAAAGGCCGCCTCACCCTCCCCTCCCCCGAGTTCAAAGACGAGGGAGTGGTTTCTTTCTCGCCTTCACTACCCTTCCTACAGGCGATATATTCTCCTCGCCACTTATTTCTTAAAAGCACGTGTACAATGCTAGCACTAAGAGTGGAGCCCATCAGGATTTCGCGCTTGTCGGCTACACCCTGTTACCTCCGCTTGCGCAGTCGAAAACACACAAAACGAAGTGAAATCAGTTCATCGCGCACGATAGTCATGCGAGACAAGGAAAAAACGGATGGTGGGTGCATGGCAAATCAGTGAAGGAGACAATTCACAACTAATATTTCGCGTACATGGACCAATCGAGAGTATATACTGTGAAGACGTCAAGTGGATCACAGTTCTTGCTTCACAAAGCGCACTAGAAAGACGAGAAACGTCAGGAGAGATTCACGCGCTCGCTTTTTCGATTTTCAGAGGCTGGTGAGGGGTCCTTTAAAGGGGCTGACAACCGCTGTTGGGATGAAGTTACTTACAGCGCAACGGAAAGCTTCTTCTCGGAGGTGGTTAAACCTGAAGCGGTCGATTCCAAAACCAGGTGCATATTTTGGGAACAGAATTTCTCGAACTTATTGTAGACATGTAGATAAGCGGAAGTTTGTCCTCCGGCAACGCTGAGAAGTGGTAGAGATACCGATAGCCCTCCTCGGAAACTGTTTAGTATGCTCAATGTTCTGCTTTAACACGAGTGAGTGAGACTGGTTAACAAACTTCATTTTGACACTTGCAAAAGCTCTAACATGAAAGTGTTTATGCCGGGGTCCACCAAGACTTCATTTCCGTTCGAGTCCGTGGTCATCCGCATCAACGAAATTTTTTCTTCTAGTTTTCTTTGTAATCTCTTCGTGTGCATTTTACGAACATAATTTTCCTGTCGGAAATTGCGTTGCAAAAATACCAAATAATTTCCGACGCGGAAATTACGTTCGCGAAATGCGCACGAAGAGTTGATTAAGAAAAACTAGAAGAAAAATTGGCCGCGTATCTGCGTGCTTCGCTGCAAATGTCGTCGAAAGACGATAGTCTTGTGCCGGCCGTACTACACGAGTCCTCCTCCTCAGGGGCGTAACCAAGGGGGAGGTTGGGAGGTTGAAACCCCCACCACCCCAACATTTTGTTTTGCTTGCGTATATATACACGCACGCATACAAACGCATGCACGAACATGCATAAAGTATGGTTGAACCCCCCCCCCCACCCCGAAAAAAATATCTGCTACACCCCAGCTTCTCCTCTATGTTTAACCGCCGCATTTGTCTTATAGCGTCGCATTTTCAGCGCAGCCTGAGAAACACTAGCATTTTCAGCACAGCCTAAGAAACATTAGGGTCTTTAGAATTACTTATTTATGTATTTCCTAGTGAAGGACCACGCCACCTAATACTTACGTATTGGTGTTGCACCTGAGATATGCGTAATATTTGCTTTTTGATCGACAATGCTCACAAGTATGAACAGCCGTACCAGTTCAAGATGGCTGGGCGTTCAGAGAGTGGTTGAACTGTGGCCGGGCGGCTGAATCGGGTGACAGACGAAACTGGATGGAAAACCATCCAGCTATGCCAGTTCACTTCTTTCATAGCGCAGTTCTTAGTTTCATCAGACTCTGAAATCACCGACAACATACGTCATTCCGCCGCTAAAGGCGATCCTCCCATTCGTCGTTCATCTCAATTCACTTCGTTTAAAATAAAAAAATGTCGCCCGCATCTTCCCACAAGGGGAACTCGAGTAAATGCATCGTAGAGTGGTGGGGGTATTGCGTGAATGTTACGTAATTGGGTTTCGCAGAAGCGTCGCGCTGCCCGAGTGATGGATCCGCTGCTGGACGTTCACGAACGGCTGCTGCTTCTCGAGCACGACGTTGAGGATCCGCAGCCCGTCGTTGCCGTCTCGCAGTAGCTTCTCGTGCACGGAGTTCCGGGTCCACAGCTCGCTTCAAACGCTTGCGTTCAGCGTTGTATGCTCGTCTCTTCGCAGCCTTGTCTTCTGCGTTGCTTGCTGTTGTTGACGCCGACGACGGTGAGGGTGGGGGTAACGTTGCCTTCAACGAGTGGTGGGACGCTGATTGAAGGTACTGTTGCTTCCATCGCATCTACTCGAGTCAAGGAAAGCGTCAACTCAAGCGAAAGCCAAGTAAGGACGCCCTTGACTGAATTCCGAACGCGCGCTCCGCCGCTTATATACACACCGCCCGCGTTTGATAGAGAGGAGGGAGGGACGGAGAGGTGGGACGGAGGGAGAGGAGAGGCCTGCTGCCGGCACGAGACGAGCCGAGTATGCGAGAGAGGGAGAGGAGAGGCTTGCTGCCGGCACGAGACGTGCCGAGCATGCGCAGTGGTGTGTGGACGGCGGCCGACGTCGCAGGTGCGACTAAGAAATGCTCCGCATTTTAAAAATAAGTGCGATTATCGAGAAAATGCGAGGTTCTTTGTGACCTGGGCAAGTCATTTCATTGTTGGAATTGGGAACGCGAAAAATAGAGCGTCGTGCAGCCAGCTGCGCCAAGAGCTAGATTAGTGAAGCCGAGTCACTGGACTCATTACCTGCTAACGGCGCAACAGGAAATCAGACGCGAAGCCCCAACTGTGCAGTACGTCGCAGCAGGAAACGCATAACACAAGCCGGCTGTTACAAGTTCAAAAAGGTACGGCTTTTGAAGGCGACGTGACCTTGATAAAAAGTCACCATAGACCTCACTGTTGGCACTGTCCAACTTTCTTGGAGCCCGACAAGCATCATTCCATACCAGACCCCTTAACCGTGAAGACTGCCCGCCGGGGCGTCACAGTGGTGACGGTGCTCGACAGCTGACTAGAAACAGGTTGTTTCGATGCCGCTCGCGATCGTTGTATTTTGGCTGAGGACAAATGCCAGAAGCCCGTGTACCGTTCAATGTCAGCGCACGATCATGAAACCCCTGAAATATTAAAAATACGCTCGCTTCTTTAAACAAGCCTTAAGATGCTGCCAGAGTAGCTCCGTTGCCACGTTGTTGCAGCATTGTTTCATGTGACATCACAACATCTTTTACGAAATATTGTTATGCCCAAGATGAAATTTGTTTTTTTATATAAAATTCTAATATGGGCATTAATGAAACATAATTTATTTCTCAGCATGAACTGGGGATTTTGTTGTCTGCAAACCTGCTCCACACGATTTGTTTCCTGAATGTGTACGTCATAATGTCTCTTGACATTCATCACGTGGTCAGACACGTTTGATAGTGTGCTATAGCGAAAGTGTAAGTGTTGAACATATATAAATTAGCGTAATGCGACGTGGTGATTGATAAGGCGGAAAATGTGCCCCTGAAAGCAGTGCACCAATAGCAGTTACAGGTTCGTCGTCTCTGCGCGGAAATTATTTCAACATTTTTTCTTTTATTCAAATATTTAGCGAAAACCTGATTTTTCCAATGTCGATATGCGGGACTTCTGTGAAGCAAAAATACTAACAAGCAGCAAGGGGAACATGTGGCCCGATGATGAAGTGGAAACGCATACGTTTCCCGTCAGCGACTGAACTTTGAGGTTAACGGACACGCGTGTACTCCGTGTGCGAGCATGTGCATTAAACATTCGCAATTGATCTGGCGCAGCGACTTGCCTGACAGGTGGCTAGCCAGGGTAAACACGTTCTCCGGCCAAGCTGCATCCTCTCTTGTGGCGCCAAACTGCTCCATGAAGAGAACAAACAGTAGACCGAAGCAAGTGGATGGCATGCAGATGAGGAATGCCCCGGCGGCCATTGCTGCGGGCACGCCCCAACAGCGGTCCATGTGGTGCAACGCGTCAGGGCGTCCATTGTCAGAACTTGAACGGCGAGCGTCAGGCATCGGTAAATCCCTACTGTAGCCACCACCGGGCCACTGGGTGATCTTTTTGTGAGAGATATTAAAAGATAACAATAAGGGTGCGTTAGGCCAAATAAATGATTGTTATACTAGAATAAAGAGACTAGGCTGCAACCCGCCTAAGTGATCTGTTGATATTCCATTGATGATGAAAAGGAAAAACTTGCGAGCATGCCCTTGCAATCTGATTTGGAAATACATACTTATTAGTCATGGTCTCATGCTTTCAATAGTGGGAAATTTGTTTTATTCCGATAAGGATTATATGGTCAGTTAGGAGGAATTTTTTGCCATCGCAGTAACCGTCATATTTCTTTCTTATGATGCTTAAATCGATAACGTCGTTACGCGCGTCGTATGTTCGAGGTATAAGCAAAAGCTTGCGGCGGCTGCAGAGGGGCACGGCCTAATAACGGATGAAGCGCGGCGGCCGGTTACATCAGGCGAAGGAGCATAAAAGGGGGCTGGGATCTTCAATCAATAGCGCGTGGTCACGCAGGCGCTATCTCTGCCATCTTGACAGACATCAGCTTAAGGCTTCTACCGTTCCACATGTCGTGCTCTAAGCGATTACTTAGCGTTGAGGCGACAGACAGCATGAAAACCGCTTTGCTCCCTGGAGCGGGTGTGTTCGCTTGCGCCAGTTTTAAGGCGCGTTCACACCGAGCACGCATCCGGAAAGCGGACGCGGATTACCTGCAAAAGCGGAAAACCCGCGGCCGCTTGCCCGGATCGTTCCCGGACCGATTTTCTCCGCGCGGAAAAGTTGGCCGCATTGGCCGCAGCCAATCAAGGCCCGAGAAGCGCGCACGCAGTATTGCGTAGTGCACGGCATGATGGCGACATGTACGCCGTGGATTGGTGGATTGCTCCATCCCCGCGGCGGAGCGGGCAGAAGGCAGCGCGGTCGGTGTGAACAGCCGCGCGGTCGCGCGGCCTCGCTGCCTCTTCGCTTTGAAAATCCGCTTGCCCGTTTGCATGCTCCGGGTTCGGTGTGAACGTACCTTTAGAATGAAGAAAGACCGGATACTATAGAGCTAGCCGCTGGCGTTACTTCGTCTAATAATTCAATTGATTCTTATCGTATTCACTTCTTCACCCTTGCTGCGAAAGCGCAACCCCTTCATGCTATTGGGCACGACGGAGCAGCG
This sequence comes from Rhipicephalus sanguineus, assembly GCF_013339695.2. Taxonomy (NCBI): domain Eukaryota; kingdom Metazoa; phylum Arthropoda; class Arachnida; order Ixodida; family Ixodidae; genus Rhipicephalus; species Rhipicephalus sanguineus. Next base: position 109,801,451 of record NC_051179.1, read on the forward strand.
AAAGAGCGGCCTCTGCAAAAAAATGAAATCACACTTTCGCAGCAAGGACGAAGGAGTCACCAAACTATTGCCCGGCGCAAAACGCAATTGCATTTGCCCGAAATAATGTCGAACGTTATGGCCTAATATTGCTTCGGCTGTGGAAAATGTTGGCCGGAGAAGTAAGCATGGGTTAGTCATTAGTTAACTGCGATGAAAGACGCAGAACACGAAATACGCGTACAACAAAGTGCCTGTTTGGTTATAATAAAGTGTATATCGGAACATTAGGAGAAAAGTCGCTCCATGTGATTGCGACAGCTACATTACTGCAAGGGAAAACAATGGTGACGATGAGTCCGCACGCATGACAAGGCTTACGAAAGGGAAAGTGACAGCCATTACCACCCATTTGTAGGACAAAGCCACAAGACGGGATGCTAAAAAGCTAGCCATTATCGTTACTTCATCTAAGGTGTCGACCATGTCGATGCGCTTTCAAGACGCGGAGAGAAAAGAGATGGGACACACACAGGACATCTCTGTCCACGCCTTCAGAGCGCATCCACATCATCGGCATGCAGAACCAACTAGCCCAACTAAGGACGCTGCCAAACTTCATCGAACAATCCAATTTGTTGCCATCGCATTAGTTTCTACGCCCTTCATTTCAACTCCTTTTCGGGGCAGTCGCCCCGCGGCAAGGCGTTAGCCTGGGGTTCAATCCCCGGACAAGGATAAATGTTTCGCCAAACAAGATGCTTTCTTTCTGAGAAATTCGTATGGATTTCCCTTTTGTATCACTTGCGTCACCTTGCGGGATTCTGTAGAACTGACTTACAGGAGTTGAATTCCTGCAAATATTATTAGCGACTGTCATGACTGAAATATACTGCGCGCTATGGTCGGTAATCCTTGCTGTAGATAGCATGTTTCGACGGTGTCAAAGAACTCACACGACCTGAGTTATCAACTGCAATATGCTTTCTTTTTCAAGTTTGACTGCAATTTCGCAGAATTACCTTCAGGCGAAACTGGCTTTTTCACTGATGAGTACTTGATATAGTCTTGTCGCATAGATACAAACCTTTTACAGCAGAGCCGCAGGGCCACTACGCACTAAGGCCTCGTGACTGCGCTGTCTTTGACCTTGCTGTGGCTTCTCCTCTGTGATGAAAGGCAACCTGCTGAGTGAATGCAGAACAGGTGTCCTTGTACGTCATCCGAGAACTTTTTCAATCAGAAACGGGACTGCTTTAACACCAAAGTTTAGAGAAGTATTAGCGCTGGCGATAATTTACACACGGTATTGCGACGGTGAGAAATCAGAAAAAGGTGTGTGACACTGATACCTTCCGATAGAGTAAAATGAAAATTGGCATAGCTGTTTTAATTTGTCGATTTGCGTTTGGTTGTTTGGTGAGGAGAAGGAGGCAGAGGGCTTGAAACAACAGAAGAGTCGTCATTCGACAGCGTAAGTGGCCGAGGTGAGAGGCAACAGCCCACGGGAGGCCGATGAATATAAGTGTTCAAAAACAAGGTATTCACTGGATATTCCAGCAGGCTTACGAATGCCAGAAGGTGGGGACATCGCGGGAATATCAGGTACTTTACCGATGAGGAGGGTACTGGGTACTGCGAGTACGTGGAGTCCACCTTGGCACGTTCCTATGCCAGTGCAGGAGAGCCACTAGAATGTTCTCGAAGGTCTCGGGATCGCTGTCGATTTGAATTCGAGTCCTTGGGATGACGATCGCCTCCAACGAGATCAACGGTAAAACTATCAACAGGCTCTTTCACAAGATCACTAATGCCATCAGGTTCCTCAAAAGGGTCACAAATAAAGTGCTCTGAAGGAGGACAGCCTTATCATGCTGACCCACTGCTTTACCATTTGTCACATGGCATACATGCGTCCACGCAGAATTCTTATAAAGGCGAAAATAATAAGACTGACAGCATCGTTTTCAGGACATAGAAGCAGGGCTGGGCAGAGATACTCAGAAAAGTATTCCGGAATACAGATATCGAAATACATGAACTGGAAGCCTAAAATACAGATACTGAGATACATTTACCTTTAACGTAACGGGATATTTCGGAGATACTTTTGCAATAAGACGAAGAAAGTATTCCGGAATACAGTTACAGCGATACAGATACTGGAATACTTTTTTTTATTTGAAGGATGCTCATACTATGCAAAGACACTTATTAGTGCAGCATAATGTTGTAATTAACGTTACAGCGCATCGAAACGTCCAGTTCATTTATTTATTTATTAAAGTACCCTCAGCACCATTAAGATATTACAGGGGAGGGGGGGTAGATAAAGTACATAATTAGTAATAATGACATAATTAGAAGTATCAATTGCAATAAAAATACACTATTTCACAGCAACAGTAACAAGGATTGGACACTGAAATCAACATACTTGGCAAACAAACTAAGCTATGCTAGAAATAGCACACTTTAAGCAAATCACTCGAATCACTAACGAACACCAGTGAATTGAGAAAAAGCACACATTTATTTTGAAGATCTGCTTTGCTGAGAAGGTTGCTGTGTAGGCTTCTCAAATAGGCTGTCTTCTAACAGCGTCGGTTCAGCCTCAGCACAAGACTCACGAAAGAAAAAAAGGACTGTCCACCGCTGAAGGCGAGCACAAATTCGTGTTATAGTGAATAAATATCGCCTTCATAGCCGGATTGCCCTGCAGCGTGGCGATATGTCTTCTCGGGTCATCTAGATACCGAAACACTTCCGCCCTCACTTGGGTTGTTCTGACTGTTCAGAATCCGAAGTCTGTCCCCATTTTCGGAATCCTCAGCCGTCTGACCCTGTCGGCTTCAATGAAGCTGTCACCACCACTGACGCTACCAGCACCCATTTCAGAAAGCCGCAACAGGCTAAGTCGGCTCCGGCGGTGGGGGAGCCTGCTACCACAAAAGACCGTTTCACGCTTGTAATCAATTAGGAACGCACCCTGACATTGGAGAGGTGGCTGAAAGCGCGCCTAAGATAGCCATCTTCTTGTCACTTCCGCCGCGACTACGGGAACTGCTTTTGGAAGTGCCGCCGCTTTGAGAACTGAACGCACGCGAAGCATTGCAAAGCCTGTTCCAAGGCGGTATCCGCGCGGGGGGTCGCGAAGTAATGGCTTGCACCCGAAAAAAATTAGGCGTGCTGCACTGACCTTGAGAGACAGCGACTTTCGTCGGCAGGGGCCGACAACACTGCCCCCGCGATTCTGCCGTCTGCGGCGTCGCGCGCTTTACCACATGGACCATTCTGTGCTTGAGGGGAAACCATCGCCGCCCTATCTGTCGGCGACCGGCGGCGCGGCTTTGCTTGTCTTAGCACAAAAAAGAAAAAAAGAACGCCATTCCCCCATTGGAAACACGCCTCAACTCATTTCCGACACAAAAAAAAAACAATGTAACGAGATACCCGCGTCCTGCATATTATCGCGATACAGGCGATACATCGTAAATGTATTTCACTACTGAGATACAAATACATTTTTCAAATGTATCTCGATACAGAAATACAGATACTTAAAAGTATCCCTGAAATACTATCGCGATACTCTTGTATCGCGATACTGCCCAGCCCTGCATAGAAGTCGCCCTCAGCCTACCGGAGTACATCAGTACTGAGAGGTTACTCTAACTGGGAATCCATAAGGCCTTGGGCTAGATAGAGGAAGCACAATGATTATTGCACATCGATTACACATTGTCGTGATCACCTTAGAGAAAACCACACGCTCATATACTATGAAGACCGGAAAACGCGAGGCAGCTGACGAAATGGCCATTGCCCTGGCCATAAATAACGCCGACACTCGGACTATACCCACTGGCTCCCGCAACGCTGTAAGGATTTCTGCTAAGTGTGGCATTTATATTGAAGCCCTTCATGTACTCATGAATACCGGCCAAGTTTACCAGGCTAACTTGATGTAGCGCCACGTCCATATGGTGGAAGTCTGCCCACACTACCTCAACGAGGTGGCGCACTCCGCCGCACTCGACGCTGCAACCCGTGCAGGAGGAGATGGCCTTCTCGAAGATTACGAGGACCAGGTTGAACTTGCGGGATACCTCGGACCAACAGGCGTTCTACATTGCCAGGCGGTGCTACCCTCCACCTAGTGGCCCTCTATGCCGAGCTCAAGCAGCTATTTGTAGGTAGCTGGAAACTAACACTTATCCCAAGCCACTGTTATACCACCGAGTCCATCCTCACATCTATCACACCAATATCTGTAAGGTCTGCCAGAAACAACCAACTGAGCTTGAGCATATGCTCTGGGAATTTGAGGCTAAAGTCAAAGGTAATAATGCCTATGTGCTCTGGGGGAGGTGGGAAGTCACCTTGCGCAGCTTCAAGCTCGCTGATCTTCCCTGCGCAGTCTAGAAGGTACATGAGGCGGCGGGCAGGCAAGATATTGACTTTCCGACATGAGAGACCTTAGCCCGGTTCATTAATCCCTAGAAAAATCAATAAAGTTTTTGCAGCCCTCATTTCGGAATCGCCACATCTTTTGCAGACCGGCGAGAAAAAGTGAACATGCCATGCCGCCGTGCCGCTATCTACGCACAACAAGTGCAAAGGCACAACAGAGTAGATCTGTGTTGCTGAAGAGAGAGCTCTCAAGAAACTGCTTGCGGTCCCGGCTGGCAGCCACACTGGTGTCCTTAGAATACAGAGAGCTGAGCTATATGTTAAGTATTTATTCTAAAACTTAAGGCGTGCAAACACAGACACAAGAAGGAAATCAAGACGGTGTCTTGACTTCTTTCTTGTGTCCTTGTTTGCACACCGTCTTTTCGAATGAACACTGGTGCCCGCTGGTTTGTGATCAAGGGCTTCTTCAACTAAGATCTGGTGAGGTAAACGGCCACGATCCCTGTGTGAAAGGGCCAGTAGGGTAGTCGGCAACACTACTGACAGTGGCAGGTCCCTTATTCCCTCCGATGCTCTTATGGCGCCGCAGAGTTCTTTAATCATACCAGTTCCTAAACTGCGTTCGGTAACCCGGACATTCCCGCGGCCGATTTTGCGGGGGCTTGCAGATTGCCGTGTCATTTGGAGCAGCAATACAGAATACTAGATTGCTGCGGCGCTGCCCCTGCATGCGCTCCTCGCAAGCTGCTCAGCGCCGCACGCAGCGATGGCGTCGTCGCGAGCCTTTTGCCTTTTTTGGTCGACAGAAATACGACAATCGGCAGACCCCCGCAATTTCGGCCATTAACAAGTCCGGATTTTCATACATACGTCCTAAGGAGAGGTACGCAACCCGTATGATTGAAGAACTCTAGGAGCGATGGTTAAGTCACACAACACAACCTCTGTATGGCCCGAGGATCCTCAGCTATTTTTTTCTTTTAATAGAAATTTTAGTACATTTTGTTCTTTTATTTAATTTATCGATTTTGGCCTGCGATACTTAGGTGGTGCAGGCAGGGCATACTTTTTTTAATTTATATTTCATTTATTTTCGCCCAACTCCACTTTAAAGTAAAGCCAGTAGGTATGCAGCCAGGTGGAGCACCACCATTTCGGCTGCTGGGGCAACTCTCAAGCAGGTTTATTTTTGCAGTATACTTTGCTGCAGACGCCGGTTTGACTTCTCTTTCTCAATTCGTTCAGATAAGTTAAGTGGCCAAGCGACACTTGGCAACGCTAACTTTTAAGTTCAGCTTCTATGTCATACCGGTCTAGACCTGCGCTGAAATGACCTTTCATCTACCCAGATTCTCCCCTGGGGAACGGGTGACCTCGATGTGTGTCCAGTCACGCGCACCTCAGAGTCCCCAACTTACGCCCTAAAATATGTTTGGCGCTCCTTTTTAATCAGAGGCGACAGTGACGGCTGAGTTCCTCACGTCACCGTTTCTAATTATATTCTGCAAGGCTTATTCCGACTTAACAAAATGAGACTTTCCGCTACCTATATTTTTGGCATTCTCGGTAGCAGTGGGAACAAGTGAGCGGAAATGCAGCAGTCCACAAGTCACACATCTCTTATTAAAATGTCCCGTAGGGGGCAGCGGTTGCGGCAAGCCGATGCGTCGCCCGAATGAACCACGATTCCACGAGATTTCTTTTCTCCCATCTTCGGGGGGGGGGGGGCGTAGGAGAGGAGAAACATCTGGCGTCTTTTGTTAAGCAGCTGGCGCCTTTTCGTTTTGCTTTTAGAAAACATCTGGCGTCTTTCGTTGGTTTATTTCATCAATCAACGGCGTTTTGAACAAAATTTTTATTGTTTAATCACGCACAGGAGAAATCTCACCAGGCACTACCTTGGAGGTAAACAATGGCTGCTAATGGGAATGAGAGACATAAGAAGTCGGCTTTTAGCTAACACTTACACTTCTACTTCTACTAACGTTTCCTACTGGAACATGTCAATGGCTGCTAATGGGGAATGACAGACAGAAGAATTCGGCTTTTAGTTAACGCGCACGCTGCGAATTTTTTATTGTTCAACAACGCACAGGAGAAATCTCCCACCGGCACCACCTTGGAGGTCAAGATCTGGTACTAGCGTTAAGACTGGTTACGCACTACGACGGGGACGAACGGGTGCCGCTTTAAGGAGCTTCGCCCCTAAAACAGCTATCCGACTCTCGCCTAGCTGTCCCACCGGGTTCCCCTCACGCACTGTGAGAAATCCCGGCCAGGCTAGAGGGGAGACAGTATGCGCATCGCGTTTCCTTTCGCGTTTCTAGCCTGGCCGCGGTGTTATATTTTGGGATAACTCTTGAACATTCCGCAGGGTGGCGACCTTAGCCGTCGCTCAGCGTACAATAAGCGACGCGACTCTGGCTGTTACCCCGCCTTCTCTGATTACGCTCTCCCCGTGCCCTGAACAACGCCTATAAAGGAGGCATTGACCTGAGCAACATTACCCGATCTCGGAGGCCACGAGTAATACATCATGACAATAACGAGCGTCCACTGCCAAATTTTCGGTAGCCTTATCGCAGGGGAGGCTTTCGCTGCAATATTGTAGAAAACCCCATGGTCTTGGAAATGCGGTGCGAGCTGATTTCATTCGGTGTGGGCGCAGTTACGTGACTCGTTTTTCGCGTCAGCATGTGATGCATCCTCGCCAGCGCAGGGCCGCTGCTAAATTTACCAACGGTGTTTCTCTGCCGCCTACAACTTCGAGTCCATTGGCAGCGACTAATAAAACGGCTGCACTAAGCGCCGAAGAAAGGAAGCGATGTCTGCGGTTGGTGCCCTCTTCGTTTGGTGCACTCAGCCCCGGTAGAAGTGAAGCATCGGCGCTCCGTGCCGTCGCGTCACTCACCGGTATCAGTGACCGCAGCTGACACTGTCCCCCAAGCTGTGAAAAGCTTTACGCGGCTGGCGAACCCTAATTTGCAGGAGCACAGAAAGCGACCATGGTTCTCATATTCAAGACGTCCCCGCGCAAAGGTCTATTCCCAATTCCGTCTCTACAACTCAATCCCGAGCATCATAGTTACTCCATCGCTGTAGCAGGGCTCAGCTTGGGAGAGCGGCGCCCGTTAATCAGCCTGTCGCTGCATGGTAATGCACGGCACTAAGCCTCTGTTTGCAGGGTATTTCTGATGGTCATGCGCTGCACAGCCATGTAAACGACCGCCAGGGGTCAGCAATGTTTTCACCAAAGTGTATGTAAAGTTGTGAAAAGGAATTCTAAATAAAACGTCCGGAATGACTTGCTGAGCAGGCGGCTGTTTCGGTGGGCGGTACATGACAATACGAAAAAATTTCGTGGGCGGGGAGGTTGAAGTCCCATATAGACGTCAGACTCTGGAGTTTCCAAGAAGTGTGGCGCCACCTGTCGGAGAAGTATTGAGTAGTGCATAGACCGACTCTCTCGCACAGTTTGCTATTGGACCAGGTGCAACTAGCGAGTGCGAAACAACGATTGAGCTTAATATCGCGTGTGTTTGCGCATTTAGCACTCAGAACGAGAGCTGTGAATTGCTCTCCGCTAGTCGGACGCGCCACCGAACCGTCGTGAAGTGCTTGCTGGATCACTCGCCTGAACGACGGCGAAAGCAGCAGCAGACGAGAGCCCTCCGCACACTACGAAGAAACTCCGCAAAAGACGCACTGTTGCGTTGTGAATTGCCACTGATGTAAAAGACTGAATAACAACGTTCAGTTTTACCGATTTCCATAGTTGTCGTACGAAGAAGAAAGGCAAGAGCGCTGGATACGGCCCGTTGCGAGCGTGTTGGGTAAGCGAAGTACCCGCGTTCTCCACAGCCGGTGGCATGAATGTGTGGCTCTGCTGTTGTTTTGCGTAGCCCTGATGCAAAACCGTTGTAACCTTGACTATGAAGCTCAGCAGAGGCTCTCACCGCGGTGCTTGTCGTGTAACACGAAGTGAGCAGCTAGAGGCAGATGGAGACGCGTGATACGCACACCGAGACGAGTTGGTCGACACAACACAGCATCGCGGACGTATGAGCGTTTTGAAGGCTCAGAATTCTGGTTCTAACTAGCTGACACCACGTGCGTCATACAAGTAAATCGCAGAATGTTGGTCGTGACCCCCTTCAGGTTAGTTTCGCCCGTGTCCTCCGCGGTTGCCGTAGCTATCTCGGAGGCCACGGTTTTGCCTTTGGTTGTACCCGGCGAAAGTGGACACGCACGTATCCCCATTTGCAGTACATACAAACGGAAGACGACCATCAAGAGAGCATTTGAGGATGCGTAATAAACCACTCCAATGCACAGGAAGCGAGAGATGAATTAAGGGAGAATGCAACTGAAAAGGCGAAAATCGCCGGAGCCATTCGCGCCTGATGAACCGAGTTTTGTACCACTGATCGTAAGATGCACAGCTAAGTAAATTGATCGTGTATGTAGGTACTTTATCGCTGTGGCATACGTATATACCCGATTTTAACGCATTTAGGCTCTAGAGAACGGATGTCGGAGGGCTTGCCTCGAACTCGGTGTCGTGTGATGCTCGCTTGTACTTCCGACTTGCAGCGCGCGGGAATAACTAAAACTTATTTTGCATTGTACTCGCAGTTCGCTTTGATCAGCTTCCTTTGTTTCTGAAGCGTTGATTGGCGGAAGAAGCTTTCCAGGTCCTTGATTTTAAGGAAACCGCGCCTCGACATCAACGAAAGAGGAGGGTTATATTGCGGCCTATGCACATTCGCTTGCGGGCGGCTCTCTTTGCACTAGCCAGTTAGTGCCAGGGCTACGATGAGGGCGCTGGTGGCGGTGTTTTTCGCAGCGCCGCCTGGGCAGAGTCTGACGTCTATATCCCCCCTCCCACCTACGCCGCAGGCCCCCATAGTTTTCATTTCGGTTTCATTGCTGCGGAGCGGAGTAATCTGCAGTGTTATCACCCTCGATTACCATTATCATCATCATCTTTGTATCCGCCACGATGCCGCACCTATCCTGCAGCATATGCCTAGAGTTCGAGGCGGGAGCCAAAAGCACAAGCTCACGATCCTGTCTGGCCTGGATGCTGCAGCTGCCGCCGCATCGCTTCGGCTGTTGCCCTTCTGAATAAAGTGGCAAGTACAGCACAGCCACGTCGGCCGCCGTCAGGTCTTCACACTTCTCTCTGCACTCGTCTTCACAGTAGGTGACGTACCGAAGGAGCCATAGGATACAGGGGCTAACGGTACCGCGAGCGAAATGGACGGCGGTGGTTTTGGAGCCGCTGACAGTCGTAGTGAAATGGACGGATACCAGAAGAGCTATAGCCGGTTCCTCGGCGTCAGCGCGGTGGAGGCCGCAGCCGAAGCGAATGGAGCTAGAGCCATAGCGACGCCGGTCGCATCGGAGTGCGTTGGCAGCCGCCAGCACATGCGGATCGCACCTATCACCCTTAAGATAATATTAAGCAATTGTTCTGACTGCCAGTTGGCCCTTTTCTATAGTAAAGTTATGCTCTTATTTTAAATCTATCATGTAGAAACCCTTAGCACAACCTTCTCGTGTTCTTGTTCTATAGTAATAATAGACGAACCCACTTGGGTGGTGAATCTGGGCTGCTCTGCAGCTATAATAATTGCGCTAGGGCCATACCTTTGTGGCTCTAGTTAACGCCACAAGGAACGGCATATGAGCCACAGAACACGCCTCCCCTTTCTAGCGTTATATATACCTTTCGTGGTTTACCATAGTGTGACATTACTTGTATGACTACATTCAGTGTCCCTGTCACTGGAGCCGGAGTCGTTTTAGATTAGTGTGGGGACCCTGATTCCACACTCATACACATGTCCTTGAATTGAACACAATGGACAATTGGTATCAATGGGAGGAATTCCGCTAAAGTTAAAGATTTCACCGTGGAGTGGTGGGACAATCGTGGGGATGTTGAGGACAGTCAGATAACTTAGGTCGCTATTTTGGAACAAGTCTACAGGATTGCCGACGCCGCGGGGCGCTCGACGAAGGTCTCCAGCCACTTTCTCCATCGCTTGTAGCCAAATATCTTAATTTCTGGGTCGCTGCTGCAGAATTTTAGTAATACTTTGGCGTTCTACAAAAATATTTACGCCACAGCTAGCAGCATTTCATTTATCATTGTAATTGGCCTTCCTGGATCTCCATACTCTAGTAAATGCAATATAGACAAGTGCTTAACCTGACGATGTTTTTTGCGATGCCATCAGGGCTGCAAAATTTTTACACTCACAGCTTTTGTAGGATCGTTTCCGAGTTAGAACTGATAATGAAGGCGCCTTTATAGAGAGTCAAATATGGCAGACCACTGGCGCAGGCAGTCGAAATACACGAGCAGTTCGCATGAGATTGATAGCTGGGCCGCGAACAGGCTTCACAAGTGCGGGATGCGACACATGTGCGCAGTATGTGCTTTATTCAAGATAGGCTCGCGACAGGAAACCGCGGCTACAGTTATGCCTTGCTTTTTAATGAATGTAGTGATAGCAGTACAAAAACTCTTCGAAAAACACATACACCTGCTTTGACACGTTGCACTAGTGACCAATAATTTCAAAACGCCTAAACGTGAAATCCAACGTTTGACGGCGGCCCCTCCGGCCGGGGAAGAACATACTGAAGAATCACGAAACTCTACACCGGCAAAAAGAACCTGTGAAAGTTCATTGCCTTTCCGGGTCCTCTGTAACCCTTTAATGGTTTTTTCAGGGCACTAGGTTCGTTTAGTAAGAGTCGAAACGTTCCTAACGTTCAACTACTTTTTCTTTGGTCAGCTTACAATGGTGCCCTTCTCCAACGCTTAAAGGCACTAAGAACAATTTTCTCGAACCCGTTTTTTACGGCAGAACTAAAGGCTCCCACTCGGTACTTGAATATGCGGCGGTTGATTGCAGGAGAGCGAGAATATGGTGTAAGGACAATTTTCTTATCTGAGAAACCACTAAAGTCCACTAAAGCCACTAAAGCTGAGAGTCCTTCAGCAACACTGACTAGTGATGCCGATGCCTTGCAAACTGTTCATTATGCTATGCGTTCTGCTTTCACAGGACAGAGCGCAACCGTGGTTAAGCGCATTCACTTTGATATTTTCAACCATTTTTAATATATACAAAATTTAAGCAGCTTCACCAACTCCACATTGCGAAGAGTGCTTAAACAGCGAGCTTCTGGCACCATATTGCTATTTCATTGCTTGAATTTCCTCTATAGTAGTTTTACCACCATCTGCTTACACTTAATCTACCCGGTCTTCCTATCCAAAGTCACGGAAGAATTTTTACAAGACATATAACGTGCAGCTTCTTTTTATTGTGATTGGAGCCCGCACAATGAACGAAGAAGTTTGCATGTCCATGAACTTTTGTCGACATTGTCACCGTTCGCACATATTCTATCTACCTATCTATCGCGCGGGCAGCCCACAACTTTAGCCATCGCCGAACATTTTATATAGCACGGAGCAGAAACTTGGAGGAATACGAAGAGGGTTGAACATAAGTTAAAGACGACGCATCGAGCCATGGAAAGGAAGATGATACGTGTAACCTAAATGATAAGAAGAGAGCAGAGTCGACCACAGGACGATCAGGTGTTGAGGACATCTTAGTCGGCACCAAGAAGAACAAATAGACATTAGCAGGGCATGTAGCACGAAGGCAATAAACCGTTGGTCATTAAGGATAAGAAACTGGATTCCAAGAGAAAGCAAGCGCATGAACTGACTGTAGAATCCAAGGTGGGCAGATGAGATAAAGCAGTCTGCGGGGATTACGTGCCCGCAGCAAGCTCAGGACAGGGTTGTTTGGCGAAACATGGGAGAGGCTTTTGGCCTGGAGTGGGCGTGCTCAGGTTGATGATGATGATGATGATGATGAGTTGGCCGCTGTCGCTGCTCGAAATGTTAATGCTCGAGACACAGCGTCTTCCCTATCAAATTGTCCCGGCCACTGGAAGATCGAGTGGTAGTTACAGAATCGGTGTTGCATTACAGCGCTAAATTCATTCCGATTTTTGCCTTGCAGTATGGCGCAACAGGTGGCCTCAGAGACCGTCACGATAGTAGATTCACGTCCACTGCATTTGGCCGTATGTATGGCCAGTGCGATAGCCGCGGTGACCACCACCGTGCCACATTGCCTAGTTTTCTGAGCACCACGTTGACAAAGTGGTGGTTGCACCATCTCGTGGATTTTATTGGCCGTCGATGAGCGAAATAAATAATAATAAAATTTTTTCTCGAGTGGGGATCCAACAGAGGACTTCGTACCAAGGGTTCTACCAAAGAGTCACACCAGTGCTTGAAACAGTTTCGGGGAAAAAAAGCCTCATACGAATGTAATGCAGTGCGAGGAGACTCCTTGACGCATGTAATATCACATGGCAGCGTAGAGTCGCACCAGGCGTAAAAACACGTGAATTGCGCGGGCACTGGTTGGTCTAAAGGCCCGGCAATTAAAAAGCGCGCACGTTTATAATTATAATTACGAGCTACAGGATAAAAAATGTTGGCTGGTGCGTGTGTTACCTTAGGGACGCGTAGCGGGTACTTCGACAATTCACAAAAGGAAGAATTATGACGTAGTGGGCAATGCGCAACCTTACTTGTGGTAGGCATTCTAAGTTTGAAACGGTCAGTTTCATGCGCACAGACGTTTCTTTCCTCGCGGCACGTTTAAGGTGTCCACCGAAAAGCAAAGACGAGCTAGCAATTGAGATGGCGATGCGAACGGGGCCCGATTATGCTGCCGCGTTCTACTCGTGAAGCTCCAGCGTTCGCGATGCTTTTTTAAGGCGAAAGCCTTAAATGCCTCATAAAGCACGAAAATTGACGGTCGGTGGCTTCAACACGAGTGATGCAAATATTTATCACGCGAGAACGCCACCATGTGACGTCATCATGACGCCACGGAACGCCAAAACATGTAAAGTCATTATGGCGTCGCTATGGTGTCACCAGGCGTCACATAACGTGGCTCCATCAACGCTCAAAGGCAACGCGGAGTCGGCTCCGCGGAGATTGGCTCCGGAGCCGACTCCGCAGAAAAAAGTTGGACAGGGGCGTGGGAGCATCCGCACATCGACTAAGAAAAAAAAAGATGGCTTCGAGTCGTCTTAGGTGATTGCTTAAGGGACACTGTTAGTTTTTGTCTCTGGCCGATGCGTTACGGCTGTGTCTCTCTCGGTTTGTTATCATAGCCACCGCAGTCAGTTCACTATAAGGTTTGCGAATGCGTAGCGCAAAAAATTTTTCTATGGGTGTGCTTTGAAATAGGTTTTGTAAGCTGTTTTAATCAATGGAGTAGGCAAAAATTTAATTCAGTGGGAGGGGGAGGGGTGAAGGAACGCCCAAGACCCGACGTGGTGCCCGAGCAGCAGGTAAGTGAGGTCGAGGGTCATTTTGTGCTTCTTTCCCATGGCAGATAATTAGGGGGAGAGGGGGAGGGTGGGGGGAGCACAGGCTCGATGTGCCACAGCCTGACTACGCCGCTGGTTCTATGTATAACTACGGCGCACACCTGAGCCTCTTCTGCCTTCTTTATTGGCTAATAGCGGATGTTCTAGACGCTCTACTAATTATTAGCGCTTAACAAGCGTGGTGGTGTCTGCCTCTTTCATTCCTTGTTTGTGATATGTAATTCGACGTGTCATTTTCGCTATGTTCTTCGTGGTGGTTAATAGAGCCCGGACGGTATGTGTGGCCCGGCTATTCTCTTGTAACCAGAAGCCAAGTATTGGGAGTTTGTGTACTTTGTGTATGCGGCGGCCGTTAACGAAAAACTCCATGGTTTCTTTTTTTTTTCACAGATGAGCTGTTATGCTTTTCGTTATGCGGTTAAGCGTTCGCATAAACTATCATTATCATGAATGGTCTCTACTTCTAGTACATGCAACGCCATAACTCGGCCGGTGCGCGCTCTGTTCGCCCACTTCACCTTGTGCTCCATTCGCCGAACATGTGCGCCCGGCGTGCGCTCGGAAGCAGCGCGCGTTCTCTCTGCTGCCAATTGGTCAGACAAAAAGCACATCTGGTTCCCGGCACACGTTGGCCGACACGTACATGGAACCATCCTTAATGCCAACAAATTGGCTCACTCCCGGGCGCGAGGTCTCACATTCCACGTCGGGGAGGATCACTCGGAGGGTGAGGACATTACTTGGTACTTCAGAAATCTGTTGTTAACTTTTAATGAAATCTGCAAACATTACCATTTAGAGCGGCGGAGGTACCCACTCCCGCACCCACACTTAAGAAGAGTTCAATCTACCACTCTACGTCTGTTACAGACGGAGGCGTTTGCATCGCCACTAAAATGTTCTAAATACATGGATGACATAGAGCCGGGGTGCCCGCGCTGTGACCACCACAAATGTACCTTACAACACATGCGTTGCGCGAGAGCAGCGAGTCTCCCTCTACGGAGGCGCACTGGAACCACCTTCTCACTAGTCAAGACAAAGGAGACCGGCTTAGGGCCATCCAGAGGGCCCGCGACATGGCCGTGGAGTTTCACCTCCCCGTCCCGTTGTGGGAGTGGCCCACAGGTGTCACCCCCTAAGGGTGGTCGAACGCCGCCTCCGGATCATAATGAAGTTCTTTGCCTGCCTGTCTGTCTTACGCTGCGCCGGTTTGTCCGGCGTGGAAGGCAATCACTCGGATGGGCATAGAACGATCACAAAGAGAGAGAGAAAGAAAGAAAGAAAGAAGGAAGGAAAGAAAGAGGGAAGAAAGCGATTGAGAGACAGACAGATTCTTGGTGAAAAAAGACTTACTGACGAGGCGGGATTCGAACCCGCGTACCCACGATCCGAAGGCGAGCATCGTAACCACTCGGCTATCCAGGCACTCTAAGAGAGCAAAACATAGCCTTTTTAGTACACTTTAGGAAGGGGGTGGGAAAGGGAAGTGAGAAAGAGGGACAATCAAATGAACAGAGAGGAATATATAGACAAAAAGAGTAAGAGATAGAAAGTAAGACTAGCGAGAAATGCAGAGAGAGAGAGAATGGCTATATATATATATATATATATATATATATATATATATATATATATATATATATATATATATATATATATATATATACAGAAATAATGAAATAGAAGTAGAGAGAGAGCGATTGAGCAGGAAATCGCGGAGGTCATGCCTGAGTACCACCAGCACCATCCAGCTCCTGCACAACTGAGTTACGTCCAAGTTGTCGCAAGGACGTCCCCAGTAATACCTACGGCAGCCCAACACAGTTACGCCGAAGCCGCCGCTAGACATCAGTCCTTCGAAGCGGCTGTGCCGGCTACCTACAACGACGTCATGCAAAGGCCATGAGCGCAGCCCACGATGCAGTCATATCAGTCGCTACCTCGTCAATCAGGTCCTGCGCCATGGGCGGGCCTTGCTCCAGCAAACCGATGGCGCACATCTGACAACCGCCCCATATGCCTCGCATGCCGTTACGCCGGCCACGTGGTGCGTCCAGCCGCCTCAAGTCGTGTCGCCTGCCACCAGCCAGTCAAACCGCACATTTTACGCCCCACCTACGCCTCTGTCACCGACGTCACGCCAAGCTCCATCTCCTCGGCGCTCTCCGTCTCCACGACGTCGCTCATTGTCGCCGATGCGCCCACGTCCGGTCGCACGCGAGCAGGAAAACTAGTCGTCGCAGTCCACGAGGCAAGGGCTGCGACGCTATCGAACTGCGAAAGCCCTCTGCGAAGCCCACCGAAGGTAATAGACGTGTTTGTCGACGGTGTTCCTGCATCTGCCGTTGTCGACACTGGAGCCGCCGTATCCGTTATGGCCCAAAGATTGAGCCGATTACTACGAAAGGACAGGACGGCCCATTACAGCGTTCCAATGCTTCTCTACGATATATATATATATATATATATATATATATATATATATATATATATATATATATATATATATATATATATATATATATATATATATATTAGAAGAACGACACAGAGACAGCACCCTTGCTGCGGGCAGGCTCTTCTATTTCATCGTCGTCCTCCTTTTCTTCGCCCTCGTTCCCGAGCTTCTGTGCCACTCTTCGTCACTACACTCGGCCACGCTGCAACTGGCCTACTCCTGCAAGAAAAGAGCATAAGACAACGTCACGTTTGTCGACGGACGCAGTTCTTCATTCGCGACACATGCACAGCAAAGTTATTCCGCTGTCTCTTGTCCGTGCGTGCATCAGAAGCCGTGGATCGTACTCGCCACGTGTTTTCTCCTAAGCGCTCGGAAATAATGAACGGGCCTTCGTACTTGGGACGCAGTTTGTCTGAAGACGATGGAGCACCTCGCTGCAGCCACACCTCGTCGCCTATACTATATTTCGGCGCCGGTCGGTGGCGTCGGTCGTAGTACCTCTTTTGCGCCTGCTGAGCATGTGCAATCCTCCTGCGCGCCTCCATACGGATTTCGCGACAAAGTGTCTGGCGTGCAACGGAACGCCCAACTTTGACGGGAGTGTCCAAACCGAATGTAGCATTCAGTTGCGGGAGCTGGCCGTAGACAATCTCGTAGGGGCAAGTTCCTGCAGAGGTGTGTGCCGCCGTGTTCACTGCGTATGCAGCCGCTTGAAGATGGCCATCCCAATCAGCTTCCCCTCATTTGTGATTCTTACAGTACGGTGCGAGACGAGCCTGGATAGTCTGGTTCGACCTTTCCGTCGGTCCGTTCGCCTGTGGATGGTATGCCGACGCGAAGTGATGCTCAACTCCTACTTGCTGTAAGTAATTGCGGAGCTCGCGACTGCGGAAGGTGGTCGACCGGTCGGAAATCAACTTGTTAGGAAGACCGTATCGCCGTTCGAAGCGCTCTCTCAAGAATCGGATGACGTAGCCAGCAGCAAGCGAAGGCACGGCCGCGACCTCTACAAACTTGGACAAGTGATCTACAGCGAGTATAATATAACGATTACCCGCTGCCGTCATTGGAAGAGGCCCGATGTGGTCTATGCCCAACGTGTGGAAAATTGTCTCCGGAGGCTTAATCGGTGTAAGAAATCCATGTTTGCCTCCGGGACGTCGTTTGTGTTGTTGACACACCTCGCAACTGGCAACATACGAACGCACGCTTTTATACATTCTCGGCCACCAAAATCTTTCTTGTGCCTTGCGTAAGGTGGCTCGATAGCTGACATGGCCTCCTTCGGGGCTGTCATGAATGGCACGTAACATGCTCGATCGTAAGGAGCCAGGAATAACCAGGAGATGACGCTCGTCACTCTTATCGGCCCAGTGACGACGATACAACGTACCATCACGTAAGACAAACTTGGCAGTGTGTCCTGTATCCTCACTGGAGTCTATAACGGATACGAGACCTTCATCGCTGCGTTGGGCCTTCGTCACGTCCTGTTGAGAAAACATGATCCAGCTTTCTGGATTCCGTGGGGAGGATTCCTCGATCGGATTTCGTGACAAAGCGTCCGCCAGCTGATTTTGCGTGACAGCACGGTGAAGGATGTCGTACGTGTAGTCCTGGAGCCGAACAATCCATCGGGCAAACTTGTGTTTGAGGTGCCGCTTCTGGAACATCCATGCAATCGCGGAGTTGTCTGTTACCACCGTGAAGTGCCGGCCAAACAAGTAATGGCGGAACTTTTCATCCACACTCCACGCTACGGTTCATTCGAATGATAATGACGTTCCGCGTCCGAGAGTTTACGACTGGCGTAGGAGATGACGTGCCCGCGCCCACTTGTGTCACGTTGAAGCAAAACTGCCCCTAGACCAATCTGACTCGCATCAGTATGCACCTCTGTCACCCAATCTTCATTAAAGTGACAGAGCACTGGCCTATGCGTAAGCTGGTGTTGAGGATTTAGAAGGCGTTATCCTGCGAAGGACCCCATTGGAATTGAGCGCCTTTCTTCAGTAAGTCCGTGAGTGGAGCAGCGGTTGACGCAAAGCTCGGCATGAACTTGCGCAAGTATGACGCCATTCCGAGGAATACCTGGAGCTCTTTAATAGATGTTGGTGCAGGGTACTTGGCTACGGCGTCTATGCGTTCAGGCAAGGGTCGCATGCCATTACGGGATATCTGATAACCGAGATATGATATCGTCGTCAACCCGAACTGGCGCTTCTCGCGGTTAAGTCGAAAGCCGGTGTTATGCAACCTCTGCAGTACTTTGTCGAGATGCTGTAGATGTTGTTTTTCTGTTTCCCCGATGACTAGAATGTCGTCGAGGTAAACAACACAGGCGTGGTCTATCAACGTGCCCAACACCGTGTTCATGGCACGCTGAAACGTGCTTGGGGCAGTTCGCAGACCGAAAGGCATCCGGTTAAATTCGTACAAGCCAGATGGAGTCCGGAAGGTCGTCTTAAACTTATCTCCTTTAGCCACGTTTATCTGCCAGTACCCTGCTTTCAGGTCTAGTGATGAAAAGAACCTGGCATTTTGTACGGCGTCAATAGTATCGTCAATTCGTGGCAGTGGGTACGAGTCTGGTATGGTGTGTGTTTGTTCAACTCTCGGTAGTCGACACAGAATCGGAGATTGCCGTCCTTTTGACGGACTAGGACAACAGGTGCTGCCCACGGGCTAGCAGACGGCCTGATGATGTTAGCGGCTAGCATTTCTTGCACCTGCTGGTCGATTACAGACCGCTTTTGTTCGGCGTATCTACGTTACGGTATGGACACCGGCGGATGGTTGTTGGTTGTAATATGGTGCTCTAGCACGCTAGTACCGGGGAGCTGATTACTAGTATCAGCGAAGAGTGACGCGTGCCTCTCGAGTATAGCGGGGAGTGTAAGTGGTGTTGTCAGCTCACCTGGTTGAGCCGGAGGCGTACTTGGGGCTACGGGACGGAGGCTGACGCTACTTCCTTCCACAGTGAGGCGCACATCCCCGGAGAGAAGGTAGTCGGCCCTCAAGACAATGTCTGCCGGCAAGTCTTGGAACACGGGCACCGAGGGCAAGAACTTGTGGCCGGCCTCGGTGTTGATCTGCAGGTTTATGGCACCGACCAGTAGTACGTCACCACCGAGGCCCCGCAGCGGTGGCTCAGTCCAAGGCTGGAGATCTCCTGGGGCGTGGCGTCGAAGCAATGCCGTACGCTGTGCTCCGGTATCGACGAGAGCCGTCAGTTCTCCAATGCCGTCGACGGAGACCATGAGGGTTGGAAGTGGACGTGCTTGATACTGTATGGCTTGAGGCTGGCTTTGTGGGCAGTTTTTATACCAATGCGCGAAGCGCCCACACGTGTAGCATCCACGTCTCGGTGGACCCGGCTCCTTAGGGGAAACTGTAGCCGCACGCCGATGAGAAGTGTCCTGCAACTCCACTGCCTGGCGTACAAAAGTGGAGATATCGGCTGGGTGGGTGTTCGCGGACAAGACGGCCGCGTGCGTCGAGTCAAGGATCCCGTCGATAACGTACTGCCTGGCTGCTGAGGAGGTCCAGAGTATGCCGCAAGCTTGTAAAAGGGACAGCTTGTCGTAGATGTAAGTTGCGACGTCTTCAGTTGCACCTTGCCGGCGTGACCACATGGTCATGAAACGATCGTCATAGGCGCTCGAAAGCGGCTCAAGCGCGGTCGTTAGGGCCGCGCTCCATGTCGGCCAGGTTGTGTAAGCGCTGCTTTCGAATCGATGCCATGCTTGGGCGGATCCTCGCAGACGTCCTTCGGCGACGGATTTCTTGATTGTGTCACTCCAAGAGTGTTTAAGAGCAACCGAGTTTACGACGCTTACCCATCTCGCGGGGCCATCCTTAAACCCATGAAAACATGGAATTTCGTTCTCAGTGGACGATCCAAGTGGGGCGCACCCAAAGCCGGATGTCTTGCGCTCTTGAGCGAACATCGAGAAGGCTTGGGAAATCGCTTCGCCGCAGTCATGACGCGGAGCCGCCGTGGAGGCCTGGACGCCGTCGGTGGTCGGTGGCAAGTCTGTGAGTACTCGGCCACTTCGGAGTGTAGTGGACGCAGGGATGTCGGGGTCGGTAGTTCGCGACTGCGCCATTGTAGAAGAACGACACAGAGACAGCACCCTTGCTGCGGGTAGGCTGTTCTATTTCATCGTCGTCCGCCTTTGCTTCGCCCTCGTTCCCGAGCTTCTCTGCCACTTTTCGTCACTACAATATATATATATATATATATATATATATATATATATATATATATATATATATATATATATATATATATCAGTAACGTAGTCTTTCGCGTTTACAAATTTCAAGCGCCATTTGCTTGATGCACAAGAAAACAGATCAAAATTAGTTGATATATAATGGTTGAGAAGGCAAGGCAAGGTATGGCACAAGCGTTGCATTGAAGAGTTTAAACGTGCGGCCGGTACCATCCATTTCTTACCTCCTCGTATCTCAGAACTCTGTTTCCTCTCTTATAGACAAGCAATCTGTCTTAAACGCTCTAAGTTCAAGTTTAAAACGTACAGTCTATAACGATACAGCTGATCAATACTTACAAAGTGAGAACTGCTAAACAAGTCAGCAGTTGGCCACCCATAAGGCACATTATAAGTAAACCGAACGAACTTTGTTTTGTGTTTTATGTACTTTTCGCAGGTTAGAAAATGCCGTTGTACCGCAAACTAATAGACAGCAATTTAATTAAGAGCAAAAGAAGGTATTACAAATAAGTAATTTCACCTGTGTGGAGTGAAGGTGTTTGAGGCGACCAACTATTCCTGTTATGCGAACACACTTTTGGATTACTACATTTACATGGTTATACCACGAAATATTTGAAGAAAATACCACTCCTAAACTCCT
Source organism: Rhipicephalus sanguineus (assembly GCF_013339695.2). NCBI lineage: Eukaryota > Metazoa > Arthropoda > Arachnida > Ixodida > Ixodidae > Rhipicephalus > Rhipicephalus sanguineus. The sequence goes on from NC_051179.1 coordinate 109,822,644, forward strand.
AAAATTAGCAACAATTTCAATGCTGCAACCGTTTAAAACTATATCAGCATGTGGGGGTGATTCTTTGTTTTGTTCTGAAAATAACAGCCTTTGTTTTACTTTCATTAATTTTCATGCCATTTGAAATTGGCCATGCTGCTAGTTTTTAAATAATGTGTTATTAGATATGCCTATAAGGCCGTGTATGTTGTTGCCAGAATACAAAATGCTGGTGTCATCGGCATATACAATAAACTTTGCACTATAATTATTACATACCACATCATTAATATATAAAATGAACAACAGAGGGCCTAATATGCTCCCCTGCGGAACTCCGCAGGGTACTTTCATAGCCTTTGATCGTGACTTATCGATTTCGACTATTTGTTGCCGGTTGCTTAGGTATGATCTGATTAGTTCAAGTGTACCTCCCCGTATACCACAACAACTAAGCTTTTTTAAAATAAAATTTCATGATTAACTGAGTCGAATGCCTTGGTGTAATCAACAATCATCCCAACCGTGATAAGTTTCTTTTTGAACTTCGTTAAAGTGTATTCTTTTTATTGAAGTAATGCCAGCTCTAAGGGCAGGCGAATCAATTCTCCGAGCTTCCTCCAGCTTTCACGTTGAGTGCAACTTCATAGGTTTCTTTTCTTGTCGCTGCAGCATGCCTCCAGTATAAGAATGAATTCTGCTTTTTCGGGTGCCGTCTGCAGACCACTCTATCACGCAAAGTCAGACAAAGCGTAAGGTTCCTTCTTAAGTGTGCATTCTTTATTCCGGAGCGAGGGTTTAATGCTCCATTGCGCATTTTTGTCACCGTATGAGGCTTAGCCTATGTCTAGTATTTTATCTAGTCGTCTGCACAGATCGAACATTTCTAAAACGAATGACTGAGTGGATAATATTGTTCTTCACGGGGTTCCTTCTTCGAACGTCTCCAAATTTTCTGACCGTATGCTTCCTAGGCCTATCGATGCAGCCGTTCCAGTGAGGAAGTTGTCGATGTAGGTAAAGACGAGTTTACCGCAATTTATAGATGCTATCCTACGCAGGATGGCATCGTGGGAGAAATAATCAAATCCGCCTTTCATATTTGGTGCTAGTATAAGATTTATGTTTCCGAGAGAGAAGTAGTTAAGTACTTCCTCCTCACTACCAACGCGACATCCTGAGTGCATAGGCCTTCTCTGAAATGTATCATGATATCGGAGTAGAGGATTTGTTTTTTAATGTAAGCTTGCTGTCCGTGCTGGATGACCCGTTCGAACAGCTTGACTCGATAGGATTTCAAAGATATAGGGCTCCGACTATTTAGCGTTGGGGATGTGCCAGGTTTTCAAGTTAGTATGATGCGTGCGTCTTTCTATTTTTTTGGGCATTCTCCAGCTGTCCAATATGTAGAAACAAATATTTTGGTGAGATGGCCAAAGTCGGGCTATCTAGATTTCGAAGCATACTATGCGTCATTTTGTTTGAGACTGGGTCTGATTTTCGTACGGATGTTGCTGCTGCGATAGCTTCCACCTCTGTGATTGGGGTGTCTGGTTCCTGGATCGTTTGGTCCGGGTAGCCTCTAGAGGCTGTTGTGTACTGGAGCAGAGCAGGGGGTAGAGATGTACTGGGCTTCCCCTTTATAGCGTCCCCTGAAGTGTCCGGATGATCAGCACTGGAAGGCGCGCTGAAAACGCTCCATTTCAAGCACGCCTTCGCGCACCCTCTTCATCCTGGTCAGTGGCGTAGCCAGGAATTTTGTGCGGGGGGGGGTGCTCACGTTGCAGCGCGACCTCCTCATTGAATTTTTAGAACGACTAAGTATATGAATAACATTTATTTATTTATTTATTTATTTATTTATTTATTTATTTATTTATTTATTTATTTATTTATTTATTACATCCTCAAAGGTCCCGTATGGGACTTTACATGAGGGGTGGGCATCATAAAATGGCGGTATCGATGAAGGTGTATGTTAGGATGTGGTTGAGTCTGCTTACTGGATAGCATTTTTGAAGCGCGCAAAATCGCGGATGACTGCTGCTTCGTTCGGAAGGTCATTCCAGTCTCGGGCGGTGCGCAAAGAGAAGGACTGCTGAAATGAGGTGGTGTGGGCACGTGACGGAATCACAGCATTTTGATTACTTGTGCGATGACCTCGATGGACCGGCTGGATGAGATGGTTGTCACGCGGGGTTGAATAAAAGAATCTGTGAAAAAGGCAGAGACGTGCAATACAACGACGAAGAGCGAGGGTAGAAAGATTTAACTGGGATTTGAGGGCGGAGACGCTCGAGTAGCGGGAATAATCTGAAACAATGAATCTGGTTGCTCGGTTCTGTACTGATTCAAGTATTTCGATATGATTAGTTTGGCGGGTCAAAGACAGCAGATGCATACTCAAGTTTTGGTCTGACAATGGTTTTATAAGCGGGTAGTTTAACGGAAGGTGGTGCCATGGAAATGTTACGGCGTATGTACCCGAGAGCGCGGTTAGCGGAGTGAATTATGTGATTTATATGGTCGCCTTAAGATAGGTCACTCGAAAGATGGACACGCAGGTATTTAATCGAGTCAGTAGCAGCTATATGACAGTTGTTGATTGTGTAAGTAGCCGGCGTGTGGTTTCGGCGACGATGGAAAGAAATTAGTAATGTTTTTTTCTCATTAAGGGACATCAACCAGGTGGTACACTACTGCTGAGTACGTGAGAGGTCATGCTGTAGAGGGGAGACATCGGTGGGGTTATTTATAGGGCGATAGAGGACACAATCATCAGCAAAAAGACGGATGTTAGATTCAACGGAAAGCGGAATATCGTTAGTGTATATTAGGAATGAAAGAGGCCCTAGGACGGTACCCTTGGGCACGCCGGACAAGACATGGGAGAGGTCGAGTGATCATTAACATGCACGAATTGTTTACGGTTTGTTAGGAATGCTTTTATCCAGTTAAAAACATGCCGATGAAGGTTTAGATGCGAAGTTTTTAGAAGGAGACGGTAGTGGGGTACCTTATCGAAGGCTTTTTCAAAATCTAAGAACAGTGTGTCAATTGGGATGTTACGGTCTATATGAAGGTGAATGTCGTGCAGGAATAATGTTAGTTGGGTCTCGCATGAGTGATCTTTACGAAATCATGATACACGGAAGGGCGCGATAATACGGTACACAATGAAGAAGATGGACACGGGACGACGCGCTACTAGCAACTGAAAATTTTTTATTGAGGAAAGAAATATTTATACTACTATGCAATCATACCTAACCCAACGAGTCGACACCAAAAAAACCTAAAAAGTTAAAATCTTGCGCTCAGCCTGCCTACGTCAAGTGACGTTCTAGATAGGCTGTCTCCCCCTCCTGCAAACTGATAGAGGGGTGACTGATGCAATGCAGCCCCTCCCTCTGGATGACGAAGGCCTCTACAATCTCCCTCTGCACGGAGCCCCTGTGCTTGTAGATTACTGTCGTCTGATCAAAAGCAGGCTTGCAGCTACCTTGATCACACCCCTTGCAGTGCAGCGCCAGATGGGTGAACGGCCTTCCTATTAATGAGCTGTTGTGCTCTCGCAGACGCACATTCAGGCATCTACCTGTTTGCCCGATATATGCCTTGCCGCACGACAGTGGTATTCTGTAGACAACACCACGTGCGCAAGGAACAAACTGCCTTCCATGCTTGATGGCACATCCTCTTTTTTCACCCTGTTGTGGCTTGTCTGTTTTCTTACTTACTGCTGGGCAGATGTGGCCCACCTTAATTTCTGCGGAGAACACGACATCAACCCCATATCGTGAAGCCACTCTCTTCATGCCGTGCGACAGCCAGTGGACATACGGGATTTTTGCCACTCTTTTTCTTTCCTGCGGTTCATCTTTGTCTGGTGGGGTTACCGGCCGTTGCTTAAAGGATCTTTTGATTTTTTCGCAAGCCCCTGCTATGGCATTATCAGGAAACCCGGCGTCTTTCAGTCTTTTCACCTGCGCGAAAAAACTTGTCTGCATGAGATGTGGGCATGACCTGTCCAAAGCAGATCTTAGGCAAGTCAGCGCTATGCCATTCTTCACCAAGCGGGAGTGCCCTGAGCTGTAATCTAGGAGCGGCTTCGCTGTCCTAGGGGAAAACATCCAGCACACGTGTTTTTGTTCAAACGACAGCTGCAAATCCAAAAAACGCAGCTGCCCATTCTTCGGCACTTCGCACGTGAAAGTCAAGCCCCGCCCCTTGTTAGAAAACATACTGAGCACTTCGTCAACCCTCCTATCGAAGTTCACAGAACTAATCAACAGTAAGTAATCATCCACATATCTATACACTTTGTGGGCCACACCATCAAGAGCGGTAACAAGATCGTTGTCCACTTTTGCCAAAAAAATGTTGCTCAATATTGGAGCCACTTTCGATCCAATACATACCCCGGATCTCTGGACAAAGTTCTTACCCCCCCAGCCTACGTACGTGTGTTTAATGTAAAAGAACAGTAACTCTAAAAAACTTTCAACCGATATGCCGCACTTCGTCACAAACCTCGCTTCATCGTTGTTGTTACATATGCACTCCTTAACACTAGTCATAAGTTCATCATGAGGCAGTGAATAATATAAGTCTTCAACGTCGATACTAAATCCGGAAGTGTTCTCAAGGCCATCTTCTCTGAGCAAGTTGACGACCGTCGACGAGTTCGGAATGATGAACGGGTCTTCCACTTGCAGTGAGCTCAACTGCGTCTGTAGGTACGTCGACACCGCGAGACACCAGGTACCTCTCTCGGACACAATCGCACGAAAAGGAAACTCCGGCTTGTGTGTTTTCACTGAAAAAAATGTCTCCAGTGTTGTGCCTTTTAGTTTTTTCACCTCACTGCACACCTTTCCCAAGTTGAGCCTAAGTAGGAGCTCCCGCACCTTTTTTGCCGCCTCCGATGGCTTCTCCAACACTTCGCGGAAGTTCTTACGTACCGCGGCACCTGCTTTTTCACTGAACACTCCAGAAGGCATAACTACGAAGGATCCTTCTTTGTCTGACAAAAGAACATGTAAGCCGTTGGTGGCAAAAAATTCAATTGCGGGATTGAGACTAACGCCCCGTTTTTGCCTACCTTCTGACCGCGGCAGAAGTTCCACGCACTCATTGATACACCTAGATTTGTCTTCTTCCTTGACCTTGCTGGACACTGACCTTGCCAAGGCAACCTTGTCAACGGGCCGTAGGTTTTTTTCCAAACAAAACTTAGGCCCCAGCTTCAACACATTCTTGTGTTCTTCAGGAATGTGTACGTCGTCCATGATGACCACCGGCCGGTCGGGAAAGGGCTTTTTCTTTCTTGTCGGCAGTGTGGGACGAACACTGTTCCAGAGTAGCTCCGTGACTTGGTGGGCGATTTTTGTCCAACTCCCGAACGCGCGCATTCCGCCACCTTGCCGTTCACACGAGACGAGAAGGCAATCTCTGAAGAACCGCACCTGATGCTGCCACTCGGCGCTGAAAATTCTGCAAACGCGCCGGCAATGGCCTTTCGAAGGTAGCATCCATCCGAACATCGGTTGCAAATCAGGAGGGCACATGGATTCTCTTGCGTACCAGGATGCTGTTCTTGCCTTGCATCTGTAGATTCCGATGAGGGCCGTCAACAACGAGGGGTTAAATAAGACTGCGTTAGAACATTCAAAAGAGCCCTTTGTACAAGAAATTGAACTCAGTAAGGTAAAAAGTTGGGCGAGTTGGTGTTGGTTCATGATACACGGAAGGGCGCGATAATACGGTACACAATGAAGAAGATGGACACGGGACGACGCGCTACTAGCAACTGAAAATTTTTTATTGAGGAAAGAAATATTTATACTACTATGCAATCATACCTAACCCAACAAGTCGACACCAAAAAAACCTAAAAAGTTAAAATCTTGCGCTCAGCCTGCCTACGTCAAGTGACGTTCTAGATAGGCTGTCTCCCCCTCCTGCAAACTGATAGAGGGGTGACTGATGCAATGCAGCCCCTCCCTCTGGATGACGAAGGCCTCTACAATCTCCCTCTGCACGGAGCCCCTGTGCTTGTAGATAACTGTCGTCTGATCAAAAGCAGGCTTGCAGCTACCTTGATCACACCCCTTGCAGTGCAGCGCCAGATGGGTGAACGGCCTTCCTATTAATGAGCTGTTGTGCTCTCGCAGACGCACATTCAGGCATCTACCTGTTTGCCCGATATATAACAGCTCATTAATAGGAAGGCCGTTCACCCATCTGGCGCTGCACTGCAAGGGGTGTGATCAAGGTAGCTGCAAGCCTGCTTTTGATCAGACGACAGTAATCTACAAGCACAGGGGCTCCGTGCAGAGGGAGATTGTAGAGGCCTTCGTCATCCAGAGGGAGGGGCTGCATTGCATCAGTCACCCCTCTATCAGTTTGCAGGAGGGGGAGACAGCCTATCTAGAACGTCACTTGACGTAGGCAGGCTGAGCGCAAGATTTTAACTTTTTAGGTTTTTTTGGTGTCGACTTGTTGGGTTAGGTATGATTGCATAGTAGTATAAATATTTCTTTCCTCAATAAAAAATTTTCAATTGCTAGTAGCGCGTCGTCCCGTGTCCATCTTCTTCATTGTGTACCGTATTATCGCGCCCTTCCGTGTATCATGAACCAACACCAACTCGCCCAACTTTTTACCTTACTGGGATCTTTACGAAAGCCACGTTGGTTTGGGTGAAAGAAGTTTACGGATGATAAAAATGCAGCAGCATGAGAAAAGATGACGTGTTCCATGATCTTTGAACAAACACTAGTGAGCGAGATTGGTCGGTAATTACTTGCAAATGAGCGGTCATTTTTCTTGAAGACCGGAATGACCTTCCCAACTCTCCAGTCTAATGGGACTTTACCTGTGTCGAGTGACTGCTGAAAAATGATTGACAATATGGAACTGCATACATGTTTTTTTTTCAGAATTTTGGCGTTTATGCCATCTATACCGCATGACGAAGAGTTCTTTAATTGGTTAATAACTTTTACAATTCCCTCTGAATTGAATTCAATCTTTGGCATTGGCGGCAAACCAAAATGCGGAAAATCAGGAAGTTCGTTGTTAGGTTCGTTAGTAAAGACGGAACAAAATGCAGAGTTGACGGATGGAACGTCGTAATCGGCAACGGGGGATCCAGAAGTGCCACAAAGAGAGACTGTGATTTTGTCGTCCAGTTTCATAATTTTCCAAAAAAGGCGTGGGTATGTACATGTATTTCCATGTAAATACATTGTCACTGGTATTACCATTAACATGTATTACCAGTGACAATTTGTATTAGATGCTGCAAATCACTTCTTGAATGCTGCCCTCTGTTAAGAACGAGTAAGAAATATATTTTTTCGTAAAAGTATTATGTTGGCATGCCCGCAAAATCTTTCCAGGAATAACTGTCTTCAATCTTTTCAATATTTTTTTGTGTGTGTAACAGGTACGGCAAATATCACGTCAACTTCGGAACTGCATCAGTTTTGAACTGAAGAAGCGCCTGATAACAAAAAAAATGAACTCCACAAAATAACCGGGACGAGATCAAATACTTTAATGTAGATTGTTTACGCAAAATGTTCATCTTTTTGCACAAATGATGCGGCCAGGGAAAAGCAAGAATGGGAGAGCACACCTCGAATACGGGCAAAACATGTCACCGGAAACAGTACGCAGTATGCTTACGCAAAACTTCACAGATGTACATTTAAGTATCCAATCAATAAACGGAACTAAGCAATGATCCCTATACATAATGCCCAACTGATATGTCCTTGGGCAAAGCTGCTGTCTCGGACGCACCATGTGGACAGAACTATAAAGGAAGAGCGCAGAAATAACGAAAGAAACTATTTCAAAACTGTTTTAAAAGTGCGAACCACTATTGTACACTCAATATAAAATGAAGGTTGCCGCTTCTAGTTCAAAAAGCATTGAAGAACAAAAACGACAAACGAAAGTAACAAACAATGCTGCTAGTACGGCTTCCCAATAGTTGAATTTGTTTGGTAACGCCGCGTATGCCGACCTCTCAGGAACAAGGTGAAGCTGTCAATTGGCTGGTCAGTGGTAATGCCCACCTGATGCCCGTATTCTTATGTTTATATTAGGTCACAGTGTAAACTGCTAAAAGGTACAAAATCCTCACGGCTTTAAAAGGTGGTGAACAATAATATTGTGTCAGAATTACGGGCTCATTGACCTGAACTCTGGAACAGCAGTGCCTTTTCCTTTCGTTTGCGCTGATTTTTGTCCTGCTCGGTATCAAAGGACAACGTTACCCGGCGAGGAAGCTTAGCGAAGCGGTCAATGACTTCCGACACGCTAATGTCGACATTTCTGTGGGCGTACAGAAGTGCCTGGCCAACCGTGCGTTCCTCAGACATCGTGGAGCGTAAGTAGTTCTTAAGTAACCTCATGCTTGAAAACGTTCTCTCTGCGCTGGCAGTGGTCACTGGAAGGGTGGCTAGAATCCGGAGTAGCTTGTACACATTCGGATAGAACCTGCTGTCGCAATGAGAGAGGGAATCGGTTCTAGTACCAGGGCGCTGGTTTGCTGCTTTGTTCGCCCACTTTGTCCACCATAGTCGCAGTTCTCCAAAACCAGCCCTCGTTTCGACGTCATGCGCAAAAACGGTCAGGAGATTTTCTGCTCCTTTCTCCCGATCATCTTGCATTGGTGGTATTGCGGATGGTACAATTAATGAAAAGTCCTTCAGAAGTGCCCTGTGCTTTTCGAACCGTTGGTTTAACTGGGCTAGAACGTGGTCCATGAACGGAATGAACAGGGTTCTGCGAAAATATTCTTCCGCGCTTTCGAATGCATTGCTCCCAAGGTTTTGCTTCCGGACACCGGCTCGACGGCTGGTGATCTCCACATTCAGTTTTTCTGCCAATGCCTGCACTTGTGCAAATATTTTTGGGAATGAAGCATTCGTGTTTTTGCGGTCACTTTCAATTGTCTGCTGTACCACTTCTATGTCGTCAATGGCAGCGCTCCTGTCGATACTCCTCGTCTGCAGCTTCTTTGAAAGTGGCAAAGTCAGTGCTAACACGTGCTCCGCCACATGCAGGCTTACAAGGAACGCTGGTGAAGAGAGTGCCAACATTAGACTGTTTGCCTGCACTGGACTTTCGCCATTTCCGTTAAACTTAATCTCCTCTAGTGCTGCGATCAACGGCTCAAAGAGGCTCACAAATGAAAGCACTGCGTCGTGCTTCTCGGCCCAGCGCGTTTCGCATAGTCCCAAAAGGCGCTGCCTTGTAGACTCAGGACAGCTCAAACTTATCATTTTTCGCAAAACGTGTGAGCGGCTAGAAGACTTACCGAAAAAGACTGACGTCGCCTTCAGAGTCCCAAAACAGTTTCGGATGTCTGTGATGGAGCATGCCGTACACACAACTAGATTAAGGGAGTGACACGCGCAGTGAGTACATAGAGTGCGGCTGGATATTTCTCACGAACAGTAGCTTGAACACCATTCGTTTTGCCGGCCATCGAACTTGCACCATCGTAGCCTTGACCACAGAGATGCTGCATGTTAATTCCCATTTCTATAAGGAGCCTTATGATGGTGTCGGCGAGGGCCCGGCCATTTGGTCGGGAATTGGCACAAGGCCTATAAGAACACTTCTTCGATTCCGTTGGCATCCTTATTAAGGTACCTTGCACAAACAGTAAGCTGCTCGATACCAGCAACATCCGTCGCTTCATCAGCAAGTACGGAGAAGCAGCCTGCAGCGCTTACTTTTGCGACTAGGCTTTCCTTGATGATTGCAGCAGAGATTTCTATAATGTAGTTTTGTGCATCTAGATTAAAATATGAGGCCTTATTTGGGCAATTTTCGAAACGCTTTTTTAGATCTGTGTCGCCACAAACCGCGCGCATGCGAAGCAGCCCTCTGAAGTTGCCTGTATTTGTAGAGGAGGCTGTGCTTGAATCCATGGGACCACTGTCTCTATGTCCACGGAGAGCCACACCTTGCCGCCCGCAAAAGAGAACTGTCTCAACAATAAGCTGTATCTTCCTTCGGGTCTCTCTTATTTGAATTTGCCTGCCATGGTCCAGTTGATCAACAACACTGGGCACACATCCTGAGATGGTTTGAAGAAAACTATCGGCTACCAGATGTTGCGTCAATGTGATATTTAGTGACTTCATGTGCACCGAAGACTTCGAGGGCGTGCTTCCACTTTTGAAATGGCTTGGTTACGAGGGCCTAAGTGCGCGCGTGTTGGCCCTTGCCAATCTCACTTCTGCTAAAAAGGACACACACTCGGCAAAACGCACCGTCTTTAAGCGCTGAGTAGCTAAGCCATCGGTACCTGTCCAGCCAAGCCACGTAAACCTTCGTTTCTGCTTATAATCGTTCATAGACTTAAACATAAAGCATGGCGGAGGAATCCAAGAAGCTAGCAGTTGATGTTTTGTGTCATCAACCACTTTTGAGCCATCTGTGTAGAGCCCGATATCAAACTTGCTTCTGCTAACATTTTGAGGGTCAGAAAAAGATAGATAATTAAATAAATGATAATCAGGCTGAAGCCCAATAAATCCCACCACCCGGGTGACGCCGCTGGTTGGTGGTGTATGAGAGCACGAAACATTTCGGGGGGGGGGAGGGGGGGGGGGCTGAAGCCCCATAAGCCCCCCCCCCTGGCTACGCCCCTGAGATTCCTGGTGGATGCACCACCTCCTTCTCGGTGTCACCCAACGCTGCCAAAACTTTCCTCTAGGTGGCGGTATTTGGGCACACGTTACCCCGTGCCACGATCTCCACGCGATTCTCCAATGCATCTGCAGGCACGCTTCTGCTCTGGGGCCACAGAGTATATATCTTACACCGTGTCTGGGGCGTAGACAAGGGGGCGGGGTGTTGGGGGTTTCAAACCCCCTCGGAAATTTTCAATTTTGCTTGCGTATATATACACGCACACATACAAAAGCACGCACGAACATACACAAAGTATGTTTGACCCCCTCCCCCCCGAAAAAAATGGCTGGCTACGCCCCTGCTTCTCCTCCTCCAACGTACGCTTCCCCTGCAGCCTCCGACATCCCCTCGCTGATTTCAAAGCCAGGACACATAAGCTTGCGCATAGGAAAAACATTTGGCACATCCCACGTCTTGAGTGAATCGGTTTCATGCGAAGCAATCAGCGAATACGTTGAACTTGTATAGGCGATCCAGGATTTCAAGCAGTTTTATTTTGTCGTGTTCGCGCATAGGGAGTTGCTAATATCCGGAACGCGATTCGAGGTTTGACAAGCATTGCGCACCCTGCAGCGAATCAAGGGTGTCGTCAATGCGTGGCATGGGACGTACGTCCTGCCAATTTATCTTAATGAGCGCCTGGTAATAGACACAAAAGCGTATGCAACCACCTTTTTTTTTCTTGCGAACCAAAACAACAGGAGACAACCAAGAGATAGCATGGGGACGTATCAGCTCCCATTGCAGGATGTCGAGGACATTTCTTTCTACAATTGTTTTGCTTGGCTAAAGGCACGTGGTACAGGGGGCAGTGCACAAAAGATGTTCCGTTGGTCTGAATGCGATGGGTTGCAGCGTCAGCTTATTCCAAGGTCAACGATTAGGCACTAAAAGGCCTTGCGTGCTTTTTCACCTGGACCCCTATTTGAAACATGGACCCCTATTGGCTCGTGTCAGCTTGCCTAGTTGGTTTCAGTGTGTCATTGCTCTAGAAATTCTATGGTGTGGGTTGCTTGAAAGCTGGGAATGTTCATAAAAAGAAAGCTCCCTGTCGTTTATCAAGAACATTGTGAAAACAGGCACGAGCGCTTCACCACGGAAGCTCAGGTAACTCAAGCAGAGTCGACGACCGGCAGGACTGCTTTGTGGTTTGTATTTTAAGATGTCGTGTAACTGAAAGTAATGCTATGTAATACAGCATAACTTGATAAATGTATTGCTCATAGAGAGATAAATCTATTGCCGAGAGAGATTTTGCCAGAATCATGCTTCCTTCGTCGTTATGTCATTACTGAGCGGAACAGCTGCGCCACCTTGATGACATCTGACTATCCGTTGAGGTAAGCATGTCACGTTTGCTGGACATGTTCATCTTTGCACACATTCATGCTAGAATGCTTACATGACATCTGATAGTATATGGAGGGTCCGTCATTGAGGGCTCGACCTTTGTCCTTTCCCCATCTCTGGGGTTGTCGTCGATCAATCGCCACTTCATAATTAGTGACTTTGCTTTGAAAACAGTCAGTTCTACTGCGCTCTGCTTTTCTTCGTGGTTGCTTTTGCCTTCTTGGCTGTGATTCGGCTGCAGGCATCATACATCGCGAAGAGGAGAGCGGCCACTAAGCTGATGACTCCAAGTGTGCGGTAGTAGCCGTCGTATGAACCGCCTGAGTCACGAAAGATTCCTGCACAATGAATAGTGAAGAACATATTAGAGAAAGAGAGAGGGGTAGGTACACTAGGCCACTGAATTCACAGTGGCAACAATATATACGCGTAATTATCGAAGATATGTTCTGAATAGCTACTGAGTTCCAGGATTGAAGGAGTCGAACTGCTCTCATTGGTCATGTGGTCGGGGCAGCTGGCTAGCATATTCGATTAATCGGCCAACTTTGTATCAATAATTACAAAGAAAAGTCATTGATGCGCATGTAGGCATGTTCAGCGACATCTAGCTATCCTGTTTTGAGAATCGCATTAGTAACATACAATTTTTTTTTCCGGCTGACAAAGAAACTCGCGTAATGGAACAATACGATGTCAATACGCTGTCACCCGCAGAGGAAAGCAGGGCCTTAAATAGGCTTAATCCAAGGAGCTTATTTTTCCTGCTGCTCGCCGCCAAAGACGATGTTCCTTACCTTGACAATGATACGGGACGAGCGCCAACAACATGTGTCGCGATTTATGGACTATTCATTTGGCTCGATTGTAGGCCATATTCATGATCTATCTCTCCTGGCCGGATAATACGACTAAAACTTGGCAGGTCTTACACTCATGCAAAACGAAGGTGACAGCCTGGCTGCACTCATGTAACAGAAGTGAGCCACAACGAGAAAGAACTATGTTTCGCTTTCAATTGACCCTTTGAACACCCCAGGCGAGTACTTCTATTTTTGTGTAGCTTTGTTAAAGGTGTGCCAAATTCATGCAAAGCACCAACTACGCTCCGGCTAGGCAACACGTGCACCTACATACCTGAAAACCTTGTTGATGCTTCTGCTGATAATGGTGATCCTAGTGGTGAATGATTACTGAGCGCTTTAGGTGAGAAGCATTTGCACCACTCCCTCGTCACATAATTGACATGGCGTGACGCGCGGCGCGATTCTACGCTTCTTCGACATAGTATTACATCTATTAACATGACTCCTCGCCCGACATGATTCCTTTACACGGTCTTTTTCCAAGCACTGGCGTGGCTCGATGGTAGAAAACGTCAAGGCTACCGAGAATTCCTGGGTTTAAATTTGACTCGAACTTTCTATTTAGTTTGCAGAAATGCCGATTGTTTTTGAAATGGTGAAGTTTTTGCTGGCCTTCCTTTCTTAGCTATTACATGATATGAAATATGTAGTGTGAGATGCTATTCCACATCAAATGAGCAAACGCACTGTACTTGCTTGCAATAGAAACCTGTGCAAGGCACGTTCACAAGCCATACTGTAGTCCACAAGTTTTCTGAGTGAATACCGAGACAGCTATATATTGCTACTGGTCATCAGTATTTGTGCACGTTCGGGCTTTTTTGGAAGGATGCGTCGAATACAATCTCCGTTAGTACAACTACTCTCCCTCTCTATCTAATACAAATTTGGCATGGGCTTGACAATTGTCGACCACGTTCCCACGAACTAGCGCATACGTACTGCCACATTGCTTATTACCTTCTCTAACAGAGCGAGCCGTTTGATCAGATAGCACAAATTCGCTACAATGAACCTCTTACTAGTGGTATAACTGACAGGGGGTTATGCCTAAGCTAACAAAACGCAGTGTCTTAAGCAAATAACTATATATGACTGTAGGATAATTTAAAGGGGTATTGTAATTCCCAGGCTTGTTCCATACATGTAAATTTTGATGACAACTACGCTAATGAAGCCTAGTACCATCAAAAGACCTAGTCAAGCCGATATGTGGCTTTTCGTCTGCATTACTGTTACCGTACTTTGTATAAATGCAAAATAAGGTTGAATGTTCAAGCTCTAGCGGACGCGTTTATGCGCAATAATTTGAAGCCCGTACGTAATTATATTTTTGAAACAGAGAAGGCTCCTCTTTTCACCTACCTATTAACGTCGGACTGACCAGATACAAAGGCACCGTGATGACTCCGATTATGCCACTACAAGCCGCCGTCCTTTCGACACCCATGAATTCAGCAATGAGCACAAATTTGAGGCACAAAATGTACCCTTGCGCCACCCCGGTTACCGTGGAGAGTAAAACGACGGCCACAAAGCTGTACACGTGAGGCATAGCTATCAGGCATGCGCATGTCACCGCAAGGCTGATAGAGTACATAGGACGGCGCGTGGAAGGCACGCAGTCCGCCACCAACGGCGCCACGATGCGGCCCACAACCTGGCCCACCGAGGACAACGTGATCATGTGCTTGGCGCTGTCGGCCGCTATGCCTTTGTCGATACTGTAATCCACAAGCGTCCCGTAGACTTCGACTGCTGTGAAGTCTCCAACAATTATCGTCACAAGAATAATGTAGAAGGCGGGCATGCAGAAGACTGTCATGGTGTCTCTTAGTGAAGCACTTTCCCGATCCTCTGACTTTTGCTCTTGTTGTGGCCTTTCCGACTGTTGAGTTCTGTGAAGAGGAAAGACGTCAGGGCTAGTACAAAGGCACGTTGGCTCGAAATAAATTTGGCTCGAAATAAATCATGGTAGTACCACAGACTGAAACCAAACTTCTCACGGGCTAATAAATGGAAACAGTGACAAAAATGAAGGGCATTTACTGCACCTACTAATATTATTTCACGGTAGATAAATTTAGAGTTGTTCTCAAAGACTTCTAAATATGGGCATAGCAGGCAGTCTCTAGACATACCTTGTTCCTGTTTCAACGCAATAAATCAGGTATATAACCACTATCTAATATTGGCATGAATATTATGAGCATTTATTTATAACATATCTGATAGGCTATGCCATATAGCTTGTAGACTATGACAGACATGCTGTATCACTTGTACAAAACGCAAAGTTTCAAAAATCATTTATTGAGTTTTTTAGAGCTGCATGATCGCTTATGCCCATTTGGCACCTTTTCCGTGCGGCAGACATGCGCATCACTTAAGTACGAAGAACAGTTTGCCACACGTACTACGTGCTAGGAGGAAAGTGAGAGCTAGCGCTGCGTGTGCAACCTTCTTTGCAAGTTTTCCTGCGCTAATATTCACTTGCGCATTACTAGGACTAATTTTGAACAAGGATAACCTGACTAAAGACCGGGCGCTTCGTTTTACCTGGTTTGGCACGTCGAGTTGTCGCAACTTGCAGCACCATAGCAGCTTGGCTTGACGACGCCATTTTGCTGGATATGCTTGCTGGATCGTCTCCAATTCAGTCGCATCGGAGAAGGGCTTCTGGCCAGCGTGACTAACGCTGTAGAGTTTAAAAGTATTGCTCCGAAGACAAGAAGTGCTCCTTGGAGGGCGTACGCGTCCACCAGTCCCGAGAGCGCGAACTGGCTCACAACGGCTGCGACGCCATAGGCGGTGAAGACAAAAGACGTGGCGACGGTGCGGTATTTGTCGAAGTGCAGAATAGTGTAGATCACCGACGCTGTCATGTACATTCCGTGTCCGAAACCTGTGCAGCATTCAGTAATTTGTCTGTGAAATCGCCTCATTATGTGTGGATAAGCGCACTAATAATGAAAGCTAGCGGATGATGAAGTGAAGAAATGTATAGGGGACGTTAATTGCACTGTGTTTTAATTGTATTTGAACAATTGTTATATAGATGTGAAGACAGTAAAGTGGACGAAAACACAACTTGCCGCTGGCAGGTTGTCTTTTTGTCCATTTTACTTTCTTCACATCTATATCACAAGTGTTCAAATACACGTAAAACACAGTATAGGCAACGTCCCCTATACCTTCCATGACTGCATCATCTGCTGGTTTTCATTAAGATTGTGCCAAACAAAGAAGCAAACCCTCAAAAATTCTCTTCTTTCATTTAAACACAGTAATCACACAGAAACTGTCTAGACAAAGACCAACGTGCACGCTGTAAAAAAAAAAACAGATTACTTTTATTTGTTATTATAATGACCTAGGCAAGGTGCAGAAGTATTCCGTAGGACTGCAGACAAATATTTCATGTATAACTACCAATGAAGAGCCCTGTGCCGCACACAATATGTGACGTGGTAAAGCGGCCGGAGATGACGACATAAAGTTTATTTGATTGATGGTGCAGGCAATTCTGTGCTTGAAAAAATTTAGACACTCTACGCGTAATAGGTAAAGGTTCTAGTTGTGCCAGTAAGCAGTACAAACGCGAACATTACTGCAACACGGGAGAACGGAGACGCAGAAAACTTGGAGAGTGATACAAGTACATGAGAAGGTAGTTTCAAGCAGGGTGAGAAAAAAAGGGATCTTAAAGAACCTAGAGAGCAAGCTGACTTGAGAAATGGGCACTCTACAATTCATCGAAACCATATCATCAATAAGTTAATTGAGAAACCAGCTGAGTAAAATGAACCATTTCGTATATCTTTTACAAACTAGAGAAATGCATTATACACAGCCGAGATACCAGCAGTCTTGGAAGCATTGTGTTTCAAAGGAGATCTTGACGGATATGTGTACACCCCAGCCAAGATCTAGGGAGATTCCATAGGTATATTACCTCTCGGAAAAAAAAAACAAGATATTTGCGACAAAAATAGGGGTCAGCAAGGAAACACCATCTATCCCGTGCTTTTCAGCACATTCAGTCAAGCAACGAGTTGGATTCTCAGGGGACGTATCTGAGGGAAGTAGCGAGTTAAGTAAAGTGTTTTCTATTATTCCAACAAACAGCCACGCCAGTGCTTAGTTAGATAAGGTGATGACATTTAAAAAGTTCGCAGGAGTAAAGTGTAATCAACTCGCACAAGGTAGGGTACAAAAGAGATCACTCGGAGAGAACTGTATCCCGTAGTTAACACAAAATATTCTGGGTGTGATGCCGATTACTCGAGTGCGGGCTCGCAGATTTACTAAGCCTTCAATTAGACAGAACGTTTATCACATATAAGAATCCGCACAAAGCTAGAGCCTTCACCCATGAAAAAATGCAACTTATGAAAACAGCGTATATCTTGTGGCGCCTATACAATGTAAAGATGGAACAACCGTGCTTCTCTCACCGTGAATCCCACCGAGGGCTATGGTAATCCATAGCATACTCGGAGCAAATGCTGCGCAGATGAAGGCTGCCGATGTGACAACGGTGCTAAACAGCACGATGTAGTAAGTCTTAATGTACCGCTGAAGTGCGTAGACACCCAGTCCTGCGAATAATAGTGCAAGGTTGGCCTGCTATTTGAAAAGGAAGAAAATCGACACTCCAACCAAATATCCTATGTAAAAGGGACGCTAAAGGCAACGAACAACTTATGTTACAGTGAAATGTCATTGTTTGAGAACACCTAAACCTTGAGTATTATCAACAGCAGTGCTCTAGTACTCGAGAAACTAAGGTAAATATAGGACACGATAGGCGCTTTGGAATGAGCCCGGTGACGTCAAGAGTTCCGCGTACAATTAATCACTAGTATGGAAATTACTTGTAATAAAAACAGAACATTTCGTGCACTACAAGTCTTAACAAAATGTTGCTTGTTCGTTTCTGTTTGATTCATGGAAAAAAAGAACTTCGCGTTACCATGGTGAACGGCGCATGTAGTATAGAAGAGAATCGACAACTGGGTTAGTTGGTTGAAATGCATGGTTTGACTGATCTAGGCGCACGCAGACGAAGAAGAAAAAAGGGGAGGCAACAAGGCAAACGCTTACTCGCAACTGATGGATTTATTGAACAAGAAAGCTTATAAATGCAAGATACCATCAGGTCAGTTCGTAACAACAACTAAATACTGTAGGGTCATTTGCGCAGTCGTCGTGACTGTCGCAAGGACAGGAGGCTAGCAGTCATTCTTTATTTACATAGGACATCGCGCGAACTGAAGCAGATATGTAATATGTTTCATGTAGATGTGGTTTTCACGGCAAAAAATAAAGTGCAATCGCTTTGTTCACGCATGCGCAAGGAACTTCCTCAGTATCATGTTAAACACAACAAAAAATGTGGCTGATCACACCGTCATGGGAATCGGTATAACAGAAAATTGAAACGTGTCTTCACAGAGGTAGTTGAACGTTTATTGTGCACTGCTTTGCCGCAAGGGCTAATCTATGAATGAGAAAGCAACAAATTGAAATATCACGCGAAGAACGACAAGCAGCTCGAAACTTGCAGCGTACCGCTCAAGCATATAGGACGCGCGAATAGAACACACACAGGACGAGCACGAACTAACAACTGTTACAGTTGTTACTTCTTTGCGTTTGAGCAGCACGCTCCTTTAGCAAACGCGGCCGCTGCAGCGAAGTAAGTGACCTTCGTGCACTCTGTAACTTCAACGCAAACTAGCAGTGAAAGCACAAGACGTACAAACCGCCCTCATCACGAAATAAGCGCGCGCGACCTGGCGACCACGCCTTGTAGGGCGAAGTACTGGTGCGGGCGTGCGCGCATCGCAATCAGCGGGGTGACTGCCTTTAAATGCCACCCTCGCGGCAATTTGCTGGTGATAACAAAAACAAGTGCCTCCAAGCTCCGCGTACCGCCAGCGGTAAATGGTGCATATTAATAGCTCGCCGTTAGTATGCTCCACAACATAGGCTTTGTGGTCGAGTCCTTTCGCGCTGCTCAGTGAGGGGTCGTGTGTTCGATTGCCGACGACGGCAGTTTTCTTTTTTTTTGTCCTCTGTTAGTGTAAATTTTGCAGCGTCATGTCCGCGACGGAAATACGTCAGTGAAGTCTTGGTGGGCGCTTTCATAAAACACTTGTGTGTAAAAATTTGTAGACTGCGCATTGAGAGTTGCGTACATGATCCCATTTAGCTGTGGTGAAGTATACATTGGCCAGTCGAGACGCTGCATCAATGTGCGTCTAAAAGAGCACCAATCAGTGGTTAGATCTTCCGGGTCTTCACATCTTGCAGCACATTGCAGGGAGTGTGGCTGCTATCATAGGCGTGCACAGGGTTCCCCATTAGAGGGGGCAAAGGTTCATCGCAGCGCCCCCCCACCCTACTAAGTCAATGTACGGGGCAGATTTTGCGCCCCCCCTCATAGGTGATTAGGGGGGGCGGCCGCCCTCCCCCCTGCCCCTCCTGTGCGCACGCCTATGGCTGCTATACTGTTTTACTAGACACCGAAATAATTTTTCGAAGCAGCATTCAGCTAACCCGAGAGATTACTTAAGCATTTCATATAAGAAAAACAGGAGATCAGTGTGCCAGCCACCTTCAGTTTTGTTGCAAGAGGAGGAGTTTGTTTCCCTTCGTAGCATTTCGTAATATTTTATTGCATTTGTTAACAATAATTGTGTTGTGGCGCATGTGTCGCTCCGATTGTTTGTTGCAGTTATATGCTTTCTTGTTTAATAAATCTTTTAGTTGCGAGGAAGCACTGGTCCTGTTGCTTCCCCTTTTTCGTCTTCGCCTGCGTGCACTAAGATCAGTCAAACCATGTAGTCCAGAAGAGTCCCGTTTTCGCCGCGCCGCGCTCCACTCGAGCGGTGGCATCTCAAAGGTAGTGGCATTATCGCATAATGTTGCGCGGGCTTCGCTGGCTCGCGAAACTCGCTCTAACTGCAGCTTCGAGAAATGCTGCGTCCATGTAATGTAATCGGACGCCCGAATTGTGTGCGCCACTCGGACAAGCGCAGCTGCAGCAAAACAGGCGACGACTTTCAATTGGGGGCCACGGAGGGAACTCCTACGCTCGAAGTCCCAAAGTGCCCACTTCTGCGACACTTTGACGAACAACAAAAAAATCTACTTGTGTGCTCCTGCATTTTCGTGCTGAGGATTACGAAACCAGCCGTAACGTAAGCAAGCCGTGTAACCCGGCCTTCAAAGTACTGCATCCCCGCACTGCTGTTCCGTCAGTCTTGTCAGGATGGTGTATGCCATGTAAGGAAAATGGGGTATTAAAGAAACGGTTTTAAGGTTTTAAAAAAGTCAAACTGTATTGATCGGAAGGGCATCACATCATTATCGTGTCTGTTTTTCGTGAACCGCCCATTTCCGAGCCTCAAAAACAAATGAGTCGTCAGGCGCCACTGCACGGCTTCTCGGCGGGGATGCACGTTGGTCCGACGTGGATCACACAATTGAAGGATGCGTGCACAGATTCCGCGGTATACACGGGTTTATCGTGTCGCATTTCGGCGGCACGGTGCAGCGGCGGCGTAAACAGAGGATCACAGAACGGCGCCAGCGCAAATACACACACATACAGGGGCGGCCGTGCACCTGCACTGACGCCCGGATAGCATGCAGCTTCATGACACTACAGGGCAGTGTCCGAGTATCAAGCGCTTCGGTGTAATTATTCCATCCGCGGGAAACATCGCATTGCTATGGAAGCAGCAGAGGCCAGAAAGCAAACATTTCCGGAAGTATTCTTGCATGCGCTTCTTGTGGAGGCGCAATGTTGCCAGCTCACAGAGGGTGCTGGCCTAGCCCCCGGTAAAGCTCCTTTATGGGAGTGCTTGCTGCACGAGTCCCTGAGTCGCGGGAGGTTTGAATTGCGCTATCGGCACGCGGACCGGACCACCAATGCGTAATTTTCTTTAAACCTAAGCCTTTCCTTGGTCCGAAATAAGCACTACGAGGTTTCTGGAATACTATTTCAGAACTCCACGCCCGGTGGTAATATGCCTGTAGTGTCCCTCTAAAAATGCGAAAGATATCGAAGGCCAAAGTTCGACAAAATATACTATTAGAATTTCATCATATTAAGCGTATGTAAAGCAAGAAACACTACACCATAGGAAAAGAAAGACAGTATGTGTGACCAGGGTGTCGGAACGAAATGTTTTTCGTTTCGGTTTTAGTTTCGTTCCACCGCAAAAAGTTCCGCTCCGTTTCTGTTCCTGAACAAATAAAAAAATGTTCCGTAACGGTTTTCATGTATAAAAATTTTGAAGTTAAGGTAATCATAAAAAACATTGGATATTTGATGTAGTTACTTGCCCTCCTCTTAAGAAAGTGGGACAAGAGTAAAACACGTTCTTCAGAGGAGCGGAAGTAACTGTACCACAAACTCCTACCAACTAGCACAAACCAGTGTACCTTTAAAAGTCATAGTATTTATTTTCTCAAAAGTCAATTACGATTTCTTTAGTGGGCTTAGTGCATTGTGTCAAGGGAGTGAACACTATCTCAGAAGCAGCACGTAATTGAGTGTACTCTCTGATGTGGGCGACCGCTGTTCTGGTAAAAAGGTCGAAAGGCCTGCGCAGAATACGCAGCAGAGTCACAGCGAAAGCTGGAAGAGCTGACTTTGTAGAGCCCGTTGTAGAGTGTCTTGTGGCAACTTATACAAGCAGACATGCAAGGCACCCACTACGCCATAAATCATCGTAATTTTTCTGAAGTAGCGAAGTTCCCACAATGCCATTTTTCGCAATTTTTTGGAGAATCGTGGTACCCGCTACACATCTGTAAAGCATTCTGTGCACTTTGTGCTGTGGCTGATGATGATGAACAATTATGGCTGAGCACTTTGCAGTGGGTGGGAAGCAGTGTTGCGGAATGGGCGCCTCCATTACATTCCAATTCCATTCCGGGCAATTAGAACTTGCCGCAATTCAATTCCTTTCAATTCCTCGGAATGAAAAGATTTAGCCCTTTCGCACTCCGGGAATGGCATCTTGATAGTTTATCGAGTCAAGAATGAACGCTTCATAAAGCTGATATCATCAGATGCAGTAAGAACTGCCAAAGTACGCAAAACACGTTACCAAGGTCGAGGGATAGTAGCTTGGTGACATATCTGGTGCAGAACAACCACCCTACTTATTCCCATAGGGGCAGTTCTCCCGCTACTTATTAGATGCGAAGCATCTTATAGCGGAGTTCAAACCGGTCGTGGTGGTGGTGTGCGGCGTTACCACCCTTACTGCACATACACATACCCTCTCCACACTCCTCCTCTCCACTTCCCATCTCCCATTCCCCCCTCTCCTCTCACCCTCTACACATCCCCTGGCCCCCTTTCCTCCTCTCCACTCACCCTCTCTCCTCCCCCTCTCCCCTAACCCTATCCAATCTTCCTATGAAACGCAGGCTAGACATGCCGAAATACTTTCCTGCGCAACGCCGCGATGAGCACCAGCGCATACGGGTCCACTCCCCCTCTCTCTCCTCTCCAACGCCTCCGCCCTCTTGCGCGCCTGTCGACCACGTTCCCCGCTCGCCCTGTGATAATTAACGGCCAGGCTAGAGGGAAGACAAGACGCACGTAGCGTTCCTCTTCGCGTTCCACGACACGAGGTCGGTAGCATGCCCAACGAACGCCAACGGAACGCGATCGTGCAAGTGCTCCGGCTTCGCATCGCGTCATGGTCCCCTTTAGCGGGAAATTGTGTAATTTTCGTATTTGCATGATGAGCGAGTTTGAACGAATGGTGATGTTTTAATATTGTTTAAGCCTAAATGTGTTAGTGCTAAACTGAGGACATAGCGTATTTTTATTGTGACAAAAGTAGTATTCAAGAAGATAAAGCAGTTTTTCCACGCTTCTGAAGCGGTCGTTAATATGGAGAAAGCTAAGATTTGGTTAATGGGGAACAAAACCCCGTAGATCTGCTGGTATTAGTTGGAATAGTGCACCGCTTGGGCACCTTGTGCCTTTGCATCGAATACGGAACACTAGGCCGCACTGCTCGTCAGCACTCACGCTTGTCAAGCGCGCCTCGCAAGCATGGATGGGGTGAGGAGAATTTTCTGTGCTCGCCTGTGCGCAGGTATGCAATGTCTTCCTTGCCGAAAATGTTATTTACGTGTGTCAGGTAATGAACTGCTCGTGATAAAGATCAGGCTGTGCATAGAGTATTCGCCGCTTTCGTGTTGGGGGTATCATTCGGAACCAACGCGCAGGGGTAATTTGTTTCTCCCTTCAGTATCTGCTGGGATAATGCATTTGCACGCTAAGTTATGCATCGGTTTGTAGTAGGCACGTTGCTTATGAATGTACCGTGCTTGTAATCAGCCAAGCCATTTTAAAAATACCGCTTTATTGTTAAATTCGAGGCTCTGACTTACTGATGTTTGAATTTTGAAAAATTAGAGCATTCCAATCGTGCTCTAATTTTGGAAAAAAGATGTAGCTCCATTCCCATTCCATTCCGTGAAAAAGGCGCTTAATTACATTCCCATTCCATTCCTCCAATCGTTGTCCCCATTACATTCCAATTAAATTCCGGGTTCGCGGAAATATGGGATGATTCCGGAGTCTTTCTAATTCTGGAGTGGCAACTCCGTAACTCTGGTGGGAAGCATTAAAGCACACACTCTTTGCGCAGTTAACATTGTGTGATGACTGGTTGCTATTTTACTCTTCTGCCAGGCTATATTGCATATGTTAACGCGATTCCTTGCCCGACATGACGCCTGTATATGGTATTTTTGCGAAAGAGTTACAAGCACCAGCGTGGCACCGTGGTGAAAGACTCGACTACCACGCAGAGGGCGCGGGTTAAAGTCTCATCTGATCCTAGAAATTTGTTTCTGATTTCATTATTTTTTTTCTTATTTCACTCGATAGCGGTCACGGACACAGGCGGCGGCGGACAACTGTGGCGCCAAAATCAGCTGTTGTGATCTTATAGCAGCGTTCATTTTAACAAACTTCAGCGTCGACAATCCCCTCTCCACTTTGGCCTGCGTGACAGGCGAGTTAAAGTCCACTTGCGTTAATACAAATATCTCTGGTTGCCACTGTTCTCTTTTTTCGCACAATTTCAAGATATCTTTGCTTTGGAATTCCTGCCTGAAGTACGCGCTGATACTGTATCCTGAGATATGCACATTGCATGAGCTCAGTTGTTCCGGATTGCAGAGTTTTCTTGTGAACCGAAAAACGATTGAAAAAATTTCTTTTCACTGCGGAAAGAAACAATGGATAAAGTTTCGGTTACGTTTTCGTCCCGGTCAAAAATATCGTTTTTTTTCGTTTTCGGTTTTCGTTCCGCCGCTCTGACACACTGTGTGTGACTCCTATGGGTGAATACTGACTTGCCACGTATATGAAGCTTTTGAAAGGGCCACGATAACCCTGTTGTGGGCCCCACGACCCTCTGACGAGAGTATAATGGTCTACAAAGGGGGCTGACATGTCTCTTGAAAGAGACGGACACGTCGCAGGCCAGAACTTTTTTTCTCTTAGAGAGTATGTCATGCGGCCTCCTCAACAGAGGTTTTGAGTATGCATAGAGAGAAGCCTACAGAGAAGGTCTGGAAGTCTTCAGAAGAACGAAGTTACGAGCGTTGTAGTGAAAGGAGAGTGAGTGATCGCGCTTAGTGAAGAATCCGTGTTGGAAGGGTTAGGTATTGGCTCTTCATATTTCAGTAAATAACACTTAGGAGAGTGTTCACAGTCTGTTCAACGTCATTTAATGTATAACTGTACAAACAGCGCTAAAAGACGGGACGATCGAGGAAAGGACACAAACAACGGCACTGACTAACAACCAAATGTGTTTTATTCTTCCAGTCTGCATTTATATACTCGGCCACAATCTCAATGAAGCAAAAGGCAAAGAAACAGAAAAAGATGATTAGCCTGCGCAGAGGCCAAAAAATCCCCAAACAGACAGAAACGTTAACTCCTTCGGAAGGAGGGAGATCGAGGGGAGGCTGACACATGCCTCTCCGCCATTATAGTGCCACGCCCGCTTCTTCTTTTATTTTGATGTGTTCGAGTTTGACTAGCAAGGACGGTTATCAACGCTCGCCGTGAAGCAGTGTTCGAGAAGCTTCACGATTTTAGTAGATCGTTTTGTTAAGATTGCGTGCCGCACGCGAATGTTCCAGCTTTGTCGAGAGATAACGCCGCCACCAGCGATATTGCTGGAAAGTTCCATAGCGCCTGTATAAAAGCCGACGCGCTTGACCGCTTGTGAGTTGATCGACGGTCGACGCACTGTCCGCCGCTATCGGTGTATTGCTGTAGCTTTCAGTTTCTCGGCCACAAGTTCGGCCTAATAAAGAGTTTCATCTCGACTTGCTGACTGCTCCCTTCGTCGACGTCACGACCACGTGACATCTGGTGGAGGTGCTGCTTCTTCCATGATCCGGACGCCCCCGCGAAGTGCTGACCCAAGCCCAAGACGCGACGAGGACGACGGCAAGGAGAACTCGGATCGTCGAACAAGCCGCAGGCAGAAGGGACTACCGCCAGAGCACGGGCTCCTTCCCGAAAAAGACAGACAGCCGCAGATCCCAACATCGACCGCAGCGACGATGACCAACCCCGTGCAGCCTGCGCCGATCCTTCTTCGGCATCCCAAGGAGCCGCCAACCTTCCGCGGATCGTCGTTTGAAGACCCGGAAACCTGGCTTGAAACATACGACCGTGTCGCCGCCTTTAACAACTGGACCAATGAAGACAAGCTGCGTCACGTGTACTTCTACCTCGAAGACGCGGCCAGAACCTGGTTCGAGAATCGGGAGTCCTCACTGCAGACCTGGGATCTTTTCCGCAGCGCATTCCTGCACACGTTCACAAGCGTCGTCCGCAGGGAAAGAGCTGCTTCTTTGCTGGAGACCCGGGTGCAGCTGCCAAACGAAAACGTCACTATCTTCATGGAAGAGATGACTCGACTTTTCCGTCAGGCCGACGCTGCGATGGCGGAAGACAAAAAAGTTCGCCTGCTCATGCGGGGTGTCAAACAAGAACTTTTCGCGGGACTTGTCCGCAACCCGCCCACGACGGTCGCCGAATTCCTCACCGAGGCTACGACTATTGAAAAGACACTGGACATGCGGACGACACAGTACAACCGCTCGCCGCTGTCTGCAACCTATTCCGAAGTGCACTCACTAGCCACCGACAACTTGCGCGAAACCATCCGAGCGATCGTGCGGGAGGAGTTGCGGAAGCTGTTACATTCGCCGCAGCCTCAAGTGGATTCGATCGCAGACATTGTCCGCGAGGAAATCAGAGTCACTGGGTGTTCCTCAGCCGGCACCGCCGCAGCTTCAAGCAATGAGTTATGCTGCTGCAGCCCGACGCAACGCCCCCCCTCCTCGCCCGCGTCAAGACGCCGCGTCGCCCCAGCAGTTCCGCCGCCAGGCACCACCGCCGCCACCACCGACGCCATACCGCCCGCCAACCGGCCAGCGATACACGCCGAGGAAGACCGACGTTTGGCGCGCCCCCGACCATCGTCCACTCTGCTACCACTGCGGAGAAGCCGGCCACACCTACCGCCGCTGCCAGTATCGACGGATGGGAGTGCGCGGGTTCGCCATCGACGCGCCGCGTCCACAGCAGGGTGAACGACCACGTGACATCGCCGACTATCTGGCAGGAGCGCAGTGGACCCCCCGTGGACCTTCCCGATCGCCGTCGCCAGGCCGCTACACCTCTCCCCAACGCCGCCAGTATACTGGCCCAATCCGGGGCCGATCGCCTAGCCCGTATCCGGAAAACTAAGGGCAGCAACCGGTGGAGGTGCGGTTGCTGTACGACGAAACATCGAAGATCCTCCGCCGCCGACGACGACGCCACGACGAAACCTTGAAGACCCGATGCCAACCAGACAGAGCCCTGACGACGAAGCCTCGCGGACCGAAGTAGACCTGACGACGCAACGTGGAAGCAGCGGAACAAACCGACGTAGCCGTGACCCGATGCCACGACCTAACTGCAACGCAAGACGACGAACTAGCGACCTCGACGTTCTTATCGACCGCCACAGCATCACAGCCCTCGTCGACACCGGAGCCGACTATTCTGTCATCAGTGGACCGTTCGCCACGAAGCTGAAGAAAGTTAGGACAGCCTGGGAAGGCCCCGAAGTCCGGACAGCTGGAGGTCACCTCGTAACGCCGGAGGGAATCTGCACAGCGAGACTCACCATTAACAACCGGATTTATCCCGCGAACTTCGTAATCCTGCCGCGTTGCTCGAGAGATGTCATCCTTGGTATGGACTTCTTAGGCCTTCATGGTGCAATCATCGACCTGAGGTCTAAGTCAATAACACTGTCCACGGAAAAGGCACTACCGCCGCACACTCCGCCAAGGAAGCACGCCTTGAATGTGCTGGAAGACCAGGTCACCATTCCCCCTTGCTCCAGCGTCATCATTTCCGTCGGCATTCAGAAATCAGCAGACCTCGAAGGCGTTGTTGAAAGGCGACCAGCACCACTTGATTAACCGCAAGATTTGCATCGCAAGAGGAGTAGCAGAGCTGCGGGCAGGGAAAGCAACAGTTATGCTCACGAATTTCAGCAACGAGTACAAGCACGTGAGCAAAGGCACGACGGTCGCCTACATCGAAGAAATCGTAGAAGCCAGCAATGCTTTCGGCCTCACCGATTCTCCCGAGCCTACTCCGACGAATAAAGCGCCGCAACCAGCTTTCGACATCAATTCCAGCCTTCAGAAGCACAAACAAGAACAGCTCAAAACCCTACTCTTGCAATACAAGGACTGCTTTTCGTTCTCGTCAAGAATTAGGCAGACTCCCGTGGCAAAACATCGCATCATAACAGAGGAAAGCGCCAGACCACTCCGTCAGAGCCCGTACAGAGTTTCGACGCGAGAACGCGAGGCCGTGAAGAAACAGGTCGACGAAATGCTACGCGATGACATCATCCAGCCGTCGAAGAGTCCGTGGGCATCCCCGGTGGTGCTAGTGAAGAAGAAGGATGGGACTCTGTCGATTATCGTCGCCTGAACAAAGTCACGAAGAAGGACGTGTATCCCCTTCCTCGGATAGACGACACCCTGGATCGATTACACAACGCAAAGTACTTTTCGTCGATGGACCTCAAGACCGGTTACTGGCAAATAGAAGTCGACGAGAGAGACCGAGAAAAGACTGCTTTTATAACTCCAGCCGGCCTGTTCGAGTTCAAGGTCATGCCCTTTGGTCTTTGCTCGGCACCTGCGACTTTTCAACGGGTTATGGATACAGTACTGGCCGGCTTGAAGTGGCAGACGTGCATCGTGTACTTGGACGACGTCGTTGTGTTTTCCGCAAACTTCGACGAACACCTTCGGCGCCTTGAAGTTGTGCTTCAAGCAATTAAGACCTCCGGACTCACCTTGAAGCCTGAAAAGTGCCGCTTCGCTTATGATGAGCTCTTGTTCTTGGGTCACGTGATCAGCAAGGATGGTGTTCGCCCGGACCCGCGGAAAACAGCTGCCATCGCTGACTTCCCGACGCCCACCGACAAGAAGGCCGTACGCCGTTTTCTCGGCTTGTGCGCCTATTACAGACGTTTCGTCAAGGAATTTTCACGGATCGCCGAGCCACTGACGCAACTCACGAAGGCCGACGTCGAATTCAGGTGGGAAACGTCGCAAGTTCAAGCATTTCAAGCATTGAAACGACGCCTGCAGACGCCTCCCATACTTGCGCATTTCGACGAATACGCCGATACGGAAATTCACACCGACGCAAGCAGCGTAGGACTCGGCGCCGTCCTTGTGCAAAAGACCGACGGAATCGAAAGGGTCATCAGTTATGCTAGCCGGTCGCTATCAAAGGCAGAAATCAACTACTCCACAACAGAAAAGGAGTGCCTGGCCATCATCTGGGCTACATCGAAGTTTCGCCCCTACCTCTACGGCCGGCCCTTCAAAGTTGTGAGCGACCACCACGCCTTGTGTTGGCTAGCTAACTTGAAGGACCCTTCAGGTCGCCTCGCACGGTGGAGCCTACGACTTCAAGAATTTGACATAACCGTCGTTTACAAGTCCGGAAGAAAACACTCTGACGCTGACTGCCTGTCCCGCGCCACCGTCGACCCACCCCCGCAGGACGACATGGAGGATGACTGCTTCTTGGGAACCATAAGTGCCGAAGACTTCGCCGAACGACAACGAGCGGACCCAGAACTCAGGGGCCTTGTGGAATACCTCGAGGGCAGGACCACCGTTGTTCCCAAGGCATTCACGCGAGGACTGACGTCGCTTTTCTTGCGCAACGGTGTTCTCCTTAAGAAGAACTTCTCACCGCTTCGAGCCGATTCCCTTCTCGTAGTGCCCTCGACACTGCGACCAGAGGTCCTCCAGGCTCTGCATGACGACCCGATGTCTGGACACCTAGGTGTTTCTCGCACGCTCGCAAGAATACAGGAAAAGTACTACTGGCCGCGCCTTGTCGCCGACGTAACTCGCTACGTCAAGACCTGCCGGGACTGTCAGCGACGCAAGACACCGCCGACTAGGCCAGCTGGACTTCTGCAGCCTATCGAGCCACCTCGACGGCCGTTCCAGCAAATTGGGATGGACTTACTGGCGCCGTTCCCGACGTCCAATACCGGAAACAAATGGATCGTCGTAGCTACCGACTACCTCACCCGCTACGCCGAGACAAGGGCCCTACTCAGAGGCAGTGCCGCCGAGGTAGCAAAGTTCTTCGTTGAGAACATCCTCCTGCGTCATGGCGCCCCAGAGGTACTCATCACCGACAGAGGTACGGCGTTTACTGCTGACCTAACTCAGGCAATACTGAGATACAGCCAAACAAGCCACCGCCGGACCACAGCGTACCACCCACAGACCAATGGCCTCACCGAGCGGCTAAACAAGACCATCGCCGACATGCTCGCCATGTATGTCGACGTCGAACACAAGACGTGGGACTCCATTCTTCCGTATGTGACCTTCGCATACAACACGGCCATGCAAGAAACGACGCAAATGACGCCGTACAAGCTGGTCTACGGAAGGAGCCCGGCAACGACGCTCGACGCAATGCTACCAACCGCCACCGACGAAGACGATCTCGACGTTGCCGCCTATTTGCAACGCGCCGAAGATGCTCGACAGCTCGCCCGCCTGCGCATCAAGAACCAGCAGAGGGTCGACAGCCGTCACTATAATCTTCGACGACGCCACATGGAGTACCAACCCGGTGACCGTGTGTGGGTCTGGACGCCGATACGCCGACGTGGGCTCAGTGAAAAACTTCTTCGGCGATACTTCGGCCCATACAAGGTGCTTCGACGTCACGGCGCTCTTGACTACGAGGTCGTCCCGGACGGCATTACGAACTCCCAGCGACGCCGCGCACGACCTGAAGTCGTCCATGTCGTGCGCCTTAAGCCGTTTTTTGCACGTTAGCAAACCTGGGAACTCTACTTTTTCCTTTGTTATTGTAATTTATTTGTGTGCGCACTTGTTTTTTTTCCTTTGCATGTTCTGTTGCAAGCATCGGGACGATGCTTTTTCAGAGGGGGGCAATGCCACGCCCGCTTCTTCTTTGATTTTGATGTGTTCGAGTTTGACCAGCAAGGACGGTTATCAACGCTCGACGCTCGCCGTGAAGCAGTGTTCGAGAAGCTTCACGATTTTAGTAGATCGTTTTGTTAAGATTGCGTGCCGCACGCGAATGTTCCAGCTTTGTCGAGAGATAACGCCGCCACCAGCGATATTGCTGGAAAGTTCCATAGCGCCTGTATAAAAGCCGACGCGCTTGACCGCTTGTGAGTTGATCGACGGTCGACGCACTGTTCGCCGCTATCAGTGTATTGCTGTAGCTTTCAGTTTCTCGGCCACAAGTTCGGCCTAATAAAGAGTTTCATCTCGACTTGCTGACTGCTCCCTTCGTCGACGTCACGACCACGTGACAATAGATATGATACGCTTCAGAAATGACACGCGCCCGTTCATCATGGTACTTCGACAGCAAAATGGAATCTTTAAAAGATGGCTGGCAACCACATTCATTACAGTGAAGCAACAATTGACTATCTCTGGCTTGTTTACGGACGTTGTTCGCATGCTCGCGCATGCGGTCATTAGCGCACCGCCCCGTTTGGCCGACATAGTAACGGCCGCAAGAAAGAGGTATCTTATACACAACACTATCACAACATTCAACATACTTCTGGTGATGCTTTTTGCTGCATCTTTTCGTCTTGGTCTCTCGATTTACTTGCTGACACAGGCCACCAAGCTTATTTTTGGCAGAAAACAACAGTCTAACGCCTGCCCTGCTGACCACTTTCTTCAGATTATGTGCCACCTTGTGCACATAAGGAATAACCACTACTTTCTTCTGCGGGTGTGTCACTGATTGAACAGCAGGTGAGCACTTGCTTTTAAAACCAGACACGAGGCTTTCTGCGATACTGGTCAAAAGCGTTCCTGGAAAACCTGCAAGCTTCAGGCTTGCTACTTGAGAACAAAAGCTCGCTTCGACTTGGTGGTCACAGGACCTCTCAAGCGCCGCCTTCATGCAAGCCCTTGCAATGGCGCGCTTGACAATTTTTGAATGCGCAGAAGAAAAGGGGAGAAGGCTCTTTTGAGACCTAGGCGCATAACACCAACATACATGGCTGTTTGAGAACGAAAGTTCCAAGTCCAAGAAGCGTAGCCTATTGTCTGAAGGATGCTCAGTTGTCAATTCAAATGGACTTAATTCCGCGAGGAACACATCAAAAATTTCTGCAGCAGGCTGCACGTCATGAGAGTTAGTGCTATAAAAAATTAAAAAGTCGTCCACGTATTGCATCACCTTTACCGTGCTAGTCTGTCTGAGCTTGCTCTCGAGGTTACGGTCATAGCTGGCTTCTCCCCTTTTCTTCTGTGCATTCAAAAATTGTCAAGCGCGGTATTGCAAGGGCTTGCATGAAGGCGGCGCTTGAGAGGTCCTGTGACCACCAAGTCGAAGCAAGCTTTTGTTCTCAAGTAGCAAGCCTGAAGCTTGCAGGTTTTCCAGGAACGCTTTTGACCAGTATCGCAGAAAGCCTCGTGTCTGGTTTTAAAAGCAAGTGCTCACCTGCTGTTCAATCAGTGACACACCCGCAGAAGAAAGTAGTGGTTATTCCTTATGTGCACAAGGTGGCACATAATCTGAAGAAAGTGGTCAGCAGGGCAGGCGTTAGACTGTTGTTTTCTGCCAAAAATAAGCTTGGTAGCCTGTGTCAGCAAGTAAATCGAGAGACCAAGACGAAAAGATGCAGCAAAAAGCATCGCCAGAAGTATGTTGAATGTTGTGATAGTGTTGTGTATAAGATACCTCTTTCTTGCGGCCGTTACTATGTCGGCCAAACGGGGCGGTGCGCTAATGACCGCATGCGCGAGCATGCGAACAACGTCCGTAAACAAGCCAGAGATAGTCAATTGTCGCTTCACTGTAATGAATGTGGTTGCCAGCCATCTTTAAAGATTCCATTTTCCTGTCGAAGTACCATGATGAACGGGCGCGTGTCATTTCTGAAGCGTATCATATCTATAATGGCGGAGAGGCATGTGTCAGCCTCCCCTCGATCTCCCTCCTTCCGAAGGAGTTAACGTTTCTGTCTGTTTGAGGATTTTTTGGCCTCTGCGCAGGCTAATCATCTTTTTCTGTTTCTTTGCCTTTTGCTTCGTTGAGATTGTGGCAGAGTATATAAATGCAGACTGGAAGAATAAAACACATTTGGTTGTTAGTCAGCGCCGTTGTTTGTGTCCTTTCCTCGATCGTCCCGTCTTTTAGCGCTGTTTCTACAGTTATTCATGAACCAACCAGCCCAAATGCGTACCTTATTGTCATTTAAAGTATATGTGAAATATGTTTCTGTGCCAGTTTATAAAATGATAGATTTATATGAAAGAAACAACAGATGCCTGCGTCGTCCTTTTAGACGTTTGCGCCACCATCCATCGGTGTTTTTGTGATGAAAGTTACCGATCACGCCAGCAAGCCCTCTGGGGAAGCAATCTCCTGCGCCGAGAATGGCTGCTTCCGAATAGTGCAAGAACTTCTACTGTATGCTTAGCGACATAAAATCTAAACACGAAAATTACAGGAAAGTCCGCATATTTTCGCGTAGCCCACGAAAGGATAACAAAATGCAGCATGAATACTTGATGTTCACCCGATATGCAGGGCTGCCCAAATTTTACTGGTCATTTTATCAAAAATTTGCAAACATTAGAACATGGATACTAAGTCATGATGGCGTACAATGCCACAACCGACTTCAATCATTATAGCTCTAGCAATGGCGAAAACATAGGAACATGTGATCGTAAACCTATCACTCGCAGGTAGCAGTGACGTCCTGCCGTAAATGAATGGCAAGTAGGCGACAAATCATATCTGACAGAAAATGCCAGTCATGAAATGGACTACCCGTTCTATACAGTAGAGACCCACTGGAATATTCTCGAAAATTGCAGGATCGCACTACGAAGCGCTTTCAGAAAACATTTATTATTTTGCAACGCGTCCCCATGCGTTTATAATGGGCAGTGTTCAAATTATCTGGGAAATCACGTGCTCTGGAGGCGGTGCTGCAATTTTACTAAACTTTTGCAGTTGGCATCTGCTCTTTCAAAACGGGAGTCGTTTTTGAAAATTAGTTTTTAACACGACAGTGTTTTATGCCGGGGTCCAGCAAGACTTCAGTGACGTATTTCCGTCACGGAAATGACGTCGAAAAAATTTACACGATGAGATGGCAAAGAAAAAAGTTCCGTCAACAGGTATCGAACTCACGACCGCTCGGTCCGCAACAACAGATGCCGGGCACGCTATCCACTGCGCCACACTCACAGACTCCAGAGGCTTTACAAACGCACCTTTTATATCTACCACTCTCCCGGTCGGCGGGGTGGTATTGCCCTCTGGGAGCGGTAAAGTAATTCGTCATTACTGTGGCCTCCGCGATTAGCACCTGCAACGCGTTACACGTCAGTCCCATTCGGCGCGTTTTCAATAGAAGCTCAATTTTGCCAATGCCTTAACACACCGCGAGGTGGCGATCTTAGCCCAAGCGTCGTAAGAGCGTCGGCCTCGCGCAAATCATCACGCTAATCCAAACCAAAAATAGCTCTGCGACGCGCGCCTGCCTCACCTGGCTCTAACACCGCGTTTCCCGCTCACGCGCTCGCCCCGAGAAAAATCGCGGCCGGACTACCGGGGCGGCACGACGCGCTTTGCGTTTCCCTTTAGTCCGGCCGTGATGTTCAATCACCTTTTAACATGCCGCGGGATGGCGACCAAGTTCTGCGTCCAATATGCGATGCTATTCTGGCTACCACACCTCGTTCTGTGATTACGCTTTCACAGTTAACTGCTACAGCTACCACAAGGGTTTGTTTAATCATTTACCATGGACGATAGTCGTCGGGATGGAGATGTACCCAGGCAGCACGCCGCCATTGGACCGATCTCGGCCCAACGTCGGCCAATGACGGCAGCAATATTGGCCCCACGTCGGCAAATCACGCTCGCGCTACTTTCACCCGCATCGGCCCGACGTCGGCTAGCCGCATTTGGGCCGATGCGGGCTTGCCGGCTTCGGGCCGACGTGGGCTAGCCAGCGTCGGTCCGAGACGGGCCTGCCGTTATTCAGCCGATGATGGCAAGCCGTCATTGGGCCTATGTATGCTAGCCGATGCTGGCGCGGCGTCGGCCCCGCCGACGTCGGGTAGCCGCCGGCGTGACCGTTTACACCCGTTATTATGTTTTAGCAGTGGTGGCTTACCGTGCGTTAAGTACAGTAGTACTGTACCGTCGTGGTCGGCACATAGCTAGTTTATATGGAGACACCGGCGGTAGTTGCTCGATGCGTAAAGTAACTTGATCAGGCAGGCTGATACATGTGTTATAAACTAACATGGCTGCGTGCCGACCACGGCAGTTCGGTATTACTGTGGTTACTGTACTGTAAGTCAGCAGCGCTAAAATAGACTATTCGCGGCCCAACGACATTCATCGACTACCATTGGTGCCATATTCGAAAAATGCTTCCTAATTAGAACGACTGCTCCACTGATGTCTTAGTGTGCGATTAAGACCCACAATTCTGTCGAACCGTGCAAGGCCGAGAACGAAAGTCAATATTGTCTCTAACAAAACTAAATTGATGAAAGGCCTGCTGCACCAACTGTCTGAGAAATTAAGGAGCAACACATTTGCAAGGTGATAAACACAAATTTATTCACAGATATCAACACACGCCAGCAGTTCCGGAATAATTATGCCATAAAGGAATATCTAAACATCTATAGATACCGTAGCCAACATCTAAAACAACCCCACAGCCACCGTATTCCTCAAAAAAAGCAGGACAATCCTAATCGAGAATGGGATCAGGCGCAAAATCATAGGCGTGAGCAGGGTTCCCCTTCAGAGGGGGTGGGGGGGGAGGCGAAGGTTCATCGCCCCCCCCCTCCCTATTAAGTCAATGTGTTTGGCAGACCTTGCGCCCACCTCTTCTTAGGTGACTACGTGGGCCGGCCTCCCCCCTGCCCCACTGTGCGCACGCCTATGCGAAGAGTTACAATCTCTTCAACGTTATGCGCGGCACATTCACTATAAATATTGAAAGAACTAAAACGGACAAAAATAGGAATAAGGATTAACGAAGAATACCTTAGCTACTTGCGTTTTGCGGACGATATCGCGCTTTTCAGTAACGACGGTGCCGAATCACGAAAAAAATTCTGGAGATGTAAACGAAGGCAGCATTAAAGTAGGATTAAACACGGACCCGAAGAAATGAAAGATAATGTTAGGCGGCTTGCCGAAAAAGCGAGAACTAGACTAGAAGATTGTGTACACGCGTGAGCTAATTACGAGCAGAGGAGCACCCCCCCCCCCCACGTTTATTAAGTTCACCAAGGAACGGTAGGCATTCGCAACACATGATTGGCAATTAAATTAGCGTTATCCTTTAAGCGGGAATTGTAATTTTTCAGTGATAACTTTAGGGCCAAAAAGATGGATAAACTGCTGCACACGACGCGAGAAACATTGCGAGCGGTACCACAAGATCCCATGAACTCTACATCTAAACAAGATAGACACGCACGCATTCCTAATCTAAAGGTAAGATTGTAACAGAGAGGAATCGTGCATAAAAACCACTCACGTGTGCCCGTTGGATCGCTAAAACACGAGCGAATAAAAAATGCAAGCGCACCATATCAGAATACACAAAACACGATGGTCAATAGAGAATACGCGAGAAGAAGAGAACAAAAATCTGATGACACGTAACAGTAGTAAACGCGTGGTGGCCTTATATGAGGTGAGCGAGTTCAACATGGACGCAGGGGGCCACTGGTTTCTCGCTGCGGTGATCTCTGCCGAAAACAATGCCGGAATCCTGCCGCGTATCCGTCTCGTGCACGATTTTGACTTTCCACCACACATGTCCACACACCGCACTTCTTGAAGAATTCTGCTGGTCGGAGTGAAAAAAACCTGCTCCCGCAGCTACGATTGTCCCTCCGTCTGGACGGCTACCCTACTCTGCCTGGTCAAGCGAGTTTCGCGACAATGACGCTGAACGAGGGGAAGGGAGGGAGGGGTGGGGGTAGAGGTTGAAGGAGACGAAAAAAAAATGCGAATTCTCCCTTCTTGAAAGCATGGCTCAGCCTACCACAATGGTGTGCGATCCCCCCAGCATGTCTATGGGCATGCCGTTTGAGAAAGGCGTTCGTCGAATTTTCAATGCATCACTTGTTGCCACATGTCGCTACATGAAAACTTTGCGTACACCACGTTGGAGCCGCATTTCTCATCGTATTTCACGTGCCATAATAATTTTATACGACTGTTTCTGAAAGCACGTGGGAAGCAATCGTTGAGCGAGATTTTTACTTGAAAAAGATATGTATGTCACAAAATGGACGGCAACGAAGTGCAAATGCGAACTGACAAACACGTGGCAAACACTTGTTTGTCAGTTCGTTAAAGATGGTCAGCGGGCTAGTTGATTTGTAAACATTCAAACGCCAAAAAACGTGTCTTCACTTCGCCCGGTCTTTTTTGCACCATACCTATTTTTCTCAAGTAATGAACCAACTAGCTCAGCAACACGCCTTGCTGAGCTTTTTACTATTTTCATAAAGTAAAATTATGTGACATCACTGAAGCAAATGCGCTTGTTACGCTTGACCCAGACACGCACGTGAGTAAATACGTGTAAATACAGAGATCGGAAACTGTCCGTGTAGTATATGAGCGCTCGCGCCAGACATTCAGCGGTTGAAAGGATATAGCGCTATAAATATGATGACAGGCTCGATTTATGCACAGAATTAGTATTCACATAAAACTTCTTCCGCTAAAAGCATTCGTGCGGGAATGTTTGGGTGAATTTTGATGCTGGATACATCAGTGAAGTCGGCCGACCAGTGGCAAAAACATTTACAAAACAGAAGTACTTCGAATTTGGCCCATGAAGTTAATGGTATGTGTTATAACGTTTCAACATTTTTGATAGCGTTGAACAACTGGTCAACGAAGTGGCCATCTATTTTCAGTCAGTTTTTCTTCTAAAGACCATCTTTTTTGGTAGAAAAGTAACTGTGCTAGTGATAGTTGTTAGTCATTGTCATAGCAGAAACTAATAAGAGAATGCAAGCTGTTCAGTCGGCGATACTTCGCGCCCCGAGTCGTACGTGCGGCATTAGCACGGTACAATATTTGAACTTTGTTATTTGTGCTAGTACAGCAATCCATGTAGCGGTATTCTACAGCTTAAGCTACAAATATTCAAGCGCCTAATGCTCTATTGCATTACGATTGTATCCTAGGCGGGCGAGATGCCGTGTTTCTTCGGCGGGCTGAAGGTAGAGCGCAACGTCGAGGTTATTCTCGTCACTGACGGCCGGCAACACGGCGTCCAGCATCGTTGAGGGGCTTCCGTCAACTAGATTGAACGACGTCATATGTGCACCATTTCTTACACTGCCGTGTTAACTTCAGGTTATGTGCGGAAGATATTATGGCGTCCCATGTCATGTGTTCGACGTACGTGCAGTACATTGCCAGCATGTCGGCGAGGGCTTCATTTAGCCGCTGGGTGAGGCCATTCGCCTTGGGGTGATGTCGGTCGATGACTTGTGTGGCTCTATTTTGAAGATGGTTTGCGTTAGCTCTGCCGTAAAAGCCGTACCTCTGTCGGTGACGAGGACTTTTGGAGCGCCGCGACGCAGGAGGACGTTCTCAACAGGGCATGTATAACTGTCTGAAGGGAGACAAGAAAGTTCCAACATCGTCGATAACCCATCGGCTCCGCCGATGTCAGCTGAAGCACGGCAGAATGACGGCATGCTCGGCCCAATGTTGCCGGTGAAAGCCATCGGCTAAGCCGATATCGGCGAAAGTACGGCAAAACGGCGGCTAACACGGCCCAATGTTGCCGGTTAAAGCCATCGGCTAAGCCGATATCGGCGGAAGAACAGCAAAACGCCGGCGAACTCGGCCCAATGTTGCCGCTGAAAGAAATCGGCTAAGCCGATATCGGCGGGATGACGGCAGAAGGCCGGATAACTCGGCCCAATGTTGCCGGTGAAAGACCAACATCGGCTGAAAGGCGGCAAAGTCGGGCCAATTTTGCCGGCAGAAGTCACCGGCTCCGCCGATGTCGGCGCCAGGCTGGCAATGCTGGCCCGAGGTGGGGCCGCGCACAGCCGCCGTAAAACCAATATCGGCCCGAGCTTGTGTGCTGCCTGGGTACCACCAATCATCAAAGTGTGTGCATCCACGTTAAACGGTGCTATAGCTGCCAGGCATCAATATACATTGTACAACTCTCTTATATTAATGTGCAGTCAACATTCAGTTACTTATGTAAGGGCACGCTTTACTTTCGTGTTATTCCGATTCCTATGACGGAGGGATCAACCATCTTTTCTTTTTTCTCGTAACTTCCCGTGTTCGTGGAGCCTGTACGGGCGCACGCACCAACGCACTTCAAAATATACGGCGCGCACTGTGACAAAATTTGGAGGCACAAAGAAACGAGGATAAGAAAGGACAGGACTAGTGCCACTACTCCTGTCCTTGTCCTCGTTTCTTGATGCTTCCAAATTTTTGTCAGACGATGCACGAATTTGCCCCGGAACGCGTTAGCACACTAAGTCGACGGTCAAGACTTGCCTGAGATGTTGGAGACGGTAGCGGCGACGCTTTTGGGCCAGGATGCCTCTTCCCGAGTTACGGTGAACTTCTCCACGAAAAGTACTAGAAGGAGGCCGAACCAGGACCATGGTATGCCGACTAGGAATCCAGCACCTGCCATCACCAGCGGCACGCCCCAACACTTGTCTGTAGGCCTGCGCTCCTCTTCCTGGCCTGTGCTTGAAATTTGAAGACCACTGCATTTAAAGCGCACCACCTATAACATATGATGGCACTTGACCACTCAGCTACATCACTCTGATGTCTGAACACCGGCACTACGCACAGGGAATTCAAAATAACTGTTTTCATATATTGCGTAAGTGAAATTTGCATTACGAACCACCCCCAGTTTTTCTGACCAAGGCGGCTGCTGCTGCAGCTTATACATTGCCGAACAGGCCCCGCTACCATCGCTCACTGATCGTGGAATCAAATCTCTGATGACTCCGGATTGTAATACCCATTTTCACTCGCGCCAGTTGAAGTTAGAGGGGAGAAGGTGGCATGCGCAGGGACAGGCGGATATTAACCACATGCTCAGAGTGCGAGGGGGAAGGATGACAGGGAGCTGCGCTAAGGTTGGGCAAATAACACCATCGAAGGAGGTCTTGGCACCTCCTAGAGTGCCCTAGACAGCTTTTGTTACGACTTGTGCGTATTCAAAGCGACACCATGTCGCTCTTACTACGTCAGCACTGTTTTGATATTGAGGGGCTAAGTATTCTGGAACGATAATGTTTGCTTAGCCTTTTGTTGTCCTAATTTACGGACAGACGAATGATCCACAAGGTTTTCGAGGACCTGGAACGCTTAAGGTAAGTGCGGACAACCTTTGCTATAGAGGCGAGAAAGGGTATTGCCTGCCAGGTGATTGCTAATGAGTAGGTGGTTTTGTTTACGTGATCGCTTTGACCAATGACACCTAGCCTTACACGACCGAGCAATGCACTACATAAATGTTCTGACAGCAAGGTAAATAAGACAACAATACCGTAGCGTGTACGCCGCTTTTGGAAGTTCCAGCTATGCGCAGAATCCCCATCGCATGATCACAAAAGAAATGAGGTCAGTCACTCGGCGGATTCTTTTGAGTACGGAAAACGCGTGTGTCGAATGCTACGTGCTTCGCGTTATATTAACACTGCATTCTTACTTATAACGTTCTTTTACCTTTGATTTGCGCTCGATGAACGATTTCGAGTGTCATGTATTCTACTATGGAAGAGAGTTGTACGCAGCTTTCCGTCAACACACGTGTGTTTCGAAGAAATGGTTCACGATTAAGGATGCTGTGGACTCTACAGTGGATGAGCGCAAAGCCGTTCAGAATACGGAGGACTTCCCATCGTTCTGGCATTGTTGGCCGTTAGTTAATCTACAAACAGCAAGGAAAAGAGAGGCTGCATAGACGACGCTACATTGTGCGTGTATACTCTCACGTGCTTGTACTTCGCGCTGCTTTGAATTAACCATGGACAACTAACAAGCCGAAGCTACCCTTGTGAGCCTGTTAGATCACACTACTTAAATGTGTCATGAATGTGGAATGCCAAAGCCGCTACCGATAAGGGACAGCGAATGCAAATTACAGCTTTGTGCTCCTAGTTTTGCAGCGAAAGCTGTTATGAGATCATTTCAACGGCTGTTGAAATCAATTTTTGGGAAGGTGGGAACCACCCACCACGACATTATTCGTTATTCTGCGGAGAAGCGAGGTACCATCTGTGAGGCATTATGTGCACTTTGTTATTGCTGTGGTTGATGACGACGAAGAATTACGGCTAAGCCCTTTGTAATGGGTTGGAAGCTTTAAACGACCCACTAGTTACGTAAATCATATTGTGCGACGCCCGGTCATTATTTAACTGTCCCACCACGCTTTATAACGTACGTTAACCGGAGAAACGGAGAGGGAGAGAAAGAAGGGATTAACTTTATTGAGAGCCTGAGGAAATGGATCATGGGAGTCTTGTGGGCTTCCTTGGCAATCAATAGAAGTGCACTTGCCAGGAACCCACTACGCTATAAATCATCATGATATTTCTGAATTAGAAACGCAGCCACTATGCAATTTTTCTTCATTCTTCGGAGAACCGTGGTACTCGCTAAACACCTGTAAGACATTATGTGCAATTTGTGGATGCTGGGGCTGATGACGATGAAAAATTATCCTAGAGGCCCTTTGTAATGGGCTGGAAGCACTCAACAACCCACTCGTTGCGCAATTTGCATTGTGTGACGCCCGGTTACAGAATTCACGTTTGTGTGACGCCTGGTTGTTATTTTACTCTTCTATCACACTACATTACATATGTTAATGTTGTTCCTTCCCTACATGAAGCCTGTATAGGGTCTTTTTGCAACGCAGTTTCAAGCACCCGCATGGCCCAGAGGTAGAACATTGGGCTCCCACGCAGAGGGCTCAGGTTCGAACCTCGTTCAATCCTGGAAATTTTTTCTTATTTCCTTTCTTTTCTTATTTCGTGCGATAGTGGTTACGGACACCAGCGGGGGCGGCGGCGGACAACTACGGCGCCAAAAACGGTCGTTGATATGATCTCATAACAGCTTTCGCTGTTAATTCCTTCTCTCTCTCGCTCTCCGTTTCTCCGCTTAACGTATAGTATAAAGCGTGGTGGGACAGTTAAATAACGACCGGGCGTCACATAATATGAATTACGTAACTAGTGGGTCGTTTAAAGCTTCCAAACCATTACAAAGGGCTTAGCCATAATTCTTCATTGTCATCAACCACAGCAATAACAAAGCGCACATAATGCCTCACAGATGGTACCTCGCTTCTCCGCAGAATAACGAATAATATCGTGGTGGGTGCTTCCCAACTTCCCAAAAATGATTTGTGGCGTAGTTGGTACGTTGCTAATGTACTTGTATTAGTAGCCACAAGAGAGTTTATAACGGGCTCTAGAAATGCCGCTCTTCAAGCTTTCGCTGTGACTGTGCTGCGCTTTCCGCGCAGGCATGGCGTTTTTTTTTCTGTTCTTAATTTTAGGACGAAAATGTAGTTGTCACGGCTTATTTCTGTGAATGGAACATCAAGACTACTCAGAAAATTTTCAAACTCTCATTGGGAATATGCAGCTTTAATTATTTTTGCTAAGGATATAAAATAACTGGGCCACGGCATTTACTCTTAGATGCGTAATGTCAATGAAATTACACTTTTCGCTAAAATTCGCAGAATGGTTTTCTGTCAACAGAGACCACGAAATCTTGAGGTCAATGTCATATAGAGCTTGGGTGTGAAATCGTTATCTGTGCTGACCACAGCATGGAGCGTCATTTTAATAATGTGACACTCATCATTCGGCTCAACGAAGTACGTTTGCATCATTCGCCATTCAACCTTTTTTTTATCAAGCGTGTTTAAGGAGAGGTTGGCCACTTAGTATGGCTCCGGCTTCTCCTCTTACGTAAAAATTTGCATCATGAAGTGTCAGTAACCATAAGGCAATACAGACTTTACGCATGAAAATGCGCATTAACAACAACAATGTTCACACGTCCTGAATGTTCACACACAAGAAACGCCCACACTTTACACAGGAGTTCAACAAAGTGATCACACAACAGTCACTCTGCAATACAGCTATCATGAAATACGAGAAACACACAAAAATGCACGGTAGATGTCTCGAGAAGTTTCTATAATTGCATTAAAAACGCGAACAATAATTGTTTATGTGAATCAGTACCTTTTTGATATTCCCGATTCCTTTACAAACTGTACTAATGCTTGCGCAGCGATATTTTGAAAAAATTCCGTTCACCATGGGCCCAGAATATTTGCTATTGATAGTAGCCGTCTATCCAAACTGTTTAGTTGTTCAATAAATGTCTTACGGGGAACATCGTAATGTTTACAATGGAGAAGAAGGTGTTCTATTACTTCGTCTTCCTATAACAACCTTCGTCCAGAAAGATACAACGCCGTCGCAGTTATCTGTTTTCGCTCTGCAGCTGAATGAATCCAACCTACGCATACATATTGATCTGCACTGACGTCCACAGAAACATTTCTCCAATTATTGCGTAGCATGCGGAACCGATTTGGTGAGATGATCAACGTGTGACACTCTCGTTTCCCTTCCAAGTACTTTCGATCGAGTACTTACTCCAGCTTTTCCGAATATTCATAAAAATGCCTTCTGAAAATAAAAGCGCTGCGAAATCGATGGTTCTCGTTCAGGAGTGATATTAGATACACAAGATCTCGGAGCATAAGTTTACTTAAGATAAGGACAAATTAACTGTCAGGGTAATTAACTGAATGAGTTCATTGAAAGAGCATACGCTTTTGTTGCAAGCAGCTGGGATTGTTGCGCCAACTGGCGGAGGCGATCTCAGTGACGCGCTTCTTTCAACGTGGCCTTGAGATCCGCCACTGCAGTGTACAAAACACA
Organism: Rhipicephalus sanguineus; assembly: GCF_013339695.2. Lineage (NCBI taxonomy): Eukaryota > Metazoa > Arthropoda > Arachnida > Ixodida > Ixodidae > Rhipicephalus > Rhipicephalus sanguineus. Next base: position 109,866,245 of record NC_051179.1, read on the forward strand.
AAGTTTATGCAAGGAATACTGAAGGCACATGAACGCCGACGTACGAGTGCCAATAATGGACACCTTAGTGTAAGATCACAGTCGTGTCCCAATTATCTTTTTATTTTTGGTAAGCGTCACAAGGCACAGTTACACACAGCTAGAGAAGGAAAGCCGTGGCGGTCTGCTCCCTCGATGCTTGTACCACTAACTCAAAATAATGTTTGTACTCTACTGCAGAGTAGCATTTGTGGAGATTAGCAGAATGAAATAAAAAAGAATAGTACTACAAACTTTCGAGAGCTCTTGTAAAACATTTGATGCCTGATGATATCGCGTTTCTTAGAGTCACTGACGTTTAACTTTCATCAAAGAAAGTTGTCTCATTGAAGTTTGCGCAGCGTTTCTTTCATAATTTCTGCTTTTCGAGTATTCGAATAGTCAAAATGGCATTTGCCTGGAGTTAAAGGTTCCTTTTTTTGTATTGCTCAGCTATTTATACGCAGTTTCAGTTGATAAAAAGTTCGGTTCCTCTATACACTCCTGTTGTAGCGTGGAAGAAAATTGCGTATCAAAATTTTATCGACATATTAACCGATGCCGTCTGAATATTCAGTCGAACGCTTTCTCAAATGTCTCGAAGACTTCCGCGCGTTACGTCACTGCTCGTAAATAATAGCCAAGGTTCTCTTAAAGCAAGTGAAGTAAAGAAATAAACCATGGTAAACAAGTCCATTTGGACGTCTCACGCCTCATGCCCCAAGCTCAGGTAAACCCAAGTGCTGCTCACCATTCGTGTCGTGTCTGACGTCTGCAGCGCAAGCGCTTGATCTAGAAGTTTTAGGACGCATGTACAGCGTTACCAGCAGAGTCCGCCACGCGCGATGCGCAGGAAGTAGCTGTCGTGACTCTGTTAACACTTTCCTGTCCACGCCTATACTCATCGATAACCCGCTATCGATGGTTTTCAACTTGAAATAGTGCGGCGCTAGAAGCGCTTACGGACAACTACCGTCATCCATCGTATGAAACAGGTACTATTATTCTTTTTTCTCCTTTTGTTTATTTATTCCGCCGCGGAGGGAACTCCGAAATGCCAGTTAAGTCGAGTTGGTCGAGTGCTCGTAGCTTCAAACATGCTGCCGAAATCGAGCGCACATGGCTCTCGGACACCGCAAATTTCGGCGGAATTCGACGAGTCTGAGTCAGAACTTTGTTATGATCGCAACAGGGCAGACTCAAAAGATGATTTTGATTCATCGGATTTCAGTGCAGACAGTGAAAGTGCGTCAAACAGCCGCGGAACGTCAAGACATATCCGCCGGTAAGTTGCGCTTTAATATCCGAACCGAGTAGTCGCGGCCGCGCTCCGTTCGAAAGATATCCGACGTGTTCTAAAGGTGCACAGTCATGCCTGTAGCCGGGGTGGAGGGGGGGGGGTGCACTACCCGAAATTCTGATTAACAAGGCCTTTGGCAAGTGCCCCCCCCCCACCACCCTTCCAAAAAAATTCCTGCTATCGACCTCATCACATTTCTTATCTGCAGGGTGCCGACATTGGTTGGGCGGGCCCACTTGCCGGCGGCTCCTGAACGAGTGGAGTTTAGCACGAGAAAACGGCCCGGAGTAGACTTCGGCATTGCGCTCCGAAGTGCCGCGCGGCGTTTTGTCGGAACCGTTGATTTCTTCATGCTGCTCATTACCAGGTAAATAGTCGCTGAGATTTACACCGTTTATAAATATGCACGGGTACATACACTTGAGCGAAAAGTATATCAGAAAACGGAGGTTCTCTGCTAAACATGCCGCGCAAACCTGTGCTTAACCGCATCACGTAACTGCATTGCACGATGGCACAAAAGCCACTACGGCTAACATTTTCTTTTGTATCTAAATGGCGTCTACAGATAGAATGTTAATACTTTCGGAGATATTGGATAGGGTATTTTTGCTCAAAGTTTATATTTCGAATTCTTTTGTGCGTTCAATTGATCCAAAGCAACATGGATGTCTTTACAGTGTTCTAGATATTGCTAAGAATTTCCCTATTATTTTTTTTCTCGCGAAATTCCTTAGAAATGTTTGCTTAAGTTTAGTACCATTAAAAAGTGCAATCCTTGTTATACAAATTCATATCGGATATTATATAATGAAGGAACGAACACAATGACAGGGGGCAAAACGATCATCATCACGAGCAGAGGCACCACGAGATCTGCGTTCGAACACCACCATCTTCTTCGCCCTGTGTTCTACTGCCTGTTTCTTAGGCGTGTCCAATAAACCTCATTACATTTGGTGGATCGTGCCGGGTACCCCCATCGCCTACGCCCTGGAACTCCGATCCCGCACATTGCCGTCGTCGACCATGCTAGCTCACGCTGCCCGACAGACGCCACCTCTCGCAGCCGTTGCCTGCCCCTGGCCGGTTCACCAGCGAGACCCCCCAATATTTGCGGGAACAGAAGACCAGGACGTCGAGGACTGGCTGTCGTCCTACGAAAAAGTGAGTGGAACCAACCGGTGGGATGACGCTGCGAAGTTGAGCACTGTCAACTTTTACCTCGCCAACGTGGCGAAGCTATGGTACACGAATCACGAGTCTGAGTTCGAGAACTGGGGCGCTTTCAAGGAGGCAATATCAGCCGTTTTCGGTCGCCCTGCCGTACGGAAGTTACGCGCCGAACAACGTCTGCGCGCGGGCACAGGAACCAGATGAAACTTTCACCGCCTATATCGAGGACATCATCGATCTCTGCAGGCGCGTCGATGCCTCAATGAACGAAAGTGCCAAGATACAGCACATCATGAAGGGTGTCGACGACGATGTTTTCCAGATGCTCCTCGCGAAGTCTCCTAGCACTGTTTCCGAAGTTGTAACTCTGTGCCAGAGCTATGACGAATTGAGGAGGCAACGAGCTCTCACGCGACGTTCATCCCAGACGATCCAACCAGTCACTGCACTGGACGTCATGCCTGACCAGTCCTACCTTCTCGCACAAATGAAAGACTTCGTGCGTGAGGAAGTGGCTCGTCAGCTTTCTCTCCTGCCTTTTGCTCAGCGTCAAGAGCTCTCACAGCAGCAGCTACTGCGGCACCCAACCCCGTCGGCTCCCGTGCTCCAACATGCACTTCAGGAACAGATTTCCGAGGCCATGCCGGTGCCCTTTCCGCAACACCCTGTCGCCGCGCCTCTTACCTACGCTGAGGCAGTAAAGCGGCAGCAGCCCTACCAGCCCTCGCCGTTCCATGGTGTGCCGCATACCTCAGTTCCGGCTCAGCCATCTGCCACGTGGGCTGCTCCCATCGCTACCCCAGCATCGACTCAGCCGTCCTCCACATGGGCTCCTCCCATCGCTGCAAATGCCTGGCGAACGCGTGATAACCGGCCGATCTGCTTCGCATGCGGCGGCCCTGGCCATATTGCCCGATACTGCCGTCGCCGCGTGCCAGGATACACCGACGCCCATTGACAGAACAACTCTAGGAACCGACCTCCCCTGTCTCGTTACGAAAGTCCGGATCCTCAATCAAGCACGTTCTCACGCGACTAACCGCAACCTACGTCTCGCCGCTCACCGTCACCCCGTCGCCGCTCCTTGTCACCAATGCGTCGTCGGCCAGCCCCTGAAAATGAGGGAAACTAGCCGCCGCAGTTCAGGAGGCAAGAACTGCGCTGTCGAAATGCTCAAGTCCTCGAACTTTGCCGTCAAATATTGTCGAAGTTTTTGTAGAAGGCACTCATGCATATGCGCTTGCCGATACCGGTGCTGCCGTTTCCGTTATAGACGCCAAACTTTGCCGCAAGCTTCGAAAAGTGACCACGCCTCTTGATAAGATATCCTTACGAACAGCGAATGGAGAACCTGTTCGGCCCATAGCCGCCTGCACTGCTCGACTGATCATCGCGAAGGACCACTACGTTGCTGAGTTTATCGTCCTTTCAATCTGCTCGCACGACATCATACTTGGCTGGGATTTTTCATCGCGTCATCATGCTGTTATAAATTGTGCCAAGTCTGAACTTGAACTCTCCCCGTTCTACGATCAGCCCTACAACCACACTCAGCAAGCCGCACACAAGCTAGTCGTGAAAGAAGACACTGCAATTCCCCCGACAGCAGCTCTTCTGCTACCCGTGTTCTGCGCCGGCATTTGTGATGAAGCTGCCTTCTTTGAGCCATCAAGCCTCTTGCTCAGTCGGAAACCTCTTCTTCTGCCGTATTCGACCCTCTCCATTTCTCAAGGGAACAGCGTTCTCTGCGTCACCAATCCCTTTCCGTATCCCATCCAACTGTTTAAAGGTTAATCTCTTGGACGCGTGCAGGCCATTGACAAAGGACAAATTTTTACCATGCACCGCATCGACCGCGAAGCTATCGGTGCCCTCAACCCTTCTGATGTACCACCTTCCGACCTATTCAGTTCATCGATCGCAGACGGACTGTCGCTATCTGAAGGCTCTGATCTTCTCCAGCTGCTGTACCAGTTCCGCGAATCTTTCGACGTTGCTCAACCTGCCCTGGGACGAAGGTCTACCATTCTTCACTACATCGACACAGGCTCCAACGCGCCAGTGCGACAGCGACCATACCATGTTTCCGCCGCCGAACGTCAAGTTATTACCGAACAGGTTGATGATATGCTTAAACGCGACGTTATTCGACCTTCACAAAGTCCGTGGGCATCACCTGTGGTTCTGGTTAAAAAGAAGGATGGTTCGATTCGCTTCTGCGTGGATTACCGGCGCTTAAATAAGGTCACTCGGAAAGACGTGTACCCTTTGCCCAGGATTGACGACGCCCTTGATTGTTTACAAGGTGCCGAGTTTTTTTCATCGTTAGATTTGCGTTCAGGTTATTGGCAAGTGCCCTTAGCAGATGCCGATTGTCCAAAGACAGCCTTCGTCACGCCTGACGGTTTATATGAATTCAATGTCATGCCCTTCGGCCTCTGCAATGCGCCGGCCACCTTCGAGCGCATGATGGATTCGGTTCTGCGGGGTTTGAAATGGAACATATGTCTCTGCTACCTCGATGATATTGTTGTTTTTGCGCCAGACTTCGCAACACATCTTATACGCCTGAAACATGTCCTGACGTGTCTGAAGAATGCTCAGCTCCAACTGAATCTCAAGAAATGCCGCTTCGCTGCGCGGCAACTCACGATTCTCGGTCACGTCGTATCCAAGGACGGCATACTTCCAGACCAGGCTAAATTACGCGCTGTCGCCAACTTCCCCAAACCGACGACTGTAAAGCAGTTACGGAGCTTCATAGGATTATGCTCCTACTTTCGCCGGTTTGTGCGCAACTTCGCCTCTATAGTTGCGCCTTTGACCCACCTTTTAAGCAGCGCCACCGATGTATCGTCTTGGTCCCCCGACTGTGAAAAAGCGTTCTCTACTCTTCGCCGTCTCCTGACATCACCACCTATATTGCGCCACTACGACCCTACGGCTGCAACTGAGGTGCACACAGACGCCAGCGGTGTCGGCCTCGGTGCGGTTCTCGCGCAACGAAAGCCTGGGTTTCCTGAGTATGTCGTCGCATACGCAAGCAGAACGCTCACCAAGGCTGAGTCAAACTACAGCGTTACTGAAAAAGAGTGCTTGGCGATAATTTGGGCACTTGTCAAGTTCCGCCCATACCTATATCGCCGCACGTTTGATGTGGTTACGGACCACCATGCATTATGTTGGTTGCCTTCGCTGAAGGATCCGTCAGGTCGCCTCGCTCGTTGGGCTCTCCGACTTCAAGAGTATGACATCCGCGTCGTATACCGTTCCGGCCGCAAGCACGCCGATGCTGATGCGCTCTCGCGGTCACCACTATCCACTCAGACTGCATCTCTCTCCTCTATAGACCACACAGTGTCAGATCTTGACGTTGACACCGTCTCCTCTGCCCAGCGTAACGATCCATGGACAGCTTTGCTTCTCGACGTGTTATCTGAGGCACCCACACTTCCAACCACTCGAGCACTGCGACGCCAGGCTTCACAGTTTAGCATTCGAGACGGCCTCTTGTACCGGCGCAACTATTCCCCAGACGGCAGGAAGTGGCTGCTCGTTATTCCCCGAACGCTGCGTTCAACAATCTGCGCGTCCTTTCACTCCGACCCACAATGTGCTCACGCCGGTGTCTTCAAGACTTATGAGCGCTTGCGGAAACGGTATTACTGGCGCGGAATGTTCACCTATGTTCGCCAGTTCATTCGTGGATGCCACGAGTGTCAGCGACTGAAACAACCACCGCATCCCGCAGCAGGTTCACTACAGCCGCTTCCGTGCCCAGACCACCCATTCGACCGCGTCGGAATTGATCTTTATGGACCATTGCCATTGACAACAGCAGGTAACCGATGGGCAATAGTTGCTGTGGACCACCTTACACGGTACGCCGAAACCGCTGCTCTTCCTACGGCCACCGCTCAGGACGTCGCATCTTTCATCCTCAATCGGTTTGTGCTCCGTCATGGTCCTCCTCGTGAACTCCTCAGTGACCGTGGCCGTGTATTTCTCTCCGATGTATTTCAAGCACTTCTCCACCAGTGCCATATTATACACCGGACGAGTACCGCCTACCACCCTCAGACGAACGGCCTCACTGAGCGGTTTATTCGGACCGTCGGCGACATGCTCGCGACGCATGTTGCATCTGACCAAACAAACTGGGACCTGGTTCTTCCATTTGTGACCTACGCTTATAACACCGCTACGCAAGTCACAACCGGATTTTCCCCATTCTTCCTTCTGTATGGTCGCCAACCGACGCACACTATCGACACTTTGCTGCCATACGCACCAGATGCATCCGAGTGCACGACCGTGTCAGAAGCCCCCCGTCACGCTGAAGAATGCCGCCAACTAGCCAAGCATCTTACTACAACAAACCAACAACGCCAGAAAGAGGCCCGCGATGACGACCACCCTCCTGCCGCAACGTTCGCACCTGGAACACTTGTATGGCTGCATGTACCGTCCTGCGCTCCTGGTTTGTCTGCCAAACTGCTTTCAAATTACCATGGTCCCTACCGCGTAGTCGAGCGCACATCACCTGTCAATTACGCCATTGAACCGCTTACGCCGCTCTGCGACCGTCGTCGGCGTGGACATGATATTGTTCACGTAGATCGCTTGAAGCCGTACTTCGACCCGCTTGTTTCCACTTGTTAGATCGCCAGGATGGCTTCATCTTTCTCGACGCGGGCAATTATAATGAAGGAACGAACACAATGACAGGGGGCAAAACGATCATCATCACGAGCGGAGGCACCACGAGATCTGCGTTCGAACACCACCATCTTCTTCGCCCTGTGTTCTACTGCCTGTTTCTTAGGCGTGTCCAATAAACCTCATTACAATTATAATAATAGTAACTTTGTGTGGCAGTACAAAAAGTTTTTGGTAGAGTACCCTAAAATGGCCTCTTTTAAAGTGTTTAAAGTGTTAAAGGGAAGTCAAGTGCGTTGGGGGGCTTGTTGGTGCGACATTGAAACTCAAATAAAATGGTGTGTGATGCCGTTGCGAGTGCTTGTAGGAATGTGCATTGTTAGAAGTGCAAGTCTGATGCTGTCCATAAACTCGCTTGTTTGTTTGCCCCCGTCAAGTCTTATTCTACATATGCCCCGTCCCTGCGCAGTTTCATTTCAATTTCTGTTACGGGGAACTAAACCGTGCGTCGCGTGAACGAATTCTCTTCGCTCACTGGCAGAAGCGCAACGGACGTAGTGTCCATTTTAACCAAAGTTACCGGACAGTGTAAGAAAATTTGAGAAATGAAAGAGGATGGCTGCCGAAGACGCCGAAAGCACGAAACTGAGGAACGCTGGAGGAAAAGATCCAGCGTTTCAAAATGTCTCCGTTTCGATGACATTACAAAGCGCCGAAGAGTATAGTCCATGTAACTGCGCAAAATGCTTTCCTGCATTTCACCCAATAAGAGAAGGAGTTAAATTGCAGAGGAGTGAGCGAGCACACATGGAATAGATGTATCAAGTCGCCGCGAAAAAAGATTAGCACAATTTACCGACGACGGGTGCGGCAGAATCGCGACAGGTGGCACTTTTCTTGCCGAACATCCAAGTAAAATGTGCCAGACACATTACATGTTTTAAGCCGGAGGTGAGCAGAAAAGCAAGTTTTTCATCCTAAAGGTGGAATTTCGATTGCTAGTTGCAGTTTTGTTGCTGCAGAACGTCCTGGGCAAAACATAAACCCTAAACACGTTAGCCGCACACATAGCTCAGCTGCATTTCATGCAACGCTAAGCTTTCGGATGAGCTGGGGCTTGCACAGATGCGTGCTCCATATAAGCAACTGAAAAACAAACAGAGCGTGCGTGTAAGGTGTCTTCTATGGCTCAGTTCCGTACGCATAGTTTTCTGTGAAAAGAACGCACCTGTAAAAGTGCGGATAGGAGTTGTTTCGCGACATTTCCTACTTCGCGTGCCCTTTTTCGATATCATTTCGTTCATTTTGTGCGTTAGTGCATCACATTCGGAGCGGACTACAGCCTCCACGGGTCGTTGCTCTTGTGTCCCACTTAGGTAAATCAGGTGTCATGAAAAACCGAAATACAGAAAAAGAGCTCCCACGTGCGACGACAACTTGATCGCTTTGCGTGTGCACTCTACCGTGTCCTGCGCAGTTTAAAGTAAATAATGAACAGGCGCAGTCAAACAGCTCACTGAATTGTGCGCTTTATGTCGCGGGATTGGGAAAGTTGTTGCGATGCAATGTTTAGTCTCTAAAAGAGAAAACTGTTCTCTTCTGGCAGCAAGACAACATAATTTGGTAGGCATGAGAGTATGCGTTCAGTAAGTTTGACATGCTCATTTCAGTGGGTAGAAAGAACACCAATAAAAATTTCACCATCTCCCACTAAGGGAAGGATGTGGGAATGCGAAGGTGCGCATGGGTCGACTTAAGTGCTGTTCATCACGGGCACCTTGCCCGATGTTAACGCGTCCTTGCATGTGGATCACACCATGAATTCACTGTAGTTGCTGTTACTGCCACTCCTCCCGAACTCTTGATGGAGCACGCCGCGCGGGTTAATCGCGCGTCTGCGGAATCTCATTCGCCGACGGCATCACACGATTGCTGAGAGAGCGTAAGGGGGAGAGGCCACAGAAGTCTTACCCAGCCCTTTGCACAGGCCCGAACGCGATAGCGCGTGCCAGCGTGCAGACACGTGCAGACACGTGGTTTTGTCTGCGTTACGCCAAGCTAGGACAGCATACGGCAGCAAGTGCCCCTAAAGTGCCCTGCACGTATCATCATCAAGGCGGTCGAAGAACAAGGCGAAGAAGACTTTTCCTTGGCGCGAGCGCGCGCTCAATATGTTACAGATGGCTATGGTAGGTTTTAGAAAGCGGATGGTCGCCAATGGAACTACGGACAAAGCCCAGCGCTAAAGCTGCTTCGCATCTAAAAGTGGCAGTTGCGCCATAAGGGCGATGCATTGAATGCGATAGCGATAAACTGGAATATTATATGGGGTAAGGCTACCAACCAGCTCCTTTAGCGTCCAACCTGCTGTAAGGAAATGTCGACACTGCACAGAGCGAAGCGACCTTCGTGTTGTCTATCGCTTCAACGCAAATACAGCAGAGCACAGCATGTAGAAATGTGTGAGCTTTCTGCTGCTTCCTGTCGAGATAGTGCGCGCGCGACCGCGCCTGGGCGGTCAACGTACGCAAACACTGCGTGTAGGGTGCCTTGATGCCCGCGCACTCCGCTGAGGGTGAGGACAGGCGCATCGTCTGCTACGACGGCCGCCATTGCGAATCCCGCCGCCGCTCAGCAGCATGCGAAACGCGCTACACAAAGCGCTTGCGGTGCGCGGATACGTCCCGAAATAAGTGCACGCTAGTGAGCTTTCTCTTTTTCTTTTCTTTTTTGAAGCTTGGGCAGCTTTTATTGCTGTTGTTGCCTAAATGTTTATTAAGGAAGCATGTAATTCATGTAAGCAGAGGCTTGTGCATGTGTTATGCGCTAGAGGTAGACGTAGACTCCGTTATGTTGAAAACCAATCCTCTTCCTTACGCTGGAAACGACAAAGTTTAAAGCCTTACTTAATTTTCTCGTCAGCTCTGCATTCCGAATACACAAACAATCGTTTAAACTATTTGTATACATGTCAGCAGCAACAGCAGCAGTATATGTATCTGAACACACACAATTTAGTGTTGCGAAGCTACCTAAGCGCGATTAAGGTGGCTCATTTTGCTAAGTTTGCAAACAATTTACTCGTTTATTACAATGGCATCATACATATCGTACGCAGAATAAAGGGCCGAGGGGCAGTATGGTGCGAATATCCTGCTAAAATGAAACGAAAGCTTCTTTATCATTATTATTGCTGACATTTCTTGTTCACAATCTGTAGCCGCTACTGTATCGGCACTCGAGTTGCACCGTGAGTCCTTATCAAAACGATGAATACGTTGTTGAGCAGTATGCCGTAAAACTTTGCATTTTCTTTTTAAAACTGCAGTTTCTTTTTCTGTATCTGCAGGTTTTCTGGCATGCCCAATTGCATGCACATATTATTGAGTGTTTCCAATACTGTTTTACACTTTGTGCGGCGGATGCACGTCGTCGGTCATTTGTCTCTTTTATTAATAATAACATCTGGGGTTTTACTTGCCAGAACCATTATATGATTATGAGGCACGCCGTAGTGGAGGGCTCCATGAATTTTGACCATCTGGTGTTCTTTAACCTGCACTGACATCGCACAGTACACGGGCCTCTAGCATTTCTGCTAGACCTAAATGCGACCGCCGCGGCCGGGATTGAACCCGTGACTTTCGGGTCAGCAGCCAAGCTCCGTCACCACTATACCACCGTGGCGGACGTACTTTATAAGGCGAAAGCCTTAAATGCCTCATCAAACGCGAAATTTGACCGTCGGCGTCCCGCGTCTACGGCGTCAGCGTACCACGATGTTGAGGACAAGGGACGCAAAAAATCATCGTCACGTGATGACGTCACCATATGACGTCATCATGGCTTCACAAATTTTGGCGTGACGTCATACGATGCCGTTATCACATGACATCGTAGCTCGGTCAAAAGTGGGCAGATCACGGAGGCAGTGCAAAACCAGGTGAGGTTGCCTCCGATCTTGGAGGCAATGCAAAACCGCGCTTTGTGCGCAAAAAACTGAGAAGAAGATGGCTTTCGCTTTCGAGCCGTCTAAAGCGAACGCATAAGGGAGCCTGTGAGTTTTTATTTCATTAACTGGTTTTCCATGACGTACTGATTGTACAACTTGACTTTGTTTCTTGTATTTTTTACCGACATAGCGTGTGTACTGTACACAATGCTTCCCCGTCTTCTGTTTTCATGCGTCTTCTTTGTATAGACGCTTCGCGAGAACTGTTTGTATGCGCGTTCCTGTCTTAGTCTTTAGGGCTTTAGGGCTTTAGGCCATTTATTTGTGCGCATTAATGCTGCGCTGACAGAAGCAATTACACAAATAACACGCAAATTACACAATAAAACACAGCTGCCGCTAGTCGATTCACAGTGATCATAAATGATTGAAAAAAACAGGAACTGCATAATTATTTAAGACAGCACGAAAATGTAACCTTGAAACACAGAAACATTGGAAGGATCAAAAACATTTAACTGCATACATACATACATGGGCATCAGACCAGCACAGAAGGCGTACTTGAAAAGCGGAAAGGAATATAAAAAATAACCCGCCATGGTTTTAGTTATGGTGCTTGACTGGTGACCCGAAGGTTGCGGGATCGAATCCCAGCCGCAGCGGCCCCATTTTGATGGAGGTGAAATGACAGAGGCCCGCGTACTTAGATTTAGGTGCACGTTAAAGAACAACACATGCTCAAAATTTCTGGAGCCTTCCACTATATGCGGCGCCCCTCATAATCATGTCGGGGTTCTTGGGACTTAAATTCTCACAAATAATTATTATTAGGAAAAAAGAAGGATATGACCTGCAGACAAACACGCATAATATATTCCATGATACATTACAAATAAGAAAAATAGCGAAAGCAAAAATCAAAGGCAGATACAGGACCAACCAAGTGCAGTAAAGAATGTTTGCGAAGAAAAATGCAGGGTTCATGCACACGTAAACCAAAGCATTTTAAGCATGTTGCTGATATCAGTGTGTCCATTTATTACGCAAGGTTAACACCGGCAGAAGTTATCCTTGCATGTGCATTCGAAATACCGGCCGGAAACTTGCGCTGCAAGCGCATAATGTGTTCTTCGGATGCCGTTTGTCACGTTTGATTTTTACTGTCCAAAGAAACCTCGTATTTTCTAAAACGATACAGCTCCCAGCGTTTCTGGAATAATTGGTACACTGCGGCACGCAACACCTGGCCATGGTGACAGTAGCGAGCGCATAAAACTTGATGGAAACGAGCACCGACCTAAAAACAGCACGCGCGCCACGCACAAGTGACCGCGCGGGGGATTCAAAATGGCGGCCACGCTGCCGCCAAGGCCGAGGAGGCGGCACCTGCCCTTTCAAAAGCTGACACCACTCTAAGCGGGGGCGCGCGCATCGAAGCACTCTAACTGCGTGTAGGGTGCCTTGATGCGCGTTTTGTTGCGCGTTTTGTCCAGGGTGAGGACATCTGCGGCGTCTACTGCGGCGCTGCTGCCATATTTTAGCCCACGGCTTCTTACCGGCGTTTCACCCCTCTACGGCAGCTGCGCTGAGAGGCACGAGACGCGGGGCAAAAAATGGCGTCGTGGTGGCATCAGCCCCTTCAAAGAATGGCAACACCCTAAGGGGGGCGCACACATCGAGGCACACTAACTGCGTGAGCAATGCAGCGCCCTCTGAGGGAACCCCGACGGGCCTTTAGCGCGACGAAAGACGGCCGGCGCGTTTCCTCTCCGCGTAAGCCGCGATCGACGGCTGCCCTCGCACACTTACACACATAGCACATAGAACATACGATGCCCGGGGCTACGTTGTTGAAACTTGAACTTTATACGGAAGGTCGTGGTAAAACTGGAGTGGCGTTATAACTGCTATCGCACTAATATTAGATAGAGTCAGTCTGAGGCATACAGAGTCGGCGTGTTGTTGTGTGGTTCAGTGTACGAATTCTGCGAAGCGCAGAGATTCCCACGTTGCCGCGCTGCCGTCGGAACACGTGTTGGCGCCGCAAAGAGTAGACGCGGAAGGCCCCAGTCTGGGAAAGAAAGGGGACTCTGTGGTGACGCCGTTGAGGCGCAGGGCCGCCAAAGCCGCCTCCTTGCGTGCAACAAAAGGGAGCAGATAAGAGCTGAACGGTAGGAGCGTCGCGCCGATGGGACGACGCGACACACGGCAGCCGGGTTTCAGTTATTGTTTGGCATCGTGTACCCGCGCTGCCGTTCGGAGAACTTACCGCTAACAAGGAACACGTGTCGGCGCCGCAAAGGGGAACGCGAGGAATTGGTTTTGCGACCGCTTGGCCGGATGCGACCGAGGGATGTTTTTGTGTACAATCGCCGTCTGGTCGTAATTACGGCACTCGGAGCGTTCAGGTGAACCGGCCCCCAGCTACATGTAATGACCGAGTGTCATTAGACTGGCAGAGCAACGCACTATCGCGTACACATTTTGCCAGTGGCCAGGGCCTGGGAAGATTCGCGCTGCTTTGTAGCGACTTCATGAAACTGACGTTGATGCGCGAGCTGGTTGAGCTCGAGCGTGGGAATATTCTGGCTGCTTGTGTGGCGGCTTTTTGAAAGAGACGTTGGTACGCGGGCAGGTTGAGCCCAAGCCGAGCTTTCGGCGCTGGCGGACGTCAGGGGCATGCTCAGGCTATAACGTAGGGGAGAGTGCGATGACACGTGTTGCGCAGTCAACCTATCCGCTCGCGTGTTGTAGATTGTGTCGTACGTTTGACCAATGCCGTGTCTGTCATGAAAGTGTTTGTGCCATTGGTTGTGGTGATGGCAAGCCCCAAGTGTGATTGGCTTGTTGGGGGAATCTTTATCTAACTGAAGGTTGAAAAGAGGCTGTTTTGGATGTGAGAGAGGAGCGGAGGTTCGGGCTTGCACCCGGGCAGACGCCTAAACGTGGCAATAAAGCGTCTCTTCATCGAACGACGGCTCTTGCTTCGCGCTGCCATCGTGCGCTCGAGTCATCGAGGGGCGCCGATTCGAACCTCAAAGACCTTCCCACCTTAGCTAGTTTTGAGGCTAGCAGAGGATAGTAGGGAACGGTAATTAACTGATAGATAGATAGATAGATAGATAGATAGATAGATAGATAGACAGATAGATAGATAGATAGATAGATAGATAGATAGATAGATAGATAGATAGATAGATAGATAGATAGATAGATAGATAGATAGATAGATAGATAGATAGATAGATAGATAGATAGATAGATAGATAGTGTGATGACTAAGAGCGGCATCGGGGTTCCAGCGCGAGGGGGGCTGATAGAGGCAGAGGAAGAAGAGGTTCAGAGAATAGAACAGCTTGGATACGTGCCATAGAATAGAAGGCAAACAAACAAACAAACAAGAACAGCTTGGCCCAGGAACGGGTGTTATCTCTATCTCGTCCTTTACAATAGATAGATAGATAGATAGATAGATAGATAGATAGATAGATAGATAGATAGATAGATAGATAGATAGATAGATAGATAGATAGATAGATAGATAGATAGATAGATAGATAGATAGATAGATAGATAGATAGATAGATAGATAGATAGATAGATAGATAGATAGATAGATAGATAGATAGATAGCCATTTTTATTGATATCCGGCAGATGTTGAACAAGTTTATCGCCTGGCTTGCCAATGCAGAAGCCGGGTGATGACTATTATAATGCAATGAATGTAATATAGGCATGATCGCGCCACTTCGGAGAGTACAAGAAAGCGACGCAGATTGCTTTCCCAGTCATCATAGTGGCGGTTGTACCTCTTTAGTCTCAGAAATAGCTACTGCACTTACATATCAGTGGTGCTTAAAAATTGAACGTACAATTATGTGGCATCAGGTTTAAAGCACGACTGCTGTTTTCCGCGGCCAGACGTTGTTTAGATAAAGAGGATTATCTTTCACCATGCTCGCAAATACAAATCCTACTTTTTATGCGACCGCGTTCAACAAGGACCACTTGATACTCCAACTGTGGTGGGAATAAAATCCCGAGAATAATGCGAGGATGCAAGCGTTGCGATCAGCACCATAGTGCGAGTTTAGACAGGACAGGAGCACACCTGCTGTAAATACACCATTCACCGTTTAAGGGGTCTGCTATAGCAGATTGGTTAATAGGCTGCATGGTATTAGCACGCAGGCTTTCCGACGGATTTCTGCGACATCTTCTGGGGAATTATGGCACAAAAGACATGCACGGAGAGCTGGTGATGCGTTTAGGTTTAAAACCGATTTGAAATCCGAGCCAAACTCTTTGTATTTCAAGCTCTAGTTTGATCCAGTGATTTCTTTGCGAGCCGCAATTACATCGCTTGCCGGTGGTATTTTCGAAAAGTCAATTTAATAGCTACGAGAGAAAGAATTTTCGGCGTTCATTTGCCGAATATTAGAGTTCGTGCTCTTAGCCTTAAGCAATTTTTTTTATTATCAAGTATCGCATAGAGGCTGACATGACCCTCTTCGCTTTTTGGGCCGAATGTTGTTTAGTGGCTCAGTTGAAAGCCATGGCCTGGATGACAATCAGTTCAAGGTAGCAGCGCCCCGGCGAAAGCTGCCTATTTAGATCACCGCCGTTTCTGTCCTTGTTTATTCATGTCAACCTGTGCGATAAGAAAAAAGTACTGCGTTACTGCTGTACATATACAGAACTCTGCCGTGCAGTACTATTCACGTATAAAGCCAGTAGCGCACTGTGGCCAAGGATACCAACGCATGAAGAAAAGCCGTAGAAGGCAAGGTCAACGCCATAAAGGAGCGATAGTCTACAGCCTCAGGGCCTAGGCAGAGATAGCAGGGGTGAATGCACCACAAAAGTACCTGCACGTGACGAAAATGAAAGAATCCCTGAAATGTTTGTCTTGTCGTATTGTGTCGTTTTGCCAGGTGAAATGGGTTTTAAAAGGGGTAATAAAACCGAAGGGGATCGTTGCCACTTGCTGGGCAAAGAAAACGTCCCAACGCACTCGCGTTAAAATGTGCCGAGTCTCCTCAAATGCATAGCTGCATGCGCTGATCATTTCTTGCCGAGCACTGCGAGCCAGAGAAGTTCAAGACAGCTGTTAGACGAAAAAAAAAATATGCAGCAGCTTCTCGTAGATCTCCGCTTGCCAGAATCATACCACTGGGAAAGAGAAAAGCGTGGCGTTAAGTTCTTCGGCGCGGAGGGTGAACAAACTTTCGCAATACGATCGTCCCGCTGTGTGCACTTTTAGTAAGAAGTAGAACGTCGAAAAAGTACGAGTTTTGAACGGAACGGGCTGTTTAATGACAGCGCTCACTCATTACTGTTATTAGGTCTTCCATCATTGACGTTCTGATTGACTGTACCAGAATACGGAAAGCGGTGCTTTCAGTCGATAAAGCACGTGTCTAACCAAGAGTCAGGAGTATGTCCTGCATGTGCTACACTCTCGTGGGTCTTTCGGTTGCTTTACACTATATCTATTTTATGTACAGATGGTTCCCGGGTTAATGCTCAGCCTTTTGTGAGAAAATTCTCGGGCAGTAGTGGGGCCTTGTAGATCTGAATGTTCTACTGGCGCCTGTGTCTCTTTATTTGCGGTTGGTTGGTTGGTTGAAAAACTTTATTTGGGTCCTGCAATACGATCGCAATACAATCATAAGTCTCATAATGAAACTTTAAACGTGTCAAAAAAATCAGGTGAAGCAAAAGCGAGAATATGAATGGGTTAAATATAGAACCAAACGTCCATGTCATCGACCAGATCAAACTCTGCCTCACGCACGCTTACAACCTGGAATTAACGAGAGGCATTTTTCCTTCAACAGATAAAAATTTCAAAGGTCGCTGTGGTGCAGAAAGGTGATGAAAGATAATTTAGGCAACTATACACCGATATCTATTCTTCCTTTGTTTTCTAAAGGTTTAGAAAAAAATATTCTTCTTAGAATGAGTTCTTTCTTTCACAAGCATTATGTTGTAACGTTGTCACAACATGTGTTTAGATCAGGCTGTTGACTGAAACCGTTCTCCCTAAACAAAAACAAATAATTTTGAACATTATTGAAGCTAACACACTAACACTGCGAATATTTTTAGACTTTCCAAAACCTTTCGACAGAATAAATAGCTCAATTCTATTAGATGAATTAAATTGTTATGGCATACGTGGAATTGTTTTAGATTTCATTAGAAATTACATGACAAATAGAAATCAATGTGTATCACTATATAGACAGCACTTTCCGATTAAACCTATTAGGGAGGGTGCGCCTCAGGGCAGCTTCCTGGGTCCACTTCTATTTGTTATCTATATAAATGACAATATAAATGTTGATGATTCGATTGACTTCGCTTCTTCGTTTCAGGAACGAAGGAAGATGAACTTATGGATTTGGCAAATCAAGTAATAAGTAAAATATATTTCGTCGCTAGAAAACTATATTCAGGTAAATTGCTCTAAGACAATGTCACTGCTTTTTAGAGCGAAGTCCACGCCTTGTAATCTTACCAAGCCTATTACACTAAATGACACAAAAGTAGAACTCTCCGCGTCATTGGGTGCTATTTTTCGTGGTCTGATGACAAGGGACCACCATACTGATTATTTAGGATCTTAGCTTTGCGAAGTATTAGGCATGTTGCGCAGATGCCAGATTGCTACAAATACAACAGACTCTCATGATATATAACGCACTCTTTGCTTCGCATCTGCGCTATTGTCAGCTCGCTTAGTCCAATAGTAACAAAAATCATTAGGCAATCAATTCACAGCACAGAAACAAGCCTTACGGGCTATTGCTGTATGTACCCTACAAAGAGCATACGCGTTATTTGTTTCTGAAATTCTAAATTATCCGAGTTGACCGCGTATATGAGTAGCAGCTTATGTGTTCGCCCTAAAGGGAACCGGTTAATAGTACTAATCATATCAGGAACATTGCGAACTTGCTAACCAACCAATCATCTCGCCTAAGCCGATACACTCAACATTGGACAGTTCCGCGACCACGCACAAACAATGAATTCACTTTCCTACCCTTTTGCCTCATCACTAAATAAATATAAACTATGCGATGAAAACGTACGTTACATTCCTAAAAACGCATTACTTCGACTCGTATTATGAATGTTAAACTTACGTTTGTGTCTCTTGAAATGTATTTCTTGCCGAATTTTTTATAAATTGCTCAATTTTCATTTTTGTTTTGTTTTGCTCTGTGTATTTCTATTTTAACGTTGCAACAAGTGTATTTATTGCGAAAGCTTGCCATGTTGCTGCTTGTATTCTACGGGAAGGTGAGACCAGTCAAACTGCCATTAAGCAGCTTTTATACTGCCATCCTTACTGTTTATGCATGTTGTGTACTTACGTGGTAATAAACTTCAAAAGCCAATTTCCAAAAGGTACGGTTCACACGGCCGTGAGACATTAGGCATGGAATTTCTTTTTCTTTTTAATAAAAACACCTATACCTTTTTTTGACACTCTGGGATGGAAGATCGAAGTAACACCGATACACATTGAAGAGAGGTGGCTACGACGCCACTGGATGCGCTTCTCATTACGCGAGCGCTTTGAGACATCTCGGAGACTCCAGAGTGTTTTTCCTGTTGCGCAGTAGCTGCCACATCGCGTGTTGCGTCTCGTGGGCGTGCTTCCCTTGCGTACCTTTCAAACATCGTCTATATACCTGCGTTTCCAAGCTGTGTTGCTGGATTTTGCGAATCACTGACTCAGCCTTTACCTAAAGTCCACTCTGCCGGATATTCTACTTCAGAGCTACATTGTATATTAAATTGATCAGCTCAGCGACCATTAGTTTATGTGCCATAGTCAATTTACTTTCAGATTACCCCGCAAAAACTCCTCATGATTTTAGATGATACGCTTTCAGCCGTATTTTTCATACAGGTCTTGATTTTACGATAGAACACATCTAGCACCTCATTATGTCAAAATGACATATCACACAAGAACTTAAGCGCAATACCTATTTGACATTTTCATGTGCCGTTATCGCGGCAGTACGCAGTGTCTCAAGCAATACTTTTGTGGCTATTAAGCAAAGCGTTTTTACTTCCTTCCTTTTATAGGCATTGTGCGCTCAGTTGATGGCTTCGCCGCACTCCTAAAAGGGGCTTTACGCTCTCCGAGTGCGCAGCGTCAATGCGACCAGTTAGAACATTTTGTCAGTCTTCCCTTCCCGGCGCGTAGCTCGAAGTTTTGTGCGGTGAACGTCGATGCGTGAAAATGGCAACGCGAAACCAGCCCTGCTTGCTTTTTTTGCGGCTACGGACGAATAGCAAACGTTCAGGAATACTTTAAACAAAGTTGTTCGTTTCGAGGTGGCGATTTCTATGCCGCTAGTCACGTTTACTGCGTGAGATAAGAACTGAACAGCGCCGTCGGTCTGTCGGAAATATTCGGACATTGCGTTGTACAAAGAAAGAGCGTGGAGGACAACGTGCGTTTAGAAGCGAGTGAGCTTTTTCTCAGCATAGTACAGAAAATACTTTTTTCGGCAGCCTCGCGCATCGCTTGGCCTATGACCGGCGCGCATTAGCAGAAGGCTGCGATAGTTGAAATGACGTATTAGGTACGATAAAAAGATAAGGGCGAAGTGCCCGTCTCTTAGTTTTGATATTTCGAACACTTTGCTAAATTACACTTTTGAACTTGTGCAACTGTGTTTTTCGTCTAGGTCCTCCGATCATAAAGCCGATCCTGAGGCCCCTCATCCCGACAGTTGGGCACCACCGACAAAGTGGGCACTGCAGAGGACTATTTTGCCACGCAATGGTTGCCACAGAGCTCCGTTCGGGCTAACAATAACAAAAGGAACAAGGGAACCAACAATGTGTAAATATTACCTGGAGCAATAGCAAGCCAGAAATCTTTTTTTCTGCGGGGGTTCAACCATACCTTATGTATGTTCGTTCGTGCGTTTGTATGCGTGCGTGTATACATACAAATGCAAAATCTAAAAAATTCGGGGGAGGGGGGGCTCTGAATCTTCCTGGCTACGCCAGTGACTTGGATAGAAAGCGAAAGAAACCGTGCGAAGACAGGACGCGTTTGCTTTTAACGGGCGCACCGAGAGGCTAAATGAATGAATGAATGAAAACAACTTTTATGCTTTCCAACGTTTTCGCCGATCAGACTCATACGACTTCCACGGAAAATGATAAAATTGCACCTTCGGAACTTTCCCGGCCGTGTTCTTGTAGCAGTTATAACATGCGAACTCGCAACAGCAGATAGAAGTCGACTTTTTTTGCCGCGTACACACGCTTGCTTGCGCTGCTAGCGGCCATTGCCAACCTGCTGCGGCCAAGCGCGGCTTTGCGGAGGGAACAAGGGCATTTTGCCAGCAGCCGCCGCATTGACGCTGCATGTCCGATTTGAAACAGCAGCGCACGAGGCCTATTGCGAACTAGCTTACGCAAATATAAGAGCGCAATAAAACCACAAATCTCCAACGTTACCTTTGTTATTGCACGGGGAAGCTGAAGCGGCGAAACGGTCCACAGATTTTTCTGCGGCGTCACCATTGCATCGCAGTTCTGGTGGCTGCTCCGAGACGACGTAGTGGCTGGCCATGGTTGACGGGCACGCCTTGTCTGGTGGCATCCTGCATTGTTGACAATTTTCGCCGCTGAAGCTCGATATAAGCCTTGTTCTAGCATGTTACATCTTTCAACCGAGAATAATTGCGGAGAACGGAAGTCTTGGTGGACCCCGGCATAAAACAAGTTCGTGTTAAAAAAAAACGCGTGACCTCATCCGAGGAAGCCACGGAGTCACATAATGACGCCATCTTGTCACTTCATCTTCATGTCATAGATCACCAAGATTATGTCGTAATAATGATTCGATCCCGGAGGCAGTGCACCCAGTACCATCTGTGGGCCGATCCCGGAGGCTGTGCAGGAAGCCTAAGTTGTGCGCTACGCCTTTCGTGCGTGTTTCGCAGCGCCAGTCGTGTCTATAGGCGCTGCGTTGTAGTGGTTGTACGTGGGAAGTATGGATCGACCGCTCATAGTGAGGACGCCGGAGGAACGGTGCGCTTATAAAGAACACCGTGCGAGAGCAGAGGCAGGTGTGCGCCTTTCATCTCCGCTGGTCAGCCGCCATCACATAGTGGAATGGATGCAACTTTTTTTTAACCTAGTATGGTTCCGTACTGGAATCAACATCTTTACATAAACATACGGAAAAATACTTCAACATTAATCAGCCTATTATTTGGTGGACACAGGATCAATGACAACCAACAGGCAATTAAACCAATGAAACTATAGGGGACGTTAGTTGTTGTAATTATGGTATGAATGCGAAGAAATTAAAGTGGACGAAAAGACAACTTTCCACCGGCAGGGACAAAACCTGCAACCTTCGAACAACGCGTCCGATGCTCTAACAATTTAGCTACAGCGGTGGTCGTCCTTCCGTGCACTTTATCGGCTATATCTCTGCATTTAAACCTGGGAATGTTATTCAGTGCCGCTGGTAGCCATGATGGCGAGTGTTTAGCACTCTTCTTTTGCGTGCTGGTGTCATGTAGCACGTGATGTTGGTACGAGTTGGCAGCTCACCAATAATCCCTGAAGGCATCAAGTGTGCCAGAACGAGACTCTCGCTATGAATGAACAAAAACTCCCATTCTTTCTTTTATTATTTCTTGGCAACGGTAAAAACAGTGTAAATTAAGTACAATATGTTTTGTGTAACACTTGACTGCACCCTGACAAGCGACCATTACAATGGAAAATTGTGAAAGAAATTCGCGAAATACCCAGTGAAACCATGGGAAAGATACAAAAAAATTATGCCAGCAGCGCGAACTTTTTTTCTGGTACCATCGACGGCTGCAGGACGTTTTACCCTGCGGTCTTAGCGCTCGACTTAGTAAGCTGGTGCTATCCTATAATAAATAACCCATCGTACACTAATTCGTTCAGCATACACAACTTGGCTAGTTTGGTTCGAATTGCATTCTGAAACATCTTCCAGCGGAACGAAAAACGGATGGACAAAGTATGTATAGAGTGAACCCACGAATGCCGGCGTTAGTCGGGTCCATTTCTACATTGTGCATGTATCTTTGTGTTCTGAATGACGTTTAATAGTCTAATTTCATCATCCCTTTTTTTTCAAAAACATAAGAACGCAGGTCGGTGTGGCACACTGACGTGCTCATCTTCTCCTGCATGAAAAGCTCTTCGGCGACCCTGATGGGCCACCGCAGTCGCTCGTCAATTTCCAATGTTCATTTCCAGCAACTAGCTGCTCTTTATGAAATTTCTTAAATGAGAGTCTAACAAGTATCGCACTGAGGCTAGATGTCACACAATAGTCATTTACCTAACGCAGTATACCTTGGCGTAATGTACAGTACGGTCCACTGTTAAAGGGTACACCCTAATGAGCATATTTCAGATTGCTGGCCCCGTACCTTCAAATGGATGTGGAAACATTGTCCGTGCACGGTACTAGCCTGTGAAGAGGAGTCCGGACTGTCAACCAGCAGTAGTCTTACGCAAATCTAAGCCACTGTGCTTTTGCAAGAGAGCGAAATCCGGACATGCCTTCCACGCAAGTGTTCCCTTTAAGAGTGGACCCGTCTGTGCCTCTGTTCTTTTTGCTATATTTATTGAAAGCGCTCTTTAAATGCTAATCCATTTGGTAATGCAAGTGCCTTCTTAACTGTCGTTTTTTTTAGGGGCGAAGCTCCTTAAGCCGTGGGTCTGTCCTTCCTCTGTGACCGGTTTGTAACCACTCGTCAACGTCATCTTTTCTACTGCATACCAGAACGCGCGCTTCTCACGAGCTAGTATGCAGTTCTGGTATGCAGTAGCAGAAGAAGACGACGCTGACGAGTGACTCTCGTGTGTGTTCGCCTGTGTGGCATTCTTTCTTCTTTACTGCGCGCGTTCTGGTATGCAGTAGAAGAAGAAGACGACGTTGACGAGTGACACTCTCGTGCGTGTTCGCCTGTGTGGTGTTCTTTCTTCTTTACTACGTCGTGGGTCTGTCCTTCCTCTGTGACCGGTTCGTAATCACCTAGTTGTATGACTCACTCAGCAGGTGGCGCTAGTGTGAGTGACGTCATGATGACGTCATTCGCACGTGACTGACGCAATAAAAAGGAATCGCTCTTGACGCGATTCCTCTTTAGCAGCGAGTCACCGGATGGAGCAGGTCGCTGTAGGCAGTAGACGAACAAAATAAAAGAACAAAATAGAAGTTGATTTGTATATACTCACACAGTCTCACGTCTTTCTTAATGATATAATGGGCGAACTTTCACGGGAGGGTTACGGTTTTACCGATGATCTCCCCCATTCCATACGTTAGGTAGGTACCTATCATAATTTTGCGTCAATGCGATGCACTATGTACTATATTTTGCGCTTCCAAAGTGAACTTTCTGCTTTCTTCTTATTTTGTTAACTGTCGACATCCGTCCCCATACTTACAGACTTCCATTTAACTAGAGTTTACTGTTATTGCAACGTAACCTTGTGGGGCAAAAACAAAATAGTATGGGTGTGCTTCGAGCATACAGTAACAAAAATTCTACCTAATTCTAAGTAAAAGAAGAATAGCGAAATTGAAGGAAGTGCCAAGGTGAGAGGTAGTTATTTATACAGATAGTGTGTGGATTCAGACGACGTACCAAACCGCTGTTTTGGCCCGCGGCGCATCACGGCTGCTCTGGGGACCCATAGGTCCAAGAATGCTGAAAACATTTTCACGAACCACCCGTCCCCATCCTCGGTTTCGGGCCGCGCGCTCTGAGGGGTGGAGCGTCAACAACACCGTTATTTTTTTCTTCATTTTCGGCAGCCGAGTATGCTGCGACTCTTCGAACATGTGGTTTCTCTTTAAAGACGTGCGCGCGGCATCGTTTGCCGTTGGAACTGGCCTCATTCCCATTTCGGACTGCGTGTGTATGTCGCATGCGGACGGACCACTCCAGTTCTTCCCGTCACGTAAATCAGCCGTCCGCGGATCATTCCGTTGTCTGAACACACCATAAGGGATGCAGCGCGCGGCTGAAACACAGACGAAACAAATGTACGGAAAACGCAGCTTGTCCAGTTCGTGCCTGTGTTTTATTTACTTCAGCCCATTTTGTGCGTCTCAGTTGCGCGCTGCATTTATTAGCGATACAGCAGAGCCCCGCTGATTTGTTTTTGAAGGGACCGCCAGAAATAAACGTAAGAGCCGGGAAACGCAAGAGCCGATAAACAGGAAAATCGAAAAACATATTTAGTGTACAGAAGATTATTTCAATGCTCACGCTTGCAAGCACCACGCAACGTTGCCTCGTGCGTTTACTCAGGCCCGAACAGCACGAAAAAAATGTTCGCCCACCGGAAGTTGTCATATTCTTTTGATAAATCTAGTGCCAGCACGGCCAACACCTGGCAGGCAACCACTTTTGGAGATATGTTCGCGAGATTGTCACCGGATGCGTCGCCGTCTCCGAGCGACAATATAGTACCATTAGCATGGTTTCGGACCACCGTTCAGATATTACCTTTCCGGTAGTATCTTGTATCTGTATTTAAAATACTTCCTGTCCGAGTATCTTGTACAGTAACTGCAAGGTATTTTCGCCCAGCCTTCCTTCTACTTTTGCCGCAAACGAGCTGTGAGATGCACCTAATGTGAGCGATGTGCTCGATTATCTACGTGGAGCTCCTACAATGCAAACAAAGCTCCTCGCAAGAGCCGATATCTCAACGGAGGCTTACCTCAGTCGTAAGGGCCAAAGTGTGCCAGGGTATATCAGAACATCTCTCGACAATAGGGCCGGCGCCGCTGCCTCACTGGAAAAGCTCTGCCGCGACCGCACCGGGTGAAATGTGTAACTCGGCCATAACCTTCGCCGCATCCCGCTGGCCGATAAGTCCTGACTTTCGCACGTGGCGACTGCGGCAGTTGTTCCGATAAGCTGTGCGTCCCAGATACCTGCGCGCCACTAAGGTAAACTGCTCTCCCCTTCGATGCTGATTGTAGGAGGGAACATGCGTGTGTTTTAATGTCTTTTGCGACGTGTGTTCGGCCTACGTATTTAAGACGCACTAACCAAAAGTACGAAGAAGCTGACACATTTCTAGCTATCCCCAGAGACCAAGAATTTCAACTAGAACCCGAGCTGAAATGAATCAATGTGCAACCGTTTTCAACTTTGATGTTTAAAGGACAACGCGCACATGCGACAAGAACGGAGTCCAGCAAACAAATTGGTGGTATGTCGAAATTCGCCCTGACCGTTGCTTACATCGTCGGCAAGCTTGTTTTTGTGCGCAATGCTGTACGAACAAGAACGCTCACAACGTCATCCATCATTCAGCTGTGCTGCAGAGTTCAACCCTTTTTGCTGGCAGGAATAAATCTTTTCGATAGCGGGTGAACGACAACGCGGTTTTCTCCTGTATCTTACAAAACTCATGATAATAAATACTAAAT
Source organism: Rhipicephalus sanguineus (assembly GCF_013339695.2). Classification (NCBI taxonomy): domain Eukaryota; kingdom Metazoa; phylum Arthropoda; class Arachnida; order Ixodida; family Ixodidae; genus Rhipicephalus; species Rhipicephalus sanguineus. The sequence continues at coordinate 109,891,852 of NC_051179.1, forward strand.
ATGTCTCCATTTAGGTCATCCCTATCTGTAACACGCACACGGCGTTCGTAGTGTACAATATATCTCCACGTTGAATCAATGTAATGTTGCCTGCGCGACGTGGTTATTAAATGTGTTCGAATTGCTCTCCCGACTAAGCGGCAAACTTGCGTGCCCGTCCACCCGTGCCTCTGTTGCGGGGATCGTTATCAAGAAATAAAGGCATAAAAAAAAACTCAAGCTTGCTTGTGGTTTTGAAGCCCACAGGCTAACACTCAGATACTGAGTGTCTTATCTACTGGGCTAGAACCTACGAATACGTTATACCGGCGGTACAAAACTAATTTAAGATCACTTGATTGATTTTCTACATGGTCCCAAAGGGACTCAGGCGTTTATATGCGCCCTAGTGACGTGCACTGAAATCGTACAGTACATGGGCCTGTAGCTTTTCCGCTCCATCTAAATGCGACCGCCATGGCTCGGGCGAAACCCGCGTCTTCGCGTTCAGCAGGCGAGCACCGTAACCACTGCGCCACCGCGGCGGCTATTAATGTATAGATGGGCACACTTTCGACGAAGACTGTTGCAATATTAAGTGATGGCGGAATAGTGTCCGTTACTAGGACACGTAAAGACGAGGTGGAACACTGTACACATCAAAAGTTGCACGACCTTGCGAAACTTTATTGCCACACAGGCGAAATACGCAATGAATTTCGGGGGCTGCGGTACTCGCCTGCCGCTGAGCCGGTCCAGACGCTGGAGAACGCTGGAAAGAAAGTGAAAGGTGCCGTACTGATGCCTCCTAAAGAAAAGGTTCCTGGGATGGCCGCAACGCAAAGGAGCGCGGTAATACAAGGGCATAATACCGGACATGATTGCGAACATAGAGCGTAACGCCCGCCTCAACTGAGCATACACGATGGCGAAACAGCCGGTGACTAGAAGCAAACGCTTACACAGCGCTCAGGAAACTCCCAGAGAAGATAAGTCAGATTTTCTGTCGAAATATCTAAAAGTGTTTGCTTAGCATAGGATACATTTGAAGTTGTAAAGCCGTGAATAAAGCTTATTGCAAGAGCGTAAAAGCGTAAAATGAAATACAACATAGTTCATTTCTGATTTTTTCTCACGCGATCTCTGAATACGATCGCACATTCTTTGTTTGGCTGCTTTATAACATGTGTCAAACTGGACACTTCGTCAACCAGTGAAAAACTAAAGTCGATGTAGATGTCGCGCTTGCTTCGTTTCAGCCCTCGTTTTCCGCTCAGATTCGGCATATTCGACCATGTGAATCAGTTGTCAGTTACCCAGCTGCGGCTTCCTCTTAAAAGGCAACTGCGGCGATTTCACGTGGTGCATAGATCTCAATGAATTGCACTCTGCAGGCTCCTCCTGTAGACTTCTGTAACGTTCAAAAAATAGGTCTCATATTTGGTCAGTAGTGTAATGCTAAACAGGCTGCTCCCGCTGTAGTCTTTTCGAAGAGCTGCATCATAAAACAAAAATGCGATTTCAGTGACAGATCGTTGTAACCTCAGCTGGTTCGGTTCTCGTCGACATGCCAAGTTGCACTGATGCAAGGCTGCCAAAGCGTACATTGTGTTGACGTCATAGGTGGTCCTTTCCTCTGGTGACTCTCGGGGGTGGTCTATCGTGTGTTACACCAGCGCAGATGTTCGCTTCGTATACAGGGACATCAACCGCTGCACGCACCACACTTCATTTGGACAGTTAAGCCTAGATTAGATCTCGAACGTTAGAAAATGAAGACAGATTTTTTTCTGACACATTGCCCTTAGTTCACTGCACGTTTTCTCCTAGCGTGTAAAATAACTGTTTTGCCTACTTCATAAATACGCCGTAACTTGATTTCCTTCTTTTCTTTTAATCACACCTGAAATAGACCTCACGAAGCGTCCATTTGTGGCTACGCGTGGCACGATAGTTACATATTTATTTAGCTCTGTTTTTTTCAGGTTAACCAGGTGCCGCTGAAGTTCATTATATTGTTATATTCGGGCTGCGCATGAGGCCATTTTCCAAACGCGCGATGACTGTGTCCGTTAGTTCACTGTACTCTTAACCATGCAGTCCATGTGTGCTGCACTTTTTCTTTCTCTTATCTCCTCTCATTTTCCGTTGTGGGGGACGTTCACAGTACATCGTTTCCGGCTCACAAAGGCAACATATCTTGGTTCGCAGCATTCAGTTTAATGCGGGACGTTTCCCACCAGTGGACTATGTTTGTGTTTATGGAAACGTCGGCGTCATCTCTATCAAAGTCGTGCTGGGTAAAGTAGAAACCAACATATATGACCGCCTTCTTCGTCGCGATCATCCTTGTAGACTATTTCAAAAGTTCCATAGTACACTTAATAATAATAATAATAATAATAATAATAATAATAATAATAATAATAATAATAATAATAATAATAATAATAATAATAATAATAATAATAATAATAATTATTATTATTATTATTATTATTATTATTATTAAACAAAATATCCCTCTTACTCCTCGTTCTGCCATACATTTGACGAAGACACATTGAAACGTCTGAATCACCCGTCAATGTGGCCGTGCGGTTGCATTTTCAAACCATTCCGTGGGGTCCTCCACGAAGACATGCTCCATCCCTCAGAGTGCGCACCCGCAAGCAACGGTGCCGTGTAATTTGGATATATTTTATCAGAACGCTCGTGGTCTTCGCACTAAGACGCGCGAATTCTTTGCTAATGTTGTTTCGTCTTCTTTTGACCTTATTGCGATTTCTGAAACTTGGCTGTGCAGTGAAATTCCTTCCTGTGACTATCTTCCGTCGAACTACACCACCTTCCGCAGTGATCGGGACTTCTGTGCAACCAGACAAAAAGGTGGTGGTGTATTGATGGCTATAGACAGTTCTCTAAGATTTGTTAGACGCAGGGACATAGAAACAATTTCTGAATCAATTTGGGTCGAAATTAGTCTTGAGCACTGTGAAAAATTGTTGATTGGATGTTTCTATGTATCGCCTAGCGTTTCACCAATTGCTTTTAATCATATCGTCTCTTCTATTGAAAATGTGGTAATTTCCCATAAGAAGCACAAAATTCTTGTACTTGGCGATTTTAACACACCTGGAATTGACTGGACCACACTTAATTTTTCTCATTATCATCATTTCTTAAAGAACAAAGGCAGCGTATTGTTAGATTTTCTCGCTTTTAATTCCCTACAGCAGCAAAATAGTATTGCCAATTCCTGTGGTAACGTCTCAGATCTGTGTATTTCTAATAATCAACCTATCGATTTATCACTCTCTCACATCTCTCTTGTTCGTCCTGACAAATTTCACCCACCACTAAAACTAACACTCTGTATTTCACCAGAAAAACCGAGCTTTCCCAGAAAAATCGACAAAACGCCCAGATTTGCGTTCCAGCGAGGTGACTACGTTGGCTTGTACCATGACTTGTCCACCACAGATTGGTCACTGGTAACAGACAAAGCCAATGTTGATGATCAAGTCGATCAGTTTACGGAACTTACCATGACCAGCATGCGCAAGTTCATTTCCCAGTATACACCTAATCATTGTAAATATCCCTCCTGGTTCTCATCAGAACTTATAAGTGCACTGAAAAATAAAGATCGTGCACACAGGAAGTATAAATGTTCTCCATCAACTCATTTGAAGGAAGAATTCTGTCGTTTTCGTACTCTTTCTAAACGCCTTTATAAATGGGATCACAGTCTATATATTTCATTTTTAGAAAAAAGCGCATCTGACAGGCCGGCTGAGTTTTGGAAGTATGTGCGCAAACGGTCGAGCAAAAGTGGCGAGTCCTTCAGGATACTCGACCCAAATGGAGTAGAAGTTCAAGCCGTTGCTGACTGTTTTGCCATGCATTTCTCATCTGTTTAGAAGTCTCCAGCCTCTGTAGCTAGTAACGGTCGACAGGTTAAGGCAGTTGGCACAGCTGATGCTGTGTCGCTAGATGAAGATTCCATTTCAGAATGCATTAAGCGCCTGAAACCATCCTTTTCAGCTGGCCCAGATGGCATCCCCTCTGCCATACCAAAAGCCTATGGCAGTATACTTGTACCAGTATTGACTAGAATATTTAATAAGTGTCTGCATACTTCAACTTTTCCTAGCATGTGGAAAACTGCTCGTATTTTCCCAGTATTTAAGTCTGGCTGTAAAAGTGACGTCTGGAACTACCGCCCTATTTCCCTTCTTTGTGCCGCATCCAAGATCTTTGAGCTTGCTCTTCACAAAATGTTGTCTTTTGATGTAAAAAAATTGGCCGCGTATCTGCGTGCTTCGCTGCAAATGTCGTCTAAAGACGATAGAAGAGGCGCTGCGTGAGATATCGACGCCATCTGGCAATACGTCGGGAAACATGAGTGCTGCGTTGCGGGCTGGTAGTCCCGGCGCAGCAGCAGGCGAAGACCGGCGGTGACCAACGCGACCGGCGGGGACGCCAGCCAGCCCGAACACGCGGTTTGGCGCGAAGCGCTGAAGCAGAAGAAACGTCCGCACTCAACGAGTACTCTCCACACACTCTTTTACTTACACGTCGCCTGGGTAAAACAGGAATGCCAGAGCGGCGCCCCATGGCATTCGTACTATGCAATACAGAACCGAAACCGAAACACAACAATGAGCTCGTGCATAGGGCACGGAGGAAGGCAAGTTTCAGCGCAGTCGCATTTTCAGCGCAGCTTAAAAAACTAAGGTCTTTAAGATTACGTATGTATGCATTTCTATTAAAGGAACACACCACCTAATACTTACCTAGTGATGTTGCGCCTCAGATATGCGTAGTGTTTGCTTTTTGATCGACAATGTACACAAGTATGAACCTAGTCAGCCGTTCAAGATGGCTGGCCCTTGGGCAAGTGGTTCAACTTTGGCCGAGTGGCTGAATCGAGGGACGTGCCGACAAACAGAAAGACAGACAGACCAAAATTTATCCGTTTAAGTATCCCAAGAAAGACTATCGTCTTTAAAAATTCATTGATTGTGAATCAGCATGGGTTTCTCGCTGGCCGCTCAAGTGTCACTAATCTTGCCAGTTTCATGATGCAAGTCTCCACGCCTATTTCGCAGAGAGGACAGGTTGACGCTATTTACTGTGACCTCAGCAAAGCTTTTGACGTTGTCAGCCATTCGCTGCTTGTGGATAAACTTGCACACTTTGATGTTGATTCTTCAATTGTGAATCTCCTCCATAGCTATCTTCTTGATAGATCATGTTATGTTGCCGTTAATGGCCAAACGTCCTCTTTGTACAAAGCTACTAGTGGGGTTCCTCAAGGGCCGCTACTGGGCCCACTCCTCTTTTAAATTTATGTTAATGATGTTTCTTCGGTCATTCGGAATTCTTCTTTCCTTTTGTGTGCCGATGACATAAAGATATTTAAGGAAATTCATTCAGTTCTCTATTGTCGCTTGCTGCAATCTGATCTGTGTTCTTTTTCTGAATGGTGCAGGAGCAATAACCTCTCCCTAAATATTTCAAAAACCAAGGTAATGAGTTTCACTCGAAAAACATCTAGTGTGCCATTTTTATATTCTGTCGATTCTGTGTCGTTGTGTAAGGTATGTGAGATCAATGATCTAGGTGTTCTTTTTGATAGTACCTTACACTTTTCTGCTCACGCTAAGCGTGTTGCTTTGCGGGGTCTTCGCACCCTAGGCTGTGTTTGCAGAATGTCTAGAGAATTCCGTTCTCCTGTGCCCTTCCGAAAATTGTACACCGCGCTATGTCTTCGTCAACTAGAGTATGCATCTGTGATCTGGAATGGCATTCCTAATTCCAGCAGCAACGCCATTGAGCGAGTCCAGAAAAAATTCCTAAGCATTTACAACCATCGTTTCGCTAGAAATTACTCTGGATCTCGTTCTAACGCGGCTGGATTATTATCATTGCCATCACTTTGCTGCCGACGAAATCGCGCTGATCTGTTATTTCTTTACAATCTTGTGCATGGTATCATATCCTGCCCTGTACTGCTCAACTGTCTTAATTTCCGAATTCCACGTAAGCTGACCAGAGGGAATAGACCTTTTCATATAACCGCCTGCCTCTGTGAACATTCGACCGTTGGCAGGATACAACGTCTTTACAATGCTTACTTTTTGGAGCTAGATGTTTTTCACAGCTCCCAGTCGTTGTTCTGATCCGAGCTTTGCACTGTACTTACTTAGCCTCGTACACTGTTGACCTTTTTTTTCCTGAGCATAGCTGTATATGTGCAATTTTATAACGTTTTTTATCCCTGATATTTTATTATGAATGTTGGCCTTTGTTCTTTTTTTTTTCGTGCGCCAGTACAAAAACATTATGGTTGTTCCTGGGCACGTTAAATAAACGTTTGATTGATTGATTGATTGATTGATTGATTGATTATTTCTCAAGGAAACAGTACACACATCAGGCCTACCAAAGCCACATAGGGCTTGAGGGGCAGTGCCTGGCAGCAGCGGAAAACAGCAGTAGTTTATAGTTATACATTTGCATATAAAAACAAACAGCACAGCAGAGATAAAAACCAACTTTCTTAAGACGATAAATAAATCATTCTTCTGAGAGGTTTTTTTTCTTCTGCTTTGTCCGAGTAAGCAGTACACTTGGGGGCAACTTATTTAAGTAGAGAGGAACGTAGCAGTCACGTATTCTTTTTCCACAGTTTGTGTGACGCCTGGGTACTAGGAATGAATTCCTGGGACACAAACAACGTGCAGAAACGCACTTGATTTTGAAGCTATTGTTCCAAAACTGCCTAATCACTACACTTTCCTATAGTGGGTGAGCAAAATCCGGCGTACATAAGGTTTTAAAAGCATCATTTTTGGCACTGAGGTTAGGATCGTAAGGTATGACGAAGAATAGAGTTTACCCTCATTTGCCAGCATGTTGCACAATGTCCGTATACGGTTATGCCATACCTTACTACACCGCAACCCAAAGCTATACAACAAGTTTTTGAACAGAGAGAGGCATATAATGTCTGAAATTGTACAGTATACATGATACAACACGAAGACGTTTGCATACATAGTCTATATGAGATTTCCAGGAAAGAACGCTGTCAAAATATAGACCAAGATACTTTCAGTAGCCACACAGCTTACGGGTTTACAAGAACAAGGAAATTTACAGTATCCACTCAAGGAAACAAGGAGACCAAACGAATAATTGATATCTAATTTTTTCATAGGGTTGTGAAAGCAAAGCAGTTTTGTCTTAGACGTGCTTGCTCCCTTGGCGGAGATTTCTCATTTTCGTTCGTCCTGTGTCTGCAGAACACAAGGAAGGCCGGAGCTGATTCTATCACCCACAACCGTAATGCTTCCCGTGAATTGGTGCCAGTGAGTTATTTCAAGTGAGTGGTAAGCTGGGCTAGTTGGTATGTATTCATAGTAATAAACAGCGCGCTAAACTAGTTTTTCGCGCTGTTTATTACTATGAGTCATTTCAGTTCGCGAAGTCTAGTATGCCCGTAACCCTCATGAAACTAGGTCCTCTTTGCTTAATGGTGTTATTTGTGGCATATTATAACCCAGTAATTTAGACGAATGCACATACACTAATGGTTTTGAAAGCGTTTACACGGAGCATTTGTTCACATATATACAGTCCCTTCAGCTGTGGCCTGTAGATAAACTGCGGAGGCGCGTCACGCACCGCGTGTTTCTTGAAGTGGCTTGAAACACAGTGCGCACATCAGTACACACTTGCTGAGTGAAAAAGTAGCACTCATTTAATTTCATTAAGCCGCGTATTGCTGCAGACGATCGGTTTGCTGGAGACACTACCATATTTTACGATCGTTCGACGTGCGGCGCATTCCAAGACCAACGTCAAGGGTATTATATTTCTTTGCTGAGAACGAACGTAACCGAAAAACAAACTGCGCATGCATTTTGAGCCCAATATTTGATTATTTTTATGCAAGACTTGAAATTGACTGATTGCAAAATATTTAGATACTTATTTACATCTAATTACCATTTATTACTGAACTTCGCACAAAAGAACACATTACCTCACGTTCTTTCCCGGGATGTATACCGAGTGCCTTGGAATTATTTTGCGTGAACATAATATACGCCGAAGTTGCAAAATATTTGACTAAATAGCATCACTTGGACAAAGCAATTTTAAAGCAATAAGCGAGAAATGTTATTTGAACCTACGTGTACGTGCTACACGCTCTATAACAATAGGGGTCTTCAAGGCTTTGAAGCAAAGACGGGCTGCACGACAGTAAGGGGACTAACGTTCTGACGTCGTTTGCTGACTATCACAGTTATGGTCTCTCTTGTTATTTTTCGTGCGTAATTACCGCGTACGACTGGATTGTGATGTAAATACAGTCGGGGAAAAAATAAAGATGAAGTTGACTTACCTGCAGCGCGGTTTTCGATTCTCAATCTGTGCACACTAGCGAATGCGACAAAAGCATTAAAATGGAATGTATGCCTGCTCTCGTTGAAGCAGCTGTGCATCGTAGAAAGCAAGAAAAAAAGTTCAAACACCGTCGGCTGAAAAAGTATCCTGTTGTGAGATAGAGTCTTCCTGCGTAGCTGTATGCATATATTACAATTCTCGTGTTGTGTAGTTGGTGATATTTTTTTTAATCCCCGTTGGCAAATGGAAAATTATGCGCGAGAGCAAAACTGCGGTAAATGGCAAGACAACTCCTAAAAACGAACCTGTTTTTTATATAAAATCTTTCTATTTATTGGCACCTATTGCGTTAGCCAGTGATTCGCGAAAAGATTTAGCTTACCACATAGTGACATGAATATAGTATTGTAGAACAGACAATGCTGGACTGTGTCTTGACTATCTTGCTAATGTCCCGATTAATGTTTGAGAAAAAGTAAAATTATTGCGGTTATATCGTGCGTATCACAGATATTTGGTAGGTTGCTTACGCAGCACAAAACATATCGATTTGCGCATTCAAGCACGGAGATGGGGACGCTCGTGCATCACCACTGCAGTAAAAGTGTAAAAAATCACGCATTTGACAGTAAAGGGTTAGGGTCACTCATCGCAGCCGCCTAAGAAATCTACTCGGTGACTTGACCAGCAGCTGGAAGGCTGTTCTGATGTACCATTATTGAACTTTTTCCGCAGAGATTATCAAAAGGAGACACGCATTTCTCTTATTTGGTAGGCAGCCATGTGCTATGTGACCTCAGCCACAAGCATACCTAATATCCGAGGGCACAAATGCTTAAAAAAGGGAGCTACATGGTGGAACCTTGCGGACAGAAGAGTCATAGGTATAGAGGCTTATTGCCTCTATCTCAATGGCAATGATATATGTAATAATACACGTTGGGCTAGGCTATGGTGTCAGCCATGTTCTTTATTTAGAACACCCTCATCTTCCTCGTCTTCCCTCAGTCCTTCTCTAACTTCTTCACCACGTCCACGTACACTCCCCCTCTTTGAAGACTAATCCCTCCTGGGATGATACATGAAGACGTTTCCAACAGTCGCAAACTCCAGCACACCGTCACCGTTTACGTAACCAACCCTCTTGAGAATGCCTTGTTGCACTGCAGTCTGCACCACTCGATAAGGTCCCAAATACACCTGCTTCGTGCCGGGAAGGCCCTTTCTGACGAGTATCAGATCGTTCAGCTGTATCTTAGGTAACCGCGTGTTGTGGCGGCGGTCGAAGTTTCTCTTCATATCTTCCCGATATCGCTGGTATGCTTCCGAAGTTTTTCGCTTTTCGCACAATTGCAGGCGGTCAGCAATGCGAAGCTGTTGATCAGCAGGAAGCACTGGCGCCTTTCCGAATGCCGCAAAATACGGGCTACAGCCGATGCTCGCAGTGTGCGATCGGTTGTGATGAGCAACAGCTGCCTCCAAGCAGCATTTCCATCCGCCTTGAAAGCTTGGGTACATTGAAATGAACTGCTTCAAATCTCGTATTATTCTTTCAGCCATGCCATTTCCTGCAGGATGGTACGGCGCGCAGCGTCGCAAAGTAACTCCACGTTGCTTCGCCCACTCTTGCAAACGCTGGCTTAGAAACGCTGGTCCATTGTCTGATATCACTACTTTTGTACTCTTAAACATCTCACGGCTCAAGAGAGCAATCACACTATTCGCGTCTTCTCTTCCCGGCCGTGCAGCCACTGTTCTTGTGTACTGGTCTATTGCCACTAGGAAAGACTGTGTTCTTCCTACTCCAGCAGCCTTTTTCTTGAGCTCTGCAAAATCGACGTGGACAACTTCAAACGGTATGTCGGAGTGTTGAGGCAAGACCATCTCGTCCGTTCTCTGAAGGTACTTGGCTTTGTGAACTTGACATTGATGACAAGACTGAACATACCGCTGGACGTCATCTTTCATGTGTTTCCACTGGAAACGTTGATGGATCTTGCGATAAGTCCTCCAAAAGCCATCGTGTCCGCCTGAGTGCGGGGAGTCGTGATAAAGTTCCAAGATTCGAGGCACCATTGTTTCGGGGACTGCGAACTTTCCGTTGAGGAACTGGAGTTCTTCAGTTCCCTCCCACAACAGGTTTGCGTTGATGTTTTCTTGATCAGGAATGACCGCAAGTCTCGAAAGTGCATCTGCATCCTTTAGGTGCTCCCCAGGCCTGTGATGGACCACGAATGTAAACTGCTGGAGTTCGGCCACCCACCTAGCGATCTTTCCTCTAGGCTCTGCGAGGTTAAGGATGTAAGTCAAGGCTTGATGATCCGTGAAGAGCGTGAAGCTCCTGCCATCCAGGTAAGGTCTAAAATAGCGTACGGCCATTAGGACTGCCAAGGCTTCTTTTCTGTAGTCGTGTAGTTAAGTTGCGCTTTCGAGAAGGTGTACGAATAGTATCCGACGACCCTCTGTTGCCGGCTCCGCGGACAGTCGGCATCTCTTTGGTAAAGCACTGCACCTGTGCCATAATAAGAAGCGTCGGTGTTCAGCTCGAAGGGCAACTTGAAGTCTGGAAGAGTGAGAACTGGATCAGATGAAATGATGCTCACAAGGCTGTGATAAACGGAATCACACTCTGCTGTCCACTGAAATGGAACATTCTTCTTAGTCATTTCTGTGAGGCATTTAGTTTTTGTCGCATAATCTCTAATGAACGACCGAAAATGCCCGGCCAAACCCAGAAATACCCGCAAAGAGTGTAAGTCATACGGCTTCTGCATTTTTGCTATTCGTTCTACGGATTCCTGTTTCGTTGTCTTGGTTTGGCCATCAAATACTCTACCCAGAAACACAACTTTTCTTTGGAAAAACTCACTCTTCTTCTCGTTAATCTTGAGCTCGGGATCACAAAGTGCTTTAAGTACTCTAGCAAGATGGTTTGAATGTTCATCCTCGTTGCGGGAATAAACAATTATATCGTCAATGTAGACGTTACAAAACTTCCCAAGAAACGGTCGCAAAACGTCATTCATCATCTTCTGGAACCAAGCGGGTGAGTTCTTCCATCCAAATGGGAGTCGATTATACTCGTAGATTTCAAAGGGCGTTATGAATGCAGAATATTTCTTGTATTTTTCAGATAGCGGAACTTGCCAAAAACCTTTGCATAAGTCAATGCGCGAGAACACTCTGCATCCACCCGTTTCATCTATGATAGAGTCTATACGTGGCATAGGAAACGGAAAAAGCTCTGTCTGCTTATTAATTTGTCTATAGTCTGTGCAGAGTCTAAGACTTCCATCTTCCTTAGGTGCAATGGTGTTGGGCGACGCGAATGGAGATGTGGATGGACGAATGATCTGTGCATCCAACATCTTTTGGATCTCGTTCTGAAGCCACATTCTTTTCTCCCTTGACATATTGTAGGGCTTTTTTCTCACCACCGTCGTATCATCTAGCTTGAATGGTACCTCAAACTTTGTAGTAACTTCAAGCATGTGATGTGGCACTAGTTAGACTGCTCTTCGGGACATGTTGTGTGTGCATTCTGGCAGTAAAATTCATAGACAAGAGCGTCCTTCATACCCTGTTGTCTGTATTCTCTTAATTTCTTCCTGTGTCCTCGTGAGCGCTCAAAATGCATGAATGTTCAATTTTCCAACTGTCCCAGCTCCCCGCCGCAGGTTGTACATGATAGGACTATTCACAAGAGCAATGGGACGTTCACGCACTGCTCGTTTTATGAATGAAGGGCCAGCAAAAAAAGTTTTTTTTTCGCAATGAAGAGCCATACACAGTTTTCAGAATTATCGCAAATTAAACCATGTAATTTCGTATGCACAGGGACGACAGGTAGCAGCCGCATTGGAAGATCATGGCAAAAACATATTTACAGCTGCGGCAGGGCTTCAGGTTGAAAGCGAAAGAAATGCCGACAACCTATTCCCGTTTCGCCGAAGTTAAACACGATCATCTTTATTTCACTGATGGTCTACCAATAACTAAGGAAGAAATTAGGTTTACAAACAGAGCTCCCCACAAAAATAAAATTCTTGGCCCAATTAGCCGTATTGCTTATTTTTAGAGTAAATTTCGATAACTTCCGAATTTTTTTCTCTAGCAGCTTTCTAAAGAGTACCTTAAACATGAACTTTCTGCTTTTTTTTTTCTTACATGGCTGTCGACCTTATTCACGTAGAGCACTGACAATGAAACATTAAACAGAGTAATACATGAAGGCCGATATCGTAACGTAAGGCTTATTGCGATATATTAGCGAAATTACTCACAAATAGATTTAAAATTGTGAATAAGAACTCATAGGGTCCCTTATGCAAGCGCCTAAGGCAACATGAAGGCGTTAGCCATCATTATTTTTCTTCTCAGTCCATGTACAGATCCCATCCCTCTCCTCACCCGCCGACGAAAGCCTTCTGAACATAACGTGGTTTTTAACTGCCAACAGGGTCGGCGGCATTCCAAGCTAAAGCCATAATGTGAAGTCATCATGACGTCACTATGGCACCAGAAAGTCTGGCGACCTGTGACGTCATTGATGATGCCATATTACATTGAGGTCATGTTACTTTTGGTACGCCGGCTGCACGGATACATTCGCTGGAGTATCGCGCGACTTCCGGCCACCTTTTTTTACTTGCTTTTCTGCATGAATCGTTTTCACACCGACACCGGTATCGCAAACTATCGTTAGGTCTCACCAAATCTCGAAGACGCCGGCGGTCAACTTGCGTGTTTGATGGGGCATCTAAGGCTTTAACCTTTATACATTTTTGGCTGACAACCAAAAAGTGGAATTCGAGCTCGCTCTACGCATACAAAGGTCCGTACAGCGCGGTTAGTCCTTGGCCGTGATGAATCTAGTATGGATCGAGGAGCGCTTCAGAGTGACCCCAACAGAGCCTTTGATAACGTAAAACATGGTTTCTGTTTTGACTGGAAGAACATCTCCAGTTAAGTTAATATTGTAGGCAATAGCGCCGCGTTTTTCCATAAAACGTCTTCGAAAAGGTTAATTGTGAACTGCGCCCGTTAAGATACAATGAACAGAAATTCAGTACGCCAGTAATGTGAGCGCTTGCGTTTACATTGTGCCATTTACTCGAAACTGCTGTGTTTAAGCGTGTTTTATTTACGTAAACGTGTTTTATTTACGCAAAAGCTTATTTACGTTCTTGAGGAATATGAATGCTTTCGTATACATATTCAGGCATTTCATAGCATTAGGCGCTCATCGTGGGAAACCATGAAATAAGACAACCTATTTTTTCCGCTTGAGAAAGGTGGGCTCAGGACTTGTGAATGTGGGTGCGCGACATGTTCTTACGTTAACAACTGAGCAGGTCTCACACATTGTGGGAATCGACTTCATTCGACGCAGTCGACGAGGAGCAGATTACGCCGTGCTTCTTGCTTTCAGTCATGGATTACGACGTGTATCGAAGTGTTTGGTAAAAATTTGTAGCATCGTTGGCTTGATAGGCAGGTCGACTATACACTGGCGTGCAAAGGGTAGAGGATGGTCTGAGGTAACGTCGGCACGCATGTTAAATTACGGCAACGAAGTGCACGCTACGGCTGGATGATGTGCGAAGTAGTGGTCGTAGGCGTATTAGACCAACGCTCGACTAGCTTGCGTAGTCAACGTTTATTACATTGTTATGAACGCTCACAGCAACACTGCAACCACAGTTAACGTTGCTCCTTCATGAATAGAGTCTTTTAGAAGCATCTTATAGCGGAGTTCAATCCGGTGGTGGTGGTGTGCGGCGTGACCACCCTTACTGCGCATGCGCAAACCCTCACCACTTCCCTCTCCACTCCCTCTCTCCCCTTTCCCTCTCCCCATCCCTCTCCTCCTCTCATCTCCCTTTCCCATCCCCCTCTCCACCCATCCTATCCCCTTCCCCTCTCCACATCACCTCTCCTCTTCCCCTTTCCCCTTCCCCTCTCCATTTCCCCTCTCCACATCCCCTCTCCCCTTTCCCCCTCACCACTCCACCTCTGAAACGCGGGCTCTAGATGCCGAAACACTGCTTCGCATCGCCTCATGGTCCCCTTTAGCGGGAGATGGTGTGATTTTTTCTTAATTCATTTGAAGTGCTGGCGTGGCTCTGTGGTAGAATAGCTGACTGTATGCAGAATGCGTGGGTTTGATTCCAGCTCGAGCCTTGATTTTTATCCTTTGCGTCGATCGGGCTTTTTCACTCATCAACTACGCCATCGCAGCCGGCACCGTATTTTCTACTACACGGGCACCATAATGCTATCCCTTTAAGATTACGTCTATTCACACTGTCGCTCGGTTGATATAGACCGTGAATCAACTGTGGCGCATACCCGTATACCACGGGCCGTGTTATGCGAGTATGTGACATACGTGCAATATGTGTCAGGTAGAAAATGTTTCATGACGTATATACGCGGCACGCAAGTCACGGTATTCCAGTAAATGACCTGTGCATCGCGTTCTTCATACCCTCCTGTACTCCTAGGCCAATTTTGGCATATGCCATGCAAAGGAAACGACCACGAGCGCGTCCAGAGGTGGGCGGCTAGATAGATAGTTAGAGAGATAGAAACTGTCAAACCGCCTTTGGCTCGCTAAGAAATGCACCACATTTAAAACTTTACTGATCCATCTTTTCTTGCTGTTCTTCGAATGTGTCATACTTACCGCTTCCCTTTTCTTTTGGTCACCACGAGCATTCCTGAGGAAGTGCAATTGCGCGGCTTTCTAAAGAAAATTTAATTTTAAACACGGTGCAGTATTAGACAACGAGGTTAACTTTAAAGAAATTGTATAATACTTGCAAAATTGCTCTGAATGTCGCACTTGTGAATACAGCTTCTAATGAACCTGTTTACAGATATCCATATTTGCTCCGCTCTGGCCATGTTGTACTTATCCGCATCCGAAGAATGTCTCCAACAGAGAACACGTTTTTCTTTCAGCCCGAGAACTGCCCATCGGCGGCCGCATGGCGACCTCTTGCGATCATCGGGTTGAATCCCTCCACCGTTAATGCCGAGACCATATGTTGTCCTAAAAAGAAAAGGCACAGTTCTTCTTCCGGGGCAGAGGGAATCGCTCCGCCGCTCACAAAGTTTTTAGATGAAAAACAAGCAGTGACCTGGCGCCTTTTACAGGCGCACAGTCTTCCGAACCTAATGATGTACAGTCACCTTTATCCCGGGCTACATGTAGCTAGACGTAAATTGTACGCAGCTAGAGCCGACCTTGACCACATCATGTGAGCGGGCGCCTCGATAAGTGGCAAAAGCCATACCAGCTAATTGCCTCCCCTTTCCACCACCACCATAGAGCAGTAGGAGACTGCATGCACTGTTTAGCTAAGACCCGGATTTCCAACTCCGAGTTTTCCGGATGGCCGAAGACGGCACCAAAGCGCAAGGTCAGGCCGCCGCCTTAGGATGGAAAGGACGGGCCATTCCACTCCCGTGCTCCCTAAACTCCTTGTCGCGCAAAAAAAAAAAACAAAAAAAAAACGTCTCCTTCTACTACTATCACCACTTACCGACACTTTACCGGTAAAGCTTCATGACGAAGTAGTATGTGTGTCCAGGGCTGTAATATGCGGAGACTGTGCAATCGCCCTTACCTTGAATGAGCCACGGCGACCGCCAACGGCAGAACTATAGTGAACTAGAACCAGCTTCCTAGTGGCGCGAACGGGAGGATTCAGGCGTTCCTCTTGGCGAAGAAAAATCCAGGTGGCGCCAGTGCAAATTTTTCTAGTCGCGCCGCCCTTTCTGCTGTAGGCGCTTGCGCGCGTTTCTTGCGTGCATTTCTCCGCGTTCCGCGTCGTTGTAGCGGTGCCGTGCGTTAATAAAGAGTTTTAGTTGAGCGCCCGCTACATATATGTGGACAAAGCCTGTCATAGGGAATGGCTGGCAGGCTGCGTCCGCAGAGTTGCTGCGGATGCCCAAATAAAACTGTGTAACGCGTTTAACAGAGAACGTGTATGCCGTTCGCTTCCACTAACTTCCAAGAAATATCATACTCGGCTGTTTTAGGAGGTTGAAACAACTTACACATGTAACTGTACCCGCGATTGAGAATAATTACATTCTAATTTTAAGCAACTTGCACGCAGCGAGTGCGTGAGATCGAATAGTGGACCATACGCTAGGGATGATAATTTTAGTCCGCATTATTTGCAGGTCAACACATTAGAAGCGCTTTCGGGTGAGGCCGTAAAACTGCGGTGTCTAAGCGGCGTGGAATCGGTATAATTTATTATTACACTCTTATATTTTTCGGCATATTTCACTACAGCTGCTTCGACTAAGGCGCAGCGACCATATTTCAGACGCCAGTGATACACCAGCTCACGGCGTCTCACCGTTCTTCAACGGCGGCACCAAGCAGTGCTGTCAGCACTAGACTCTTGTCAAAAAACAATAAAAATAATACCTGCGGGGTGGCAAAAAAAAGAGCAACGCATAGTGAGTCCACTATAGGCGAGCGAATGGGAACGCTAGTAAAAATTGCAGCCGCGATCCTTGCGGCGACGCGACGCGTTCGGTATCAGCCGCTGCATTGCCAGGCTCCTCCGTTTGCACCAGTAGGATACATGTTCTAGTTCACTATAGGCAGAACTTTGTCGCGAAAGTTATCCTTCAATGGACACATTCCATCCAGGTGTATGTATCCATGCACTGCGTTTTTTCTTTTGTTATCTAACGCACCAATTTACTATGCTCCTCAGAGGCAACTATCCCATCTCACGGTCCGTGCCACGGAGCCTGAATACGAGTTGATGATATACTGTAGCAGCCAATAATCGACGAGATTTTACGTGAGGCATAACCGTTTCATTAACGGAGAGTGTTTGTGGCGTCAGGGTTCTGTACGCGCAGGCATTTCTCACGCACTTCTCGGTGTACGAAGTACATAAAAAAACTTCCGAATAAAGAGGAATTAAACTTGCTTACAGTTTTTTTTTCACGGCTAACTTCATAGGTGCAGTTATTTCACTTGGGTGTAGGAGGCTTCTGAAAGCTATACTCGTCTACAATAGCAGCTATTACGCTAGCAAAGAGCCTTCAGCTATTTATAACCGTGGTTTTGCTTTCTGCAGTGCCATAGAAGGGGCGCCTGCATATTTAGCCGTTTTTCTCAGGGGGCAGTTTAGTTTATAGCATAATATTCGCAGTGCATGTGGGACATTACGCTGTGCAGGTACGGGTGATAATGCACTGGTATCGCCACGTTGCAAGCTAAGCAGCGGCTACTCTCTTGCGATAGCTCTGTTGGCCGGGAAAGAGCTCCGAAGCCGGGTGTCTTATCTACAAGACAATATGTTGCATAGTCTACAGCTGAGAACACTCAGTACGCTGCATCGTAACTGGATATGACGCGTGCAAAACTTGTATATGGCTCAATCCTCGGACTGAGGCTTACTCAAGGGAATGTTGGTAATTCAACAGCCGATAGGCAAAGTTGGTCAGCACTAATATTTACTTGCAGTAAGCCAACATGAGTTATTACCAGCCATCGTATAGCAACACTAACCTGGCAGTCGCAAGCATTATTTAGTGAACATTATCCGCAACAAGCCATGTTTAGTCGCCATTTAAGCAATATTAGCTAGCAATAATAGCTGAGAATATTGATCATTAATTCAAAACTAGCCATCGATAACTGGTGTTTTCAGTAGGCGCATAAAAAGGATAGTTGAAGCGAGTGCATGGTATTCTGCATCTACCGATACTTATAAAAATTGGATATCATCCTTACCTGGTCACACTGTTGCGCGCAAGGGGTCAAGGACTTTTTTTAAGGTGTGAATGAAGAGGCATACGTCTTCAATAGGTTGCTGAATTCCTGTACACGTAAAGCGTCACTTCGTGAACAATCCGAGTATTCTTGTAATGTAGTTGGCGCTGTGTATACGGCTTATTATAACACATCAGGCAAAATTATTGACCATGTCCTGAATGTTAGGATGCACTGACATGTTTATGGAAGTAGCATCGCGTACACTGTCGAACCTGCCTGCCGTTTGATGGAACCAAATCTCGCGAAGCGAACTCATTGGAATTATGAAACGCTGCGCTTAAACAAGAGGTACTACGTGTACTATGGGAAACGCATCTGCACTGTTTTAATGAGAACTAACAGACAATAATACCAAGGAAAGTACACGGGATGTTATTTGCAGTAATTAATACATAAATGTGAAGAAAGTAAAGTGGACGAAAAGATAACTTGCCGATAGTGGCAGGTTCGGTCCCTGCCGGCGGCAAGTTAACTTTTCGTCCACTTTTTATTGCGATAGCAATTATATGGACAGTCTCGGCTGATTTATGCCGTCGCCGTCGTCATGCTGCGTATATGTATAAGCATGTATATATACATCGACATCCCAAAGAAAAATAAATCAGAAAAATTCTTCCGAAGCGCGGAATCGAACCAGCGACCTCTGAATTCGCAGCGCGGTGCGCTAAACACTACTCCATAAAGCGTACAACGGCAAGCGTTATATACACACCCTTTACCGTTTGCAGTCCTCCGAGACGGAGGCGCTTGTATGCGTTTCTTCATTACCAGCGAGATGGCGCTAGAAGCGCGACGGGCGCACTTAAAGGCGTCGGCCAGCTCTCTCGTTTCTTCTTATATTTGCGCAAGGAGAACCTTGCCCTTGCGCTGTCTGCTTGCGCGGGCGCTCGAACAAGCTACCGCAGTGTTCATGATTCTCAGCAGATGGAGCTACGTGGTAGCTCTCACCGCGCGTCGCGTACGTGTAGCTAAACGCCTTTCAGATGTCGTGCACGTAACGTACGTGTACTTTTCACGTTTGCGTATGAGAAGTCTCTACGCACGTGAAATTAAAACAGTCTAGCAGCCGACGGGTAGTGATGGACGCACGGTAGTTGCAGCGCGTCCATCACGGGCCGCTTTTCTTGCTATCGCATTCATTGCTTCGCCCTTGCGGTGAAACTGTAACCTTTTTTCATATTTACATTACTCCAAATAACATCCCGTATACTTTCCTTGGCAGTATTGTCTGTTACGCATCAGTAATAGTGTGTCTAACAAAAAAAACGAGCCCTTAAAAGTCATTTTCCTTCATCTGCACTGTTTGTAGCAGATAAGTGCCGCTGTTGAACACTTTATTGAACAGCGGCCTTATCAAGAACCGTTTTCTGCAGGAAATAAGGAGGGTGCTTCTTGCAAAAGCTGAATTATATTGCTTCACGAGTAGGGCTCTCGTGTTTAACAGAATGTCTTCGCTTAGTTTTTCTGTGCATCCAGGCTTCATGTGCCGCGAAGAGAACCGCGGCCATCAAGCTAAGAGCTCCCATCAGCCGGTAGTAGCCATCATAAGAGCCAGCAACGTCCCGAAATTGTCCTACAAGGGCAGCAGAAAAGACACAGTGAACAAATGAAGGCACTGGTCTGGTGACATCATATCGTGCGCACAGCAGGAGCGATGTAACTCTGGCTAAGATAATGGAGAAGAATAGGCTAAGAACTACATATACAAGAAGAAAAGACTTGAGCAGTTGTGGGAATGCCTGTAACAGTGAATCTTTACTGAGCTTACAAAACTATGTATGCAGATTCAATACAGAGCAGCGCGTGCCTCGTCCTATGAATCTCGTGTAGATTTCAAATTTAATCGCGATGTAGATGACAGGGATATTCATACAGCCATCACACTCCAGAACCAAATTGTTCAGGCACACACTCTGCGTTCGAGCTTCGAGAGCAAATGGGACAGCAAATGTGAATGGGGGGGGGCGGGGGAGGGGTGTTAGGTTGATGTAGGGATCCTGTAATGATACGGCTGCTGTACTAAAATTGCTAAACGCGCAAGTTCTGGGTGTTCCTTTGATGTGTACAAGTGGATAACACGTTTACTGCCTCATTTTATGAAACAGAACAAAAGCTGGCCTTAATTTGGGCTGTGAAGGATAAGAACCAGCATGAGGAAAGCCACCGGATTCTCTCTCAGCGGAATTCGACAAGCCCGCTCCAAGGATCGAGATTAGTAACTCAGGTAACATTTATGCCCTGTAGTAGCAGTTTCAATGCGTGATCATCCTTAATATTTTACTCAAAATAGGATTGATCTCGTGTGACAGGTGACAAAATATAATGGACAGGAAATGCATAAACGCAGTGACTCACAGTAATGAAAAGAGTTCAGAAGGTACCTACCTACGTATCTTAAGTATGAGTGTATGAATTTTGCTATAAAAATTAGTGAAGCAAGTGAATGCGTCATCGTTTTAAGGTATCAGAAAAAAGGCGGAATGAAAAAAAAAAAAAAAACCAGGGAAGTGCTGGTATTTAACCAACACGTGTACTTCCTGACATGACTTAAGGTGATGCTCATCGCGTGCTCACAGATGGGAGAATGGTAATTAGCTCGAGCCAATTTCTCAGGCAGTGGTAGCACGTTCTCAAGAGTTAGCTTAGCAATACTCAGTTACGGACCTTCAAATTAGCACTTGGGGCCCTTATCTCCTACGTGCATTTTCGTCAGAATGTAAACAATTCTGTCAATTCAACGTCGTCACTAAAATTGACATGTGTGTTATGTCACTACGACCGATGCATTTTGTACGTTCGTATACTTCATGCTTACAGGAAAAATATTTAGAGCATCGCTACCGCAAAAACCGACTGTAGAGGATCGTCTTCAAAAACAGTTTTGAGAATCTGGCTAGCTGATTTTTAAACGTCGCAACAGCCTGCTTCTAACATTCAATATCTGAAGAGAACTTCTACCGATAAATACTTGATTTTCGTGGCACCACTCAGTTCAGATTCTCTTTAAATGTTCAATAAGCACCTTGCTGCCGACTTTCAAAATTTACATTACGAAATTTGGCAGCTTTCTCGTATTATATACTCGCAAATCGTGTGCGTATAAATTAGCTGCAGAAATAAGACCAGAAGCTCTCTATTGGGGAGTTGTAATGAAGAGCGGAACCTTCATTGGAGCTGCTTATCGCGCTCTTACTATTTCGCTTGGGACAACATTGAAAACGTCTGTACGTCAGCCGAGAGCATAGTTTAAGTAAAGGAAGCTGAAATAATGCTACGTGCATATAGCTGGTGCGAGCCAAGCGTAAAGGAGGATATCGAAGTACCTACAGCCTGTCAGCGTTATGTGGCTTCCGCAGTTTGAGAAGAGCTATTTCGTATGGGATCCTGCTTACAGCCTCTCATTGGGAGCGCAGAAATACGCGTGACAAGTTCATTAGGCAGGAAAAGTCAACTCCTACAAAATCACGCACATCTGATAGAATTGCTTGCTACGTTGTTCGACCAACTGGCGCCCCCGACCTGCAACGCCTCAAAGTGACAGATATTTTTCTTTAAAGAAACATTTCCCTTGACTTACACGCGCCGTGTTTTTTTTTTCCTTCTTTTATCAGTGCTGTAATGTTGCGCTGTTACCCAAGGTACGGTTAGTCAGCCTTGGATTACGTATATTTCGGCCGGTGAAAATTTTAAGGTACCACTTGTTGCTTTACTGCATATTTGTGTCGGGAACAGGCAAGAAGCCCTTCTCTATATGCAGCTCTTTCCTTTAAGAACCATCGCTTAAAATTGAAGCGCATTTCTCGGCAACAGTGCTACGTTCTGAAGAACTATGTCTCCTAAATAAAGTACATTGTGCTCTCAAAATTAAAGTATATTGTGTTCTCAATCTGTTCCCTTTTGCAGCAGAGCTTTAAATGCCACTTCCTTCGCAGGATTGCAAAGTTTCACCACATTGAGCCAATTCGAGTATAATTTTTCTAAATTGGTGGCGGTAGTAAGGTTTTGGCTACATTTTAGCGCGAGAGTGCTTATGCCGGAGTCGACTGCAGTCGTTTCCGTAACGGAAGTAACGAAAATGACGACAGTGAAGCCTTCATGTCTTCGGCAAGCCTGCAAATACCGCCTTGAAGAAAAGATCGCTTTTCGAAGGGTTCGCTCCAGCAACCCCCTCTGTTCAATAACTTTTCATCTCTAGAAGCTTTCATCTTCCCCTGAACTTCTGCATTAGGATTGGGTAGGAACTGCGACTGAAGAAATATTAACTGCTCAGACTTCATCATCGCGCAAGAAATGATTGCGAAAATGACATGACTACAATGTATCCTTCATGCCATTATCAAAGCTACTGTGATCTTGAGGACACAATTGTCGCCACAAGGCTATTACTTCTGGTCCTCTAAGAAACGTCACCCAAGACTCGTGAGTGCCACTAGAAAGTGTTAGAATAGGGTGAGTAGTGGTTGCATTGCTTCGGTGCGTACGCTATTTTACAAATGTAACCAGCGTACCCAGGAGGTAGGCATATGACTCTTGCGCAGTGGTACCAGAGGTGGATGCAAAGCTTTGCGTGCCCTATTTCAAGACTGGCCATTTTTTGCAACAGAACAATAAATTTTGTTATCATGCATGAAGTTATTGCTAATGTTAACAATTGATTCCTGTATTACAGAAATTCTAATTTTGAAGGGTTCAGCCTCTAGATATTTAGATTTTCGCGAGAAGGCAAAAAATCCTAATTTTGCAATCGAATATTTAATCGAATATTGTCACGGGCGTTGTTTTCACCCGCCCGTGACACCTTTCGTTTACTTTTACGGCCCTTGGCAAAGGTTGCCTAATATTTTACCAGTCTTTTCCAATTTTATGGGTAGTTTTCGTCTTTTCGACCTGGCAACCCTGCTCCTTCATTTTGCTGCGTCCGTGTGCGTACTTCCGCGTACGAAAACCGTCAGCGGCTCCTGAGAGCAGTGGTGCTTCTTCTATACGCATTAGTGGTGCTAAGACTGATGAAACACCAGGGTGGTGGCCTTCCCTTCCTCCATTCCTCCCTCCTCCCCCTCACTCCCGTTTGCCACCCCCTGCTATACTGCAGAATGCACGACTGTGCTTTGCTTTACTCTCCCCCTCCTCACCGCCATTTCCCTTTCCCACCGCCTTGCTACACAATACATGGCTTTGCTTTCTTCTATTATCTTTCTTTCTAGCTCCTTCTTTGTCTTTCTTCCTCTTCTTTTCGTACTCTCTCTTAATCTGTGTTTCTTTCTGTTTCTCTTCCTTTCTCTCTAACTTTTTCTTGTTCGCACGCCCATAGCAATGCAGTAATATGGTTCCCATAAATACTTGTTCTGCTAACGTGCCTAGATAGCAGAATGGTTACGACACTCGCATTCGGACTGTGGATGCGCGCGTTCGAATGCCGCGTCTCCAAGAATATTGATTTCGTTTTACTTATTTTGTCTCCTCCTCCTATCAACTTGTTTTTTCTCCTACTTTCCTTCCTCCGAAGCATCGCGAGGTGGTTCTAGATGCCATGGCTCAGGGCGAGTTTTCTGCTAACACCGGACGGGGTTTTTGCGAGGCTTAAACAGCAGCGCTGTTCATATATCTCGGTTCGCGTTTAGAGGCACCAGTTAAAGGGGCAGCTTCCCTCTAAACTGCTCGCCTGTCCTTCACAGTCGTTCGAGAGTCGTACCAACTGGTGTTCGCTCGAACAGAAAGTACGTTACCTGTGCTAATGTAAATACGCGGTAAATTGAAAAATAAGAGTTTGTCATTTCTGAATAAAGTGTTACTTTACACTGAGTACCTATGTGAGGATTCTTAGTAAAGTACGTCGGAACGCTCAACTTCCATCTATAAAACCAGTGACACAAATGCGTTTTATTATGGTAAAATTTCACTGTCTTGTACACTAAGAAGCGCTTAACATCGCGAAAATTTGCAATTGTAGCTACCTGGGCATTGCCTATAATTGTGTAGGGACAGCTGCATACGGCTCTCCCATAGTAGAGTATGTAGTACTCTTAACCGTTCCTATTCCTTCTAAACGCCCATCTCGAAGAGCAGCTAAAGAAACACGGCGAAGGAGCTTTCTTTCTGCAGCGGCACAGACGTTTCATTGAATATAGGAAGGGACAGCTGGAGTTTCCGGTAGTTCAGTACTGACTCACCTCCCGCTCTTGTATGTGTATATACGTGACAATTTTGAATACGTGCAAAATCTGCTCCACTTGACATAGTTTCCTTTAATTTGTTTACTCCTGGATACGCATTGATAAATCAGTGTGTTATTGTCTATCTGTGACAGGCTTTGTGAGCATCGTTACAGCGTCCAAACAACGGTCTTGGAACATATTTGTATCTACGTGCGGGATTCTGAATGCAGGCCTGTCTTTGAAGACACTGTGATCCTCGCACACAGTCGGCATCCGAAAGTTTGGAAAATCATTGAGGTACAAAAGGTCGTGAAGTTCTCTGACGCATGCATAAGATTGAAATCGTGGGGCCTTTCTGATGAGGAGCCTTCGTTTCTGGCACGATTTAGGGACAGGGACTGTTAAGGGGTATTCAGACGGGAGACAAATCCTCGGGGCATAAAGGCGGAACTTAGTAACGTCAGCTCGCGAGGAGAAGTCTCCACAAATGTCCCCCACTCACACGGACGAGGCGAACGGAGGGGGAGACCAGTGTTACTAGACTACTCTGGTGGCTTGTACGACCCGTTTGACGAGCTGCAGACGACCACGCAGGTGCAGACTAGACACCCACTGCCGCTCTCTGCAGGAGCAAGTGCAACAATGTGGCCAAACAAGAGCCCGAAATTCCGCCATATCCCCCACCGCCGGGGGATCGTTTGTCCTGTCGGGGAAAAGGTCCCCGTCTCCTCCGAGGAATCGCGGGGGGGCGGGGGGGCGGGGGGGTCGCGCCCACTCACTAATCCGTGACGACATGGTCCCGTGATTCACAATCCCCCCGTGTCCCCCGCCGATTTCTTCCTCGTGTGAATACCCCTTCAGTCTGCATGCTGCTGGCGTCGACTTGATTCCTTAAGGCGCGTTTACACTAGAGTGACTCGACACCGATTTCGGTCTGCCGACTGTCGCCGGGAGTGTCTTTTGTCGTGTCGTCGTCCTACTTACACTGTAACTACGCCAACAGTCGGCCGATCGCTTTTGAAAAACGCCGTCCGCGTCTTGTCGTGCTCCCAGCCTCTCGTCAGCCGAATCTCCTGTCGCACAGAAGGCGCGCGTAGCGACGCCGACTAAACTTTGGCGCAAAAATTGAAAACAGGGGACCACCTGCTCCTCATTTAAGCCGCTCTCTCTCCTCTACCATTGTCTCTCTCAGCTTAATCGGTGATATACTTGCCAACCCCGCTGCCTCGCGGAGCGGAGTGCGGGTAAAGCGGAAGCGAAGGAAAGACGTCGGAGGGGTGCGCAATATGCCCATTGTCAATTGCGCGAGGATCTCGAGGGGGGCTACGTTATCTCCCCGAAGATCTCCCCCTTCGACGTTAAAAGCAACGACACGGGCAAATGCTTCATGAGGGTAGTGTGCGCATGCGCGTCGGCGGTGACGACACGAGCGCCAGTTTTTTGAGGGTCACAGCGTGGCGACAGGAGCGAAATGAGCGCCACCTGGAGTGGCAGATTTGCAGTCCTGAAACCATGATATGTATATGTGGGACGCCGTAGTGGAGTGCTCCGAAAATTCCGACAATCTGGGGTACCTGAACGTGCACCTAAATTCAAGTACACGGGCCGCTAGAATTTCACCTACAATAAAAATGCGGCCGGTGTGGCCGGGATTACATCCCGTGACATTCGGATCACCTGTTGAGCACCGTAAGCAATAGACCACCACGGCGTGTAATAATACTCCAAGTCAACCGCGTTTTTTCTCCATACACAGTATTTGTAGCGGCAGGCTTTGCTGTGCGAGCTTGCCGCTGTCCCATACAGAACATACATTGTTGTAAACACACACACCCAGTTGCTCAGACTTCTTTGTAGAGTATTTCATTTTTGAAAGAACAGCAGTAAAGTTCTCCCATAGTAGATTACGTAGTACTTGTTCACCCTTTTGTTTTTAAATAAGCACGAACGGGATTCCTTACATATTCGCCTAAGACGAAGGAAACCCATCTTCGTCTTTTCTTCTCAGCCGGTTATGTTGTTTCTTACGCACCCCTAAAGCTTTCTGCATCTTACGTGGTGCTTCACTCCCTGCGCGTCCGGCCCACCTTTGGCGATGCGACAATCTCATCTTACGGCGCCATCATGTGACGGCATCATATCTGACATAGTGACGTCCTAACGACGTCTGTGACATCATTATGACGCCATCAGTGAACTCGTGACTTTTTTCATCGTTCATATTGGCGCTGCAGACGTCGGCGGTGCCCTCGCGCTTCATGATGCATCAAATGGATTCTCCTTAATAAAATTTTCAGATTGTACAATACTCACGCACGAATGTACCTTCGTTCGCCGTGGCTATGGGGATTTGGGCCAACGCATTTTTCTTGCCTACGTCCCGTCCACAAAGGCTATTGAGAATATTTCCTTACGGACAGGTTTGTTAATGTATCGATACCGAATCACGCACAATGTTTTAGCTACAGGCACACGTTATCCTTCATTAGGTGACATCGCGCCTAAATTGGCAACGTATTACATTTTATATTCCATTTTCAGGTTAAATATCCATCGTCGCAACCAATGGCTTTCCACATGCGCTCAGCCTCCTATAATAAAAAAAGCGCTGAGATGCGCGTCAAAGCTACGCGCGTATTCTTTATCACGCGAGTGCTAGCGCACATCTTTGGGTGTGTGTTGCTGATGCCCTTGAATGTCTCTAGGCAGTTATCTTCTCTCGTGCCTACGGCACTTCTACTTTTGCTCTCGTGTTTTACCGTCCTCTTCCCGTTTTCCACCGTTTTTTTTTTTCGTTTTTTCCGTCTTTAGGGCGTTCATGCATGGCAAGCAATACAGGCATCCGATGCATCTGCGCCAACTAAGCATCTTAAAGTTGTCGATTAGAATAGGCGACCTTCTTCAGCGCTGCTATACGCTCAAGTGCAGAAGCCTTGCCTTTCATTTTTATGCACGTCCAGACATTGGCGCATGCATGGAATGTTCGCTGTCGAAAGACCCAACAATCGCGTGCGATATAAGGTCGACACTAAGCACCAAGCATCCGCGCGAGCAGAAACTTCGCTTCTGTACGCACGGTCAGCTTACCGTTTCAGCTGCCTAACTGTCGAATAACAGCGCTAAATACACACAGGGGGAGATGAGGCAACACACCGTGGATATAATTATTATGCTTAGCTTCCCTTTTCTGTGTCTCGTTTCTCCATTCTTATTCAATGTTACTGGCGTAGCAAGGGGCTGGCACAATGAGCACGTGCCCCTCCCAATTTCTTTTTTTTTTTCATGAGACTCAGAGCACAAAACGACACTCGACCACACTTGCCTGCCCGCTGAGATCAAGGACCTCCACCAAATGAAACAAATTTCTACCTACTCCCCTGTTCAATGTACATACCTAAAAAGCAAATCGAGTTTGAGCAAGTAGACCATCTCTGTGATCTGGTAGGGGCCAGGAATGTTTTGTGACTTGACGACGATTGGGGCCATAGACCGTCACAATAAGGCGCAGATGCTAAAGAGCCACCGTGCGTAGCAATTGGTGTTAATGCCTGTTTCCTGAACGTCACAACGTTGGTAACAGGCGCAACAACTCGTGTCATGTCACCAGCGAAGAGAACCCAAATAAAAAACCGGCAGATCATAAGCATTGCGGGAATCGATGTATTGGGAAGCCGTCGACGAGTAGCAGCTTACCCAGCATTTTTTTTGTTTTTCTTTGAACTAAACGTTACGAGGTGGATCAACGTCATTGTGTACATTAAGTTCGCCCCGCCACGGTGGTCTAGTGGTTATGGTCCTCGACCGCTGGCCCACAAGTCGCGGGATCGAATCCAGGCCGCGGCTGCCGCATTTTCGATGGAGGCGAAAATGTTTGAGGCCCGTGTGCTTAGATTTAGGTGCACGTTAAAGAACCCCAGATGGTTGAAATTTCCGGAGCCCTCCACTACGGTGTCTCTCATATTCATATCGTGGTTTTCGCACGTTAAACCCCAGATATTATTATGTACATCAGGTACTTATGCGAATTTGGAGCGCTTACAAGAAAAGTCGACTACATTGGCTCCGGAGGGGTAGCCTATGGTCATACGTAACTTCGGCACTCACGTTATAGCACAGCCGTCAGCTTTATCCACACGAACAGCAAGCTACGGTCTGATGGTCTGCATATCAAAAGTAGCGGTCGTTGGTATACTCTTGCGGGGTTCAGCGACGCTCGAATGTAACTTGCCGAGACATAAGAGTATATATGTAGAGTTTATTACATTGTTATAAAATCGCATTGCCAACACTGGGACCGCAATCGACCTTGACTCGACATCTGCTTTTTCGAAGTAGATACAAGCACTGGTGTGGCTCTGTGGCAAAATACTTGACTGCCACGCAGAATTTCGGGGTCTGATTTAAGCTCGAGCCGTGAATTTATTCCTTCACGTCCATCGGAATTTTTCGCTCTGCAACAACGCCGCCAGCGCCGGCACCGCATTTTCTGAGACGCGGGTTCCTGAATATTATTATGTTAAGCTTTCCAAAGCCAATATATTCTCACAACTCCTGGGTCAATATAGACTATCTATCACCATACCCGCATTACATGAGCCTTAGTGTGCGGGTATGTGCGGCACGTTACCGAGCGAAGCGCTCAGATCACGTACACGGCAAGCATGCAACTTTATTCATGTCGTGATTCATCAATCGTTTTAGTGATACATTAATGTCATCCCATGCAAATCTTGTCTATACAAAGTCAAGGAGACGGCCACGAGAGCCGAAGGTCGTAGGCGGCTAGATAGATAGATAGATAGATAGATAGATAGATAGATAGATAGATAGATAGATAGATAGATAGATAGATAGATAGATAGATAGATAGATAGATAGATAGATAGATAGATAGATAGATAGATAGATAGATAGATAGATAGATAGATAGATAGATAGATAGATAGATAGATAGATAGATAGATAGATAGATAGATAGATAGATAGATAGATAAAAATAGTCAATGTGCCTTTGGTGCGCAAGGAAATGCTTAGCGTTTAAGAAAGGCAACTGGAAGGAGCTAGTCACTTACCTAAAATTGTTGGGCTGACCAGAAGCGCCGGAGTCATCAGGACGCCGATCATGCCAATGGCAGCAGCCGTCCGGTCGACCCCGAGATATTCCGCGAAGAGGACATACTTGATGCAGAGGATGTATCCTTCCGCCGCTCCAATCACGGTTGACAGCGCAAGAATGGTCGACCAGGCAGACAGGTACGGCAATGCTACCATGCAGCAGCAAAGTGCCAGAAAGCTCAGGGTGTACAGAAAATGGCGCATGAACGGAGAGAAGTCTGCCTGTAGCGGAACAACTACTCGACCCACAACTTGCCCTAAAGCACTGAATGTTACAAGGTGCTTGGCGCTATCCAAGTCTATGCCTTTATCGATGCCGTAGTCCACGATGGTTGCTGAGAACTCGAGATTCGTGTAATCTCCCACAACTACAGTCACCAGAAGTACGTAGAATGCTGGCGCGTAGAATAGCTCCAGAACTTGTTTCAGGGAACAGCTCTCCGGTAGTATCTCCTTTTCCGGCATTATTAGGCATTTGTCTGCTGGACTTCCCAAACATAGAAAGAAAGAGAGGGCAAGATTAAAGTTTGACCAAGGCAAACTCCAATTATAAGACACACGCTTCTGTATGAGGTAGAAATGGCAAGTCGCTTTAGCTGTCATTAGCGCGTACCTCATTATTGGTCGTGCAAGTCAGGACTTTGCCGCAATTGACGTCTTCGTGTAAAGCGAACTAATTTAGAACCGTACCTATTATCAAGAATCTTAAATGACAAGCGTTTCTTAGCAAACCAAAGACGCTTTGAGCATTTCTATCCATCTATATAGGCGTCCACGTCTGCATGCTCTCGTGGTCGTCTCCGTAGTACATTGAAATTGGCATTGGAAAGGATGATCGTATGACGAACGCGATTCACAGGTCATGACATCAATAATGTGAATTACCTGTCGCGCACGTCAAGAAACCTTTTCCGCCAGTCACAAGTGGCACATACCCGCATTAGACAAACCTTGGTATGAGCGTGTATGCACCACAGGTTATTCGCAGTCGATATAAACCCAGGTACAGTGAGAACTGACTTTGGAAAGCTTCTAGCGAATACGCTAAGGAGCCCGTGTTGCAGAAAATGTGGTGCCGGCGTCGACGGCGTTATTGAAGAGAAATCCCGTTGAAAGCAAAGAATTAAAATCACGGCTGTAGCAGGAATCGAACCCAGACACTCTGCATTACAGTCAGCTATTCTACCGCAGAGCCACGCCTGTTCTTCCATCATCTTAGGAAAAATGCCCTATATAAGCGTCATGTCGGGGAAACGCTGACTGTGGTTGCAGTGTTGGTTTCCGTCTTTATAACAATTCACTAAACGTTCACTCTGCAAGCTATGCTATAGTCAAGCATTGCTCGTATCTGCCGACAGCCGCTAATTGTGATACGCATCTCATCACACCGTGTAGCGTGCACTTCGTTGCGATAAACCTTACATCCGTTTAACGTGAGTGCCAGCATTACGAACGGGTGGCGTAGTGCGCATGCACGAAGGAAGGAAGAACAAGAAGACAGGAACGAGCGCAGACTTCGAACTGTTCATTTCTCGCAACAAGTGGAGAACAAGCCAATATACGTATCGCGCAAAAGGGCAGCGCATGTGTTGTGTATGCCTACAGATTGGGTTCTTGCGTTGAGGAAATAAACGATTGAAAGTCAGCGCCTTTGCCTGTCATCCTTGCCTTCCTTGCTTCGTGCTTGCGCGGTACGCTACCCGTTAGCCATGAACCAACTAGCCTCCAAAAATGTCTTATTGCCAACGTTACGCCAGACCATGAGCTATCATTTACACGTTAGTGTAGTCCACGTGGCCGGC
Organism: Rhipicephalus sanguineus; assembly: GCF_013339695.2. Lineage (NCBI taxonomy): Eukaryota > Metazoa > Arthropoda > Arachnida > Ixodida > Ixodidae > Rhipicephalus > Rhipicephalus sanguineus. Next base: position 109,923,141 of record NC_051179.1, read on the forward strand.
AAGCTTAAATGTGCGCGCAACTACTCAGTTTGCCCAAACACGTGAATCCACCTCGCAATGCTTGACTAAAAGCGATGAATTCAGGATACCCAGTCAGTCGCCGACTTCTTCGCAAGAAGTCAATTCCCACGACACGTGGCATCTGCCATATAAATTGTTCTCATGAGAACGTTTGAAGTTCAGTGCCATCGCCTTTAATTGACCGAGTGTTTTCTTGAGCATAAAGATAGTGTGTTCTTACTCCCCCGCGGAGTAAATTGTTCGGCACCGGCTCTCAGTTCCAGAAGGACTTCAATAAAAAAAAAAGTGAAGGCTGAGTAAGCGAACCATTTCGTTCTCAATATTTCCGCGTCGATACCTATACAAACAAATTTGACGAAAAATGATGAGAAGAATAAATGTATGGTTCTCGGGTGCCCTGAAACGTTTTCCACCTGGCGGAGTGACAACACAGAATAACTAAATATATCAGAGGCGGTCCACCGCTGGCCATGGCTACCATCTGGCTGTAACTGGAGGTGATATTGAAAATAGGTTGTATAATATACGTTTTTCTTGGCTCTGAGTCTTGCAAATGTGCGCCGCACTAGCTGCCCGATCGGTGTCCTTTCATCTATAACTGGGGCACCATTGCTACAATCTTAACTCTCTGTTCCTGTTCGGCAAATGGTTTATTACCTTGTTTTCAAATAAGAATTAAGCGTGGCGGATTCGTTTTGAATGCTCTAGAAACATATTGTTGCCTTGCACAACTGTGCACATTCATTACCCCGAATCTAATTTTTATTTCGATGCCTCCACTTGTATTCGCAGTTTTAGCGTTCTGAAAAAGCAGAAATTCGTGAGAATACCCGCAAGGTTTTCTTTAGAAGCATGAGCTTTTCCACCTGAACTAAAGAAATCTTCGGTGAAAACATTTGTAATAACCTTGCGAAAGTGAATACATCTGGAATAATGTCTGCTTTAAAGGTATAAACTAGTTCCACTACATCAAACATGTTTCACCGTAGTTGATTGTGCATTTTGCATTCTGTAACTGCGTACACAACATCACACTTCGAGGTGCTGCCAATGATTTGGCTCTAGGTGTCACTGATTAACGCTGTGTTTATGATGAACAATACTAATTAGAAGAATGAGAAGAATCTGAGAAGAATGGGAAGCCTCTTCACTTGCGAGTTTCCGCCATAGAGAATCAATCTAGGCCATACTAAGAAAAAAAAATTGCAAGCTCAAAATTTTTAGTGCAAGAAGATACCAGCCATTCTTGATGCTGAAATTATAATTAGCAAAACAATACGGGCGATTCCAAATAGGCAATTCGAGTTAGAGTCTGCCAATTAAGCCACGGCCTTCTTAGCACGCTATCACATGATCAGGATTTCTATTCGTAAATGTCCTCAGCAAAAGAGGGCTCCGTGAGCACTTTAGCGGCCTTGCTATTACCTCTGAGTAAAGCAAGGTGGCAGCAGCATGGCTGATTTACCTTTGTTGTGCGCTTGTGTGTTCGGTTGTCGCTCCGTAACACCTTGACTCAATATCCCCTTTAAGCAGAGGTTCCGGCTTTCCTTGTTTTCGTAGAAGTTGAAGTGGCCAAGGGTTCTTGGCTAGCATAACAACGACGGTCGAGTTTAGGAGTACTCCTCCGTAGACAAGGAGAGCTCCATCTAACTCATAACGTTCAACAAGGCCAGCCAGTACAATCTGACTGATGACTGATGATGCCCCGTATGCAATGAAGGCGAGTGACGTCGCAATGGCGCGGTACTTGTCTAAGTGCAGGAGCGTGTACACGGAAGATGAAGTCACGAAGATGCCATGTCCTAGGCCTGCGTTGTATAAGCAAAAACTATGATCAATATGCAGAACTTCCCTAAGCTGACAGATTTTCATTTATTTGCCCGTTGCTAGACGTGAAACAACAGTAACTTAATGGTGTCATTGTGATTGAATTGATTATTTTAAAAACAGGGCGTAAATGCTGAGAAAACGTATCTGTTATGGAGACTGCCAATGAATAAAATATTGTTAACATATTGAAAAATACGCTCTTGCTTGCATTCTGAAGAGGGTGAAAGAATGAAGCACGGGTGTTTAATAAGCCAGGTTAAATACTTGTTTGTAGAGTTTGGTTACGTCGTTTAGGTGGTTGCGCAGATGCCTTGCAAATGTCGAGTGGCTCACACCGGAAGCGCCTTGGTGTATTTCGCACATCATATTTCGCTGAATAGTGGGGAAAACGAGCGCGCACAAGCAGCGAAATTTTCACACAGCACACATATTGAATAATCAGTGACATTTTGCGCGTCTGTGTTAGTGCCACACAGACTGGTAACACCTCGACGATATTTCAACGCATGAAATTCGTGGAAATTCCTATCGTTGCAATCAGTGTGTCCTACATTTTGAACACTCATCAGTCACAATAAGCACGCTTATTGGGTCCAATATATTTCAGGGCGAAAATCAATTGTTTCTTTGGAGGTAGAATATAATTACGTGATTATAGTGAATGAAAAAGCTATACTAGACCACGTAGTGCAATGGGCTGCCACCTCATTGTACTGTGTGTGCGCCCATAGGCGAGCGCACACAGGGGCAGGGGGGGGGCGCGACCGCCCCCCGTAATCACCTAAGGGGGGCGCAAAACCGGATCTATACATTGACCCCCTAGTCACCTAAGAGCCAGGGGGGGAGGGGGGAACAAAATCTGCCTCGTATATTGACTTAGTAGGAGCGGGCGCTGCGATGAACCTTTGCCCCCCCCCCCCCTAATGGGAAACCCTGCGCATGCCTATGTGTACGCCTACTTCTTTGTTAGAAGTACAAACAAGGTAGAAGTGCCGGAGAAAATGCAGTCCTGAAGCAGCGAGAGATTTTCAACAGGAAATGTCGCTGGAGCCAATATTTTGACAAGAGGACTTCTCTTTGTCAAGGCAGCAACAGTTGCTGCCTTGAAGGAGAAAAGTCCAGTTTTTGAAATGCTGGCTCCACTTACATTCCGTGTTCAAAGATGCTTCACTGATGGGAGCGAGTATTATTTAGTCCAAACACAGATGCTGTCTCGCCAGCATGACAAATAATAGAGGCTGAAACGACTCCAAGCTTAAGACATGCTTGGCTAAGCACTCCTTCACACACTTTACAAGAAACTATGATTTCCTTCGTGACGAGCTGCTCCCTTAAATTTAAACACAAATGTCTGAAATTCAGAAAGAAAAAGTGACTTTCTGTGATATAGATGCTCTAAAAGAAGTGGTAATAGCTCTGTTTATTAGTTTCCAAAAAGGATTCAGTTAGTGATGATTAGCATAAAATAATGCAACACTGATCAGCAAGGCTCGAACTTCTGGCACTGAAGTGCGCCTTTTGGGCACCTACAAGTTACAGCAGACACCGATATCCTAAATTAAGACGTAATAGTGTTTCAAGTTTCAAGATAGGCGCGGTAAAGTGTCCGCGAATAATCAGTAAATGCTAATGTATTGATTGTATCAAATTTACACGGTGGAAGTTCTAACTCATCTCTACTGACGAGCCTCAACTAGAATAAACAATATGGCTGTGACGCCTAACATGACGTTGCATTATTGTGAGGGTGACTTGTACACATAATGCAGATTAGATCAAGTAAAAATATTAACAGGTACACTATCGACTCCTTTCTTGGAGGCAGTCCTTACCATGCATGACGCCAACTGTCAATGACATCCACAGAATGTTTGTGGCAAATGCCGACAAAATAAAAGCTGCTGAAGTAAGAATGGTGCTCAGCAACACGATGTAGTAGGTCTTGCTGTATTGCTGAAGAGCGTAAACTGCCAGTCCTGTAATATAAGAGTTGTATGTGGTTAGATGTAGATATGCTACAGATGACATTGTTTTCTGCGCAATAATTACGTATATAAATGGAGCTTTGTGGCCACTGAGGCTCAAGCTTTAGTTATACTTCTGCAAAGAGCTGTATACTGGTTCTTTTCTTCATTGTTAACGGATGTTTTACCCTTAGACTTACTGCGAAATATTACTAAGCTGCATCATAGCGACCTCATTTATTTTTCATAGCGATTTTTATAGCTACTACTTTAAAATTACTTTTGCTTTTGCACTCGAGCTTAAAGTAACTGCAATACCGATGAATCTTGTTGCTTGCTTTGGAAACGTCCATTTTGGCACCGAAATTACCATCAGAATTCGCGCCAAGCATACGCTACATATGAGGTTACCCTTTATGTTTCTTCTATCACCATGTGTGCCATAAGTTTACTAGTACGGCACTTAATAGGAGAGACTTTCTTAATAATCAAGATGTTTGCTGAAATTGTTATTTTTTGTAATTTTTCAAGAAGTAGAAATGTCCTGTGTTCACTCATGGCAGTGCTTCGTTAATGTGCCTCGATATAAGACACATGCTGCGCGCGCCAGCTGTCAAACGCGTTGCAGAATGCTTGCAGTGCATCGCATGGAGTGTATGACTCGCCCGAAACGTGGCTTAGCATAGAAGCGATGCTTTTTGGCCAGGACGCTGTCTCCCTCGAGATGTCGAACTCCTCCATGAAGTAGACGAACAGCAGGCCGAACCAGGACCATGGCATGCAGACAAGAAACGCGGCAGCAGCCATCGCCACCGGAACATTCCAGCATCTATCTTGAGGATCACTGTCATCTGATGGACCTTCGGTAAAAAGAGAGCCCATCGCGGATAAAAAGCGATCAGCCCTCCCGCGTTTAAGCGGTGGGCTATCGTTTGGGGCCTGGGAAACCTTGAAGCTTTAGGCGAACCGTTTCTTTTAATCATGGCGACAATGGCTCATTGTTTTCTTTAGGAGCACGTAACATATGTGAATACACTGTAAAGTAAGTGACCTCAAGTTAGGGGAGAAATAAAGCGCGAACTAGACACTCACGTGGGCCAAGGAACACGGGGCAGGTACTCTCCTGTCCCGTCTCTCTCGGCCTATGTGAATGTTCATTTTGTGCTTTATTTTTTCGCAAAAGCTATGCACAATCTTACCCAATATGAAGGTGTGTTAAACGAGCTTACAGTCGCGCAGTTATTACAGGCACGGCTTGGGAAAAATTGCCTAAAGGTCTGTTTTCTTTAAAGAGCTGAAAGAATTGACCAGTGACGACGCCACTGGACTGTACGTCATGAATCGTCGGGTTTTGACCTGTCATTCATGTTTTTCATACACGCACATCATGTGATGGTCATTCTGGGTTATGGCAATGTAAAAAAATGACTTCTAATTAATCATGGTTGCAACATTTCATGAAAGCATTGCATATGACATGGAGGTCATGGAATGAATGTCGTGAGTTGTTATTAAAGTTCCTGATGAAGGAACAATAATGTTCCTGAATATATTGGCATATACCATGTTAACGATGCGCCATCTGAACACCAATATGTACACAGACAGACAGACAGATAGATAGATAGATAGATAGATAGATAGATAGATAGATAGATAGATAGATAGATAGATAGATAGATAGATAGATAGATAGATAGATAGATAGATAGATAGATAGATAGATAGATAGATAGATAGATAGATAGATAGATAGATAGATAGATAGATAGATAGATAGATAGATAGATAGATAGATAGATAGATAGATAGATAGATAGATAGATAGATAGATAGATAGATAGATAGATAGATAGATAGATAGATAGATAGATAGATAGACATGTGCATCTTTGCAAGAGACCATCCACTACGATTTTGGGCATATGTAAATCAACAGGGTAAGTAGCTTAACGGGCAATTTGTTACGGTCTTCAAAAAACAGTGCTTACTGGTGGATACTGGCGCATACTGGTCGATGAAAGGCACACAAAAGCATTTGTTTTGAAGCGACTCAACGCTAAGATTTAGACGTTGTCTACCTGATTTGTAGGCAGCTAATTGAAAGCGGCAGCATGACCATAAGCACTTGATGAATACTGAGCATCACCATTTTGATTCGGTGATCCAGGGCCGTGAGGTAACGTTCTGGCTGCGTCTTCACTGTCTGCCGATCTTGCGGGTTTTTCTGATGCAGTACGATGCCGTGCCATTTTAAGGCATAGCTAGTAACGGCGCCTTGTACTGAAAAAAAAAAACGGAAAAATTCAAGCACCTTCTAACGATGAGAAACAATTTCAGAAATCAAATGGGTATGGGCTGAATAAAAGGTCGGTTCATGATGACAGTAGATATAATTGCAAAACTGAAATAAGCAGTAGTGCGAAAAATGAGGCATGTTTGTAGCCTAAATATGTTACAAGGTTGAGAGTGTGATATGGATGAACGTCTCCGGATTAATTTTGACACTGTCAAATTCATTCAAATGGGCTAAAATAGAAAAAACGTACGATGCTGTTCTAGCATTTCTTCCCTATCGAAAAGCGGCCGCCATGGCTTGGAATCGAACCCGCTGTCCTTGAGCTGTCAAGCGGAACACCTTGCCTACTAAACTACCGGGGGCGTGCGGAGTCAGGGGTTGAAATACACATGGCAGGTCATGCCTGACTTCTTGTAAGTATGTACAGTGACTTACGTCTCTCATAGAAACATACCTACATGCGTGATTTGAGTTCAACAGAGGTAATGAAGTTATTTGGCTAGGTTGCCTTAAATGTACTTTATAAGTGAACATTTATTCGACGTCGCATGTTAATTGCCTATGCCAAATCATGGCAATATAGAACTATGTTCTTTAGAATAGTTTACTGTTTGGAGAGTTGGTGTCTGGATATAAAAGTCATCGTGAGTAGCGCAAGGAGACGGGAGAATAGAACGAAACAGACGAGTACAGTCGCACTGTTCATCTGTTCGTGAATGGAGTTAATATGTTCTTTCTGCTGGTCAAGCTTGACAACGCTATATGCGCGCTCACTCTTACCGCACTGATTTCTTCTCTTCCTGATTGAGGCTTTTAATGTTACGTGATGACGACAGATAATGACGTAGTCCAAAGATTCGCGGACGCATCAGAACTAGCGCACTGAGTAATAACGCAAACATTTAAAACTTACCTTCTCCATGCGACAGAAATGGAGTCGGCTGACCACATCCACGCACGCTGCCAGCGCATCGGGACATACAGGGGGCCTTATCCGCGTCCAGCGAAAACCTGTTATCGGGGACTGTGAATAACATACTGCCATGTTCGAGAGGCCGATAAGCGAGTCGGTTTCTAAATAAAAGCGCCGCCGATACGTCGATAACGCACTCGTGTCGCTATAGAACGGTCGTGGAGTATCGCTTCCAAGGACTCTTCAGGACCAGGACAGGCGGACTCTTCACAAGCGCTACGTTATGCAACACTGTAGATATGCAAGTATAGTCGGTCACAACCTAAGCGAAACATGAAAGCTCCGCTCCTAACCATTGCTGTTCCTCACACAGAGAATTTGCATACATGCTTCATCCAGCAGAGCTTACTTATTTTCGTGGCATCTAGCACTGGTCGAGTGATTCAGACAGTTTACTTTCCAATACAGACACGTTAGTGTCCGTGCTTTTAGGTCAGAAACTTGAACGTCCCATTAAACTTGGTCAAGGATTCTGACATCAAGCTGAGCCAAACGTAATGGCTTAGGTAGTCACAACCACACCTTAAGTGCCAGTATGCATACAATTTATATTAGCCAAAAAATACTTACGATTCGAACGGAAACCAGCTAGCGTGACTGTCTTACAAAGCTGAGTGTCAGACGTGCTGGGATCTTGTGGGCGGAGCTTACATTTTTACAGCGAAAGCTGCTATGGGATCACAACAAGGGCCGTTTTTGGCGGCGTAGTTGTCCGCCGCCGGTGTCCGTAACCACTATCACGCGAAATAGAAAAAAAATAAAGAAGAAAAATATCCAGGTTGGAACGACGTTCGAACCTGGGTCTGCTGCGTGTGATCCCAGTATTCTACCTAAGAGCCATGTCGGTGCTTGCAACTGCTTTGCAAAAATACCCTGTAGAGGCATCATATCGGGAAGGAACCACATTACCATATGTAATGTAGTGTTGTAGAAGAGTAAAATAACAACCACGCATCACACAACGCGAATTCCCTAACCAGGCGTCGCACAATGCGAATTGCGCAACGAGCGTGTTGTTGAATGCTCCCAATCCATTACAATGGGCTCTGTCATAATTGTTCATCGTCATAAGCCACGGCATCAACAAAATGCTCATATTGCCTTACAGGTGTTTAGCGAGTACCACAGTTCTCCGCAGAATGACGAAAAATTGCATAGTGACTGCTTACCTACTTCACAAAAATTATGATGATTTATAGCGTAGTGGGTTCCACGCTAGTGCACATCTATTGGTTGCCAAGGAAGCTCATAAGGCTCCCATGATCCATTTCCTCACGGTCTCTATCGAGTTATTTCCCTCTCTCTCTCTCTCACGTTAACGTATGTTATAAAGTGTGGTGGGAGAGGTAAATAACGGCCGGGCGTCACACAATGCGAATTACGTAACTAGTGGGTCGTTTAAAGCTTTCAACCCATTACAAAGGGCTCAGCCATATTTCTTCATCGTCATCAACAGTCGCATCAACGAAGCGCAGAAAATGTCTTACAGATAGCTCCTCGCTTCTCCGCATAATCACGAATAATGTCGTGGTGGGTGCTTTGCAACTTCACAAAAATTATGATTTCTGGCGTAATGGGTACGTTGCTAGTGTACTTGTATTAGAAACCAAAAGATAGTTTATAAATGGTTCTCGAAATGCCGCTCTTTCAGCTTTCGCTGTGGCTGTGCTGCGCTTTCCACGAAGGCCTGGCGTTTTGTCGTCTCCGTTTGTAAGCGAGCATAGCCAAGCTTCTTCATGCGGGTTCAATTACTGGTAACGACGGCAGCATTTCAATGAGGGCTAGATAAAAAGATAACAGCCGTGTACTTAAATTCATGTCAAAGCACCGCAGCGATATTTCCCATGTTTCTCTTCGAAAATCGCAGAAGCACGATGCCGTGTGGAGGGTGAAAGCAGTGGCGGCACATCTAGCCTGAGCGTCGCTGCGACGGCTCTGGATTGGCTACAGGCGCGCACTTAATGCGGTATGTGCGTACGTGCGTAAAAACGTATCGCAGAACTCACGCCATCGTTTCTGCCCTAATCTCTATAGTCGCCTTCGCCTGACTGAGCAGACGTTTTGATATTTTTCATGCACTTTATATTACCATTAAGTATACACGCTTTTTTCGGTCTGTTCCATAAAGCTCATGGATATTCGTGAGCTCTATGAAATGGTGCGTACTAGACAGAAATCAGAACTTGCGCTGTGCAGTTCTTATCGCTGGTTAAAATATATGGAAGTTTCTCTACACGGAGTGTCATATTTCATTTAACTAGGCAGGTAGTGATAGAATAGCTGCTAATTTGTGATAGCCATATATATTTAATATGCTGAGCATTTCAGTCGTGGATTTGCCGCGAAGATTGGGTTGTGATAGATTGGATGTATTTTAGCATCTGTTTCTTCAGGATAACTTCTTGGGCGACTTGGTGTTTACTAAACATATTCTAGTGGCGTAAAGTCTGAAAAAGAAAGAAAGAAGAAGAAGGAGAGAAAAAAAAGACAGGTGCTACACTCGCTTTCTTTCCTCTTTTTGTACCGTTTTTTTTTTCTTTTTCAGAGTTAACGCCACTATAATCTAGTCTCCACCCATTATCGGTAACGAGATTATTAGAGCACAGCTTTACGACGTTGCAAGGGACATAAGTATATCCAAGCATAAATGCCACTGATATGTCACTTATTAATAAATGATTACATTTTTCTGCAGCGCACTGAAGAATATTTCTGCGACCGCCACAATGCCCACTTCCTACTTTACATCGTGCGTGTTAAATTACCCACATTATAATAATTTTTCTGCTTGCGAGGCTCGCAAGATTCACCAGATGGTCATGCATAACACGTTTAATATTAGCGCGTATACAGAGGGTTTTTAAAGACGATAGTCTTTCTTGGGGAACTTAAACGCAGAAATTTTGGTCTGTCTTTCTGTCTGTCTGTCTTTCTGTTTGTCGGCACGTCCCTCGATTCAGCCACTCGGCCAAAGTTGAACCACTTGCCCAAGGGCCAGCCGTCTCGAACTGGTACGGCTGTTCACACTTATGAACGTTGTCGATCAAAAAGTAAATATCATGCATATCTGAGGTGCAACATCACTAGGTAAGTATTAGGTGGCGTGTTCCTTTAATAGAAAATGCATACATACGTAATTTTAAGGACCCCAGTTTCTTAAGCTGCGCTGAAAATGCATAAGAATGGAAGCTTGAGCGAGTTGGTATGCGTTCATCTTTGTTGAAACAGCGCTCACTAGACGACGACGAAGTAAAAGAAGGCACAGGACAGGCGCTGCCTGTCCTGTGCCTTCTTTTACTTCGTCGTCGTCTAGTGAGCGCTGTTTCAACAAAGCTGAAAATGCGACTGCGCTGAAATTTGCCTTCCTCCGTGCCCTTCGCACGAGCTCATTGTTGTGTTTCGGTTTCGGTTCTGTATTGCACTGCACGAATGCCATGGGTTGGTGTTGAAAAACTTTAGTTTTGAGAAGGCCAAGAAGGTGAAAAAAAATATTTAAAAAATGAAAAAGCAGCGTTGTGGGCGGCCTTCAGGCTGCCGGTTGTGGGCGCCGCTCTGGCGTTCCTGTTTTACCCAGGCGACGTGTAAATAAAAGAGTGTGTGGAGAGTACTCGTTGAGTGCGGACGTTTCTCTGCTTCAGCGCTTCGCACCAAACCGCGTTTTCGGGCTGGCTGGCGTCCCCGCCGGTCGCGTTGGTCACCGCCGGTCTTCGTCTGCTGCTGCGCCGGGACTACCAGCACGCAACACAGCACTCATGTTTCCCGGCGTATTGCCAGATGGCGTCCATATCTCACACAGCGCCTCTTCTATCGTCTTTACACGACATTTGCAGCGAAGCACGCAGACACGCGGCCAATTTTTTTATACAGCACATATTTTTTGAAAATAAAAATTCTTTAGAGTCAGGCTCAGTTGTTAGCGCTGGGTATGCGTGCTTCTGTTTGGTTTCTTTGTCGCGTCTCGGCGAGCCGTTTTTCACGTTCATCATGCACCAACTGGCCCGTCAACAATCAGTGTTGTAGCTGGCGAAAGTAATCAGATCGCATTTACTAAGCAGACAGCGAAATAGACTCAATTATTCAGCAGCTTAGCCTAATTTAGTTTAGGCAGCGGACGTATTTAGTCAGCAGACAGCAAAGCAAAGGGAAGCTTTACAGCGCAACTAGTTTGCGAAAGTAATCAGATCGCATTTGCTCAGCAGACAGCGAAACAGACTCACTTTGTCAGCAGTTTAGCCTCATTTAGTTTAGGCAGGGGGCGCATTTAGTCAGCAGAACGCAAAGGAAAGGGAAGCTTTAATGCTCAACTAGTTTGCGAAAGTAAGCAGATCGCATTTACTCAGCAGGCAGCAAAGTGGGCATATTTAGTCAGCAGTTCAGCCTCATTTAGTTTAGGCAGCGGACGCATTTAGTCAGCAGACAGCAAAGCAAATTGAAGCTTTACAGCGCAACTAGTTTGCGAAAGCCAGCAGATCGCATTTACTCAGCAGACAGCAAAGCAGACGCATTTAGTCAGCAATTCAGCCTAATTTAGTTTAGGCAGCAGACGCATTTAGTCAGCAGACAGCAAAGCAAAGGGAAGCTTTACAGCGCAACTAGTTTGCGAAAGTAATCAGATCGCATTTGCTCAGCAGACAGCGAAACAGACTCACTTTGTCAGCAGTTTAGCCTCATTTAGTTTAGGCAGGGGGCGCATTTAGTCAGCAGAACGCAAAGGAAAGGGAAGCTTTAATGCTCAACTAGTTTGCGAAAGTAAGCAGATCGCATTTACTCAGCAGGCAGCAAAGTGGGCATATTTAGTCAGCAGTTCAGCCTCACTTAGTTTAGGCAGCGGACGCATTTAGTCAGCAGACAGCAAAGCAAAGGGAAGCTTTACAGCGCAACTAGTTTGCGAAAGCCAGCTGAGCGCATTTACTCAGCAGACTAAGTGCGATCAGCACTACGCTGCGAAAGTATCATAACGGATATTCATGATCAACATCCGGTAGCAGTGCGATGGAAAGTTGACCCGTAGGTAACACAACAGATAACATGCCTTTACCTCTGGAAGGTTGTACGATTGTGGTACAATAGATATGGTTGCCCGAGCACAAGTAAACAGCACGTGTGCAATCCTCATATGCAACGCTATCGTGTGTTGTCCTATTTCGGATTACCAACTGCTGACCCGGAAGTTACGAATTCCGTCCCGGCCGTGCTGGTCGCATTTCGATAGACGCGATTTCCTAGAAGTCCGTATACTGTGCGATGTCAGCGCAAGTTCACGAACATCATATGGTTTAAATTTTCGGATTCTTCCATTACGGCTGCCTCATAATGATATCGTGGTTTTGGGTCCTTCAGTCCCACAAAAAATAATAAAGCGAAAACCTTAGATGCCTCATAAAACGCGAAAAAGCGATCAATACATTGACTGAGAAGAAAAAGAAGAAGATAGGTTTCGTCTTCGACTCGTCTTAGGCCAATGCATAAGGGATCCTGTGAGTTTTTGTTATTATGGAACACCGACTCTCCTGCTTATCCGGTTGTTACGGTCGCCAATGTTCCTGCCCGCTGTCTTTTCAGAGAGGTGTTCAGAGGGGCTCTCTGAGATCAACGGTAGGATCAGATGTTGTTGCAATGTCTGAATTTCATTGGCTGTCACAATCAGATAATTGGATGTCATCGTCGGGCTAATTCTGAGGACTGAATAAGCTGTCCCAGGAACACACCACGAAGGCGCGGACAAGTTAGCACTAAGCCCGTTTTTAGTGCACCAACGAACACAGGCTGTGGTTGCAAAGACAGAGTCAGAGCCCAAAGATGCACAGAAAAAATGTATATCCTTAATTAAGGCTGTACAAAAATCTCACATAACATGCATACTTTGCCGGTTGCATAGCAATAAAACCCGTATTAGATTAAAAATAAAGCGGGAAATGATCGAATTACACTCAAAGTACGAGCTACTGCATTAGAAATATTGAGGAACACTAAACTTTCTTTTATATTCACAAGACTTGATCAAAGTCCGGTCAATGGCGAAATATTGAGACGTTTCTGGTAGAGACAATACATACACAGAAGCAATACATACGCAATAAGCGTTATCACCTTCCCCGGCAGCAATGCAGATTCGCCCTGAGTAAAACGGCTGAATACGCCTGCGCGCTTAACCCGACAGAAGCCGAGGAAGCGGTCATCGTCCTAGGAGCAGCAGCCGGATTCATCATTGTGGACTATGGCGTGTGGCCCATGTTGGATATAGACCATTATACTAAGCGACTGAAATGCTGCCACTTCCAACGTCGCCCGTGGCAATGTGGCCCCGCAATGCTACGTTTACTTTTCCCGACTGTCCTCATAGATGACGAAGAAACATTATGCCCCATTGAGCTGATATGGGTCCCGGCTTACTTGGGGAACTCGGGGAACGAGGCGGCCCACCAGTATGCCCGAAAATTCTTCAGTCGAGCGGTGGGACCCGCCTCTTATCCGGGGGAAATCGGTGAAGCCCTCACATCAAACCATGATATACGCAGTATTAGCGCCTATTAAGGCAGTTAAAACCACCCCCGCACCACAAGTTGCCCAAGCGCCAGGAGGTTGTGTGGCGCCGACTGCAAGCACATTGATTCGCATGTCCATAGATTTATGCACATGTATACCCAGACACAATTCGCGTTCCACGACGCGAGGTCGGTAGCATGCCCAATGAATGCCAACGGAACGCGATCGTGTAAGTGCTCCGGCTTCGCATCGCCTCATGTTCCCCTTTAGCAGAAAATGGTGTATTTTTTTTCATTCGAACGTAGGTAAGGATTGACGCAGTAATTTAACACTTTCTTTTGAAGGTAGCAACGCGCTTGCTGTAATCACCCGTATGTGCCACTTACTACAGCTGAAGTATTATTCCGCAGCCAACCTGGCAGGTTCACTGCAGTCCCATACAACGTGCCTTTTAAGATGGAGCTCTTTAGGCTTTTTGTTGCGCCGTGTAGTGCGAACAGGAATTATCATCATGATGTACTCATGATCATCATGAGTCACTCGCTTCGTCCTGTTCAGCTTCTGCTTCGCTTCCACAACACATGGCGCGGCTCTCCTTTCCTTTCCTTGCTGTTAAGAGCAAAGCTCTTTAAAGCTTTTTGAAACGCCGGGCATTACGAACTGGAATTATTATAATCACGAAGCTGTACGCGCTCTCATCGTCCTCTTCAACTGCTGCTTCGCTCCCACAACACGTGCTCCGATTTCTCCGGCGTGAAATACAAAAACTATGAGGGCAGAGTCTGTTACGCGGCTAAAAATCGCGTAACAACTAGTTAGGGGACTGAAATTGCGCACCATGACGTAACAACTAGTCATGCGACTAGAAATCGCGTAACGTCACGTAAGAACTAGTCACGTGACTAAAAACATGTAATATAACGTAAAAAGTAGTAACGTGACTAAAAATCACGTAACATCATTTAACTAGTCACGCGACCAGAATCGTGTAACATGACGCAACTATTGGCGTGGCTAAAAATCACGTAAAATGACGCAACATCCAGTCACGTGAATAAAAAGGTCGTAACATTTAGTCGCGTGACTAAAATCACGCAACATCGCGTAATAGCTAGTTCTCGCCATAAACCCTGCATGTTCCCGCTATAAACCACGTGACAGCTAGTCACGTGACATGTTCCCGTCAAAAGCCACTCAACAGCTAGTCAGGCGACTAAAATCACAGCATTACATAACAGGTAGTCACGTGACATGTCTAGCCACGGCTAGCCATATTTAGATAATAATAATAATAATATCTCGGGTTTTACGTCCCAAAACCACGATATGATTATGAGAGACGCCGTAGTAGAGGGCTCCGGAAGTTTCGACCATCTGGTGTTCTTTAACGTGCACCTAAATCTAAGTACACGGGCCTCTACCATTTCGCCTCCATCGAAATGGGACCGCCGCGGCCGGGATCGAACCCGCGACCTTCGGGTCAGCAGCCGAGCACCGTAACCGCTATACCACCGCGGCGGTAGCCATATTTAGAGTCATTAGCAAACTTTGAATCTCTAGCAAAGCTAACATACGTCGAACGCAAGCCCTGCTGATGGTTCTCGCCTTGTGCCACTACACTCTAAAAAAAATCGAGTATTTGGCAAAATTCATATGCATTAGTATGAAAACACACAATGTCTCGTGCCTATTGGTTTTGACGAGGCTGGCTTACTGTACATGCAAAAATAAGGTAACTCGTATGGCTGGTGCAATGAGCAAAACCATCTATCATTATTGGATCAAGCATAAAAAGGCAGATTTGCATTCACTATACGCCTGAGCCCTTACCAGCAACGGTGCCACCGTTATGAAAAATGCTCGAGTAGGGAACGGTGCTGGAGTGAATGTTTTGATAAACGGGCGTGTTGGCTCCAGACACACACCCGGGTCGACGATTTTTCATTGCTCTAAGCTTCCACCTTCCACTTAACGTTTGCCTTGCTTTCACTGCTGTCATGCTATGGCTTCTAACTAAAGTGACAAGCCGCGCGGGAAAAAGAAACTCGAGAAACTGTCAATTCGAAGGCATCTCTAATCTTCACACGCATCCAGTCGGTCAGCCTTAGCGCCCATTCATGGGACCAATAATCTTTTTTGCTATCATCATGGCGACGGGCTGACAGAGAAACTGCCTATGCTTTTTCTTTTGTCTCGTTTTCGGCCCGTGGTTAGATCCGCTATTTCAGTGTTCTAATAACGTCAATCGCAATCAATTTTCGCGATGTGCGGATGACGACGACGCTTCTTGAGATTGAGGGTCCCTTGTGCACCTTTGGTGGAAGATATTGAGTGCAGCGAACAGAACACCAGCGACCAAGCTGACGATTCCCAGGAGCCAGTAGTAGCTGTCGTACGACCCTGTTGCATCCCGAAATTTCCCTGCATGTTCGATGACAACATTTACAAAACAAATACGTGAATAAACAAAAACAATGTACCGTCAAAGAAGTAGTTGACTGTTTATAGTGCACTTGTATATGAGAGCTTGTACAATGTTTATTGTTGTTTGGCAGATAATCACCGCTTGATATGGACGCACTCACGATGACGCCTAGTAGCACATCTTCGTACCGACGAATAACGCCCATGATCGTGATTTAACGCTTGCGGTAGCTGGAGTTCTTAAAGAGGTCCTCTCAAACTTTTCCAGACCTCATTATTTTACATTGTTTACTTGCGGGTTGCGTAGACTTGAGGCTCAGGAGATTAGTTCGGCAAGAACGGCATCGATAGCGGCACACAGTCCGAAGGTATTCATCCTAGAAAACTGAAAATACAATAAAATACCCTCAACTCAATTTTCACGGGGTCGCCTGACCACGTTTCACTCGCCCTGTCACGTTTGAAAGCGCCCCAATGAGATGAACTGAAAGATCCTACGTACGGGAAGCTTGCATACCATGTTGCCCGTTATTTCCAAATTACTGAGGACGCCGTTGTGACAGTAACAAAAAATAAGGTGTTTGGAGAGTGACCCGCGCGTGCGAAATGATGCATGTCGCGAACGCCTCTATCATGTTTTGAAGGAAAGAAGATGGCTTTTAAGGGCTCGTTTTTGTTTGTTGGACACAATATAATGAGAACTAACAGACAATAATGCCAAGGAAAGTATAGGAGATGTTATTTGTAAGAATTTGGATATAAATGTGAAGAACGTGAAGAAGTCGAAGGAAATATAATTTGCCGGCGGCAGGGACCGAACCTGCGACCTTCGAATAACGCGTTCGATGCACTACCACTGAGCTAAGGCGGCGGTCATCCCCCCGTCCACTTTATAGGGTACATATGTGCATTTAAACCTAGGAGTGTTAGTCAGCGCCGGTCGCAGCCATGGCGGCGAGTGTGGAACACTCTTTTTTTCTGCCTGTTGACGTCACGTAGTACGTGATGCCAAAAAGGCGTCGCGTGCTACGTCATGTGCCTTCCCCCCAGCGCCATGGCATTCGGCGCATTCTGTGCCCGGCGCTGCAGTTTTCAAGCTCCAAAAGTCTAAGAGTGTCAGTTTATTTGGCGTTCAGTGAAAAAGCATGATAAAGAAAAACGAAAACCAGTAATAATCCCTTTTTTGATGCAGCGCCACGGTTACTTCTGACGTTACATTTATAAAATCACAGGCCAGCGCTCTGTGTCGTCATTTCCGCCCGCAATAGTTCTGGCGAGCGCCACTACGCGTTGATGCGGTCGGCACCTATGTAGGCGCTTCATAAATAGTGATACACGTGGACACCGCTGTGGTGAATCCCGCACAAAGATGGCATCAACAAGCACATTATAAACAATGATACTCGATATGCATGCCTTCAAAGCGTCGTGAAACGAGAAAAGAAACGCTACTCGCGTTGTGTCTTCCCTATAGCCTGGCCGTTAATTCTCACAGGGCGAGCGGGGAAGGCGGTGCGACAGCCAGGCGGAGAGCTATTTTCCGATATGAATGGATGTATGAGCGAGGCTTGGGCTAAAGCCGTGGTATGTTAAACCTCGCGGTATGTTAAAGCGTCGACAAAATTAGACTTCTTTTGGAAACGCGTGGAATGGGACGGTTGTAGTAACGGCGCATTTTTAGATTGTGAAGCATCTTATAGCGGAGTTCAATCCTGTGGTGGTGGCATGCGGAGTGACCACCTTTACTGCGCATGCGCAAGCCCTCCCCACACACCCCCTCTCCCTCTCCCACCCCTCTCCACTTCCCATTTCCCCTCCCCTCTCATCTTTCCCTCTCTCCTCTCCCCCTCTCCCTATTGCCTCTCTCCCCTTCCCTCTCCACTCCCCCTCTGAAACGCGGGCTCTACATGCCGAAGCGCTGCTTCGCATCGCCTCAGGCCCACTTTAGCGGGAGATGGTGTGATTTTTTTTTTAGAGCCTGGTGGCACACATGTCACCGCCCCGTTATAAAGGGGGCGCTCATAGCATCCATTCATCCAAGAGCACTGTGAGAGAAAAGTGTGAACAATGAAAGGTGCGTTCATGTAGCTTCCGTAATGTGTTTGGCGGTAGCTCAGTGGGCAAACGCCCACCAGCCAAAGTCGCGGATTGAGAGGCCATGGGTTCGACTGCTGTAAAGAAACTTTCTCTTATAGTTTTTTTTCTTTGCTATCTGATGGCGTTCATTTTGCTGACGTATTTCCGTAACGAAAGTAAGTCATGAAAGTCTCGGTGGACCCCGACACAAAACAGCTTCGTGGTAAAAAACGAGTGAACGAATGAAACGTTTTAATGAAGGAATGACTACCGCTGAGATGAGGAGTTAACGAATGAATGAAGCGAGGTTAAAGAAACAAGGAGAATTAGAACTTCATTGGTGTAGTGGCGCTCAGTTTTTACACACGCATAATGATGAAGGCTGCTGTCCGAGTTACGTTTCTGCGCTGACGCCCTATACTACAGGGTATTCTCTAAAGTTTTAATTCATGTCGTCCTTAATTTGGCTGCAGCGCACAAATGCGGGTGGTTTTGTGTGGACCATTCGTGGCAAAATTGAGTCTATTCTCTCGTCATTAGTTGGAGAGGACCATTTCAATAGATAGATCGGCAAACTGCTGGGTTCTCTGACAGCAGCAGTGATCACGGCTGCTATCTTTCCTGAAGCGTAGTTGCAGGAATGATTGAATAGTTATTACTGAAATTATACAACTCTCTTGTCCTCTGGCAGTTCAAAATATTTAATCATGTAAGGAGTTTACATAACAAATGAGGAAGTACACAAAAAATGCGAATATATGACGTTAGCGAGCTTGTACGAACGAATAATGTAGTAGCAGGCGTGAGCTGCGATGCGGCAAGAGGGGCACTTAGGCTATCAGGTAAACAAAAACATACAAATAAAAAAACTAAGAGAATAAAAGAATAGGCAGCGTTTACCTGTCAGGCATCTGTTTAAATAAACTATGTTTGCTTGCACGTCCCTAATTCTAATAACTTGCTCCGCTATTCTTCGTTTCTCGCAAGAGAATGTAGTACGGTTTGCTTTGGTGATCTACGTACGCCTTTCTAGGCTGGTAAAGGACGTGGAGAGGCCTCCCTCATTTTGCCCTGACGGGAGATTTGTCGAGTATTTTTCCGCGAATTAAAACTGATTTGAAGGATAACCAGTCATACTTCACTATTAAAAGCGATTGGATATTACTGCGATGACGCAAATAAGTGAAGCCACTAGAAACACTGTTTGTACAGCATCAGATACCCATTACAACCTAACTGAGGGCAGTGATCTGCTTTGTAGCTTGAGCGTCGGCCGACTATACTCGGCGCCGTGTCCGTTTCTTCTGCTGTCGGTATGCCAACTCTGTGGCGCTGTTGGTTATTCCACGATTAACACCCATCAAACAGTCCAACTCGCGATTCTTCTTTAGATTACAATTTTTAGTGGACGTATCATGGAGTTTAACTCAGCCTGAATAATTACTCATAGCGTCTAACATTTTAGCGAAACTGATCTAAAAGAAGTTGTCGCTTAAGTTTCTGAGGTTGAGTGTGCCAGTAACCAAATATAGTTGATATGCCTTAGAAAAAATAGGAGCACCTTCGCTTGTATTATTCCGAAAAGTTTAGGGTTTCTGAACGCGTAGTCGCAACTGATGATAACGACACGCCGTGAAGCTTCGATGCTCGCTTTAGAGACACTAAATTCAAACAAATCGGCAAATATAGGCCTTGTGTCGATGCCTTGTTTTGTACAATTCAAAAGTGGGAAATTTGAACCTTAAGACGTCATTATGCGCGCCCCCCTCTCGCCTATGCATTCGGCGAGTTTTACCTTATCATTCCCCGTCGCCTTCGAGCTTGAACAAGTTTCCACATCGACCTGCGAGTTTTCGTCATAGACTTGAATCTCCCCAATACGATGGATGGGCGAGATAACGTAGGTGCTATCAAATTTTCTTTTTTTTTGTTTTTAACCGCGGATCCGTTGAAGCCGATCAGTGATCCGTGACGGGTGAACAGAAATGATCGTCGTCATGAACCGGCACGCGCTTTCCTCGACCTCTTCATCATCTTCTGCTTAGCTCCCAGAACACGTGCGCCGATTTGTACGGCGTGGGACGCATTAACTGAGATGGGCGAGAGAACAAGTACAGGGAGTGAGCAAGAAAGAGAGACAGAAAAAGGTACACAGAATGAGAAAGAACACATGTTTGCCGAAAAAAAATTGGCGGGGGGGGGGGGCGGCATTCGAACCCGCGTGACCACGATCCGAAGGCGAGTGTCCCAACCACTCGGAGATCCAACCACGCTAGCGGAGCATAGCATAGCCTTGTTTAGTGGGTGGGAAAGGGCAGTAAGGGTAAGGAGGAAAGAAGTGAGGGTGAGAGGAAAAGAAAGGAGGATGGGAGATAGTAAAGCATAACAGAGAAAGAATCAGAAAGAGAAAAAAGGAGAAAAACAGAGGCATAAAGAGAAAGAAAGAGAAAAAAATCACACAGAGGCAACGAAATGGAGAGAGAAGAAAAAGATACAAAGAAAGAGGAAGCAAGCGAGAAATATAGAAAGAGAGAGAAAGGAAGGAGGAAAGTGAAAGAAAAATAGAAGGAGCAAGAAAGATAAAGAAATATCTAGACAGAAAGAAGCAAATAGAAGTAACCAGAGACAAAAAAAAAGACAGAAAGAACAGACAGCAGAGAGAAAGAAAGAGAGGAAGAAACAAAGAGAAAACTAAAGAGGCACAGGTGACACAAAGAAGGCCATCGAGCTCCGCAATTCCTTCAGGCTTGGCGCCACTAGTGCGAAGCGGCCTCAATTTTTTTTGATGAACTAGAACGCAGAAAATGCAGGGGAAAAGAATGTATCATACAAGAGCTTGTGCGTGTACCCGTTGTCTGTCGTATTTTTTTAAGCTTTAGCGCACAGAAACACGAGGGCAACGCTCAGTACCCTCGTGTCTTCGCTTGCGTCCTTGTGTATCCATCCTTGCGCTAAAACATCAGGGACGCAGTACCAACTAGCCCAACACTCAGTTTTACTGAACTGTCATATTCGTCGCGCTGAATGCGCTCCCTGCAATAAATTATTGTTGCAAAGCAGACAGGGTCCCTCTGAAGTTGGGCTTTGCTTCCCACACGCAGTTACGCTGGCTAATCAGCCAGAGCAAACTGTCTAGAAAGCTTCATCACAGGTCGACCAATAATAAATAAAGTCATAATACAAATGTAAAACGCTGAAAATGTATGTACAGTACTCACGCATTGAATTGTTACATCGGTTTTTTTTTCGTATAACAGCTGTTATGAGCAATGCGCTTCTGATAAACACGTCATGTCGCTGCAAATATGGCCGCGAAAGGTAATGTTCGCTCTGATGTTAGTGTTCCCGTCAAAATTACTTCAATGTTACACGCACTGTAGATGCTGAAAACAAACTACGTGCACTACCAAGCCCTAAATCTTCCTGTTTCAATGCATGAGCACTGTATGTACAACAGAACCACATAAGGCATGCTAAAATTCGGCAAGCAAAAACTAAGAAAAAAAGAGCATTGGTAGAGTGTAGTCCTCCACCACTATCCGTCTCTTCGGGGCGCTTTCTTTGCAGTTTGTTCCAACAGCATGTCCAATTTCCCCTCTCCTCGAGTGTCCAAATTATAGTGCGTCTCACAATATTGCCTAGAGGGAAATCTGGGGCCACCGTCGATGCGAATTTCTTAAGGGGTGCCGTTACCGCGATGGGAATGACGCTGTACATGTTTGTAAGGCTTGTGTTGGCTGGTGGTGAGCGAGGCTTCGGCTAAAAAGCGGATACGACTGACTAAACCCCCCCCCCCCCTTGGCTACGCCCCTGGTAAGGGAGATGTTCTAGCACTGGCAAATGAAACGGTTTGCAGGATATTATGCGCAATCAGCAACACTAAATAAACTAAGAGCAAATTATGCAAGATATTATGTCGTATATGTCAATATACGAGGCAGAGCAAGACAGGCAACAAATGTCGTGAACCGTCTGCCAGAAATTTTGAGTTTTCTTTCATGCGACCTTCATTTCATGTACACCTAAACCTGTAGGTTCAGTCTCGCTCTTTTGTACAGTAGTCAATGTTGATAATAATAATAGGTTGACTATTCTGACTATGGTTGCGAGGTCGTTAAAATGGTGATTATGCAAAGCACTGAAAGCCTTAGCAGTGCAGTGATCCGCGTATCCAAGAATGCGTCGTTTGTGCAGAAAGCTTAGCTCAGTACGCAGCACTTATTGTGCGATCGCATAATTGCACTGTGACATTACCTATAATAGCAGGGCTGGCCAAAGACACAGGAACCGTGACGACGCCAATGATTCCACTTGAAGCTGCCGTCCTCTCTACACCCAGGTATTCCGCAAGTAACGCAAAGCGGATGCACAGGATGTATCCGTGCGCCAATCCCACCAGGGTTACCAGGGCAACCATCGGCGCCATCGAAGTCACTTGCGGTATTGCCATCATGCAAGCGCCGCATACAAAAAGGCTGAACGCGTAAAGTGGTCTTCGAGTGATAGGCATAATGTCCGCTAGCACTGGAACCGCGATGCGGCCCACAAGTTGGCCTATCGAAGAGAACGTCACAAAATTTTTGGCGCTCTCAAGCTTGATGCCTTTGTCCATGCCGTAATCCACGATTGTCGTTAAGAACTCAACGTTTGTGTAGTCTCCAGTCACCACGACCACAAGGAGGACATAAAACGAAGGCGCGGTGAAAAGGGCCAGGACTTGCTTCAAAGAACTGCTTTCGGCCTTTCTCACAGCCTCCGGTCGCTGAGAGTACTGGTCTTCTTCAGCGCTGCCATGTAGAAACGAAGCAAAAAATAGAGTTATTGTTATCTAGCAGCAGTTCGAGGCAGAAATGAAGCCTACGGCTTTTTTTTAATGCAGTACGACATAGGAAACTCCTTCCTTATTCTGCAATCGCCTGCACGGCGGAAGTAGTAAAATGGTGCTTGCAGAATAACATTGTTATTGCTGGTACATTCGTCAGCACGCGCTGTATTTGACTTGAAGAACGCAGCAACATATATTCACTCTTCGTTGCTTAAGTGAAATTACTAGTTATCAGCCTATACCACAGCGATTACCAAAGAGTATATTCAGGAAGCTCTGGCACATGAAAAGCTTTCTAGAGGTGAAACATCGAGCATAATTCTACTATCCCCGAAGCAGTCAAAATGATGCCGCATTACCCTTCGGAAGAAGCGTTGTCATCGCTTGCAGATCCACAGCGCCGTGGCATGGAAAGCGCATGTTGGAGAAAGTCGGGTGTCTTTCCTTTCCAAATGAACCGGCACGGGGAAGGGTTCCTGGCCAACAAGACAATGGCGACTGAGTTCAGGAGAATTGCCCCGTACAAGAGCAGCGCTCCTCCCAGGCCATAACCATCCCCCAACTCGGCGAGCACGAACGGGCTAACGACTGATGACAAAGCAAACGCGCTGAAAACGAATGAGGTGGCGATGGCACGGTACTTGTGGAAGTGTAGGAGAGTGTACACCGTCGAAGATGTGAGGAAAATTCCGTGTCCGATGCCTGTGTAAAACAATGCATTTTTTCAATGTTTTTTTCCTAATCTAAGCAGGCGAGGATTTTTTTTATTTAGTGCAGTATTTCTAACATAACGAGAACACCCGAACGCAACACGAACATGGGCAATATTATTCGTAAATAAAGAAAAAGCTAATTTGCGAATATGTGTTAGCTTTAGCAACTATTTCGGAGCTTCAGTTATGACTAAAAAGAAAACGTTTGCCCTATCAGATCAAGTATTTATTGGTATCAGTGGAAATGTTAAAGGTAATGACACTTTATTATTTATTTATTTTTACATACTGCAACCCCGTTGGCGCTATTGCACAAGCGGTGACAATGCGTCCCCACTCCTCTAATACAATATAAAAGCATAGGAATGCCAAGGAGATAAGCGCTGTGTTCTTATAGCTCCTAAAGCCACTGTTCGTAGGACCCTACGGGAGCCTTTCAGGAGCCATGAACCATTACTCTAAATACTTAATTATGCTGGTCTGGGATGGTTGCGTTCGATGTAAAGAATTGTAAATTATCAGGGCACGAATCTAAGTATCTGAACAGACAACGTTTGTAACTAAATATGAGCGGAAATTCGGTTCACTGGCGTAAAAAAGTCGATGGTGCCTGTCTGGAATATCAAGTGATCGAATAATTTATTTATGGGTTGCCATCTTGCGCGTTTTATTCGACGCTAAGTTTCAATTTATATGAAAAACCAAGGAAATAAACAAATCTAAATGTGCCTAGAACACGATCTTCCACGCGGGAAGACGGCGTCTTGTAGTTCAAATATATTGATCATAATGTAGGTCTCACACCTTACATTAATACTGGGTTCTAGGAAGCCTCTAGACAAACTAGTCTCTCTAACAATTTTTTTAATATTTGCAGCCCACGGTTTACCTTTTATGGCACTGTCCGATTACTTTTGCGCATGGTGCAAATCCGATGTTACATTTAAGATAGTCGACCGAGAGACGCCTAACAGGGGCATGTGAAAAACATTTGCTGAGTATATATGAAGCGATATAGAAAAAAGAATCCAGGAAACGCGTACTACTGGAGTCCTAATGAGAAGTTCTAACCATGCCATGAAAACACTGGCACATATACACTGCGATGGTGCTCCTGTTTGCCGCTTCCGTTCATGTTAAAAGTGCATCATGAACCACATTTAGGATTTTCATTTACTTAGCAAGTTAAGTCGTTGCCCGAATTTTCTGGTAGCTGAGCAGCGTTCCGTCGTGTGACGCTGGGGTGTCGAACCAGCTGAGATTCTCGTTAGAGACTAAGCGCAACAGAACGCCATACCCGTTTTTTAAAGAGCGAAGCTCTTTAGCCAATCGTTCCTTGTACAATGAAGAAAAAACTATCATCATCATAAACGGGTACGTGTCACAGAAATTGGGCAAATCCCACTATTCACTACTGGCCCACTAAAACTGAAGAAGGCAAAGTTAGCCAAACAACAAATGGCTGCGAAGCGACGGCGGCGAGCCGAAGACCCCGATTACGTGCAACGAGAGTGCACTAGGTAACGGGAAAAGCAATGACGGCTGCGAGAAGACCCAGAAGCGATGGACGGCCTACGCCAGCGACGACGTGCCCGTATATCTATGAGAGGTGCGAACGCTTGGTTTCAGCGCGAGTTTCTCTCTGTGGAGTTTGACATCCATGTCGCGTCTGTGACTGTCTGTGGTTTAACGCGAACCTCTCTGCGTTGAGAGTCAACGTAGCAGTTGATTCTCAATTCGGCAACGAAGCAGTTAAAGCATAACCTCCGAGATTCGCAGTCTCGACCATGGTTAAAGCGTTTCGATACCAGCGAAAAACACCGGCCGCGCTAGCATCGGGGAATCGTCCTAGACGCAGTTACGTTCTTTGCCTTTCGCTTCGTGTTAGCGTGTGACAGATCGTTGTCGGAGTAGTGCAGCTTCAACATGTACAAACAGTGTTTCTCCGCCGCCGACTGCTTCGAGTACGACAGCACCGACTAATAAAGCTGCTGCTGTAAGTGCTGCAGAAAGGCAGCGGGACGTGGAACGCCTGCGCGCGATCCTAGCTCAAGCTACTAACCTCTGCCTCCCGTGTTGCTGAAGCGCAGTGTGGTAGTGTATGCATGAACACCGGCGTAGGTTACCATATTACTCGGGAGCGAACACCGTGCCGTTACTCTCCTTAATTGATGACGGTTTCAAGATGTGCATATCGATCGAGTACCGGTGTTTATTATGTGCTTGTTGATGCCATATTTGCGCGGCATTCACGATACGCTGTGTCCAGGTATATGTTAACAGCTTCAGGTACCACAACGGTTAAATCATGATTATGGGCTGTATTCGCCGCGATGGAGATGTGCCACTAGGCGCCAACTTGAGTACATCGACGTCAAACGGTGCTGTAGCTGCCAAACACCAATAGACATTGTACAAGCTCTCATATATCATTACACAATGAACACTACTTCTGTGAAGACACGTTACACTTTCGTGTTATACCGATTCCTATGACGGAGGGATCAGCCATGCTTCTTTCTTTGTTAACACGTCCAACTTGTATGAATGGCACTCAATAACGTCACCAGGAATATCAATAAAGTGTTGTCAATTCGCTGACAACGCTTATCATTCTTTTTCAACTGGATAACGAGCCACAGAAGAGCAACACGACATAATTCAATGTCAATTGTACTGAAGGGTGATTATTCTCACACTGAACAAGGTGATAGCCCAACTTACCGTGCAATACGCCGTATGTTACTGTCATCCAGAAGATGTTGGAAGCGAAAGCCGAAGAGATAAGAGCCGCAGATGTGAGAATCGTGCTCAATAACACGACGTTGTAGGTTTTCATGTGTCGTTGAAGGGCATAAACAATCAATCCTAAAAATATACGTAAGTTATTAGTTATCTATATTTAGTACACTAGTGTACGTACATCGAAATTAGGGGTCTTCATATTGTCACGTTGAAGTGACTGCCTTTGTCCGCAAGTACGGAGACGAGTTGACTTCAAAATAAGTGCACTTATTTGGGCGAACTTGTGCTCATAAGAGAACTTCAGTAAAAAAAAACTATTCGGCGGCAGGGAAGCGACATCTGTGGTCAAGCGTCGGCGGAAAGAATGCCCGTACTCTTGCCGATGCAGACATTTTTAACACTGCGACGCCAAACTCGCTTAGAGACGAACGCGCCGCAGCGTGCGCATGAGTCAATAATGTGCTCCCACTGTTCGTCAACGTTGATCAACGGCATGCCCAGCGTGCGAGCGACGGAGCGACGCGCGAACGACATGAAGCAGTAGATAAGCTGAGAAAGGTGCTGCGCACAGAAGCGATATATTGCCACGCACGTGGCAATATATGGCGAACAGATTAGAGGCATACGCGGTGTTTTAGGAAGTGTGCTTGAAAATTATCAAAAAAGGGGGAACTGAGATATTTTCTCGCTTTTTTGAACATCGTCTTTACTGTGGTGGAAATATTTTAAGATGACTACTTTATGTACTATAGAACTCCTTTGTATTGTTGAACATATGAATATAAAAGTCATAAAAATTAAGTTTTAATTACACGGGCCAGACAGTCGGATGAAATCGGAAAATTGAAGTAAAACGAAGTTTTTCCAATAGGTACAGACAATTACCACATTGAGATTTCCAAAAATGCTGCCGCAGTTAAATTCCGCGAAGTGAAGAAACTCGACCAATTTGGTCGCGGCAGCGTGAATAGTGGCCGTGGCACAGGGAGTCATGAATCGTCCAATGACCCTGCGGTTTCTCATTGTGTTAATAAATGTTTTCTCTCGCTTCTGTACGGACGGCGCTCACTGCAAAATTATCGCCAGAGTTTTGTCGGCAATTACGAGGCTTTACTTTTCACTGCGATAGATTCGGTATATCATTCGCCCTCTGAGCGTCGTTTTGCAGTACAAGCGGAACTTGCCCGCCCTCGAAGCGCCACTGATATAATGCGAGAGCCCGCAGCCTCAAGAGGCCGCCACTAGGGGAAGGCTATTCATGTTTGCCAAACAACTGATAAAAAGTCAAAGCTCGCCGCAACACGCAACCTGGATGCGCATGTGTTGTTTTAGAACAGCTGTTTTGAGATTATGCCGCGCAGAATCATTCTGATCAACTTGTATCCGATTTGCAGCACATAACTAACGGCGCACTTGCTAGGCTGAGTTGGTGATATTTGGGCCATTATAACTTGTTGGCAACTCAAATAATGCGCCGCTTTTTCTTCTTTTTTTACGCAGATTGGCAGATAATGTATTTGGCTTCAACGAGGAGGATATAAAAATTACACCATCTCCCGCTAAAGGAAACCATGTGTGGATGCGAAGCAGCGGGGAGATGGTTCGCTTGAGCGGAAGATGGTGTAATTTTGTTTTCTTGCGTTCTCAAGCCTGTGCCTTCCTCTGGCGTAGAATCAGCACTGTCTTCCAGTCGCAATCCAGCTCCCGCTGCGTGAAACTGCCGGCGTCTGAGGTATTCGATTCCCACAAAGTCGCGAGGTCATGTGCGTCTGCCTCTCTGAAGTCCATGCCATTGGTGTCGTCGTGGGATTCTTCAGCTCTTCAGCGAGGGAAGGAGAGCACGAGCGCCCCGCGTTTGGAGCCACAGAAGCAGAGGCGGCCATCGGTCGCTCGTGCCACGTCAAGACGCCGGAGGCGTCGCTGCTTCCTACTCCTCGCTAGAGTTACAGCATATGCTACCTTTGGGTAGCAGAGTTACGCATAGGTCTGGCTAGCAGCCATGGCTCTGTAGCGAAGACTCACTCCGTTTTTGCAGGCGACATGCCTACCGGGTCACCGGTCGACATGTTCGGCTTGTCGAAGACCGGTGATGTGAATGATGTGAATGACCAGTGTATGTGAATGACTAGTGTCAATCCGATGTGAATGATGTGAATGACACAGACCGATGTGAATGACTAGTGTCAATTCAGTTCACTGCAGCGGTGCCATCGAGAAATAGAAAACTTGGTCCCAGCTTCAGCTTCTCCGCAACGCATGGTTGCTAGCGGCGTTTAGAAGACAGATGCGCAACTGTGCTACCTAAAGGTAGCATATGCAGTAACTATACTCATCGCAGGAGAGAACGAGGCGCGCGAGAGGGGGGAGCGTAGGAGATGATAGAGAGAGGGGGAGTGGGCGCGCATGCGCTGGCGCTCATCGCGGCGTTCTGCAGGGGAGAATGGGGCGCGCGAGAGGGGGGCGAGCGTAAGAGAGGAGAGAAAGGGGTAGTGGACGCGCATAGGCAGCGGGGGTGTGGACGCCAAGGGAGAGATGGACAAAGCCCCTGCCTTAAGCCGCTTCGCATCTAAAATATTTAAATTGTCCTTTTTCAGAGCGGTTTTGAAACTCTCGCGTTTTTGGAAAAGCACTGTTTCGGCCCGCAATGCACCCTTAATGCCTGACAGAAGTGGTCCATTCGACGCGTAACATCAAGCGAAATCCATCGACACCTGATATTTATGGTGGGTGGCTTTTTCCAGAATTTGAGAGGTCTGATTGAGCCGCCGCGCTGCTAGGCCTAACGCTACAACGGCCTAGCCTCTCGACGGAGGATTGGCGGTGGTGCCTTCGCGGCATTTCTCAGCTATTAGAAGATGGCTACGGCTATGCAAGTCACTGTTGAAGGGGAGGATATCGGGCCGGCGGAGATCAGCGAAAGTGCGGGATAGATTACAGCATTTTCAAGGAGAAAATCGACATCGTCACGCCAGACATTACAGCCCTGCAATGTTCCACGGGGCGCAAACAAGGGAGCGGCTCCGGCCAGTGTCAGAAAATTACTCACAACGGCCTCTAGGCTCCCTAGGCTACCGACGTAGCACTTTAGGGTCATCGTTCGTCCACGGGGTGGCCTGGATATCAAGAAGACTGGCCATTTCAAAATCGCACAGGCCCTCATTGTGGCGGCAGGACTAACATCCGGAGAGGTGGAGGAGGATATGATTCAGAACATCATGGTGGCTAGTACACCTTCTGAGAGGAGTGCTAAGGCCTACAGCACAGTGGCTTCTATAACCATTGACAATGTGATTATGAGGTTAATGCCTACATGGCAGCTCCAAAGACGAGCAAGGGAGTGATTCGAGATATCGATGCTACCCTCGACCAAGATGAACTCACGAGACTCATCGTCCAACCCCGGAACCCTACTGTCATGGGAATTAGAAGAATAAAGAGTACAAGCTCTGTGATAGTGCTTTTTGACGGACTTAAGGTGCCGGAATATGTAAAGTGTGGCCCTAGCCTAGGGAAGTGCTCGCTATACCGGAGGCAGACTGACATTTGCTATGCATGCGGCAGATTGGGCCACCGAGCCGACGTTTGCCCATCTCCGGAGGACGGGATATGCCGAGGTTGTGGCACCAGCAACCCGGACGATCAGCACAACTGCTCCCCGAAATGTGCGCTTTGCGGGGGTAATTACCTCACCGCGGGCAAGGATTGCAAGCGAAGATTTCAAGTTGCATACGTCGTACGGCAAATAACAAGAGGTCGGCGATACCAGAAATCCCAAGAAGCCCACGACTCCACGAGAGCAGAACCTCTCCCACCCAAGTCGGCCACCAGCAGGAGGTCCCGAAGTTCGGAGACCAGAGGCAACCGCTACCGGGTGCTGGCGGACGATAACAGCCCGAGCCCGGACAGGGCTTCCTCTAAAGACAAGTGGCGATCCGTCTCCCGGGGCCGGAAGGGCTACAAACCAGACTCTCGTTCGAATGGACGATCGCCATCGAGGAGCAGATCCAGGTCCATCGGCCGTTCCAGTTGTCGGTCCCGCAAGCTCAGCGTCAGCATCCAGGAACCGGCAGAGCAAGGCACTGGTCCCACTTGGGCCGACCGAGTCAAGGGACTAACCAAAAAGGTAACGGGGGGCACACCACCAGAGCATAGCAATGCTAGAGTAGCGCAGCTCGAGAAAGAAAATGCACAGCTGAAAAGAGAGATGCAGCAACTAAGAGCCGAGATCGCTGAACTTAGGAACGCGACAAAACATATTCCGGTACGACCTCCCTCGCCCCTTCAGTACGTAGAGGATGAGGCTCCCATGGAAGTCCCAGTTGAGGAAGCATCTAGCGAACGCCCCGCTAAAAAGCGAGCCATTGTAGATTCAGCGTGTAGCAGCTCAGCTATGAAGGCCAAATCGGAAATCAAAGACGCCATTGAGTCACTGAGCATCACGATTGGAGCAATCAAGGCTACGCTTGATGGTCTCGTGGAAGGGTTCAGTTCACTGAGCCTCCGACATGACGAGCTTGAGAAGCATGTATTCTCTATGAGTCAAACGCCAGATGCTACTAAAGGAAAAAAAGACTAGTTCCACCTCGGCCGAACAGACAGCGGCTGCATCTCGCGGCATCTTCTACGACCAGCTAGCCTTCAATCATAATCATGGCAGCAAGTATACCGGTTATGCCAAACTGGTTAACATCCCTGTTTTTCCTCTCTCCCGTTTTCTTTTTTCTTCATGGCAGCAAACCACAAGCCGATTAGAATTTGGCAGTGGAACTGTAGGGGATTCCAGCGCAAGAGGAATGTCCTTCAGCAGTTTATCCGCTCGCACCAGGAAAAACCGCACGTCATTCTTCTACAAGAAATGCTCACAGACTCGGTCTCACTACCTGGCTACAAGGCGTACACGATTCGCGATAAAGAGAAAAGGGGCATCAGCACCTTTGTAACCAATAGAAGCACTTTTACGATCCCGTAAGGAAAGTAGAGTACTCCCTAATAGAAATTATACCCGGTAATCAAAACAAGGACAGCATTTTCGTACTCAATATATACAGTACACCTTCGGATCTCAGGCAGAGATTCGCAGCGATCATTGCCAGAGCGGCTAGTAAAGCAATGAATTCCCCTCTAATCATAGCTGGGGACTTCAATGCGCCGCATCGGGAGTGGGGATATCCCCAGAATGCCCGCAAAGGCATCGACCTATGACAAAGTGCAGCCAATCATAACCTCACTTTAATCACTGATCCGGCTTTCCCAAAGAGAATTGGCAATTCGTGCTCTAGAGACTCTGTGCCGGATCTTACATTTGTCAAAATTGTCGATTCGATGACCTGGTCAAACTTATTGACAGATCTTGGCAGCGATCACCATATCTTAGACAGTAGCATGTTTGTGGAGACGAAAAGATTAAGAAGATTTACCGTCACAGACTGGGACCTGTTTCGAACACTCCGAGAAAAGCGTGGGCAGTCCCTCACCTCCTGATTTTGACCGATGGTCTGAACAATTAAAAGAGGACGTCAAGGCAGCCACGAAGTCAATCCAGACCGACCTCGAAGTCGACAGGCTGGACAGCCGGTTGGCGCATCTTCTGGAGGCTAAAACGTCACTCCTTGACCGATGGAAAGGGCAGAGGCTCAATCGGAAGCATCGAAAAAAGATTGCAGAACTGAACGGAACCATTGAAGAGCATTGTCGGGTACTAGCTAAGCAGCAAGGGGACGAACTCTGTAAATCTGTGGATCGTCACATGAGAGTCGGAGGAAAATGGAACTTGCTCAAACGCCTCCTAGATGACACAAATTCTAAGTCTAATCAGAGGCACGCGATAGAAAAGGTCCTTCATGAAGCGAAGCGGTCGGAACCCATGGGCGTCATTGCGGATAAGTTGGCAAACAGATGTCTTCCGGTTGGTAGCGTGCGTCCGACGGACTATCCTACGTACAAGGGCGAGCCAAATCCAACACTTGACGAACCATTCAGCACCAGCGAAGTCAGGGCAGTATTACATAGCCTAAATGGTAGGTCTGCCTCTGGTCCGGACGCAATTTCCAACAGGGCTCTCAGGAACCGGTATGACGACTCCATCGAGTATCTCACTGAAGAGATAAATCGGGTCTGGAAGCAGGGCTTTGTTCCAGAGACCTGGAAGTCCGCATCGGTGATACTCATTCCGAAGCTGGGAAAACCCCCAGGCCTCGCAAACCTTCGACCCATCTCCCTCACGTCATGCGTGGGGAAGGTTGCAGAGCACGTCATACACAAACGCATTTCAGACCATGTAGAGAAGAGCAATTTATTTCCATACAACATGGTTGGCTTCCGTCCGGCTTTGTCGACGCAGGATGCGATGAAACTCATCAAGTGTCAAATAATCGACAATCCAACCAGGGACGTCAGGGCTATTCTGGGTTTAGATTTGGAAAAAGCGTTTGACAACGTGTCTCACGCACACATTCTGAATGCCATATCGGATCTCAATTTGGGCGCATCCTTTCACGGCTACATCAGCTCCTTTCTCAAGGGGCGGAAAGCGACGTTTAAAATTGGAGACCTAACAACAGAGGCTTTCGAGCTTGGCCCTAGAGGAACACCGCAGGGAGCGGTCGCCCACTGCCAAGCGCGTGTACTAACTCTCCGCGCGGGAGGAGAAGCCTTGTCACAGAACAGGGTCCAAGAGTTCCGAGACACTTTATTCACATTTAATGAATTCACGAAGCATTTTTATCTGGAAAGAAGAGTATTTCCTCCACCACACAACAAGCTCACGCGACCACAGGCGATGACCCTTAGGATGCTACAAACTAATTCTTATCCGAATCTCGCTTTCATGCACTGCCTATTCCCAAGTGACTTCAGCTCGCAATGCCCTGGCTGCGGGGGAACGTGCGATTTAGAGCACATGCTTTGGCGGTGCCCCTCGTTACGTGGGGATAAGGACCTCACAGAGCAGAATTGGAGCACGGCCCTGAAGAGCTCGGAATATCAGCATCAACTTTGGGCTGTCCAGAGAGCCTGCGATGCGGCGGTTAGGCTAGGTCTAACTGTCCCCACGTGGGAGCGGCGCGCGGTGTCACCCTAAGGGGTGGCACTTCTCTGGATCTTTAAATAAAGTTCTTCGTACCGTACCGTAAACACGTTTCAGCACGATTTCGATATGTAACTGTGCGCGTTAAAACATACAAGATTATTTTAAGATAAAGCGCGAATATCAAAGTCTGCACGTACCAAGTTTTGGTATCCTCAGTTCAACTTGTGTGTATCAATAAGTTCCTAAAATACAGGTATTTTGTGTCATTTATCGTGTTTGTGATTTTTTACTGAAAGGTACATCAACAGAAACGAGAAATAAAATACTCATAAAATTGTGTAATTCACTTGTTCTTTGACGGGCATAAATATTGTGCTCATGAAATGCGCTGTTTTTGCGTTAGCTGAGCTCAAAGTTCAGAAATTGCGAAAATGGCAGAAAGGCGTTTTTTTTCTTTGCAGCCGAAAATTGTGTATGTTTTGCAGGTGAACTGACTTTAAAATCACCAGTTCTCGGTCTAATATTTGCGCCTACCGTAAATTTCACGAAAATCGGGAATAGTCACCGGGACTTCATGTTCGTTCTGATCTGGACATACCCTCCTGCTATTTCCGTTTCTCCACCACCCCCTTACATCTCCCTCTCCCCCATTCACGAAAACCTGGAGGCGTGCCCAACCTGCAAGCATATTTCGCGGACGGTGCCGTGAGTACTGGTTCTAGGGGCCGTACTCGGACTGGAGCGGGTTGAAAGACGTGGGAACTAGCTCACACGATTGCCTCTTCCGTTTCCGACGGGTTAAACGATCATTTTTCGAGTTTACGGTGCGGCAGCTAGACGCAGCAAATTGTGAAATGCGCACTGAATTCGTAACGCCTAGTTTCTGCCTGAAAAGATGGTTATAATAACCAGTTTCGGTACCTCAGCTTTCAAATGGGCTGACAATCTCGGTGCCAACAGCTTTTTTCGGTATTCCTTCAGGGAAGATATTATGTCCCGCTTTTAAGTTCTGCTTACACAAGGTGGCTAGTTTTAGTCTGTGGTATATACATTGATCGATTAGTTTTTAGTTGGCAACACTAAACATGGTAAAAGTTTTGAGATAATTATGGCGTTTTAAATATCATAATGACGACAAAAGAAATCGTGTAAAAGTGCCATAGCTATGGGCTACAGCTGAATGAGTACCTGAAGGATGACTCAGCATAGTGCCGACGCTTTTTGGCCACGAAGCCTTCTCTCTTGTTATATCAAATTTCTCCACAAAAAACACGAGCAGGAGGCCGAACCATGACCATGGCATGTAAATAAGAAATGCAGCAGCAGCCATTGTAAACGGCACCATCCAGCGGCAATCCATTGTGGTGTTGCTGCCTCGAAGACCTGCATGTCGAGCAAAGTCAGGAACATGTCATGGGTGCACCTTGCAACAGTCTGTTTAACTGTAACCGAATATCGTACGATAAGTGCAACTGTAGTTGTTTCTTTTACGATCTGAGTTAAAGCGAAGGCGTACTTCGCCGTCTCTACTCTCAGTGATGGAGTGACACAGTAAGTTCGATCGCTTGAGGAGCATCCGCTGCCGCGGCGCCCACTGCTATTGCAGTGGGCGCCGCTTGACTCGATAGCTTGACTCGATTGCTTGACTCGATAGATTGATACGCATATGAAGGTTGCAACGTGGGCTTGTTGGTTACTCATTTGAATAGCTTTTGGTGTAGCGCGAAAGGAAACACGGACACGAGAAGGCACACGAGAAGGCAAATGGCTATGTGGCGTTCTTGTGTGCCTTCTCGTGTCCGTGTTTCCTTTCGCGCTACACCAAAAACGCTATATGAATACATCACTGATTTTCGTTATCCTTTTTTTAACAGCCAAGCTGTTTGAGCTAGCCGTAATTTGTGCGGCCGATCTGAAAACTATCATCATAATGAACGGGTAGGTGCCACAGAAATTGGGCAAATCCCACTACTCGCCACTGGTCCCCGAGAAATGATGAAGGCAACAATTAGCCCGAGAAATGGCTATCATCACGGATATGTACGACAGAAATTGGGCAAATCCCACTACTCGCCACTGGTCCCTTAGAAATGATGAAGGCAACAATTAGCCCCAGAAATGGCTATCATCACGGATATGTACGACAGAAATTGGGCGAATCCCACTACTCGCCACTGGTCCCCTAGAAATGATGAAGGCAACAATTAGCCCCAGAAATGGCTATCATCACGGATATGTGCGACAGAAATTGGGCAAATCCCACTACTCGCCACTGGTCCCCTAGAAATGATGAAGGCAACAATTAGCTCCAGAAATGGCTATCATCACGGATATGTACGACAGAAATGGGGGAAATCCCACTACTCGCCAATGGTCCCCTAGAAATGATGAAGGCAACAATTAGCCCAGAAGTGGCTATCATCACGGATATGTACGACAGAAATTGGGCAAATCCCACTATTCACCACTGGTTCACTGAGAGAGAAAGCTACAGAATGAAAGAGAGAGAGAGAATAATGAAAATGAAGACAAAAAATGATAGAAAGACAGAGAAATACACAGAAAGAGAGAGAAAGAGAACGAAAGAGAAACATAGGAAGAGAGAGGTAGAGATAGAAAAAAATAGAAAAAGCATGAGAGAAATAAAGAGAAAGAAAGAGAGAGAAAAAAAAGCCGAAATAAAGAAAGGGTCGTTCTACGAGAGGTATGAACCCTCGGTTTTAGAGTTTGGACATCGCGTCGTGAATAACCAGCTAAAGCCTGGCAAAAACTTAAAAGAAACCATCTCAGACGTCAGAAGCGTCCAGTTTCGCTGTATCAAGCCTTCATCTGCTTATTGCAAGCTTCGAGAATTTTTTTCTGTATGTTTTGATATTTTCCGGCACATATAATGTGCACTGCAAGTGCGCATTGAGGGAAATGACAGAGGCGCTAAAGCTTCTCTAGAACGGGAGCACCCGTGGAAAAAAAAAAACCATTCGCTTCCTTTACTTCTTTACATGACTCATGATACTGGTAAATTCGGATGCCGTAATATACTCACATATGAATCTACTAAAATGCGACCTCCGCAAAAACACGGAACGAGATATTTTTCGTGTCACTGTATTCAACCTTTGTCTTTTTTGCGTATCCAAAGTATTTAGCGCTGATTGCTAGTCTAAATTTGTGTCAGATACGTCTGTTTTGCAGTTAACGAATAGCAGACACCCTCTTTGCGGAAACTGCTTGCGCTCGATGTCATACCGTAAAAGGAAAGTGTTTAGTGTTCAGCTTGCGTGAAAGAATCCTTTCAAAGTCGTTAACGTTCTGTATGCTGATGATTTTTTTTTGCTGGTTCGTCACTTTGTTGCCACACATAGCTTGGGATACTTGGCCGTATCGTTTTTATGCGGTTTCATATATCTGTTTCCTATCTTCATTATTCTGTCATAAGCCTTTATTGTCTCTCTGTTTAATCTGTCGCCGCAGCTTGGCTAGAGCAAAAATATTGCAGCGAGAAATACTATTTTCATTAAGCGCTGCATTAGCAGCTGTAATCAGCTTTGAACACGTGTATTAAAGCTCAGATAGCTTTGAGCATGAATATCCAGTGTATCGTAAACTGGCAGCGAACTGCGGCTAAATTTAGTTTTCTCAATACTCTATGAATCAGTGCAGTTATCGTATTTGAGTACAACTAACACCAAGAAACTTAGTGAAACATCTTGGGGCTGTTAGTAGTGTACGCATGACTTGCGTCGCTTGAGCAACCTGCTGAAAAGCTCTAGTCTAAGCGCAGCAGTTATCGAGCCGTGGTAACCATTTATTTTTTCCCAGCAAACGAAAGTAGGCAGAGCAGACTATTTGTTTGTTCCACAATAATAAATGCAATCCATAAAATTTTGCCTGTCACTTCGTGAACCAAGGCACCGCTGAAAAAGGTTTCACACAAAGCCGCGACCACCAATCTGCAACATAGCACGCTAATGTCGGGGAATTAAAGTAGTGCGGAGCGCCGCGAGCTGTGGCCTATGAGAGCTCGCGGTAAAAGGGAAGCGGCACTGAGTAATTCAGGCTATGGCGAGGTATGTAGAGCCTGCTAGTGCAGCTGCCGAACCATCTCGCAGTACGGACCCATCTGTGTACATCAATAGCCGTCCTATCTGTTCTGTTACTGCCTGCTTTACAGCAACTGCTGGCCTTCATTCTTTTATTCATTCGCTCATTATTTGTTTCCTTCTGTACTTGAACAGAAAATGGAGCAAATGCGAAAAACGTAGAAGTCTCACAAAATGCCGTTGCGCCAAATGCATTGCCCCACGCCTGCCATCATACATGTCTTTTATGTACGATAAAAACAATATACCTGTACAAAATTTGTACAATTTTACAAGTACTAAAGATACGGAATACCACGTTTTTAATATGCGAAAAATTCGGAATACACTAACATGTATTGCTCATTTCACATAGATACAGCGAAACAAAACAAAAAAATATATGCACGAGGTACTATGGAAAAATAAATCCGACAGATACCTCGCATTGTGGGAATCAGTTTAATGCAAAGCAGTCAGCGAG
Source organism: Rhipicephalus sanguineus (assembly GCF_013339695.2). Taxonomy (NCBI): domain Eukaryota; kingdom Metazoa; phylum Arthropoda; class Arachnida; order Ixodida; family Ixodidae; genus Rhipicephalus; species Rhipicephalus sanguineus. The sequence goes on from NC_051179.1 coordinate 109,961,087, forward strand.
TAGCAGGCTACGCACGATCTTTCGCTTTGAGCCAAACGTTACGAGGGGGATCGATGTATTCCTGCAAACTGAGTTGTTTTGTGAATATCGCGGACTTACAGGCACGCCGAGTGAACTGGCGGGTAAAGGGCATCTGATGGAATTACGTGACGTCGGCACTCATTTTAGAGCAGAGACGTCACATTTATCGTTGCGTAATGCTTGCTACGGTGCACTGATGTGCATATCGTCAGTTGTGTTCGTAGGCCAAAGATTGACTATAGCTCGAGGAGTCTTAAGCGTGCGTATGTAGTATTTATTACACTGATATAAAATCGGATATCCAACACTCTAACCGCAGGAAGCCTTGTCCTGACATGAAGCTATGACAGAGTATTAAAGACGATAGTCTTTCTTGGGATACTTAAACGGAGAAATTTTGGTCTGTCGGTCTTTCCGTTTGTCGGCACGTCACTCGATTCAGCCACTCGGCCAAAGTTTAACCACTTGCCCAAGGGCCAGCCATCATGAATGGCTGACTAGGTTCATACTGGTGTGCATTATCGATCGAAACGCAAACATTACGCATATCTGAGGCGCAACATCACTAGGTAAGTATTAGGTGGTGTCTTCCTTTAATAGAAAATGCATACATACTTCATTCTAAAGACCCTAGTCTCTTAAGCTGCGCCGAAAATGCGACTGTGCTGAAACTTGCCTTCCTCCGTGCCCTCTGCACGAGCTCATTGCTGTGTTTCGGTTTCGGTTCAGCATTGCACTGTACGAATGCCATGGGGCGCCGCTCTGGCATTCCTGTTTAACCAGGCGACGTGTAAATAAAAGAGTGTGTGGACAGTACTCGTTGAGTGTGGACGTTTCTTCTGCTTCAGCGCTTCGCGCCAAACCGCTTGTTCGGGCTGGCTGGCGTCCCCGCCGGTCGCGTTGTTCTCCGCCGATCTTCGCCTGCTGCTGCGCCGGGACTACCAGCCCGCAACACAGCACTCATGTTTCCCGACGTATTGCCAGATGTCGTCCATATCTCACGCAGCGCCTCTTCTATCGTCTTTAGACGACATTTGCAGCGAAGCACGCAGATACACGGCCAATTTTTTGTATGAAGCTGTTTGAAGCACTGTCGTGGTTCTGTGGTAGAATACTTGACTGCCATTTGAATGCCTGGGTTCGATTCCAGCTCGAGCCATAATTTCTAAATGCGAAGCACTTATTAGTGAACCTTTGGCACTTTGAGCGTTTCTATCTACGTATCTATCTATCTAGCCGCCTACGTCTGGGTGCTCTCATCATCGCCTCCCTAACTTGGTGTACACCAAAATTGGCATGGGAGGGTAAGAGGATTTGACGAATATGACTGTAGGGTGATGACATGAATAACGTGAAAATCCTGTCGCGTACATCGTCAAACCCTTTCCTCCAGACACTTGTGGCACGTACCCGTTTACCACGGGCCCCGGTGTACGGGTATGCGCCACAGGTGAATGACAGTTTATACCTACCCAGGAACAGCGAGAACAGACATTGTTACTTTAAATCAGAGAGCGTCAAAAAGAACCGACATCGGCAGCGTTGACCCGACGTATGGATAAATAAGAATTAGGATCCCAGCAGGAATCGAACCCAAGCATACTGAGGGGCAATCAGGTATTCTACCACAGAGCCACGCCAGGTCTGTAAACTGGTTTGAAAAAACAGCCTATGCAGGCGTAATGTCGGCGCAACGTCACTTGTGTTTGTGGTGCCGGCTATCTAATTTTGCAAGAAAGCAATGAACACTAGATATGTACTCCTGCGATACAGGCGTCTTATCAGATCAACGTCTGTGGTTCCAGTGGTGGCTCCGCTTTTATAGCAGTCAATTAAGCAATACATTTGTATTCCTATGATGCAGCAAGCTATTTGAAGCACTTCTCGACCCCGGATGGATACACTAACAAAAGTTACGTGTGGTATTCACGTGGTTGCACCATAAAGTGCACTTAGTTTCGATAATACGGACATATGTACTCTAACGTGAGGGCTGGCGTTACGTCGCACCATCAGTGACCCTTTAAACGCCATTGTTGTCAACGTGCCTGGTAAGCCCACGATGTGCACATAGGTACTACATTTACAAAAACACGTCGATCCAACTCGTAACGCTTGGCTCAAAGCCATGAAGCGCCGCATAGAAGTACTCGCTGACTGCATCGCATGAAACCGATTTCCACAACGCGTGGGATCTGCCGAATTTTTATTCCTTGCTTGCATCCGGATATTCCACACATCGACAACGCGGCCGATGTCTGCACCGCATTTTGTGCAACACGGGCTCCCCCGCGCTGCCGCGTTGATGTTTCTAAAGTCTAGGTTGATAGCGACTGTGAATCACCTGCGGTACGTACCCGCATACTGCAGGTATGCTGGTATGCTTGAAGGTTTGTGAACGACCCTGAACGATCCTGAACATAAATAGCCACACTACCTCCTTTTCACTCGGAACGCACTAGGCCGTACACAAGCAACGTTCTAAAAAGGAGGGTTCACCCCTTGTTAGCCATGTTTCCGAGAACATAAGTCCGTAAAGAGTGAGCATCGACTGGAAGAATCAATCAACTACTCTGTATTGGTCCCCTTGCTGTGTATGTTTACATGAAACAATGCTAGTTGCTTATGTGCGTCTTGCGATATTTTATTGAAATTAGTTACCAGTGGCGTTGGTGGCTTGATATTTAAGCCGAAAGCCAGAGACGCCTCACGACATGAGGCACGAAAAGTGACCATCAATGCGTAGTAGAACGAAAACCACGTGATTACAGATTACTGATCTATGACGTCTTATTGACGTCACAGATAGCCAATACTTGTGACGTTATCGTGACTACGACGCCATATAGCATGACGTCACATAATGATGTCGTCGCATGACACTGTCGCTTGGCCAATGGTTGTAGATCTCTGCACGTGAGGTGCAGAAAGCTTCAGGCGAGGGAAGGATCAATACAATCGACAGAGAACAAGATGAAAAAGAAGGCGGCCTTGGACTTCTACTTGTCTTAGATGAATGGATAAAGAATCCTGGGATTTTTCTGTCTTGGTTTTCATTTTACATTACATCATTAATACTCACTGTTTTAGCACCGCCACTTCGGCGAGTGAACGCTTTCCCACCTGAATTTTCCACCTTGGACATTGCGATTTGTAAGTTGTTTTATGTGCCCCCGATATCAACTTGAAGTATGTTATAGCTTGTAAGCTCGAATTCTGCTAATGGTCCATGAATACATGGCCAAGAAATACTCGGTTTCGGCTCACACCTTTACCGACGGGTCTTGTTATCAGCATAGATTGGTTAACGGTTTGTACTAATGAGAATTGAAAAAAAAAGCAAGAGTGGAAATTAGGCCTCCATTGTGCAGCCGGGCGTTCACGATCTTACGAGAATCACAATAAAACGTTAGCGTGCAGCGAAGAAAACGCAACGTTTGCCTCAAATTCATTCATTCACAAAACTTTATTAAGAGTCCTGAAGCCCGGTCGTTTCAGACCGAGGCGGGCCGCGTCCACGTAATGGCCCCACGATTTTAATGTGGCCAAATTCTCCGGACAGATGTTATTCTACGTGTGTCTTTGCGTTGCAATTTTCTTTAAAAGCCTTAAAGCGTTGCCAAACTTTTTTGGAGATGCCGTCATCAATACTAATCTCGGTATGTTGCATTTGTCGGGAAAGGCGCTTGCTTATTTAATAATTAGCTGAGTATTCAATGGAACCAAGCAAAATTGCTTCATCTCTAAGCGGGCACCAATTAACAAGCCCATGTTCTTGATAATAAGTATTGGCAAGCCCTACCTTCGCGTTTGCCGGTAAGGGGTTGCGAGTGTTCCCAATCGACATTGTTTAAGTGCGCCAGAATTTCTATGCTTGCTCAACAAGAAAACAGTCCGCCCATGCATCGGTCGTCCGTTCAAGGTGATCATTGGCGTAAACAACAAAACGAATAAAAGAAAACATATTTTGCCCGTGGGGTGGGCTTGAACCCGGTCTCCTGCGCTCCGGAGGTGAGCGTATCAGACTAAGAGCATATCAGGACCATGACAATGCTTGCACCACCGGTGCGAAACAAAGACGCAAAGACAGCACTTCCTATGAAGATTTCGTTGTATTTAGTGGCAGCGCAGTAAAAGCCATCTCTTGCACAACATACTGCTACGTGCGTTTATTATTATAACTTTTTCTGTATTCGGCTACGCCCACAAAGACTGTCAGCAACGCTAAGCGCAAACCGCGCCTCATTGTTCGCGGAGCTTCGCGATTATTATAGACCGTTTTGTTAAGATTGCGCGCAATACGCGAACACTCGAGCTTATTCTAGAACTTGCGCGACAACTGCCGACGCGCTTCACCGCTTGTCAGTTTTTGGACGGCCGACGCTCTGTTCACCGTTATCAGAGTACGCTGTGTATCAGTGTATTGCTGCAGTTTGACTTTCAGTTTCCCGGACGCAAGGTCGGCCAAATAAAGAGTTTAATCTCGGACGCGCTGACTGCTGTCTTCGTAGGCGTCACGACCACGTGACAATATGAAGCCGACATGGAGGATTGTTCATATCAGGAACATTTACCCATTCCCAGAATTTATTGCCGGACTATCGTTTCAGCGGTCGTGGGATGCGCCTTCTGAGGGGGCTGTTCGGAAAAATAACGCTGGAAAGAAGAGAAAACACGCATGTCGATGTCGCTAGATAACAGCGTTCTAGGAAAGGCCGTAACCTAGAATAAAACGCTAGATTACGAATCATTACACAATTGACAAAGGAGATTGTGGCTACAGCGAGTTCTAGGTTTTCAGTCAACTGTACTAGCTGTTTCTAAACGCGCTACAGCCGCATTGTATTTCAGTGTTGGTAAGTCTCTCATCAACACCATCACATTTACCCAGTGAAATATGCCATGGAAACAATTTAGCGAGAACGTCCTCCGACCGCGTCTGCTTCGCTGTAGTTAAAACGACCTGCACTTTACCAATTGCTCAGATAGAGATCCGCGTAAATATAGACGTTGTTTGGTACTTGAGACACTATAATAGTGTAAACATAAGAGCAGCGCGTCTAGTACGACGCACGTTTATTGAAAACGCCGAAAATGTATTATATCGACAACTATCACCCTACTGCGTGCTATACTTTTACCCAGACTTTTGTTCTCAACATATGACAACGAAGAAAGCAATGTCCTGTCTTACTACGTATCTTCCGCGCTACGCCAACTGGCCGACAAAGGTTAAGTACAGTGCAGGAAGTAACTATGAGCAGGGTGGCGAGGCGCAGTATGTGCGCGCGCAGCACAAAGTGTATATAACACCTAATGCTGTCTAAGCAACACTATGACGCGGCTGAAGGAAAACGAGTGGGCGCGTTAACCACGCGTATCAGCACCAATATTTCACCTGATGCTGCCCAGAGCCAAGATAGAACTTACCCGAGTCGTCCTGGTGTGTCACAAATGTTTGCGGCTAAAGCTGCGATCCGCTCTCTGCGAGCATAAGTGGCCTTGTGAAACCAGTGCACACCGCACCTGCGCAGCCCTCGTTTGTTTTCCTAAATGACGCACTTTATAGAAAGTATGCCACGACAGCAGCCGCGACATGTAACCAGACTGCACAGTCTGTGAAACAAGTACTATACAGTCGTACCGAAAGAAAGCACAACAATTCATTTTACGCTGCTCATAATGATATCAAAAGGAAATGGGTATTACATCCATGCCCGACTTTCCGACACGAAAGGAGTGCTGGTATTGAAAACCAAGACAAAAAATACATTTCGCATTCGCGCGTTCAACACCTTGTGTTTCCCGAAGGTTCTGTTGAAGTCCTTGCGGAACATTCCTCCGTCCTCGTCTTCCCGAGAGTCGCAGATTCATTGGACAGGCGGTTGATAGCAAAGGTAAAGGGATACTACTTAACGCATGTACATCCGAACTATGGGCCTGAAGCAATTACAAGAATAACAATGGGGTGAAGGAGCACATTTGGCAAGTATCACGATATCAAGCAAAAAAAAAATAGATAACAGATGCGTCTTACTGGTACTTACCTGCGAGGAAGAAACCTGGAGGCTTACGAAAAGGGTTCAGCCTAAATTGAGGAAGACACCGTGAGCCATGGAAAGAGAAATGATAGGGGTAACCTTAAGGGATGAGAAGGGATCAGAGAGAAAACGCGTGCTATGAGGGAGGAAGCGCGTGTTAAGGATATCTTCGTCGAAGTGAAGACGAACAAATGAGCCGGGCATGTAGCGCGCAGCAAGGTAACCGCCGCTCATTAAGGGTCACGGAATGGATCTCAAGAGAAGGTTAGAGCACGAGGGTCAGGCAAACATTTATGTTGGCAGATCAGATTAATAAGGATGACTTGGGCGCAGCAAGCACAGGACCGCGTTAACTGGAGAAACGTGGGGGAGGCCTCTGTCACACAGTGGGCGTAGTCAGGCTGACGGAGATGTTGATAACACACCTGTGAGCGTGCAAAAAATTCACCTGTGGTGCACTTTCCCACGTCAAACATATGGCCATGACAGCCTCGAGCTATGACACACAATCACTCCTGTCGGTTCACCAGAGCAGAGACCACTGCCTGATATGGACTCTGACAGCAGTTTTTTCTAAGGAATATTTACTGTTATGTTTCGTTGCCACTAGCATTGTGAGAAGCCTCTTTAGTTTTCTTTACATCGTATGTCTATGAAAAAAACATAAAAAAATGACGTAGTCTTCAGATTGCTCCTTTAAAATAGTTCTTAGGAAAGTGGAGATGTCCTCGTCAATACGTGAAACCTTATGGCCGTTCAGTCATATCCAAAGACGTGCCTACTACACAAAAATGTTCGATATGGACTCCGAAGGGAGACCACTGCTATGGTATGGACTCCGACGGGAGTTTTTTCTAAGGAATATTTACTGTTATGTTTCGTTACCACCAGCATTTCGATTGTGATAAGCCTCTTCAGTTTTCTTTACTTCTTATGTCTATGAAAAAAACGTAAAAGAAAGACACAATCTTCGGATTGTTCTTTTAAAATAGCTCTAAGGAAAGTGGAGATGTCCTCGTCAATACGTGAAAACCTTTGGTCGTTCAGTCATATCCCAAAGACATGCCTACTACACAAAACTGTTCTCCATCCGTGCTATCTTTTTATTGCATATGTAACATAATAGCGAAATGCTATTTGGAAAATAAAAGCCTGAAAATATTACACCGTAGACAAATTCAGCCATATTACCATTGTAGACAATATTAATTACGCGTATTTTCGTGGACAGGGCTGCTTAAGTTGCCTAATAGGCAAACTAAGAGAGATCATACGGTTGGGCAATATGTGTTGCAACGACAGAGGTGACGCCATCTTCACCTTGCAAGTACGGATCAACAATAGACCCTTTTCAAAATCCACAAGTGCGATTCCCTATGCTGCATCTTCGCCCAACTAATGGCGGCACCAGTAGTGACTAATGTGGAGGCGAGATCCAAGTTGCACGCGCTGTGGTTTCTCAATTGTGCGTGGTTTTCTTAAGAGACACGACACTGCATTTTCCATGTCACAGCGCAAGGAAATTGCGCTTGAACACGCTGCTTGCAGAAGTGACTAGTCGCCATTACTTGGGGTAACCTCATCGCATGAATGCAAGCTTTGCAATTTTGAAAAGGGTCTATTGTTTCCAGCGCCTTCACCGTGCGAAGAAATTGTCAAACAGGAAATGCCGCTGGAAGGGACGTTTCGGCAACAGCATTTGCTGCGACATTCTCTGTTGCCCTATTTTTCATCATACAAGATTTCCATCTTCTAAATTTCTCTGTTGTTTTCAACGCGGCCGTTCTATCACAATTGAGAAAAGTTGCGCGCTCTTGAAAAGAGGCAATGCAAGGACATCACTGAGAGAAACAGACCAGAAAGGGAGACCGATGCCTCTCACACCGGTGATCAGCTTTTATTAGACACACGGAAACTGTTTCAATATCATAATGACGAGGGCTGGTCGGTACAGTGTTAGAAGCGTGCTGATACAGTGCGACTGAACAACGACACGTGGCCTCCTCGCCACAGGTTCTCATACCACATGTGAGTTCCTGCAACGAACAACGAGCGAAAAAATTGTACATAATTTTGGTCTCGTTGTGTCCCCTTACATAGATTCGGAATTTCAATTTTGTGATAAGGTCAACTGGAGTTTGTGCCACATCCGGAAGTGGACGGCGTTTCTTTACTCTGAGAGTCTCTTGTACACCTTCCTTGAACGATATTGTGCGCACCGAAGAGAACACCTGCGGCCATGCTGAGGCTTCCCAGGAGCCAGTAGTAACCGTCGTACGATCCTGTCGCATCTCGAAATAGGCCTGCATGTACAAAGATGACATTGCATAAATGGAAGCGCGCATGAACGAAGGAACAATCGAACCAATGAAACACCCCATTGCAGTACGACAGCGCGTATCATCACTACCGAAAGGACGACGAGGTAAGGAATGAAATAAATGAGGTGACAGAATGAAGACAATCAGCCCTTAGTGGGTGCGAGCTATCATTCAACTTTAATGCCAGCCGCACACTGCCCCGCGTTATCTCAATAAAGTGCGGCCTTTTCCCATGCTCGCCCTAATTCGAGAACTGAACAAATTGGGTTTCGTAGAGGCCATTCGTAGCAGCACTGAGACGATTCTATTTGGTACTCAGTCAATAGAGCCATTTCTTAGAGGGAGGTGCAAAATCCTCAATAGTCTAACAACTGCGATCCCGGTCATGACCTTTCTCATAGCATAGCTGTATTATTAAAGGTGTTTGCAGCGCAAGCACGTGCGTGCTGAAGGAAAGATGACAGCGCTCGTGTGCGTCCCTCTTTGCCTTGCGTCCTTCACTGTGTCGAATTTCCTTCAGCACGAATGTACATGCGCTGCAAACACCTTTAAAAATGGACTGTAACCAACTAGCCCAAATCGCCGTTCTTCTGCGTATCTGTATGAATGATTGTTTTCATTGCATTATAAGCATACGAAAGTATTCAGCGCTTGTTACTACGCAATGCTTAATTATTTAACGAGTATACATGTGTGACACGGATAAATCAGTAAATAAGAACACGCGCATACAAAAAAATCACATTATTGAGCGTGTAAAGATGAATAATGCTGTAGTTGGCGCCGCCTGACCAATACTGAGCGTTTCACGTAAGCATTGAGATGAATAAAACAAGCAAAGCAACAAAAAAATGCTAACGGATAATGCGATGCAAGATTGAACCACAGCGTAGCTATCGTACATGTGCCTTTTGTAACCCGTCTTCGTTTGCGCTTCTGTGATTTGTACTTCCCGACTATTAGTCTTAACTATTCGTTGCTTTCCACAAGACAAGCAGGGTAAATGTGTTATTGTTTTTCTCATGATCTTGCTCTAGGATGATAAATGAGATACGGTTGTCTGTTGTTACTCTGACTGTAAGCATTCGCATGCATGCCTTCATTCTCGTTGAGAACGGCCAATGGTCTGTGCGTTAATAAAATACAATGGGTTTTACTGCGCTGCCGTGAATGTAACGAGCCACGAGACGCTAAACCATAAGATCCCCAATGCGAAAATAGCTTGTGTAATGCACACCATAGTAGCGTGGACATCGGCGGAGCATACTTTTTCGAAAACGTGCTTTTGAAACATAAGCAACTACAGCTTGAACCATGTCACACTTCCGCGATGTAGAATAACTGAAGAGGGAGTGTCGAGGCGCGAACGTTTCGTCACGTGGACTTGTTTTAAGCAAGGCATAGAGGTCTACTTGTCGAAATCTTGGCTCCAGCCGCACCCGTTGTTGAGCTATTTCTCATCGCGCGAAACCTCCATGTTCCCCTGAACATATCTTGTCTGGACTTCTCATCTGAAATAAACGTTCCTTTCAATTTCTAAGGTTCGGTGCGCTTGTCACGAAATGTAGTGGACGCGTCCTACAAAGCCGGAGCACCTTTGCTTGCGCTTTTTGTAGAAGCCCGAATCAAGATAGATGAACGCATACGTAGGAATAATGACGAGGTAACTGCGATAAACTTCGGTTCCCACTTGAAAATTAAAATAAAAGAAATCTACAAACGCAGACCTCGCGTAGCTGCGTCGAAGCCAAAAGCGCGAAGATAGGTAATGCCGCTCTTATGACGTCATAATCCTTTTCCTTCCTCGTACGATATATTTTATCGCGCCGATGTCCTAATATATCATTCGCACGGTCGAACAAGTCTGCAGATTCAGCGCTGAACTTAGGTCATGGACTTGAGTTATGCCGATAGGATGAATAGATGGTGTAGATGGCATTGCGTTTTTTAACAGCAAATCTGTTTAGGCTGTCGGCAACTTGTGCTCCGTCGGGTGTAGAACGAAAACAAACGCGTGAAAGAGAGAGAGAGAAAGAAGGAGATAGAAAGAAAGAGGACGAGAAAATATATGGAGATATAAAGAGAATATACATAAAAAGATAAGACAAAAACACACACACACAGAGAAGGCGATAGAAGGAAAGGGGAAGAGAAAAATGGATAGAAATTTAGAGAATAAAGACATAAAAAACTAGAAAAAGAGAGGAAGACATGGAAAGAGATAGTCAAAGAAAGAAAGACAGAAAAACGACATAGAAAGTGAGAGAAAGATCTAGAAAGGAACACACGAAAAAGAGAGAGAAATATATATATATATATATATATATATATATATATATATATATATATATATAGAGAGAGAGAGAGAGAGAGAGAGAGAGAGAAATAGGGAAAAATAGATCCGAAAAAGAGACACAAGAAACAGAGATAAAGACAAAGAAAGAGAGGAAAGAAAGAAAAAAATAAGGAAAACAAGGAAAGCCACCAAGCTGCGCTCTGCCTTTAGTGTTGGCACACTCGTGCAAAGCTGCCATAATTTTCTCTCCTAGAGGAATGAAGACAAGCTAGAGCGCAGGAAATACGTCAGACGAAAAAAAAAAACAATCAGAGTTTGACTGCAAGGGCGCAGCGATGAATGCGATAGCGACAAATTGTAATGTTATACGCAGTGAGGCTGGCAGCTAATTCTTTTGGATACGATATCGCGTAACTGTACAAAACGCCGGTGTAAGATAATACGGTTGATCCAGGGAGCGATCCTCTTTACGCATAGTATCTTCGCGTTGAGAGCGTAGCACGCCAGCGATCGCGACCGCGCTCTTAAAATCAAAGTTCAAGGTTGCTGCTCGAGTAGAACTACGCCCCCCATACCCCCACGCCCCCCTCGCGTCTTTTCATGCTCGTTCAAGACGAACGGGGCGTTTCCTCTCTGCTTCGGCGGCAGGCCTCGCTAGCGGTGTGATGTCATCGCATGCACCCTCCGAGCGACGGTGATGGGCCGGCTCGTTTGATCTCTGCTTCAGCCGCGTTCGTCGCCCCCGCTTGCGTGCTTTTACCCACGGTAGAACGCACGATGCGCGGGGAGGGGGGTGTTATCAATTTGGACTTTATACGGGACATGACGGAAAAACCCGTCGAGAGTGACCATATAACTGCTACCGCAATGAAATGCATTCAGGACCACGTGTCGTGTGATAGTCTCTCATGGCAAGAGGGAAATGTGTTCGACGGGCTTTTTTTCTTCCTTAGGCACGAGCAAATGAACGTAACAAGAATAAGCCAAGCAAAACACAGGAGGCATATTTGTTGTCTTTTTAACCTGAATGAATTAATTATTACATAACTAAAAGAAAATAAAAGTTGACGAAAAGAGCACGCTTTCCCATGCTGGGATCTGAACCCATAACTTTCGAATTACTAACCAGAGGCTCAGTGTCAACCATCGTTGGATATGCATATACAGTGAAACCTCGGTTATACGAATCTCACGGGACCCCCAAAAATATTCGTGTCATCCGAAATTCGTATCACCAGAAAGCGTGGAAAATTAGCATGAGACCAAAGAAAGGTGGTGTACATTTTCATTTATTGTTCTTGAGGTCCGCAGCAACGTCAGGAAGAACCCTGAAAGATTGTCAGTTAAGTTTTCAGGTGTCCGCAATCACACCAGCACTCGTAAATATACGGCCTGTACGCGCGTATTTAATTAATGAACCAGGTGCGTTGTGACCCGCGACATCAGTAGCCCCTTCCAAATTTTAGTATGCTTTTTTGCATGACACTAGAGAGCGAAAGAAATGAAAGAAGCGCTTTGAAGCCATGGATCAAGGCCACGAAATTACAAACCATGGTCCTGTGTTGTGATTTTGTTATTGCGGAGGTGTTGGGGATGTTTCTTGGGAGATTTCCGGCTGTGATCGCACAAGTGCGACCTCAACGGTCGCGCATGTTGACGTTGTGAAGCCTACTCCTTCGCCAAGACCGTCCTCGCCTTCTTTCGCTCCTCGTCCACCTTTCATAGGATATCTCATGCACGAGACAGGCACGTGTAAAAACAGAACAACGAGAGCAGCCCGCGTTGACGCTTTAGAAAAAAAAAACGCATGGCGCTAATGTCCTTTGCAATCTAAACGCGAAGGCACACCGAGGCACATAAGAGCCTCAAAGATTAGCGCACATCATCTCGGAGGCCGTGATGCGTCTCTGAAGGTTTATTCTGACCGTAAAAAAAAGTGCTTTTCGTACACCGTGATTCTTTGGCGGTGCGGCGCGCATGCCCACACTTGCGTTCGCGTGCTCGCACGTGCTTGGCGCGTCTTCTGCGACACCGCGGACAGCTCCTCTTCGTACCTGGGAGGTAGCGTACGTTCGTATCAAACGTCGCTGAGTGAAAATCGGTTCGCAACAACCGTACAACCTTAATTTGCAGGAAATGGCCATCGGCTGGGACCAACGAAAAATTCGTATCACCCCGAAATTTGTATGAGCTGTGATCGTATCACCGAGGTTTCACTGTATATATATATATATATATATATATATATATATATATATATATATATATATATATATATATATAATGTCAGCTTGTACATGTTGCCGAAAATAAGACACTGATTACAATTGCAATAGTTGATATGCGAAATGCGCGGCGCCATCTCGTGCACAAGTTTAGAGTTAGGTCCGCCATCTTGGTAGCGTCCACGAAGCGGAGACTCCGCTGCCGTACACGGCGAATCCGCACGGATACAGAAAGCGCGAAAAGTGTTCTCTTGCGCAAATCGACCCACATCGGAAATGCCAACACACTGTTGTGTACCCTGTTGTAAACAGCGAGGACCTAAGGATCATGGCGGGAACAAGGTGCGTGGCTTTGCTTCACACGCGTCAGCGCCGTGTTGTTTATCCGCAGCCATGCGGTTAGAACGTATGCGGTGAATGTGTAAAGGCTGGGACTGAGTAATATTGGGACTAAGAGAAACGCCAACAGCGGAAAGCGTGGCTTTCGGCACAGTCCTACTGCGACATACCTTGTCGCAGTAGGGCTGTGCCGAAAGCTACGGTGACGCTGGCTGCTTGCAGCCAGCGTCACCGTAGCGTTAGATTCTTGCTACGGCTGGCGCTATCGCACCGCGTGTGCTTATCACCTGCCAGTCGTGCCTGGCACTCGGAACCCGATAGGATATCGCCAGCCGGACTTTAACGAGGACTTTAATGCGGGGCTTTGCTCATGTACAGGCCAAACCTGGTGCCACGATAAAGATGGTTCTGATAAACACATTCACGCCAGACGAGTATTTACGACCGTGGTCGATGATCCCTCTTTCATGGACCAACTAATCGAGTTTGTTGGCCTCTAGTGCACCTGACGAACGACTATAATGGTGGCCTGTCGCGCTTTGCTTAAGCCATATCGTGCAAAATCTAAAGCAAGTTAATCGAAAGCAAATTAACCGCTATCTAAAGTGCTCGCGTGACGGATGTGCATATCGTCCTACTTTTACTTCAGGCGAAGGATCTTTGAATGTTACAGCCAGGTCAAAATATTCTAGTATTGTACAGGCGCGGCCACTGTTAAAGGGAACACTTGCGCGCAGTGCGTGTCTGGATTTCATTTTCTTGCTTGCATGAGAATAAGGGCTTAGATTTGCTTAAGGCTACTGGTGGTTGATAGCTCAGACTAATTTCGACAAACTAGTAAAGCGCGCGTTCAATGTTTCCCCATCCACTTGCAGTTAGGGAGCCAGCAATAAGAAATGTGCGCATTCGAGTGTTCCCGTTAACAGTGGATGCGTCTGTACATACAGGTTTTGGTGGATGACTTCTCAACGCAAGTTTTAACTACCTGTATTTCTTGCAACCTGCAGGTTTCGTATCACCGCTTCCAAACAGACAACACAGTATACAAGAGGTGGATCATCGCCATCAAGCGTGATGAAGGGAAATACTTCAAGGTGACGAAACCCACAAAAGTCTGTTCAAAGCATTTCTTGCCATCGGACTTTATTCCGGGTGTATCTTGTGGCAACAACTTACTGAGACAATTCGCCTGCCCCAGTGTATTCAACTTTGGCAAAATGCGACAGCAGCGCAAGCCACCTAAGGAGCGAACACAGAGTGCCTGTCTGCAAGCACATCAGATTCCAGATCAAGATGCCGCTCAATCTTCGACTGTAGAAGACAGTGGAGCTGGTCCTTTGGCTGCAGCAGATCTAGAGTCTGATTTAGCTGAAATGGAGGGAGGCTACACTAGCTGTTCACCTACTGCTGGCACAGGCGCATTGGGAGCTTCTGGCAAGCCTGCCGTTGAGGTGCAACATCTCAGGGATGTGATTGCCACACAAAGGAATGAAATTGACCGACTTAAATACGAATGTGAGGTCCTCCAGGAGCAGCTGCTCCAGACAAAGACAGAGATGCACCTTTCTCACCGAGAGAATCGCCGCCTCACTGCACGTCTTGAGGAGAAAGAAAATAGGACCTTTTGCATAGAGCATTTCAAACACTCAGATGAGGATGTGCGTGCCTACACTGGACTGCCAACGTACCGGCATTTCCAAGCACTGATGACATACCTCAATCCTGGAAAGAATGGAATTAACGTTTCGAGGAGTGCTGGCATTAAAGCAAGTGGAGGCCGACGGCGGAAGCTGACAGCAGAGAACGAGCTGTTCCTCGTACTTGTGAGGCTTCGTCTTGGCTTGTTTGAACATGACCTGGCACACAGATTTGGAACACTCAGTCAACAGTGTCTCGCATATGTGTGTCCTGGATTAACTTCATGTACATAAGACTTTCCAAACTACCACTCTGGCATCAAGAGCTGTAATAGACTCAACAATGCCTGCAGCGTTTAGCGCGTATCCAACAACAAGGGTTATTTTGGATGCAATGGAGATAAAGTGTGAGGTGCCCTCTTCACTGTCTCTCCAGTCGAGCTCCTACTCTGTTTACAAGTCTTCAAACACCTTTAAAGGCCTCATTGGTATTTCACCGAACGGCTTAGTGAGCTTTGTGTCGGAGCTCTACACAGGTTCCATCTCGGACAGGCAGGCCGTACTGAAAAGTGGATTTCTTGATCTCAAGTTCGAAAAAGATGATTCCGTCATGGCAGATAAGGGGTTTTTGATTCATGACCTTTTGGCAAGCAGAAATGTCAAGCTGAACATTCCACCGTTTCTGCACAGGCATACCCTCTCTGAACAACAAGTCAGGGAAACTAAAGAAATTGCTTCGTTGAGGATCCATGTAGAAAGGAGGATAAGGAGGGTCAAATCATTCCATATATTTGATCGGCCAGTTCCACTGACACTGGCTCCCGTTATCAATCATATCTGGACTGTGGCTGTTATTCTCACGAACTTACAAAGCCCTTTGAGCAAACCTTCACTCCAAGAGAGCTAATGGATTAACTAATTTGGTTCGAAGCAAACAGTCGCGTATACATGGGCGCTGCTGGGAAGTGGTAAAAAGAAAGTGCAGGTAGCAACGTAATCTTGAAATGCCTGCCCCAGTCAGCTGTGATATATTTTGACTGCATCTATTAGAGCTCTTTATCGAAGAAAATGAGGCACATTGTCCTCTGAAAAGGCCAGAGGCTTAATGTACAGTTTCAGAAAATTTAATCAAATATGGCTAAAAATAAAGCAAAACGCTTTGAAAAATTTTGAACATTGTGCTCACGTTCATGTGCATAGACTCTGGCGCGGAATTTTAAAAATGACACTTTCACGTTTATTTTCTCTTCTAATAATGAAGTTATCATGGCAAAATTAACGGCAGTAAAGTTTTCAAGAATGACTTTTTTTATTAAAACATATTCATTGCTTCACTTTAGTGTCCCTTCAAACCAGATGCTGTCATCATTACTGTACCGAAGGCACAGTTAGCCATGGGTCCCGAAACTCCTTAATCACTCTATAAGTGCAGTGTAGCCGTCTAAAATGGTGATGTGTGGTAACTAAACGTGCTGGTTAGCAGTATATATGCCCATCTGCACCTAACCAGTAACATTTGTAAATTAAAGCCACACTGGTATTGAAATATGCTTATTCCACTCATGAAAGTAGCACCTTGAAAATGACCTTCATGCTTCCGAGTAGAAAATGTTTCCATTACAACAAAGGCACATGGTTCGAAGAAGCTCTTGTCTCGTGTGCAAAGTATCAAACCACTTTGTGAAAGTCAAATAAATATTTTTATTATTTACCACATATTGTACTGACTGAATAAACTAACACCACTAATACACCTGTCACACGGGCAGCCTTAACTGCGGTTAAGCTAACTACGGTTACGGTTAACCGTGTTTAGAGGTAGCTACACTGCAGGAGTAACCATAGTTAGTCTCCTAACCGTAGTCTTTGCAAACCGAGCTAGGCAAGCACGATTTACCCTCAAAAACAGAGGAGCTGCTGGTGCACCAGCCGTGAACTGGCGCAAGTCAATCGACAGTTTCACGGAGGGTATTCACGGAACATGACTACAGTCGGCGAACAATAGCCAAGGAAAACTCGTCGAAAACGAGGCTCGCCGTGGAAAGGCCAACAAAGGTGCTGTCGAAGGCAAGGTTCCGAGAGGGTATTGTATTATCGCTGCTGGTTTCTTGGGGGGGAAATGTAGCAGGATAGACAAAACAGGTGACAAGAAGGTGACAAAGAAGGTGACAAAACATTCACGTGCTGTCTACATGACCAGCACGTGATTTCGTTGGCTTACTCAACTGCGCTAACTGAGCCCACGTAGCAATGGCAAACCCACGTTCGCGTTAACTGCGGTTAGTCCCGTAAACCACGCTTAACCATAACCGCAGTTAAACCTGCCCGTGTGACAGAGGTATTACACATTTCAGAAGACCCGACTTTTTTTCACTGCATTAGTGCAGTGATCTGCCATATCACATGGCTTTAGAAAACATGAACTGATTTGAATATAGTAATGAAACAAATGCGCAGTGCCCATCACAGCTAAAACAACATGAACCAAATGTATCTGCTACAGTCTTATTATACTCCTTTACTCTGAATGTAACAAATTATGTAAATTGCACAAAATACACCAGCCATAATAAAAAGCTTCGTGAGGTGAAGTCAACTTTGTACTGTTCACAAGCCCATATTGACAGGACAAATTGAAATTACGTGAGAAATGTGGTAATTCTTACAGACAAAGCTATAAAAGTGCTGTTTCCACAAGATTTTGTCGTCTGAACATTATCTTCTAACATGCACTGCATAGAAACATCAACAAAAAGTGTTTCAGGGCCCCTTCAAGGATTAGTCTCGGTTCTCAGTGCTTGCTGCTCATGTAAGGCAGCATGTGTTCGAAAAAAAAATTTGTCAAGTTTTTTACGCATACTGAGCCACTCTATTTTATCAAAGCGAATACGTTCGATGGCTATCCAATTCTCCGAACAGACAACGAAGGCCGCCCATCGGCAGCCTGTTATGCCCATTTGACCGAGCACCTGGGCATAATACTCGTGGTCACGGTCCAGTTGTGGCTCATCATTTTCTTCAAAAATTGTACAGAACTTCTTGCTCCTGGCTTCTTCTGGTTGGCTATCCTTCAGAGAATAAGGGCACTTGATCTCAAGCACACCATACGTCAGCTCCTCTGGGTCGTATACAGATCTGCCTGGGCTAGCTCCAAGCCATGGGAAGGCCGGGTTGACAGCCAATCCTGAATGGTGTAGTGTCACATTATGGCCATGAGACTGCATTACATTTTCATAACAATCTGCAGCTACACTCTCCTTGCCGATTCCATATTGCACAGCACGAACGCGAGACAAGTCCTTTGGCTCAATGAGGTTCCGCAGCCCTGTTTCCGTCCACTCATTACTCTTAATTACACGGCCAAAATGCGATGCAGTTGATCTATGTCGACGCCCATCTCTCCAGTGAGAACTGTGGCTCTGCTGCTTTAAATCTGTTCAAGATTCTGTGCATCTTCTGCAGACACCTGCAGTTCCTAGAAAAATAAAGCAAGAACATGTATATAACCACACAGCCATAATCAACACCTCGCTTTCTTGATCTTCCTTCCTTGAAAACTGTGAGCTCACTGTTTTCCAGTTAAAAATGCTCTGTCGTGCTGATGGCCACACATTGTTCATAACGAGTAAGTACTTGGTGAGTGGTTAGGACACTGCACACATGATTAATGACGATTATTGTTGTGTCGGAAAGACACCCCCAAGTAGACTTTTTTTTGTCATAGTGCATTGCATGTTGTAAGTCTAGTTTTTCAGACTCCTTACTGCAATCTAAATAAAAGAAAGATAAAATGTAGCATTATAATGACCAGCCTGCTCTGCGTAACTACGAAGCAATTTTGCATACCTCCTATTGTTATTATCAAAGCAAGAGCTAATGTACTAACCATCAAAATTCGTTGCTCGTCAGATGTAAAGCTGCCCGGAAACGCGTGCTGCACTGCACCAGCAAAAAGCTCTAGACGTGGGACAGTACAACTGGTGCCCGCACCAGGAGCTACAGTTGCCATTCAAACCTTGAAGGTATGCGGCCTGCCCGACTGCTGGTATGTCAGTGGAGAGTCCGCTGGAGCAAGACCCGCCTTAGTCTTGGTCAGAGGAGCCTGCACATCCTGCAGGACAGCGGCGAATGGAAGGTCGCCCAATGCTTCCAGCTCCGCACCAAGTGACCGGATTGCAGCGACTTGACTGCCTTCATCCTGGTAGTCAGCGCTTGCATCTGAAAGGCGGGCAGTCAATGGCAACTGGACGCCACCTTCTCGTGGTGCTCGCCAGTCCACGTCTTGAACGCTTGCAGGTTTAATTCCTTTTTGTCTTGGACGCCTCCACTGCTGAGGTAGCTCTGTGCAAGCAAGCGCTGGTGGTGGCTCAGGAAATCCTTGCTGTTTTAATAGTGCCAGCAGGCGTACTGCTGCTAGTACATGACTGCAGGCTCCACTCCTTCCTGCTGGGCACTCGCAGGCTGTGGTACGAGGCACACCGGTAGCAGCGTTGAATGACAGCTGCACATTGTAGGGGCGGCCAGTTTTCTTTTGGCTTCGAAAACACTTAGAGTGCACATGGACAATTCTGAAAAGAAAAGCCAAACCAGTTGTGACATCCATGAACGCAGTGCAGGTTGTTAAAGCAATACTTATGTCTGTATCAGTGGTGTTATCCCTCAACAATGAGACTAAATAAAAATTTAATCGTGGTTTTTCGCGTGGCGATATCATGATATGATTAGGAGACACGCCATAGTGGGGAGCTCCAGATTAATTTAGGCCAAACGGACTTCTCTCATGTGCACGGCAGCGCAAGTAAACGGGCGCTTTTTCCTTAGCACCTCCATCGAAATGCGGCCGCCGCGGCCGGGATTCGATGCCGCGGACGAGATTCGATACCGCGATCTTGCTCTCAGCAAGAGCCATAGCCGACTGAGCCACCACAATGGGAGACAAAAACTGATCACAGAGCCTTTCGATAGTATCAGTGCATTTGTTCCTCACTTGTTTAAGGGGCGATTCGGAGTCTGCCCCAATGAGTATAAAAACCAAGCATCTATATAACGTAGATACCGTGGCTTGCTTCCACCAACAAATAAGAAAAGAAACCTATGCTCTCACTGCATTAGACTGGGACAGAACTTCCATATCAACATGAGCGAGATGCGGCTTCGGGTGAGCGCGTAATCGCCGAGAGCCGGCACAGGGCAGGCACAGTGGCATCGGACGACGTTCGCCGAGCATGTCACTAGTACTACACCAAAAAGCTTACTTACCCGAAGTCACAAGTGTTCATGCGAAGCGATGATGGCGCACAGTATGCCTCGATGGCAAAGTTGTACGCCTTCTTGCGCTGACGGGCAGATGGTCCTCTCTGATCGCAAAACGACTCCAACGTGTGCTCCGATATGTGCGATACGACCGTCAAATCTGTCGTCCAGCCCGGGCTGCTAAGACTCGGAAAGCACGGCTGCTGGAGCGGAGCGAGAGGGTTTGCCATTATATATACGCACCTGTTACGCGCTGTCGAAAACGTTCAATGCAATGCCGATATATCTCAGCGCGACGAAGCTGGAAGCGGAGGCTGGAGCTGGGCGGACACCTACGAACACGCCGAACACTTGACGCTACCAAGATGGCGACCGGACTAGTGGTGCCCAGTGTTAACAGACGACCAAGTAGTTTTGCATATCGTCTATTAGTTCCTTTAAAATGTAATCGATTATTTATGTGTTATTTTCGTTCAAAATTTTATTGGCGTATTCTATAACACAAGTTTACTCACACGACAGCGCACTGGTAGAGAGTAGGTTACAAGTTTGCCTGAAGGCTCGGAGTAGCTTTCTCCAGCTTCTTTGATATAGTGTTACAGATTGTTAACTTTCACCAAGAGTTGTTTTTCAAACTCGTTCTCGCTGATTCTCCCACGTTTCCTCGATAAGGGTTCAGGTGCTACGCAAAACACTCTCTCAGTCCATGCGCTGGAAGGAAGAGTGGTATTATCACGCAAGAACACCAGGCGCACCAGCTCGTAGTTTCGCAGTGCCTCAAAGCTAGTGTCAGAGACTTGAAAAGGTGGCTATTTGGGCAAGTTGGTAAATCATATTAACACAGCGGAAACACACGAACACAACAGAATAATGAAAGAAGCGACGACATGAGCGCTGTCGTGTCGTCGGTTCTTGCCTTATTTTTTGTGTTCGTGTGTGTGCGCTGTGTTAAAATGAAGGCATTGTCCATATCATATATGATGCGTCGCGCTCCGCTTTTGCTGGCGCTCAGATAAGGCACTGCAGCTAAGGCCAAGGAAAAGGTGAAAAAATAGACTTCGTAGGGACCCCTCGTCAGAAAGGTCGGGGTGATCCTAAAGAGTGGTCGCTTATTTTTCGGGACGAGAGCTGCCGTAGAAGACTGGCTGCAACATAATTTTGGGAAAAAAGGTAACTGATTACCGGTAGTGAGAAGAAAATGTAAGTGGATCACCCGGAACGTTGCAGCTTCGAAAAAGTAATCGATTACTGTACTGAAAAATTACCAGAAAATGTAATCCATTGCAAGTAATCGATAACTTGTAACGCAGTACGTGCAACTCCGATATGTCTATCTATCTATCTATCTATCTATCTATCTATCTATCTATCTATCTATCTATCTATCTATCTATCTATCTATCTATCTATCTATCTATCTATCTATCTATCTATCTATCTATCTATCTATCTATATTGTCACGACGCAGAAACAGCAGAAGTCGGATATACTCGTAGCACAGCTCACTTTAATTATGCGAGGCACTAGAGAAAAGGGATCGGGCGTGAACCTCGTCTTCCTCTCTTGCTGCGCGAGCTCTTCTTTGTTGTCGCTGAGCAGACTGGATGCGGCATTTGCCTCCCTCCAGGGAGAGCATCGTCCCGATGCGCTACTACAAAAGACGGTGTAGTAGACGTATAATGCAAGTTAATCTGCACAATAGGGCTTCATTCGTACAACATGCACGATTTCAGATTTGTGCTGGCGAGTTCGCGAGTGACTGTCCGGGATAACCTCATAGTTCACGTCACTTAGGCGTCGCACAACAGTGTAGGGACCAAAATACCTCTTCAGTAATTTTTCAGAAAGTCCCCGTCGGCGAACAGGGCTCCAGACCCATACTTTCTCGCCTGGTTGATAGCTGACGTATCGATGTCGCAAGTTATAACGCTGTGCGTCGTAACTCTGCTGCCGGGATATTCGGACGCGTGCAAGCTGCCTCGCCTCTTCAGCTCGTTGAGTAAAAGTTTCAGCGTCCGTGTCGGTATCATTGCAGTCATGCAGTAACATAGCATCAAGCATTGTTGTCACTTCACGGCCATGAAGAAGACTAAATGGCGTCCTTCGCGTAGTCTCCTGCTGAGCTGTATTATAGGCGAACGTGACGTACGGTAGAATGTCGTCCCAATTTTTATGATCCACGTCTATGTACATACTCAGCATGTCGGCAATAGTCTTGTTGAGACGTTCTGTTAAGCCGTTGGTTTGTGGGTGGTAGGAGGTAGTTCTTCGATGAGCTGTTCCGCTGAGCTCAAGCACTGCCTTCAGGAGCGTGGCCGTGAAAGCGGTACCTCTGTCCGTTATTATGACTGTCGGAGCACCGTGCCTCAGAACGATGTTTTCAATGAAGAACCGTGCGGTTTCTACTGCGGTGCCGTTTGATAGAGCCTTGGTTTCGGCGTAGCGCGTAAGATAATCGGTGGCGACTATTACCCATTTGTTTCCAGCATGCGAAGTCGGAAATGGTCCTAGAAGGTCCATTCCAATTTGGGCGAACGGCACGGTGGGCACTTGAACTGGTTGTAACAGTCCAGCTGGTTTTAAAGGTGGCGATTTCCGTCGTTGACAATCGAGGCACGTGCGCACGTAATGCTTCACAATGGCTGGAAGCCTTGGCCAGTAGTATTTTTGTTGGATTCTGGCCAATGTGCGCGTGTATCCGAGATGGCCGGACGTCGGCTCATCGTGGCAAGCTCTCAGCACCTCTTCACGAATGGACGTCGGGACGACAAGTAGGTGGGTGCTTCCGCTGGAAGAAAAGTTCTTCTTATATAGCACACCACTGCGCAAGCAGAATGACGGCAGGCTCCTGGCAAATGTCCTAGGAATACTTGTAGTCCGGCCATTCAAGAAATTAATAAGGGGAAGCAACTCGCTGTCTTCTTTCTGCTTACACGAAATCGTGGCCGTGTCGACTACTCCTACAAACGCCATGTCATCATCTTCTGGGGCATCGTCTTGCTTTATCGGTGACCTGGATAAGCAATCGGCGTCGGAGTGTTGCCGTCCCGACTTATACACGACCGTCATATCAAATTCTTGAAGGCGTAAGCTCCAACGCCCTAGCCGACCAGATGGGTCCTTCAAGTTGGTCAGCCAGCACAGAGAGTGGTGGTCGCTGACTACGTGGAAGGAACGGCCGTAGAGATATGGGCGAAACTTCATGACTGCCCATACGACAGCAAGACATTCCTTTTCCGTTGTGGAGTAATTAGACTCGGCACGGGAAAGCGTCCTACTTGCGTATGCGATCACGCGCTCGGCTGAGTCTTGCCACTGGACGAGTACAGCGCCTAAACCTACGTTGCTGGCATCTGTGTGGATCATGGTAGGAGCGTCCTCGTCAAAGTGAGCAAGCACAGGTGGTGTCTGCAGGCGCTGTCGCAGATCGTCAAATGCCGCTTGCTCATCGTCGCCCCATACGAAGGGAACGTCTTCTCTTGTTAGGCGTGTTAAAGGCGATGCTATGTGCGAGAAATTGGCAATAAATCTGCGGTAGTATGCGCAGAGGCCAAGAAATCGTCTCACTGCCTTCTTATTCGTTGGCGCCGGAAATTTTCTGACGGCCGCGATCTTGTCGGGGTCTGGACGAACACCTTCATGGCTCACAACATGTCCTAAGAACTGAAGTTCCTTGAAACCGAAATGACATTTCTCAGGTTTCAGTGTCAGGCCGGCAGACCGTATTGCTCGAAATACCGTTAGCAGCCGTCTTAGGTGTTCGTCAAATGTTTCTGAGAAAACAATGACGTCGTCTAGATATACCAGACAAGTCTGCCACTTAAGGCCTGATAGGACGGTATCCATTAGTCTCTGAAACGTTGCTGGAGCTGAGCACAACCCGAAGGGCAAGACTTTAAACTCGTAAAGCCCATCAGGCGTTACAAAAGCAGTCTTTTCTCTGTCTCGCTCATCGACCTCAATTTGCCAGTACCCACTTTTGAGGTCCATCGACGAGAAGAAGCGTGCATGCCTTAGCCTGTCAAGCGAATCGTCGATACGCGGTAATGGGTATACGTCTTTTTTTGTCACGCTGTTCAGCTTGCGGTAGTCGACACAG
Organism: Rhipicephalus sanguineus; assembly: GCF_013339695.2. Lineage (NCBI taxonomy): Eukaryota > Metazoa > Arthropoda > Arachnida > Ixodida > Ixodidae > Rhipicephalus > Rhipicephalus sanguineus. The sequence continues at coordinate 109,985,320 of NC_051179.1, forward strand.
AAGCGTAAGCTGCCGTCTTTCTTTTTAACCAGCACTACCGGTGATGCCCAAGGGCTTTTTGACGGCTGGATGACGTCATCGTCGAGCATTTTCTGCACTTGATCTTGGATTGCTTCGCGCTCTTTCGGTGCTACGCGGTATGGATTTTGTCGAATTGGTCTCGCTGTCTCTTCCGTTATGATCCGGTGCTTCGTCAGTGGCGTTTGATTTACCCTCGATGTCGATGAGAAACAATCTTGGAACTGGTGCAGAAGATCTACTAGACGCTGCCTCTGCGCTGGGGATAAATCCATGCTCACGTCAACAGGTGGTGGTGCTGAAGCGGCTGGCGTCTCTTCCTGTTGCACTGCAAAACACTCGCGGACGTCTACAATCTCGTCGAAGTAAGCAACTGTGGTGCCCTCTGTAATGTGTCGACGCTCCTTGCTGAAGTTCGTCATCAGGACCTCTGCTTGCCCGTACACGATACTGACGAGACTTCTGGCAATGGCAACACCTCGAGTGAGTAAAAGCGTCGATACTTGTTCAGTGATACCTTCTCCAGTATGCTGCGTGTTGCACGTGACTGAAACAAGGCGGCACGATAACGGTGGTATGGTCACGTCGTCGATGACACGCAGGGACTTGCGCTGTAGCGGTGCGCTATGATCCGCTGAAAAGGTCAGGACACCGTCCGGTATATTGATGATGGCGCCGTATTCACGCAAGAAATCCATCCCTAGGATTGCCTGTTTACAACACTCGGAAAGAATAACGAAAGTTGCGACGAATGATGAATCCCCTATCTTGATTCTTGCGGTGCACTTTCCAGTAGGTGTGAGCAGCTGCCCTCCAGCTCCTCTAATCTGCGGTCCCGTCCATTCCATTTTCACCTTCCTGAGCTTATTTGCCAGATTCTCACTCATTATTGAAAAGTCCGCACCAGTGTCGACCAGTGCCGTCACGTCGTGACCGTCAATCTTAAGTGTAATGTCGGCGGTAACAATCTGATCTGTCGTCGAGTCATTGCCAATTTTCGGCTCTTCGTTCAGCAGTAATGGGGGATTTTCAGCTTTTCGACGATTCGCAACCTTCCCCCCTGAGGTCGCTGCTTTTAGTTTCCCCGGCGTGGGCTGGGAGACCTCCCTCTCGCCATGTCAGTGGGGGTACGTCTATTAGAGGGGGAATAACGTCCTGGAGAGGGCGAGCGCGACCGGAACCCAGGAGAATCATCCCGCGAGGTCGTCATACTCGTGTCGATGTGAGGTCTTCCATTGAAATGGCGCCGAGGAGTAGTGGACGGAAAGCCTTGATACCCTGCGACGCGATAAGGGCAATACCGAACGATGTGGCCTGCTTCCCCACAATGAAAGCACAAGGGCCTGTAGTCAGGGGTACGCCAAATGTCGGTTTTGCGAAGTGGTGGTCGCATCGGCGTCGAAGTTTCCCTGTAGTACCAAGGTGCTGTCGGCGGCTGTGGCTGGTGGTACTGCTGCGGTGGCGGCCCATTCGATGGCTGTCGACGGACAATGTCTGCATACGATGGTTTAACAGTGTCGCTGTTCGGCTCGGGAAGCGAAAGCGCTTGCCTTATCTCCTGACGCACAACTTCGGTGACTGACGCAATTGCGCAGTCATTCGGCGTGGCAACGAGCTTCTTCACCTCTTCTTGTACGATTTCTCGTATTAGTTGGCGCAAAGAACGCTCGTCAGGTGTTGTCACTGCGGTCACGGCTGTGGCGCTGACTGGACCACTGTTGTTTGGGCGGTCATACTGGCGGTAGCGTAGGTGTAGTGCGCGTTCGATGGCTATCGCCTCCTTAGAAAATTCGTCGACGCTCGTAGGCGGGCTGCGCACGAGACCAGCAAAAAGCTGCTCCTTGACGCCGCGCATGAGGTGGCTGATCTTTTTGGCTTCGGACATATCCGGATCTGCCCGATGAAATAGACGGGCCATGTCCTCAACAAACATCGCAACAGATTCATTTGGCTTCTGAATCCGTGATTCCAGGAGTCGCTGTGCATGTTCTCGTCTTTCGGTGCTTGCGAAAGTGTCCAGGAACTTCCGCCGGAACTCGTCCCACGATGACCACACGCGATTCGTGAACCATGTTCGGGCTCCGTCTTGAAGAGGGAAGTACACGTAGCCCAACTTCTGTCCGGCGTTCCACCCGTTAACGTTGGCTACGCGCTCGAACTCCTCGAGCCAGTCATCTGCGTCCTCATAGGTGTTGCCGTGGAAGTCCACCGGAACTTGAGGGTTCAAAACAGTCACCTGTGTCGTGCTGGGGCTGGTCATGTCTGGAACACTGCTGACAGGCGCGGTCATCCTTTCTGGCAAAGGACTGAACTCTGGGCTCAGGCCCAACAGGCGGCGGCTGGTGCGGTGAACGGGTGTGTCGACGTGCGGAAGTCTTTCTGGGCTAGATGCGGGGCTGCTGGCAGGTGTCCCGAACATGTACCCAGCGCCTCCACCAGTGTCACGACGCAGAAACAGCAGAAGTCGGATATACTCGTAGCACAGCTCACTTTAATTATGCGAGGCACTAGAGAAAAGGGATCGGGCGTGAACCTCGTCTTCCTCTCTTGCTGCGCGAGCTCTTCTTTGTTGTCGCTGAGCAGACTGGATGCGGCAATATATATATATATATATATATATGTATATATATATATATATATATATATAGGCAGGCATCGTGGTGGAGTGGCCGTAGCGTTGCAAGTAGTCAAGTAGATCCTCCGTGAGAAGTCACAACGTTGTTTATTTCGACGTTTCAGCCAGAGTCTGGCCTTCATCAGGAATGAGGGTACAGTTCGTTGGTGCTCAGCTTTATACAATCTTAAAGAAAAGAGGATACGCGAAAAAAAAAAGAACACATGAGGTAGATTCCCCCCCCCCCCTTTTTTCCGGCCGCCCCCTGTCCGCGGCCTGCATATCCTTCCCTCCATTAACGTATTGTTCCCGACCAGGCGGCGCCGCGTGGCTCCGGCGGTGCGGTGTGGGGAAAAAAGGAGCTTTTTTAAGAAGTTAAGCCTTTAACTACTCAGTGCCACGTGGACGTCTCGTACCCGAAAGGGGGGCACCGTGTATTGCCGCAAAGGCTAGCAAGGGCGCAATGTCAACTTTGGCCCGCTCCTGGATTCCGCAGTCGGGGGCTCCTGATAGTGCACATGGGTGCTGCGGGAAATGTCATGCTTGGCACAATTGATTGGTTAGTAAGGTAGAAACCGAAACACCAGGCGGCGCCGCGTGGCTCCGGCGGTGCGGTGTGGGGAAAAAAGGAGCTTTTTTAAGAAGTTAAGCCTTTAACTACTCAATGCCACGTGGACGTCTCGTCCCCGAAAGGGGGGCACCGTGTATTGCCGCAAAGGCTAGCAAGCGGGCGCAATGTCAATTTTGGCCCGCTCCTAGATTCCGCAGTCGGGGGCTCCTGATTGTGCACAAGGGTGCTGTGGGACATGTCATGCTTGGCACAATTGATTGATTAGTAAGGTAGAAACCGAAACAGACGACAGCTGTACTTAGAAAGAGTAGTTACACTTGGAAGTATTTTCAGTTGTCCAGTGATCGTCGCAGCTGCAGTGCCGTGAACTCTTCAGTTATCATTGTCATTATTGCCGTTCCGTTATTGTTTTCTAGTGCTTTAATTGCTGCAAGTGTACCCGGATTCTCATTTATTCCTCTTTCGAGGGTGTTAAATCGGTGGATGAGGTATGACTCTCGTTGTTCACGTTCTCGGTTTGATGTAAATCCCGTTTCTAAGAGTGTTACTGATAGTTTGTCGAATGCATGGTCGGGAAGGTTGAGATGTTTTGATAGAGGTAGACTTGGGGCTGATTTCGCATGGGCTCTGTGATTATTGAAACGAATCCTAAATGGTGTTTCTGTTTGTCCGATGTACTGCATACTGCACACGTTGCATTCGAGTAGGTATACCACATTAGAGGAATCGCATGTTAGGTTTCCTCGTATGTTAATCGAAAACTTGGAGTGTGTGCTGGTTGCCTTGTCTGTTTCTCGCATCGCTTTACATACAGGACATCGTGACTTTAAACAAGGTCGGCATGAATTATTAGGGGTTGAAGTATTGATCTGGGAGTGCACAAGTGTGTCTTTGAGGTTGCGTGGTCGTCGGTAGACGACGCCAGGGGCGGATGGAAATGTGCGTTTCAGACGTTCACTTTGTTCCAGAATGTTGTAATGTCATTTAAGGATTTTGTTTACATTGGGGAAGTTCGTGCTGTAAGTTAGGCAGAGGTTTGTCCGTTGCGGGTCTTGTTGCGGTGGCCGCTTCATAAGTAAGTCGTCACGCTTCAGTTTTCGAGCTTTTTGAACGGCGTCATCAATTACATGTGGGGGGTATTTTTGTTTATCGAGCATAAGTTTTAGCCTCTGTGAGCTCGTGTCAAAATCAGCGTCTTTTGAGCAGATTCGCTTAAACCGGTGAGCCTGGCTGTATGGAATACTGTTTTTACAGTGGCGCGGGTGATCGCTTTGGTAACGAAGGTATTGTTGTCGATCCGTTGGTTTGCGGTATAGGGTTGTAGAAAGTTTGTCTTCTTCTATCGTTACGGTAACGTCAAGAAAATTTACGGTTGCTTGCGAGTAGGTGTGTGTGAAGTGTATGTTTGGATGTACAGCGTTGTAAGTGTCGATAAAGTTGAGAAGTTGATCTTCGCTGTGGGTCCAAATAAGAAAGATGTCGTCTATGTATCTTCTGTATAAGAGTGGTTTCAAGGAACTTTGTGCAAGAAATTCGGATTCTAGCTTTCCCATAAATATGTTGGCATAATTGGGTGCCATTTTGGTGCCCATAGCGGTCCCGCTAATTTGTCGAAAATACTCTTGGTTAAATTCAAATGAATTTAATTCTAGGACCATCCTCGTCAAAGATGCGATGGCAGAGAAATCTGGGGTGTCGGGCTGTCTATGGTCTGTGTACATGTCTTGTAATGCAGCTATGCCGTCATCGTGAGGAATGTTTGTATACAATGCGGACACATCAAGAGTAACCAAGTACGAGTTTTTCGGCACACACAGACCTGCAATGTCTCGAAGAAAATGTGTGGTGTCCTTTACGTACGACGCGAGAGTGCATGGAATGTGGCTTATTAATTTGTCCACGTACCCTGATATGGGTTCAGTTATTGTACCTATGCCTGATATGATTGGTCGACCTGGATTACCGGGCTTATGAATTTTTGGGAGGATGTAAAAGCGACCTGGACGAGGGTATGACGCTCGCATCAGTTTGTGGTCAGTGTTGCTTATCCTTGACATTGCGCCCGCTTGCTAGCCTTTGCGGCAATACACGGTGCCCCCCTTTCGGGTACGAGACGTCCACGTGGCACTGAGTAGTTAAAGGCTTAACTTCTTAAAAAAGCTCCTTTTTTCCCCACACCGCACCGCCGGAGCCACGCGGCGCCGCCTGGTCGGGAACAATACGTTAATGGAGGGAAGGATATGCAGGCCGCGGACAGGGGGCGGCCGGAAAAAAGGGGGGGGGGGGAATCTACCTCATGTGTTCTTTTTTTTTCGCGTATCCTCTTTTCTTTAAGATTGTATAAAGCTGAGCACCAACGAACTGTACCCTCATTCCTGATGAAGGCCAGACTCTGGCTGAAACGTCGAAATAAACAACGTTGTGACTTCTCACGGAGGATCTACTTGACTATATATATATATATATATATATATATATATATATATATATATATATATATATATATATATATATATATGTAGATGTAAAAGCAATGCCAA